>NC_140443.1:24765429-25365429 GCF_963576455.1 Neolamprologus multifasciatus | reverse complement strand
CTTTGTCCGGATCCCCCAGCGGCAAACCCACCGACCGTCTTACAGCCCCCAACACCCACAGCTGCACCACTGCTGCCCACTCCTCCATATGAGCTGCGGACAGCGTAGCTCTGCCTGGCACTCCCCACACCATGACCTCCATAGCCAGAGAAGGAGCGGCTGCTGAAGCCCAGCGTTGGGCTTCTGGGTGAGGACACAGTGGAGTAGGCGGTGGTCTTCACAGCTCTGACAGACATGGTGTAGGAGGAAGTCTGTAGCACTGAGGTTTTGTGAGAGGAGAGACTGCTGAGAGGAGAGTCAGGCAGATAGACCCACCCTGGTCCTGTGTACTATTTATCAGAGTAGGGGAGGAACCCTGCTGAGGTGCGATTGGCTGGTGTCCTCAGTAGGGGAGTGAAGGATAAGGGGGGAGAAAGAGCAAGAGGGGGAGAGATGAGGGAATGTCAGGGGAGAAAATTACATCACGTTACACTTTTACAGCACATTAAAAGCACAAGAATTACGTAATATCAGAATGCCTTTTATATATATATATATAAAAAAAAGGTTTCCAGAGCTTCTGAATGTAGAAGCTCTGGAAACCTGGAAAACAACCTTTGTGAAGTTGCATTTTCCATGTTTCATAGTTACAGTTGCATTGAAATTATTTTGCAACCAAGTTTACTTCACATGCTTTAGTCACACCTTGGACACATACAATCTACATCCTCATTGTATTTTATACATACTTATACACACACAGCAAACACTGGGTATAAGGAACATGTACGCCACTTTATGAGCTTCCCTTCTACCTTATAACACCTCTGACAGGCTGTGATATATGGCAAAGTAAACTGTGCTTGAACAGTATGATACCCTCTCCTAGCTGGTGGGCATCGACTGTGTAAACCCAGCAAAACAACTGCAGATTTAAAACATTGAATATGTTCCACCACTTTTTTGTCTTTGTATTTTTTGAGATATGTCTTTTAACATTTTATACCAAATGTTTTGTTACCTGTTGGACCAGATTTGTGCAAATGTGCAGCTTGCACAAAGAAACTATGTAATGGGCGGGGTGTTTCATTATCAGCAATAATTGCCACCGATTTATGCTATGTGCACACACACATTGATAAACATTCCTTCTGTGTTTGCGCTTCACCTGCTGATATACACACATCCATCAACTCCATCAATTCACGTTGTGGAAATCTTCATTGATTTATCACTTGGCAGATTTATGACTCACAATCTTTTCAGGGCATTTCAATGGCTGTTGCCTAATTTAACCAGAATAACCCAACGTCTTCCCTCTACCAACATTTTTAGCAAACGTCTGTTCTT
This sequence comes from Neolamprologus multifasciatus, assembly GCF_963576455.1. Taxonomy (NCBI): domain Eukaryota; kingdom Metazoa; phylum Chordata; class Actinopteri; order Cichliformes; family Cichlidae; genus Neolamprologus; species Neolamprologus multifasciatus. The sequence continues at coordinate 25,364,100 of NC_140443.1, read as the reverse complement.
TGTTTTTCAGGTTTTATCTGTCAGGGAGGGGAAAAAGACCACCTATGTATGAGCTCACGGAAAGAGAGAAATCCCGTGGTACACTGCCATGTGCGAAATAAATGTGAACAGACACAAGGGGGTACATCTTATGGAAAGTACAACCTGAAAAAAAGACTTGTAGGCTGATCAAAAAATGTGTGTTTCACTTGGCTAATCTCAAACGGTGACGTGGTACTTCACAATGGAGCACTTGTGCTAAAGTTGGAGACAACCATATATGTACAAGTCAATGCCTTTTTGCTGTTTCACTAACTCAGCCTCTCCGACGAGCACTAGCTCATGAACAGAGCTGCACTTTGGGCCAATTTTATTTTTTAACACATGATTAGAGCTAGTTGTCTCATCTCTCCTGATAATTCCTTTTTTTTTCTGTGTGAGAAAAGTGAAAAGTTTCATTTCAGAAGTTAATCCCCCAACGCTCCTCTGAGGCTGGTGATGTTATGGTTTGTGTGAAGCTGCTAGATGACACATCAGGACAGGAATGTGCTGAGAAAGATCCACATACATGCTACAAGCCAGTGAGGAGGGGTGCTGAGAAGACGAGCTGGTGGGGTATATGAGAAGGCAATTAGCAGCGATAAGAAACAAAGCTATTTCACAACCACTGACTCTCACTGAGAAGTTCATTTTGGACAGGGTGGGATGCACAGCAAGTTAACTTACAGTTACATGAGCAGTTATCAGTGACTCATTCTTTTTACAGACCAATATGCTCATTATTATTATAAAACCCAACAATATACATACACTTGGGGTAATGTTGTTTGATTGTTTGAGCTGGAAGACCCCTCCACGGCCCTTCTTCAGAACTCCTGAAGGAAGGTTCTTATCCAAGATTTTATGGTAGATGGACCCCTCAATCGGCCCCACAGTGCAGTGATCTCATCCTGTACCCCTAGCAGAAAAACAGCCCCAAACCATAATGTTTCCACCTTCATGATTGACTGTAAGATCGATGTTTATTGGATCATACACAGCATTTCTCTTCCTCCAAACACGACGGGCCAAGTTGACGCCAAAGAGCTCGATTTTGGTTTCATCTCACCACAGAACTTTCTCCCAAGCCTTCTCTGAATCACTTAGATGTTCATTAACAAACGTTGTCATAACTTATTGAGACCTTTGCAATTCAGAATCTGATAGTCATGTGGAGACAATCAACCAGTAAGTTTCAAATCTGTAAATAAATTGCCACAGACTTGTAGATCTGTTCCACCTGGGTCGGGTTTTGGCTTTCTACAGGAATCTCTCCAGAAGTTGGCCCAGGAGGCGCAGAGACAGAACTCATTTATCAAGAACTTAGACGGTCAGCAAGAAAAAAACAAAAGGACTGGCTTCACAGAGATATAAAGACTCAGATTTATAGACTTGGGTCTATAGTTGTGTTGCTGGGGCCAGAGTGATTACCAGCCTGAGTTGTGGCATAGCTGGCTCTGGCCTTGGACTGTGTGTTTTATCCTTTTGCAAGTGGGACACTGGACTTGACTATTCCTTCATTTTTTTGATCATTGTATGTTGTCTTTTAGAATTTTATTGGTTGTCATTTTTTTCCCACAGCTGAAATGGTTGGTCAGACCTTGAAACTGATTGTGTGTGTTACAAGATTTTAATCTGTAACGGTGTCGTGTGTTACCAATAGTGTTCTTGGTGACTGTGGTCCCAACTTCCTTCAGATCACTAACAAGCTCATCTCTTGTAGTTTTGGGCCGATCTGCCACCTTTCTCATGAGGCATCTAACTATAGACCGAAAGCGACTGATGGTCATTGTATATTTCTTCCATTTATGAATAATCACAATTGCTGATGGTTTTAGTGCCCATGCAGCCTTATACAGCTCTAAAATCTTCTCCCTGACATCCTTTAAGGGCTCTTTGGTCTTTCCTGTGGTGGTACCATTTGGAATAGAAGAAACTACTTCTGAGGACAACTTTACACACATAATGAATTCAGCTCAGGAGTATCTGTGATTGATTAATTGCAATTTGAGTGCCGTATGGGAACATAGCCAATATAAGGGAGACAGAATTCTGGCTGAATTGTAGGGGATCAAATACTTATTTCAGTCAGTGACATGCAAATCAATTTATAACTGTTATACAGGGTGGGCCATTTATATGGATACACCGTAATAACATGGGAATGGTTGGTGATATTAAAGTTTGTGCCACATTAGTATATGTGAGGAGGCAAACTCCTCAAGATGGGTGGTGACCATGGTGGCCATTTAGAAGTCGGCCATCTTGGATACAAACTTTTGTTTTTTCAATAGGAAGAGGGCCATGTGACACATCAAACTTATTGGTAAAGCAGAAGAAAAACAATGGCGTGCTTGGTTTCAACGTAACTGTATTCTTTCATGAGTTATTTACAAGTTTCTCTTTTTTCACAGCCATTGACATGTCGAAGAGGTTAACACGTGAGGAGTGGATCGAAATTGTGTTGATATCGGGTGAACGCAGTAACCGGGTCATTGCAGCAGATTTCAATGCAAGACACCCTACGAGACCACCCACCTCCCATGCTACAGTCAGCAAACTGCTTGCTAAGTTTCGTGAAACTGGTTCAGTGTTGGATTTGCCAAAATGTGGACGCAAGAAAACTGTCACTAATGAAGAAACATCAGTGGCTGTCCTAGCTTCATTCAGCAAGAGCCCACAGCGTAGCACTCGCCGCATGTCACTGGAGAGTGGCATTAGTCGATCATCCCTTTGGTGGATATTAGCTACTCACAAATGGCACCCTTACAAACTCCAGCTACTGCAGCATCTCAACGAGGATGACCCAGATCGGCGCACAGAATTTGCAGAATGGGCAAAACAAAAATTGGAACAGGACCTTCAGTTCACGCAGAAGATTTTGTTCAGTGATGAGGCAAACTTTTATGTGAATGGTGAAGTTAACAAACAACAACAATAGTGGGTCCATTCTTCATCAATGGAAACCTCAAGGCCACTGGATATTTGAAATTGCTACATGATGATGTGTTTCCCTCTTTATGCACTGAAGCTGGCACGTTCCCTGAGTTTTTCCAGCAAGATGGTGCACCACCACATTATGGGTGCCAGGTCCGAGCATTCCTAGATGAACAGTTTCCTGGAAAGTGGATTTCCCCACGGTCTGGCTGGCAGACCGTGGGGAAATGGGGCGTGAGGACCCAAAACGCAGACTCTGCGATGCAAACAGTTCTCTTTATTCACAGTGAAAGCTGTAAACACAATAAATCCCCGTTGCTCCCTTGAATCCCGTGTGTGTGCTTCCCTCCGACGTCTGTGCTCGTGCTCCCCACTGTTGTGTTTCCGCACACCCCGTGCATGCTGCCGTTCTGGTCCACTCTTCCTCCTGCAGGAAAACCACAGAAACAGCCATCAACACTAACCCCGGCAGGCATACACGAACAGCACTGTCATAGGCTGAGACACACTGACTTGGGATGACAACTCAATGATCCCGCACTGGTGGGAGCTCCAACACTCTCCTAAGTAGCTCCCCCGACGAGCCCTGATCACCAACAGGTGTGTGGCAGGAACTTCAGGTGTGGCCAGTCCTCCTGCAGGGCCACACCCATCAGGCCTGCATGTGGCGGTTCTCCATCCTCCAGCCACACATGTACACACCCACACCCAGCCTATACATATAATGAGTGGAACACAGACTAACACAGCATTGTGCAGAAAGACACACACATCACCAAATAATAACGATAGTAATAATAATAATAATAACAACAACAGTCAAAATTGCTCACGGACCCCTGAGTCCTCCAGAGCCGGGCCAGTTGAATGGCCCCCAAGGTCTCCCGATCTGACCCCCTTAGACTTTTATCTTTGGGGTCATCTGGAGGCAATTGTCTATGGTGTGAAGATACGAGATGTGCAGCACCTGAAACTACGGATACTGGATGCCTGTGCTGGCATTTCTCCTGCGGTGTTGCTATCAGTGTGTGAAGAGTGGGAGAAGAGGGTCGCATTGACAATCCAACACAATGGGCAGCACATTGAACACATTTTATAAGTGGTTACGTTGAAACCAAGCTCACCATTGTTTTTCTTGTGACATTGTCAATAAGTTTGATGTGTCACGTGGCCCTCTTCCTATTGAAAAAACAAAAGTTGTATCCAAGATGGCCGACTTCTAAATGGCCACCATGGTCACCACCCATCTTGAGAAGTTTGCCCCTCACATATACTAATGTGCCACAAACAAGACTTTAATATCACCAACCATTCCCATGTTATTACGGTGTATCCATATAAATGGCCCACCCTGTATAATGTGTTTTGTTTTTAATTGTTGATATTCTGTCTCTCCCCATTAAAATTAAACTACAATAAAAATGACAGACGGATCATTTCTTTACAAATGAGAAAAGTTACAAATTCAGCAAGTGATCCAATTATTTCCCCTGTTGTGTAGCTATCATTTGACAGGTATATGATAAAAGATTAAAATGCAGATACTTAGAAATGGCATAAAAAGCAGGCATGCAAAAATATTCATTACAGTAAGAAGTGGCGTTGCTGTTATTTTTTTCTTCTTTGGTTTCAAAAGTTGGACTTTGCTGTGTTTAGAGGAGCTTGCCAAGCCTTGAAAGCAATCAAAAGTATGTGCTATAAAACTCTTTTCCTGCTTCACCCTTGAATGCCTGTTCAAACAAAAAACACCCACATACAGTGATGAAATACACATTTACATGCTTGGTAAGAGGTATATAAACTCAATGGACATAAACTCGCTAAAGGCAGAGGACCACCCATTCTTCCACTCCAGTAGGTTTGTTTGCTTTGAGACTTGTGCCCCCTTGTGGTTGGACCGCAGAGGTAGATTCAGTAAAGTGAATCCATTTCCATGTATAAAGCAAGTCATTTATTTGTTGGTATTGTGCAAACGTCTACATTGTGAATCTTAATTTACAGGAGGTGCATAGTAAAAGATATTAAACTGAAGAATTATAGTGTGAATCACTTTAAAACTGAGAAATAGGGCATGGACTTTGGTAGAGAATAAACTCGCACATTTCCTCAAATACGTTTTGAAACACAATGAATAAAATCATGAAATTAACACTGAAACAGATATTTTTTAAATCAGTTATATTGCTGAACTCTGCAATGAACCTAAACTAATCTGTCTCCTTGTGCACAGGGGCATGTAGGTGACTCTCCAATGCATCAGCTTGAACTCATAGCTCGGGCTCATTTTAGGTCTTCCTGTGAAATGTCTTTGTGCCAGAAATGAAAATGACATCTCACAGAGAAAATGTCTCTTAGGCGACACAATTCAATAACCTCTGCTGTGTGAGCTTTCCTGTCTGCCAATGGTCCATAGGACCCATTAACCTAGAAGATAAATGTGTTTGTACAATTCTACTGACAATATCCAGTGTGACCACCTCTATTCTTTAACGCAGCCTGGAATCTCTGAGGCAGCTTTCTTATCATTTCTTTAAGTAGTCTTCTTTGGATGCTTGCTTGCTTTTGTTCCGTTCTCTCTCTCTCCATGATCCCACACTGCTTCAGTAATGTCGAGGTCCGAGCTCTGTGGAGAGGACATGACTTTCAGGCACCGATTATCTGCTGTAGATAGTTTTTACGTCACAGGCAACACTAAGGACACACCGCACACAGTGTTAAGATATGCCACGTTTTCAGCTAATAGCTCTTTGGGAATTACCTCATTGATCCAAAGATAACATTTTATGCCTTTCAAAATGTGTTATTTTTGACATTTTTCATAGAATCAAGTAAATAAATGAGAACATATTTTGTAACAAGCTGCTAGAGTAGGATGTCTCGAGACCGGTCTTGGTCTTCACTTGATCTTGTCTTGGTCTCGACGGACTTTGATCTTGGTCTTGTCTTGGTCTCACTGTCTCTGTCTTGCTGTCTCAGATCGACATAGTGGTCGGGAGATTTGGAGTCAACAGTATCCATGACACACAACGTAACGTTCGATAATGTGTCATGCGCAAAAGCATCAGCTCTAAGAGCCGTGCTTAGAGAGTGCTTTGTAGTGAATCAGAAGAGTCGACTCCCATTGAGCGAGAGCCGGCTCCTGACTTAATTTCCTTTCGCTGCTCAGCTCTCACACAGTGACTCAGCTATGCTCCAATCCCTCCATACTGTGGCCAATCACATGTGAGGATCTAGGATAATATCATTATGTGAAAAACAGAGAGGGTAAGAGATGTGACAGTCAAGTGGAGCGTGTGTCTGTCCTCTCAGTAAGTGAGTGAGACAGTAGACAGTGGTGAGGAGGGCTGTGCGAGTGCATATAAATATGCCTGACACCAGTAAACGAAGTTGCATCTGGCTGCAGTTTAAAGACTTTTTTGTCTCGGTCTTTGCTCATCTCGACTTTGTCTTGGTCTTGATACCCACTGGTCTTGGTCTTGTCTTGGTCTTGGTTTAGGCGGTCTTGACTACAAGTCTACAGGCTGCTAGAGGAAAAAGTGCCTAAAGATTTAAAATGGACTCTTTATTAAGTTGTTCATACTTGAATGATTCATAGGTCAGTGTTGAGTGGCTTAACATACAAAAATGCTCTAAAAATAGTCAGCTGCAAGGAATGGACTAAAAGTATAACAGCTGCTAATCTCCAAAGAAAAATTGAAAGACCTTAAGAAAGCTTGGAGAACTATTGCTCAAGACCACTTTTTTAAAAAAGTGGCTCCTGGGAAGCAAAACATAAAGAAGTCAGGGATGGCTCACAACTTTTACACAGTACTGTATGTACAAATTTAAACAAGGTCCCTTCTTTGGTATCTTTGAGCATCTTGGATGAGTCAGTGAAAGAATGACAAAAAAGAGGAAGGGAGGATGCCGAAATGTGAGTCACTTAGAGTGTATCACACTCACATGCATGTCAGCACTGTTTTGTGTATGTGTGACGCGACCACAGATACAATATGCATGATAATAAATATGTAAATGCATCTATGCAAATGTAGATTTTGGATTTTGTATACATCTAGGAGCATACGGTTTACACTGTAAAGAAAGGAAACTAAAGAGAAAGAAGGAGGGAAGTAAAATGAATTCAAGGCCGCAGCAGGCTGAGCATGGCAGTAATCTGACAGTTAGCCAAGATTTGTAAAAGAACAGAAACTTCTGCAGTGGTTTCCAGACTCCTGCTGTCTGTTACTATGACTCACAGTCGCCATTCTCTCCAGTATCCCCTTATTTTCCTTTTATAATCTTTGGTTTAAAAATAAATCTTAGTGGTGTGAGCCAGGATTTAAAGATAAGAGTCTTGATCGAATCTGGGATGTTTTCTGCAATTTAGAGATTAAGCTGTCTTATATAAACCTGTAGCTCAAGTTTGTTTATCACTGCAAGGTTTGGGACTTACTGGCCTGGGGAAAAGGTTGCCAACACATATTCAAACAAACGAGACGGCGGCCACAAGTCATGAGGTATGAGTCATGCTGATTTAATTCATCGTTCCTCTAATCTGCCTCTGCTGCGGTGCATTCTTTGCTTTTTCTTTGCAATTTTGCCACTCTACAGTACAAGCTCTTCTCTTCTTACTGAGTGTTACTAAATTAAATTAATAAAGACATACACAGTAATAGGGTGGGAATGAGACACGGTGAAAGCTGATCAAGCTTGGAAGCGAAGGGAGGAACAGAAATGAAAAGAATGAGGTTGTAAGGGGGCGCAGGAGGTTGTTTGAGTCTTTGGAATTTCCCCCTGTGGGTGCTTCATTATCCAGGTCTCTAAGGGCTCAGAGAGGAAAACCCTCTCTGGCCACAACTTTAGGTTCACTTAAGCGCTTCCAAGGTCATGCTGGAGCACTAAATACTGCAACTGGATTTAAGAAAAGTAAAGGTTTTTGTGTTTGAGAGTCTATCACAGGGTTTCACTACAGTATATATATCAGCCCTCTATATACGTATGTTCCACTTCGTTTATTCACCTTCATCATGTTGCAAACACGTTTTTAGGACAGCTACAAGGAGCACTGCAGTATTCTGTTTTACTTTCTTTGAGGTTCTCAAAGGATAAGAGAAAAACTTCAATGTCCAGAGGCACAAAATAAGATAAGACTTCAAAGATAATTGTTCAGAATCCTCAATAGAAATTCATTTGTGCACATAATTGCCTATACTGTGACAGTTGAATGAGGGCAGCTTTTATTTCCTTTTGATTGTACTTTGACCTGGGTATCAGCTAACCTTTGTTTTTCATCTCTTGCAGAGCCTTTAGATCCAGCTGAAGCTTGGGTGTCACAGGTATTCCTAGCACTATGTCCGATTTCTTTGTTCATCATTGTTCATCCTACTCAGTGTGCTGGAATTCGATCACAGTCGTGGCTGAGTCTGTTAGTAAATCAGAGGGCATCACTTCTGGTGTGGTTTTTCTAATTCTGCTTAATCTGATCGAGACATTTCTTTAACGCCATGTTTTAGTTGTAGCTGTTTCATACTGTATTCAGTTCAGTTAAGATAGGAAGGCTGGCACAGTCTGTTTATTTTGGGCCTGGCTGACCACAAACTTGCAAGCATGCAGCAAGTACTAAGCATTATTCCTTTCTCGGGCAAACCAAAAGTATTTAGTTGCATACTCACCATATTTTACCCTTTAATATTTGCTTTTAATTCTCGCTAGAAACATATGCTTGTCCATTGCTGCTTTCTGTTATTTGTTGTGTGCGTTGGTTTATGTGGTCTCTGTAGTTCCGTTATCTGCTCAGAAGGCTATTACATGTTTACACCACAAAATATGTTTAACACATTTCCTTGGAGACAGAAAAAACATTGTGGGTTAAAAAGGAAGCATATGAGAGAGTGAGTGAGTGAGTGCGTGAGTGAGTGAGTGAAACAGGAAACAAAGACTGGGGTGATGTTGAAGTGGGCAGGGTCTGAGAGACCAGCTTTCATTGGGGGAGAGAGGCAGGAGTATAAGTTCCCCACTTCCCACTGCCGGCGTCATTTTCTAGACCAGCCAGCAGTGAGTCTCCACATCTCATTTTTCACTGCATCCTCTGCCGTGTCTAAACTTCTCCAACATGACCACAAGATCTAGTCGGATGTCTTTCACCCGCTCTACCCCAGTGTACCGTGCTGCCAGTATTTATGCTGGTGCTGGTGGACACGATGTTCGCATCTCCTCTGCTTCTGCATCTTCCCTGCGTTCTGGTATTCCACTTAGACCTTCAACCTCCTTTAAGCTGAGCAGTGGATTGAGTGGAGGCATGGGCGCCGGTTACGGCGGTGCCAGCGCGTCCGTGACAGCCAGCGGTGGCTCCGGTGCTTCGATCCTGGGCAATGAGAAGGGAGCCATGCAGAACCTGAACGATCGCCTGGCCAATTACCTGGAGACGGTGAAGACCCTGGAAAAGGCCAACAAGGAACTGGAGCTGAAGATCATGGAGACCCTGGAGAAAGGAGGGCCTGACATGAGAGACTACAGCAAGTATGAGCCCATCATAGACGACTTACGCAGACAGGTAAGAACTGAGAACAAATGAAAATGTTAGAAAAGTGAAAAGGTGTTTGATAAGACACAGTGAGAAAGATACTTTAGAAATAGTTTAGCTGGGGTAAAATTTGAGAATCAATGAGTGCATGTGACAGCACTCAACACTGCATATTTCCAGCAAGAAGGTTTTAACATAATCTTTATTTAAAGATCACCTGTGTTTGAAAATGAAGCTGGAGAATGCTTTTACTGAGACCAGCAGTGTTTCCTTTGTAAGTTATCAAATTTCTTTAAAGAGAACGACGGGTGTGGCAGCTCAACTGTAGCCAGTCCCCTCCCCCATAAAACTCTCGACTGGAACCAACTTCCTCTGATGAATCACCAACACAAGGGTATCATCACGAGAGACGGACTGAGAAGCTCTCAGAAAACCAGCAGACAAAAGCATTTCTAAATGGTTCTGCTTGTTAGATGTGGATTCTACAAGCATGCGTAGTGTAGGAGGCGCTCAATGGGAAACAGATGTGTGGCACTCGTACATACAAAGCGATCTCATAGTGCCAGAGTGAGTGTGCACACACACACGCACAGATAGATGCGTGTCAGTGCAGTGGTTGTATAATAATCAGCAGAGTCAAATGTCACATTCTTCTCCAGAGTCCCGCTTTTCTGCATCACATAATGACACATTTATGGTGGTTTGTTTTTTTTTTTTACTTTTTTTTTTTTTTTTTTACCACACTAAAGTATTTCCCCTTCCCTTCTGTGACAGGAAACAAGAAGAAATCATAGACTCACTGCCACAGTCACGATAAAGAATTTTCCCCTCTGTGCACGCATAGATGCGATCGGTGATACGTACAGAGACAGACAGACAGAGACATGTGCAGTTGGGTGGACAGAAGAGAAACTTTCTCTCTATGATTTATTGAGACAGGATACACGTTGCTCTGGCAACGCTTAAACAAACCAGATTCTGTTTTGGCACAGGAACACCCTCGCTTCCTGTTCTTCAGTTTATGGTTCTTCTTTTATGACTACAGGTTACTATGGATTCAATCATGCTGCGGTCGGTTTTTGCAGTTTGACTTTTTGAGTATCGGTGGTTAAGGCAAGTCGGGCCTACAAAAACTGCTGTGTCAAAGCACATAATTATTAGAACAGACTACTGAATTGTGCACGGGTTAAGCAGCTCTGTTCTTTCTAAACAGCAGAATCAAGTAAAATGAAAATAATAAAATAAGAATTTTTTAAACAATGTTTTATTTTCCTGTCCAGATCTTCGATAAAATAATGGATAACGCTCGTTTAGTGCTTCAGATTGACAACGCCCGCCTCGCTGCCGACGACTTCAAAGTCAAGTATGTGATCGTCTCGTCTTTGCATGTGGAGTCCTTCTTACACTCTGCGATTGTGTCTCTCATACACTGTGTCTGCTCATTCCCACAGATCTGAGAATGAGATGGCGATCCGCCTGTCTGTGGAGGCCGACATTGGCGGGCTGAAGAAAGTCCTCGACGAAACGAACATGAGCAGGCTCAACATCGAGAACGAGATTGAAGCCGTGAAGGAGGAGCTTCTATTCCTAAAGAAGAACCATGAGAACGTGAGCTTGCGGTTCATCAGATTGATAATAACATATAGAGTCACACGTTTTGTTGTCGTCTTCATTTCTTTTCTCATTCTGCTGATCCAACAGGAAGTGATGGAGCTGAGGAGTCAGATCTCACAGTCAGGTGTGCAGGTGGATGTAGACGCTCCCAAAGGTCAGGACCTGTCCCAGATCATGGAGGACATGAGAGCCAACTACGAGAAGATCGCATTGAAAAACGCAGAGGACCTCAAACGGTGGCATGAAAATCAGGTATGGTGGACATCAAGAAGTTTGATTCAAAAGACACGCTGAGCCAATGTGTTTCTGACCGTCTTCCTTTCGTGTCCCCGGCAGATTGCAGATGTGCAGGTGCAGGTATCACAGAACACAGAGGCTCTCCAGGGGGCCCAAATGGAGAAGAGCGACTTATCACGACAGATACAGACTCTGGAAATTGAACTTGCATCTCAACAGAGCTTAGTAAGCATTTTCACTGATTTTATTTATAAACATAAAATTATCAAATCCTTTCTAAGTTTATGACCCTATTCCATAATGCATTCTCTATATCTTTTTACTACAAAATTGGCACAGTTGAATACCATGACCACTGCGCCCACTCTTAGTTAGCAAAGCATATATTTCCTCATCTTTTCTTATACTTACAGCTTTTATTTCTCCTTTTATTAGAAAGCCTCTTTAGAAGACACCCTGCACAACACAGAGCTACGTAACAACATGGAAATGGAGAAGTATAACGCCCTCATTATCCGGCTGGAGGAGGAGCTGGCTAGCTTACGCGCGAACATACAGCAGCAGACCCAAGAGTACGAGGCGCTGCTCAACATGAAGATGAAACTTGAGGGCGAGATCAGCACTTACAAGACTCTGCTGGATGGTGGAGACTTCAAGTAAGAGCTATAAAGATGTGGTGGAAGAAAAAAAATGCAGGTCAAGGCAAGATGATGGTGATGGTGGAGGTGAATATGAAAATAAATTGATAGCATGAGTTGCATGGCCAAAAATAACTACACCATTATGCAAGGTAATCCCAGAAAGTTGATTCTGTTTATCTAGATGTAGTGTTTTCTGAAAACGCAACATCTAGATGAGCAGAATCAACTTTCTGGGATTTCCTTACCTGGATGATTGAGCATGCATCAAGACATTATGCGAGGCAGAAATCTCAGCTGGTTATGGTCTCAAGGCCAGTTTAATGTGAATATTCTGGAAGTCAAAATGTTTCATTTGTGTTTTGCACAGGCTCCAGGATGCACTGGACGAGCTGGAGGCCGCCGACTAATTTGGAACAAAGGATTGGGAGTCATCGCAACAATGGAAGCAATCTGCCCACACCCATTAATGAGTGGGGTGGGTGGAGGAGTTTTGACATTTTTTGCACTATAACCACATGTCAAGTGAACCCTGATTTAAGCAGTTTTTAATAAAGGCATTATTCCACCACAGTGAAACATGGATCACTGCCTGATCTGACCACAAAATAAAAACAAATAAAACCACTTCTTAAACCTGAATTCACAGTTTTTGTCTGGTTCTCACTTGGTAGGTAAAGGCATTTACTAAATTTAAATAAATAAATAAATAAATAAATAAATAAATAATAATAATAATAATAATAATAATAATAATAATAATAATAATAATAAAATAACTGATCATTACTGTTGGTGAAACCAACAATTTATAAAAAGAAAATATCCACAAATTTGCTTGACTATAGTGCTATCTTATTCAGGGAAATTGTTATCTGTGTTATCATTTGCTGCATCTCAAAATATTATGATGAAATAAAAGCCATGATCCATCCATATGATTCACTCGTGGCTCATCTTACAAATGCAACATGATAAGTGGACACTAGGGGGAAGAAGTAGTCCAAAATGAGCCACCTAGGTGGCTGCATAAGAATTTGCCTTACTACTTATATGCACCAAGCGGTAGGGATCGGTACCGGTTCTGACATAAACGGTAGTAACCAGACCGAAAAGCAGCGCACATTTCGGTGCTTTTTTTTCCTGAGCTGTGATACACTTTGGATTCTAGCCAATCATTTTACGTTTCGAGGATAGTAGGCGGGCCCAGGTACGTACTAGAGCAGAGCTACAGATTAAAAATGCCCAAAGCCAAGCGGTCAAAAGTCTGGCTGTACTTCACAGCAAAAGATGCAAACTGAGCAGCCTGCAACAAGTGCTTTAAACTGATACTGTGATACTGTCAAAGGAGGTAACACCTCAAATCCTATGAAATACCTGGCAACGCATAGCAGTTTTTTTTAAAAAGCCGAGAAATGCGCCGTATTTGATGGATTGCTGCCAGAGCTCACACCCATCTACTGCGGGTGTGGTGCCTGTTATCGGACCCGGAGTTAGCAACATCCCCCAAAAACCGGAAGAGTAGAGTCCTGGCCCCTAGCCCTGCCAGTGTAGCAGAAATGATGACGGATGATGATGGCAGCAGCAGCAGCCGTTCTTCTCTGGGTCAGTAGCTTAATGTTGTTCGTGTGTAATTTACATTGAGTAGGTTAACCACATTATTACATTAATGCATGTAAGGTGAACTAGCAAACACCGTTGTAGTTACATGCAACTGTCTTCTTGTTTGATGGCAGATACTCCCTTCACCCTGGCCAAAAAGGCTAAAATGACCAAAGAAAAAGTGGAAAACAGTTAAACATGAGAGGTTTTTGGACAAAGTTTGTGTTTTTTCCATTGTTTAAGCACTGCTTCCACCCAAGAGTGATACCATATATGCCCTATAGCTGCAGAAAAGGCTAACATTGTTATCTTTTTACAAAAAAACAGCTGAACATGAGAGGTTTTTGGACAAAGTTTGTGTTCTCCATTATTTAAGCACCGGTTTGAGCACCGTTTAAGCACCAGCATGTTTCAAAAGTATCGGTTTGGTATTGGTACTGGTATCGGATAAAACCTAAACGATACCCATCCCTACCAAGGAGTGGCTATAACCTTGGATGATATAATCCAAGGTATAATCCTAAAACCAGCATAATATAACTGATAGCTGGCAGTTATTCAAACCTGTACATAATATGCAAGCCATCATGAAGAGCTGATATAAAGTTAACCACTTTAACCAAAAAAAAAATGCTACTTGGACCTTTTTTAAAAAACGAAAACTCATCATTATTAGGATTTTTATGCGTGATATCTGTTTGTAGACTTATATAATTGTATGTAATTATACATGTATATTGTATATTGAGGTAGGATCAAATGAGTTTACCTTTAAGTCTGTTTGTACCAACCCTTTTTTTGTCTCATTATTGTTTAAAGTGTATTTTGTTGTTATTTTAGTCATGTTCAAAATAAATCAATCATTCAGTGACAAAAAAGGAAAAAAAATGAAAAAGAAAAGGAGGTGTTAAAAAAGAAGGATAAAAAAAACGAAAACTCAGCAAAGTTCTGTAAACTCTGGGACACGGGTCAGTACTTAATGGCTTATTACCACTAATTCATTAGAATTTTAAGCAAAAAAAATCAGAAAAGGTGGATTGAAATTGCTATAAGATTAAAATAAATACACAGCTGGGAAAGCTGCAGTCAGTTCGGTGACAAATACGACAAATATTGAGCAGAGCACGGAGCAGGGGTGCAGCTGATGTGGGTCAGCAAGTAAACAAGGGAGGGGGCAAGGCTCTCGTGGACGACGATGCGCGCTCCCGATAATAAACCTCTGACGCCTTCATCCGGGAACTACTACGAACTCGCTCTCCAACATGGCGGCGTCAGGTGAGGTTTATGTGGGTGAGCGATCCGGGTTGGTTCGGGGGAGAATTTAAGAGGATTTTACTTCAATGCAACTTAACACGTGAAGTTTGATGGTTGTTTTTTCTTCGCTTTATCGCTCCGCGTCGTTGTCTCGCGTGTATAAAAGCGGTTCCCGGTTGTTTTGGGCTTGGTAAAGACGATACTGCCAGACATAGGCGAATGAACGGAGCAACGACTAGCATAAATGTGAACGTTGTAACCTCCCGAGAACTTGTAGCATTTACCTCTGGGCACGGTTACTGCGGCTGCTAAAGTCCGCTTTTGACTTTAACCGTTGTTGTGCGCAGTGGACGTGGTTGACAGGCTGTGAAATGTTCGGAACTGCGTGCAGAGCTGGCACATTGTATGACCGTAGCGGGTTTCGCCGTGGCGCTCAGAGCAAGATAAGCGCCGGGCGCAAGCGCGATGTGTGGAGGAGGGGTCGGGCCGAGGAGTCCGGGCTGCCCGAGGAGTCTCCCCACGTGTGCAAGCGTGGCTGCCTGGTGTCGGTGTTTGATGAAATGGGGGAGCTGAGCCTGTTTTGGCCGCATTCTAAACACTTCCCTAGCTCCTTCTCAACTTTGAGCTATCTTTTTTCCCCCAGCCGGCCAAGTCCTGCGCGATTGATGGCGCACTTGGATCGTGGCGCTGCGACGCGAGCTAGGCCGTAAAACCTAGCCAGCTAAGCAGGGATACTTCCCCCGTCAGCAGTCCTTTGCTGACTAAGCCCGCATAGCCGCCAAGACAAAAGCGATCAGTGTATACGACAAGCTAAAGACCCGCATAGTTACCCTAACAGTTTGACCGCGGGGGTTGTAGTTTTAGAAGAAAACAGACCCGCTGAAACTTAATGTTACGCAGCTCTTAGCTCACCAATGTCACAAGTGAGGATCGCTGAGCAGGCTACCACAGCCAATATTTTGCTTGCTGGTTTTGCAAAGTACAAGCGGTTATAGCCATTTTGATCAAACCTGATGGCCGTAAACAACAACTGAGCGTAATATTCTGGACCAGACCTGTAAACAGTCTTTGTTGGTCTCTGCGTTTGTGTAGGTTTTGAAATAATGTGTGCAAAAGAATGTCCTGACAGCTGGGATTTTCACAATAAAGCTCCCAGCCAGCTTTCTCACCCCCTATTTTTTGTTTTTGTTTTTCCAAGTCAAAACCTGCATCATGAACTGTGTGCGAGCCCCCCTCCCCCTTGGGGGCTGGTAACTGCTGGCACTGGGACACACTGTCAAGAATATTCTGTGCATGATTCAGTCAGTCAAACCTCAAAAACGTGTTGCAGACACGCAGTAAGGTTGTTTTGAAATCGTTATGGTTCTCACCTGAGTTGGAGCTAAACAGCCTTTTCTGGTCTGTTGCACAGTGACGGTTGGACAGGCTGACCACTCCCCATTCGTGTGTGTAGTTTTGTTTTTTTGTAGCAAAAGAAGTATTTGTTATCACACGCACACTGGGGCCCACTCTTATCTTGCTTGGTTGTATATCATCTCACTACTAAACCTTAAAAATCACTATTTAAACAGCAGCTCTCATTTAAGGCAAAAACATTAGTTTTTTTTTTTTTTTTTTCTGTTGAGATGCTGCAGTTTCTGGTAGTTTAGTCTGCAGCTATTCCATATGTTACTTTGTTTGTAAGGGACTTCCATAGAGAGACGTCCACAATGGGCAAGGTAACCATTACTTACTCTTGTGTTCTTCCCTACAGCTAAGAAGAAGAATAAGAAGGGGAAGACCCTCACTTTGACTGACTTTCTTGCGGAGGACAGTGGAGGCAGCAACGTCGCCCCCAGCTATCCAACCAAGTCCACAAGCTGGGCGGATGAGACTGATGACCTGGACGGAGATGGTAAGCACACACTGAAATGCACACAGGGATCTTAGCAGCATTTCATAACAGTAGGTGAACTAAAAAACAGTCTGCATTATGTTTCTTGGTAACGACTGTTTAGCTCTACCTTTTCCCCTTAACTGCAAATTCAAAACCTCTGAATTGAAGGCTGCAGTGTTTGTCTGAGCTATTTGCATTTGAAGAAGCAACCTGCCAGAGTGGTTTGTGGTAACAAAATGGTCAGTGTAAGTCAGGTTAGCTATGCAATCAGTAGGCAGAGATATTATTTTAATTGCATAGGTGTTGATTCAGTCACATGTTTTAAAGGAGATATTATGTATGACAAGCCAGTCTCAGTGGAAATGCCCTGAAAGCAATTACTGTAGTAAAATCGGTGTGCTCGCTCTCTCTCTTGTTCAGAAGATCTTTTAGATTCGTTGGGAAAATTGAAGAATGTGGTCAAACTGGCGATTCTAGTAACACATGTAGTCAAACATGTGGCAGGATGTGAAATGTGCTGCAGAGTGTTTAAATGAAAATGAGCTGGGTGAGATATGAATAGATATGATATGCAGATATAAATGTCTTGTAATACGAGGGTGATGACACTAATCCAACCTGGGGGTAGTTACATGAGGCATGTATTTTATTTATAAGAAAGTATTAATTAACATATTTACCAAGTCAAAGTTTGGTTTTTATGCAGCGTCAGTGGCAATGCCCTGTTTGTTTGTATGTTAATTATTCCAGCTTCTATGTTGAGACTAGGCTATCTACACCACACCTGAGTGTGTGTGACCCTTAAACTCCAGTTTGTGTGACTAATGTGATTGCTGCACACCATGTGGGGGGCATTTGTTTAGAAAGAGAGGAGCTGAGATGATGAGACAAACTGATGCGTAGTCGAGTCTGGATCATTAAGGGGAATGCGAACGCAGGCCAGTTTGCGCAAGCACTGTAGCAGGCAATGGCACCTAATGTTTTTTTTCTCAAGTTTTTGCATTATGTAAAACAGTGATCTCTATGCAATGAGCTCTCTTGTTTTCTCACAGGTAACCCTAGTATAGGTAGCTTCTTTTTTTTTTAAAGTCAAAGCATTTTGTGAATTTAGGAAGCTCAAATATTAGCTTTTATTTGAAGATTCCTCCAATGTCTCTGCAGTCTCGACTTCCTGGCACACAGAGGAGGACACGTACAGGGCACCACCCATCGACCGCTCCATTCTGCCCACAGCGCCTCGCTCAGCTCGCGAGCCCAATATTGACCGGGCCAGGCTCCCCCGCAGCCCGCCATACACCGCCTTCCTGGGAAACCTGCCCTATGATGTCACTGAGGACTCAATCAAAGACTTCTTCCGCGGCTTGGCAGTAGGTTTAGCAAGATATACACACAGCCATCACTCATAATTGTATATAACGGCCAAGGCAAATAACATTTAGGATGCCAGCATTTCTGTGTGTGTTGGTTTTGCAGTTTCAGTTACATTTCAGGTTCCCGGATCATCACTTTGAAGTTACACATGTGGCTAATTTCTGAAGTTTCAGTCCACATCTACGTGGGGCTGTCCACACAACAGCAAGATTGAATTTGCATTTTAAAAAAGAACAGGATGCAGAGGTCCACTTTGTTATTCTGTTTGTTTTCACACTTGTTCCTCAACGTGTCACATCAACGACACAAAGTCTTTGTTGTTGTTTTTTTTCTCTGTTGTTATTTTGCATTTTGAAAACTTGGGTAGTGTGTTTCTGTTGTCATGAGTGTAATTAGAGCGTTATGTTATTCATCAGTGTGTTTCACTTTAACTGTCTCTGTCCAGATCAGTGCAGTGCGTCTGCCTCGAGAGCCCAGTAACCCAGAGAGGCTGAAAGGCTTTGGTTATGCTGAATTTGACGACGTAGAATCCCTTCTCAGGGCTCTCAGCCTCAGCGAGGAAGTAAGAGAACCTGAAGTTGGAAAAGACACAATTAAACAGTCTGAGACTTTCACCAAAGTGCAGGAAAGATCAGTAAATAATAGTTGTAACAACTACTACTAACGACTTTGCTCATGCCAACAGAACCTGGGCAACCGCCGGATTCGTGTGGATATTGCAGACCAGTCAAATGATAAAGGTACACTTTTATTCCTGGACATTTTGAAACGCTCATCTCTGCCTCTGCAGTCACGCGCCGCTCCATTGCCCTCGTTGAAGTGTTCGATAATTTAACACAGCGTCTCCTCTCCTTCTTCACATCTCAGAAAGAGACAGCGGACCTATGGGTGGTCGAGACCGAGGTGGGCGAATGGCTGACATGGGTCCTGACAAGACAGACAGTGACTGGAGAGCTCGACCAAGTGCGGATGCTGATGATGGACCTCCCAGGAGAGACGATGCCTTCGGAGACAGTGAGTCTAATAAGCTTCTGCTGGAGCTTTACCATGATAGCACAAGATTCCCTCTAAAGACAAAAATATACCTAAATAAACAAACAGAAAAACAGAATGCCTTGAGATTATTTTTCCCATTTCAGTTACGCAAATTGAAGCATGAAAGTTTAATTTTTGAGTATATTGACTGAACTAATTAATTAAAACAAGTCCATTAAGTGGCTTCTTTTGCACTATGGAGAATTTTGTGAAACTTAGCCTTAGCTTTATGTCACAGCCCTGGTTTTCAGCTTTCAAACTGAGGAGCAGGTGTTATTTATTTTTTTATTATTTCTTTGTCTTTAATTTTGAATTGTTTATATAAAATACATGTGTGGTAACACCATCCAATCAGCCGTTCAGTGTGTCACGTCCCATTACTTTCGGCTTAATGCAGGATCACGTGACCGTTACGAGTCTGATCGTCACAGAGATGGCCAGCGGTGGGACAGTGATCGTAATGAAGCAGGTCGTTACCGGGATCGCTATGACAACAGGGACCGCAGAAACAATGATGGAGGTTTGTTTGTATAAGTTCTGTAAACTGCTTCTTAGGCACAAGATCCAGATTACTTTAACATTCTGATCCCAAATAAATCTTTATTTTTTGTGGTTGTATTTAGTGTTTACAGCGTTCTGTTTTCACGTTTCTTTTTTGGTCTGCTGTCTGTGTAGGTTATGACTCTCGTAGTGGAGGAGGTCGTCGTAACTTTGGTAGTGGTTTCCGCCGTGATTATGATGACAGTCAGGGTAGCAATGATCGCTACGGGGACCGGGATCGTTACGGAGATCGAGATCGTTACGGGGACCGGGATCGCTATGGGGACAGGGATCGTTACGGAGACCGGGATCGTTATGGAGATCGAGATCGTTACGGAGAACGGGATCGTTACGGGGACCGTGAAGACCGGCATGACAGGCGTGAAGAGAGAGGTGCGATTTCATTGTATAAATCCTATCCTTTGTCAATATTCTTAATTTTCAGGAAAAATCTTGTTAAGTTGTGCATTTGTGACGTATGTACTTTCATCTTTTCCAACCCTAGCTCCTCAGCAGAGACCCAAGTTGAACCTGAAGCCTCGTAGTGTACCTAAAGAGGAGGAAAGCGCCGGCAGTGGTGGCACTTCACCTGCTGCCACTTCAAGCTCCAGCAGCAGGGCCTCGTCCATCTTCGGCGGAGCAAAACCCGTTGACACAGCAGCAAAGGAGAGGGAGGTGGAGGAGAGGCTGAAGAAGGAGGAGGAGAGACTGCAGAGGCAGCTGGAGGAGGACAAAGGCAGGGGACCGGACAGAAAGATGAGGGACAGGTGAGCGGGGAGGCTGATGAGTAATGTTTGAATGTAGTAGTATTGTACATTTATTACACCATTAAATTTTCTGCCTTTTTTTTTTCTCAAGCACAAGTAAATTAGACCTAATGCAGAAATGGGAGAGAGCCTTTTTATTTTCAAATGTTAATGATTAAGTGTTTAATGTTGATGCATCCTGTGGAGACTTGTACAGCTTGTACAAGCTCTTTGCAGCCAGAGTCTCTGTTAAATGGACTGATGCTCAAAGTGCTTTTCTGCTGCTTTACCCCAAGCCTCATTCACACACATTCATACAAGTGCTTTCTTTAAGTTAACATTCACACAGATGCACCGGGAGCACTTTAGGGTACAGTACCTTGGAGGAGCCAGGCATAGACCATCGATCCTTGCAATTAGTAGAGCCACAGCCGTTGTCGCCGTTGCATTAGAATCCTTCACTTCTGTTCTTGCATCCATCCATCCATTTTCTTCCGCTTATCCGGGGCCGGATCGAGAAGCCCAGACCTCCCTCTCCCCAGCAACCTCCTACAGCTTGTCCGGGGGAACACCCAAGCGTTCCCAGGCCAGCTGAGAGATATAGTCTCTCCAGCGTGTCCTGGGTCTGGCCCGGGGCCCCCTCCCGGTGTGACATGTCCAGAACACCTCGCCCAGGAGGCATCCTTGTCAGATGCCTGAACCGCCTCAACTGGCTCCTTTCGATGTGGAGGAGCAGCAGCTCTACCCTATCTCTAAGGGAGAGGCCAGCGACCCTTCAGAGGAAGCGCGTTTCTGCCACTTGTATCTGCAATCTTGTATCTGCAATCTTGTTCTTTCGGTCACTACCCACAGCTCATGACCATCGGTAAGGGTAGGGACATAGATAAAATTGAGAGCTTCGCTTTTACACTCAGCTCTCTCTTCACCACAACAGACCGGTACAGCGTCCGCATCACTGCAGCCGCCGCACCAATCCGTCTGTTGATCTCCCGCCCCCTTCTCCGTCACTCGTGAATAAGTTCTTGCAGCTCAGTTTAATTTCTGAGATGTTTATGGCATGTTTATAAGATCTGCCTGCAACTTGACAGACGCTCAAAGCCTCATCTTATGATTCTTGAAGAGAAGATTCAAGATGTTCTTTGGTTCACTGTTCTGTTATAGCTGCAACTCGCTTTTCACGTTGGTCTTGATTTGACTGCTTTGCTGTTTGTCTGTGTAATCAGTAAGTTAAGGCCTAACAAGTTGCTCAAGTTTTTACATATAATAGTAGCAGTTCCAAATATTTGCATGGTACACTTTTTAAAATCTCCTCAAAGGTAAAAACAACTGATATTTTTAATATCTGTTTGCAGCAGGGTTTGTGTTCACGATTGTCCACTGCAAAAATCTGCTAATCATGTCATTTGCATAGAGCAGAACTAATAATAATGGATTGGATTTATATAGCGCTTTTCAAGGCACCCAAAGCGCTTTACAATGCCACTATTCATTCACTCTCACATTCATACACTGGTGGAGGCAAGCTACGGTTGTAGCCACAGCTGCCCTGGGGCAGACTGACAGAAGCGAGGCTGCCATATCGTGCCATTGGCCCCTCTGGCCAACACCAGTAGGCGGTAGGTAAAGTGTCTTGCTCAAGGACACAACGACCAGGACAGAGAGCCCGGGGATCGAACCGGCGATCTTCCGGTTACAGATGCGCTTCCCAACCCCCTACTAGAACTGTGAGGGCTGAACTCTTGCTCTTGCTTTACAATTGGTCGGGTCGTCACATTGCACTCGAAACAGTCCGTCTCAGATGCCCCACAGTCTCTGCAAAAACTCAGAAACTTGTTTGCTTGGATTTTTCTGTGTTTTTAGCCTGCTTTGCTTAAACCCTGTTACCCCATTTGCAGTTTACAATCAGCCAAAACATGTGTTAAATTTTGTTTAGATTTAGTGTTTCAGTGTTTCAACTGTACTTCCCCTCATGTGGTGTGAGCACTTTGAGTAGCTACACTGAAACAAAGTGCTTAAAATAGTGGTTTGGGTTTCTGACAACAGTGGTTTGATTTGCATAATGTACCCAAAGGTCTAAAGGAAAGAAAATAAAGATTTCCTTTTTGCTTTTAGGGACCCGAGCTGGCGCAACGAGGAATCTCATACTGAGCGATCCCGCACAGGAAGCGAGTCTTCACAGCAAGGAAGCACTTCTGGAAGAGGTGGGATGTTTCTTCACTTGCTTCCTTTCTTCTTCTCGATCTCTCCTTCGTCTTTGTCCTACTTGGGACTGAAACACTGCCTTCTCCCACTAGGGTCACGGTGTCGAGATAGCGAGCGCTCCGGTGAGAATGAGGTATTCAGCGGGGTAGAAGGTGGCTCCACTTCCCCTGGGTCCTCATCCCGGCCCCCCTCCACCAGCTCTTCTAAAGAGCCATTGAAGGTGATGCCTGCACCTCCTCCCAAGGAGAATGCATGGGCCAAGAGAAGTGCAGCCAGCACAGGCTCTAATGAGGGCGATGGTCGAGCTCCGATCTCCCCGGTCTCCCCAGGCGGTTCAGCCCCTCCCAAGTTCAGGTGAGCACTCACTGAATGAAGCCTGCAATGTTTAAATTCTGCTCTTGAATGAATGAATGAGTAGATTGTAGTAGATTGAGTAATTGATACTCTGAATTCCCTACAGCCTTAATATACTTTGCCTTGACTGTTCCTCCTTTCCTTTTAGCTCCTCAAGTTCTGCAGATGAAAGAGGATCTGGAAAGGGTAAGTGCTAAACACAGTGGGATTTCCCCCACTCCGAAAACAAGTTACCAGGGTGTCTCCATCGATTACCTAATGAAGAAATCTTAAAAAAGCACAATCTGACTGAAGAAGTGAAGCAGAAACAGTATATTGCATGTCTTAATTGAAAACAGTGAGTAATCCATCTCATTCCATGCTGGAAAAGTAAACCTACTTTGTCACACACTTGCGTTTGGTTAGGTCTTCCGGTCAACGAGGTGATATTAGGAGTTGTGTTTTGAGTTTCCTGTCCCCTTTGACTTCTTGTCTGGCTCCTCTCGACATCATCAGTGTATGGTGCACTTAATCAGTTTCAGCTGTATTTGCCCATCTGTGCTCTGAGAAACAAAAAAACAGCTGAAGCATTTGCACGTGCTTATAGAGTACATCTTGTAAGTACTGGCGCCTGAAAGGTGATGACAGTGATTTTTCAAATCCTTGAGTGGTCCAGGAAAAAGAGCTGGGAACTTCTTTTTTTGTTTGTTTTTTTTTGTTTCTTTGTTTGTTTCTGTAGACTGTGAAAAGCACAAGATTCTCAGAAAAAGGAAGTGGAATAGTTCAGGACTTCATTTGTTGTCGTGCAAATGCTTTGTTCATGCATTTAGCAGATTTCCTTAGAAAGTGTTTCATCGATTCGCTTGCTCACTTACCATATGTGGTGTGCAGCTTTTATCTGTGCTTTCCACACTTACTAGAAATCGTGCTGAACGCATTTGGCAAAGAGTCTTGCTAGGAGCGGGTCCTGCTCAGAACGTGCATGCCGAAACACTACAAGAACAATAGTATCTTCATGGCTGTGGTGCCACAAGGTGGCTCTCACCCTTTTTTCTAAAGTTTTGGAACCTTTTGGCACATTTTGCAAGCCGGCATCAGATTTCTCAGAGGCCCGTTCTTGTAGTGGGGGCAGTTGTGCACCTCTCATTTGGCCCTATATCAGTGACTAACACATTTTGAATCCAACCAAAGTAGCTGTTTATGCTGCAGTGCGTTGAGAGTGTAGTCTACTGTACACCGTCCACCAAGCCCCCCTTGACTCAACTGTCTGGCTTCTTCTTTAAGATGAGAACAAGGCTGATGGTGTGCGTCGGGACCGGGGGCCCTCACGAGCACGAGGGGGGCCTGCAGGGCCTGGAGCTGGGCGGGGGCGAGGAGAGGGGCCCAACAGAGACCGAAGGAAGGAGGCAGACAGGTTAGCAACTGCAAAGTTCTTAATGAGACAGGGAGGATATTTTTCAGGCATCTGTGCTCGGGTTACACAACTGATGGTGCTTTGTGGTTTGTTTTTTTATTTTTATTTTTTGTGGGTCACTGGGAAGACAGGGTTTCCTGGTGTGCACATGAATGCTTTATCTGTGCTACACCAAATCATCATGATCCCCCATATTGTAGCACAAGAAATAATTCATGTCAGAACTACATGAATCAGAACTGAAATTTCTGAAATGGCTGTTAATCTTCAGAAAATGAGCAGATTCCTCTTTATTTATTTTCACCTGTGGCCATTAAAGGTTTCGCAACTAGTTTTTTAGTGCAGATACTTCCTAACGTCAGCATTCACTCTGACCTTTAGAAAGGACAACAGAAGAGACCGAGACTCCAGACCACCCCCAGAGCCAAAGAAATACGAAGAGACCCCAACCCCCGTAAGTCCTGTAGTTCAGCCACATCAAAATCTGTGCAAAGTTGCACTGTGCTGTCAAAGTACTGATTAGTTTTCTTATTTTGTTGCAGAAGTTCAGCTCAGCCAGTAAGTACGCCGCTTTGCTAATGGATGGTGACCAAGGAGAAGACGCAGATGACGCCGATTAGAGGGAAAACAACGAGATACAGAGAAAGCGATGAATGCAAGAAGAAAAAAATAATAATCTCACATAGCGTATGGGAAAAAAAAATCTCCTCACATGGATGTGGCTCCTGGGAAGGGAGGGTGAATCATCACCCCTCTCTGTTTTCCTCCTACAAACCTGTCCTTTAATTTCAAACCATTCACCCATCCCTCCGCCCCCTGCTCCACCTTCAGGACTCTTCAGGTTCTAAAGAATAGTCACATACTGGACTTGTTTTAAATGGAACAGAGGAATACATGACACATGAAAACGTGATGGATAAGATTGAATTCATTGTAATAAATAAATGGAAAAAGTGGGGAAAAATGATTTTTGTATATTTGTGGATCACAGGCGCATCTAATGACTGAAGATGGAGCTTATAAACGTGTTTTGCTTTTTTTTTTCTCTCTCTCCTTTATTGACTTTTGAGAAATGCAAAACATCATTACAAGCCCTTCTGTATACGTTATTAAATAATTTGATGTTATAGAGTATTTTAAAAAATATACAAGCGTACTGCTGAAATTTGAAAATCCCGTCTTCCAGTACTCATTATCATGAGCATTGAGACAAAACCTGCTAATTTAACGATTTTTCCAATCATGTGATTCACCATTCAACAAATAAGCTGGTCGACGGTGTTAACAAAAGGATTCCCAAACATATTTTTGCAGGATTTATATTTTCACAGTTGCAGGGAAGGAAGGAAGAAAGAAAAAAGCCACCACACAATTTTACCTTGAGAATCAATTAAGTGCCATTATTACAATCCCCATCATTGTACAGATGTCCCTCTGTTTCTATACCTTAGAATTAGACCAGTTAAATGCTCATGGTACTCCAGTATCCAGTCACGTTAACAGATCTGTGTAAATCATTCATTGCCCCTGAAGGAGTACTAATCTACGGAGAAAGGGTGGATTTGCTTGGGGGGGGGGGGGGGGGGGGGGGGAGTGTTCATGAGGTTATATGAACCTGTCTTCCGATTTGTAATAAAATGGGGTCATCATGTGAAATCAAAAAGTATGGTTATTAAAGTTCTAATGTGGGAAAATGCAACTCCTCCCTGCTACCTTTTGTTATGCTGAGTGGGCAGCACATACTCTCGTGACACCTACGGGATTTACCATCACCCGTGAAAACACGGTTGTCTATATGCCGAGTTGCTTCAACCAACGTTCTGCTCTCCCGGTGTGGTCTGTGAGGCATAAGATTTCCTCAGTGTTTCTTCAGACTCGGGGCCCCCTGCTGAGGCCCCGGCTCCTGGTGGCAGCTGGTTAGGATCCTGCTGAGCTTTACACCCACCCACCCTCCTCCACACACAGAAGGTGCGCATTTTAATGCAAGAAGGGATTTCTTCAAAGCAAACCATTCTTTGCAGCGGATATCGGAAAGAATACTGATTGACACCAAGGGTGTGTGTTTAGGCACGTGCAAATTATGTCTTTTAAATATTTATGAGGTAAAAATAGTGGCCATGATGTAGCAATGCCAAAGCTGGGAAGCAGACATGGAAAACAAGGCAGGCGTTTGTGTGTGTGCATGAACACAATCCACATTACTTCAATCATGATAAAGCCTAGATAAGAAAGAATTACAGAGAAAAAATCCTGGGTTCAAATCTGGACGTCCTCCCTGTGACTGTGTGGGTTGTCTCCAGGTACTCCGGCTTTCTCCCACAGCCCCAAGAGATGCTTATCAGATTAAATAGTGATTCTAAATTGGCCATAGATGTGAACATTTGTGTAAAAGCCATGTGACCGATCAACAGCCTATTCAGGGTGTACATCCCACCCCCCACCAATGACAGCTGGGATAGGCTTACAGCATTGGACAGTATGATTTCTGTGTTTTACATTTGAAAACTATAAGGAGAAGCGTCATTTTCCTCTTTAAAGGTCATCCATGGATTCAGGTTTCACATACAAAATGTGACTTCTAAAATATTAAACATTGATTTCAATCAATAATCATTCACATTTATAAAGCGCTTAATAGTGCACCAGCTGCACCATGAGATTAATGCTTAAGAATGCATCCTTCAGAGGCAGGGTCTCAAACTATATAGATGTGAAGAAATATGATGCAATTTGGCCCTTGAAGTTAGTTCTTTTGTTTGTTGTTGAAGGCAATTTTAAAATAAATTGTTTAAAAAGCAAAAAAATGATTTAATGTGAGGGTAATATGAGCAGAGAGCACAAACATGTTGAGGGATTGTCTGTGTTAGCTCAGTGAGATAGTTACTTGTAAAGAAAACATTTTTCACTAGCAGTCAAAAACTAATGTGTACACTTAGTCTGCATTTTTATTTAAATACGAACAAAATGATAGCAGAAGTGCCGCCACATGTCTGGCCAGAAAGAGAGGACTAATGTGTCTATTTGGTAGCTCAATGAAAGGCTTCAGTTAGTTAAGAGTGAGGAAAAAAATTGCCTTCACGTTTGTAGTTTTGTCCTGTTGTACAATATTTGTAATTTTAAAGAAACAAACAAAATTCTACATTTTCAGAAATATTTGCGGGTGTTTTCTTGTTTGTTTGTTTTGTACTACTTGAACACTAAAGTGGCCCTCCAATGAGATGAGATTGCAGCTCATTTAAGTTTGAGACCCCTGATTTAGATCAAACACTTTTTGTAATAGTGTTATTTTAATTGTCTCTCAGCCATAAAAGCCTGATGGGGTATTGTCGTCCCCCCGCCGGGACATCCAAATTTGTGAATGTGACAACTTCAGAACAAGGCGATGTAGGATTTTGAAACTTATGCAATATGTGCGTCTACTAAAAATCTCGGTCGAGTTTGAATATCAGTGTCCTCGACCTCAAGGTCAAAGGTCACGTTTTCTGAAAATCTTGTGAACACATCAAGAAAGATGATACCATAGGTGCATCAACTGGGAGAGTGAGGGGTAGCATATTATTTATATAAACTGCAGTGCTGTTCCTTTTACTTGGGTAAAGATCTGAGTGCCCTTTCACTGTGGTACTCTGTTTCAGTGAAAACAGTTTTAACATGAACATTGGGGAAAACTGTGTTTTTTACAATAACCTGTCCTGTTGAGCAGTTTTAGCGAGCAGAATCATGGTCTGAGTGCTTTGTTGTGCTGAGAGGGGGAAGACAGAATATCAACCAAAAGTTAAAATGTTTTAAATTTATTTACATGTCACTGAGTGAAATATAGGTGAGTGAAATTTAAATGACCACCAGACACCCTTGATCTGGAGCTCTGTGCAAGATCTTAGCTCATGGAGCTAATGGTGGATCAGTCCAAAACGTGGAACTTGATCTGAAGGCAGCTGGAACCACAGTCACCACTGGTAAAACTCTACATTGTAATAGACTGAAATCTTGGTATGGTCCCTCTTCTCAAGAAGGCAGTTGTACAGGTTCATCTTAAGTTTGCTAATGAGCATCTAAATCATTCAGGAAAGATTTGGGAGAAAGTGCAGTTGGTCGAAGGCAAATGCTGAGTATGATCTAAAGAACACCATCCTTTACAGGCAAGCACAGAGATGTTCTTCTCTGCATTGAGGGGTCAGTGAACAGGGCTACTGTAAAATCCTCCTTCCTTCAGTCAGAACACTGAAGATGGCATCAAAGGAGTGGCTAAAGAGGAAGCACATTAAGGTCATGGAGTGGCCTAGCCAGTCTCCAGACTTCAGTCCGATAGAAAATCTGTGGCAGAAACTGAAGCTTCGAGCTGCCAAGTTTCTGTAAAGAGGACTGGACCAAAATCCCTCCTGAGATTGTGCAAACCTGGTGACCAACTACAACAAAGATCACACCAACAATGATTTCTCCACCAAGTACTAAATTATCAAATACTGATTTCACTCAGTGATATGCATCTGTTTATAACCTTTGTGTAATGTGTTTTTTTCTGGGTTATTGGTTGATATTCAATATCTCCCATGATAGTGGTATGGTAGTTTCATAACATGAAACTACCATAGAAGTCAAAGCACGTTCATTTCTTTGAAAGCGAGCAAACTTACAAATAGGTCAAGTAGGTGATCAAATACTTGTTTCCCCCACTGTATCCACACATAACCAGCCCCCACACCTGTCGCCATCACAGTTAAGAGGATGGCACACACAGGAGGGTCCTCCATACCCTTTTCCACTTCACACCACAAAATGACAGAGGTTCATGTCCACACGTTAAGTTTTCAAAGAAAGCTGCCTTGATTTCATCTGAATTTATAGCATACAGATTTTAACCTCTCACTATCCCTGATTTCTTCTCACTGCTGCTGTAGATGCTGATGATTTGATGCCCAATTTAGCTCCCGGCCTCAGATTTGTCTCACATTTAAACCAAAGACTGCTTTGTACAGCCTAACCAAGCCCTAAAAATGTGGCTTTAAAAGGAGTTTATTGTTGAAGCTTTTCCCCTCCCAACTGCAAAAACCCCCAGATTGAAGCAGTATTTTGTCTGGGGAGCCCAGTTTGAGGATTACAGTTGTGTGTGTGTGCTACAGAAAGAGAGAGAGAAAGAGAGAGCTGTAGTCTGAAGGAATTTAACGGGTAGCGGAACACAGATCTAAAATTTAAGCACAGAGTGTGTCATTGTTTTAATTTCAGTGGAGAGAGAGAGCTGCATCCAAGTGAGGAAATAAAGCGAGGTCAGCGATGATGTCATTTGTCCTGTCAAACAGGGAGGTGAAGCTGATTACGTTTTAGGCTACATAAACGCCCATGGGACACGCCGAGATAGAAGACTTTTTCTCGAAACAATGCGGAGAGGGAGAAGAGTGATCAGTGCTATCAAGCCAGCAGTTAAGTTCTCATGAGCAAAGCCACTGAGACCAGAAGGATGACATGTGTGAAAGAGGTTCAAACTAATCACTCTCCCATGAGGAAGAGGAGCGTGAGAGGAGCTGCAGTAAAGCCAAAGCATAAGGGAAGGGCTTGACATCAACAAGCCAAAACAGCTGCCCCCTTCTCCTGCACAGCAAGGGAGGGAGAGAGAGAGAGACAGGGAAGACTGGAGGGTCTGTAAGTGTAGAGCACAAGATATTTGAGGGTCTGTAAGCTGGAGAGAAGGAGTTATTAGCAAGTGGAAACGGTGGAGGGGGGCGGGAGGGAAGAGAGAGGCGGTGAGTGTATGCCTGTATGTTTTCAGAGTGAAGATAGTCAGAGAGCAAGGGACGCAGGGGGAGTGTAAGGGGATGTGGGTTGAAGGGTAGGTTCTTGGTGACAGAGGGAGAAAGAGCGGTTGTAAGAAGAGAAGTCAGGGGGTGGAAAGTTATCTGGGGTGGGTTTCGAGGCAGGGTAAGCCGTCAGAGGCGAAGAGCAGAGGTGTGAGGAGTCGCTGAGAAGGACGGAGGAACATGCTGGAGAACAAGAAGAGAGAAAACATGAAGTGCTGAAAGGGGTGGAAGAGAAGAGGAAATCACTCGCGAGGAGCTGAGGAAATTTAAAGATTAGAGGTGCAAGAGGCGTGTTTGCTGCAAGAATGGGGTGCATTCACAGTACGAGCACTGTGGGGATACAAAAGCACACACATGACTCAGAAACTGGAGGAACCCCTGTGAAGGCAGACCCTGAGGTACCTCCTGAAATCCTTCAGCTTGCTGAGGTAAGTGAGTAACCATCAACACGCTGGTCGTGCACAGTTCCATCCTCAAACGTGTGCAGTTTGAAGATAAACATAAAGTAAAATCACAGGTCATTACAGATCAGCTGTTAAAGTCAGTTTGAAACACTAGCTCTCACTTTACATCCACAGCGCCCGCTCGATCTGCTTTGCCATTTGACTCAGCAGCAGAGGCTGAACTTATACACTCATCACATGCTTGATAACAACCAAAGGAATCCAAAGAATTGCCACTGTGTTTCCAAATTAGACGAGGCCTGGACTCCAGAGCTGCTCTGTCTCTCTTATGAAATATTCCAGCAGCACATCATAAACAGAAGTGTGCATACCGAAGGGATCAAAGTGTTTGGCATGTTCCTTTTAGACCTCTGTTAGAAGCTTGTGAGCTAAGAAAGCTAATAAACTGTAAACTAAAACCACAGTCATCAACAGTGAACCAAGAAAAAAAGGGGGGTATGCAGAGCAGCAGAAGGGGGGATTCATGCGATCGCTGTTAAATGATGTTCCTCGGGTATCAAAGGTTCAGGAGGAAGTGGTATAAGTTACTGGTCTGGCTTTGACCCACCGCCTGCCTGTCTGCAGCCTCTATTTAGGAACATGTATGGATTTAGGTGCAAGCTACACTTCCACATGCATGAAGCCTCCTGGGAGACTTTTATGGAATCTAAAATAAAGGTATGCGCACTGGAATATGTGTGTTCTCACATGTCAGAGTAAATCACATTGTGGCATGCTCTGTGTCAGTGTTAGAAGAGAGCGAAAGAACAAAAAAGGTAAATGGGAAATGAAAAAAGTTGTGCATCTTTAATAAAACACACAGTAAAATGAAGCTGAAAGCTCTGTGTGACGAGTGTGTAGTTTCTCTCTGATATTGGAGATATTGCTGGAACAAAAACATTAGATCATTTGTGGCTTCATATCCCTTGCTTGTGTTTTCCTGTGTGTGTGTGTGTGTGTGTGTCAGAGCATGCCAAATTGTGATGACATAGTCCCAGCTGAATGGGCGGACTCGTATGAAGTGGAGAAGAATGAAGTGTGTGAATCTGTACATGCAACTATCAGTGCAGGAGTTTGGGTTTTTTTTGTTTTGGTGGGGGGAAGTTTGCAGTTTCTTGTGCTGTCTTTTAGTCACGTTTTTTTTTCCTCTCTTTCACACAAATGAAAATGGGAACTAATTCTCGTTCCTATTTTGAGCATTTTCATAGCTTTTAGAGGCGACAGCCCCCTACTCCTGCAGGTTATAAATACCCAGCCAGAACTTGGGCACACTCCTGGCTCGCCACCTGCTCCCGTCCCTTCCTGGGCGGATTGTATGTCTGTGTGTGAGTGTGTGTGAGAGTTTTGTGACTCCTGGTCTCCAGCATGTCATCACTTGTGAGGTGCCGCTGAAAAAAGAAATGAGGCATTTAGTGTCAAGGAGGTGTGCGTGCGTGCGTGTGTGTCACTGTACTCTGTATTTATTTACAGTGTGCGTGCGTGCGTGCGTGCGTGCGTGCGTGCGTGCGTGCGTGCATGTGTGCAGGCGTATGTGGTTGCAGCTGTATATTTTTGCCAATGTGAGGCAGTGGTACAGTGTATATTTCAGATAACTAAAGCTTTGTATTGAGGCACACGACAGAAAACTCTCACGACACAAAGCGGCATTACAGCTTCATTTTAAAAAGCCAGGGTAAAAAAAAACAAAGCCCTAATAAATGCAGTTCAGTCCCTTTCTTCATCCACACATTAGATATGGAAGTCCTTCGGGCTCTTTGGTCAGTGGAGATGCCTGGAGAATGACACAGACTTTGGCTGCGAAAAACAAATGGGGTGGGGTTCTAATGCTGCAATGCAATACTGCAACACTGCTGATAGCCACGGGAGCCTCTGGAGACTGAATGTCCGCGCAAACAAAGATCCTTCTTACTGGTATCACTGCATATAAAGGGGGTTGAGCATAATCTAGCAAACACCTGTGCAGCACAGCGTAGCTTATATTCAGTCCTAGTGTTGAAAAAACTCAGTAAAATTCATTAGAAAGCTCAAATTATTCAAACTTTTAAGGCTTTCAAAGCATTTAGCAAATTGTTCCAAAACGTTTGTGTTTACTGTCTGAGTCAAATGAAAATGACAAAGCATTTGTCAGCATCACCTCAGCTTTGAACTGTACTGCTTGTATGACAAATGCCTCGACAGTTGTTTGTGCAGTTCCAGTTTAAACTAAACTTCGGCCGTCTTGTTGTGCTCCAGTTATTTGACAGCGTTGTCCTTCTTGTCGCCCTGATGTTTTGAGCGTGGTGTTAAAAATGCTTTCCCGATGTGTAATTTTCTGTCCCTCTGTATGGAACAAAATCCTTTTGTATAGTTATATCCAGAAACACTGTGAACCCGACCCATAATGATGGGCTGCTAGAACAAAATCCAAACAAGGTGCAGCAAGAGTTAAGCAGTAGCGGGCTTTGCCATCATGGGCTCGGCTGTCAACTTTCAAATCATGGGGAGAAAATTTGTCGCCCTGAGGCGACACCTCAGTAAGACATGTGACCTGGGAAAAATTTATAGATCGAATGACTTTTAGACGAGCAAACAACAACGACGGTGTTGTTGTAACAACTGAATTTCAAAGTTGAAAAGATATGTTCAGTTCACATGAAAATGTTGTTTTTAGTACAAGTTTAAATCCGTACATTTCAGTTTCATGATGATAGCATCTCTCCAAAGCTGTTTAACTTGGCTCGCCTTACTTAATGTTGTTAAGTAAGCTGGAATACGTGGAAAGGACTGTTCTTTATCCTGAGTTAATTGACAGATAACTACCACTAAATGTGCTCTCTGCTCACATACCAAAAGTACTTTATAAAGGTTATTATTTAACTAGACTGTTCCCTAAGATTCTGATTAAAATGCCAGATGAAAAATGAATGGCTTTAAACGTGTGTGTCAGCTGATTGAGGGATCATTCAGATATTTTAGGAATCGGTGTCTCAGGAAAGCCGTGAGGACCCCACACACCCATGCCCTCACCTCTGTGAACTACTGCCATCTGTCGCACCCACACAACCAGGCTGAACAATAGCTTCCCCCCAGAGCTGTGGAGGCCAAGAACACATAAAGACTGGAAATATCCTTCCAATGTAACACACTGTATTGCTGATCTGTGTATGTCATCAACTATTTATTTTCACACTAGATGTTGTTGCACATGCCACTTTACTCATCCTGCTGAACTGGTGCACAGTATTATTGTTCTACCGTGTACTTATTGGATACTTTTATAGCTTTAACTTAATCTTCTAAACTTCTGTAAGAACTTCAAACCAAATTTCACTGCAGTGCATAATATAAGTATAGCAGTAACAAGAATGTGTTCACTGGAACAAAAGCAGTACATCCAAACGAATTGCATCACCATGATGAAAAAAAATATACAGCTGTCTATGCTTTTCAAATAAGTTTAACAGTGAAAACGTCCTCAGTTGGAAAATGTGCTGCACTGCCACAGTGTGTCCACTGGGTAGCAGCCTTGACACATTCTGATATTTCAGGTTCAACTTTCTGACTTATTGGCAACAACAGATGGAAAGTGCCACGGTTATAGCGTGGAACTGATATGCTGCTTTAATGCCATATCTCTATAATAAAAATGTAAAAAGCCATATTTGAGGGATTTTTCTTCAAAGATTTGCAACATTAAAAGTCTTTGTCATTTACTTGACCCGCGGCAAAAACAAAGGAAGAATCGATGCAATGTTCGTTAGTCACATGCCATCTAACTGTGACTTCATCGCAAGTGTTGTTTACTTCACTGCTATTAGAGTTTGTACTGTCACCATGTGTCATACAAAATATTTTTAAGGTATGTATTACACATATTACAATGCTTTTATGCCACTGAATGATTTTTGTCTTTATCCTTTCCCGTAATTGATTTCCATATTTATTCAGTTTGCTTTACGTTAACTGATGATTGCAGTTTTTTTGCAGTGTCGTAGCCAAGGGAACATTTCTGCAGGCGATCTCAGATTTGTGAAGTGACACATGCATTTGTGTGTACCGCATCTCTTTGGGTTGCATTAGTCCAATTGATTCAATCTCCAATATTCACGGGTTACATAAGAACATTCAGAGTGTAAACGACTGAGATGAGATGATGGTGATCCTCTCCCCTCATATGCCCTCTGGTCTCCCCCCGCCCGCCCCCATATACTCCACACTACCACACACACAGACCCAGATGCATCCCATTCACTGGATGTTACCGTTTATATGAGCACGTGTCAATAGTCAGATGAATCGGTACTCTGTTCTTTTGTTTATGAGATCAATGCGTACAGCATGATGGTAACGCGGTCCATCAGAGGCAGCAGCCAAATTCATCTCAGAGGGCTTGGTGGCTAGATGGGTTACAAATATTAGACAGGCTGAAAAAATGAGTGCAACAGTGATTTCATTATGGAAATCCTTTGTTTGGTGGAGCACACTCTGTAACAGCTTTTCAAACACCTGTACTCCGACATCTGTGTAAATCTACTCCATACTGTATGAACAGTATGACTGGACAAAGTCAGTGGTTAGTTCTGGGGCCTCACAGCAAGAGGATCCTAGACTCAAGGACAGTTTGTTTGGAGTTTGCATGTTTGCATGGGATTCCTCTTGCAGTCCAAAGACATGCTTGGGGATTAGGTTGATTGAGGGATGACCCCCACAAAACCTGTATTGCATAAGTGGAAGAAAATTGAGCACTGGATTTGAGATTATAGCAACTTTTTTTTTTCTATAGTCATATATGCCCACTCTAATCCACCAACCCACCATCAAATAGCATGCTTAGCTCCCTCTGCTCACATTCATACTGTCAAGCAGGCAAGTAAAACTTTAGCACCTTTCAAAAGAAATATCACAAACTGCTTCACAACAAAAATGCTAAAACGTCAAAACAAAAGGTTACCCAATTGATGAGTTTTAATCAATAATCAATTTTTATCAATCAATTTTAGCTGCCTTTTAGAAGAGATCACTGGGTCCACAGCTCTCAGGCTCTCTCAGAGGGGTCGAGTTGTATGTTTGGAGGCCACAGTAGCCACTGCTCCTTCAGTTCTCAGCCTTGTATCCAGCACAGCCAGCAGGCCTTGCTTGCATGACCTCGGGGACAGGTTGGGCATGTATGGATGTAAAAGTTCACTGATGTATGCTGGTTTGTGTCAATGCAGAGCCCTAAAAGTCTAATCCACAATCATATAGTGGACCCAAAAGTTAATGGGGAGCCAGTGTAACTGAATTAGTAACAGTGTGACATGTGAGTACTTAAAAGACTTAGACAGAAGCCTCTGAACAACCTGCAGACGCTCCAAAAAAGCTTCCTTCAGACTAGTGAACAAAGTGAATTAATTACAATAATCGAGACGTGATTAAATAAAGGCATAAAAAACAATTATAACAGTAATGTTCTAACCACCTCTTGGATGTAATCCCATGTTTAGCAAACAAGCAGGAGAAGCCTTCGTCTAACGCTTAGTAAGACAGCAAATAAGTGCATTTTCAAGAAAAAAGTATTATTCTAAAGCTCCTGATTATTTAGGTCATTTCACAACAAAAATGAGATTAAAATAAATTGCAGTGCTTTAATTTGAGACTTAAACATTATTGCTCGGTAAACCTTTATTTTCAACTGAAATTGAATTCGAAATACTTGAGTTTAGTAAGCAAGTAAATGTCAAATTAAAGAGCATTTGGAATTTTTAATGAAGCAAGTCAGAAACTTTGCAGCTGTTATATGGTGTGCTGCAAAGCGTGGTGTCTGCAAATCAGCTGCGTTTACGTTCGCATTATAAGCAGCCGCACAAAAGCTGAAGGTGAGGCCGCATAAAACATTCAGTTGACATTTTTTGTCATTAAGGATTTAAATGGTGTACACTCCACTTGAGAGGCTCCTTTATAAAACATTCCAGTTTAGCGATACTCACGGTTTAAGGCGGTGAGGGAAACGAGGCCAGTCAATAATCATTTGTGAGACGGACCAAACCGGCGTTCACCTTCCCGAGTTAAAGTCAAACCAAGGCGTCCAAAAAAACAATCCAAATCCAAAAAAATGTCTCAGCTGAGATGTGTTTTTTTTAATTAGATACAGGCATTTAACATGAAGGGGAATTTCAGCATGTAGTGGTACTATGGGATGTTTGTTGTCCTCCACCTCTCCTACACATACCACACTCTCACACCATCTCCTTCCTGATGTTTCCAGGCCCCACCTCGTCCTCTGCTCAAGGAAAAAAGTAATGGTTTAATTTGCTTCACATGCCGTCAAAAGGTTTTGCTTTGGGAAGGCGTTGCCATAACTCTGTATAAACATTGTCCCGCTTCTCGCTGGGACAGTTGAGTATGAGTTTATAAAAAGAAAAATCCATGGATTATGACTCAGGGAGGTGAAATTATTAGAGTGCATATCTTCACCACAACTGTGTGTGGATATGCCTTAAAGACATTCAAATTAATCGCTGCTTTCAAATGATCGTTTTTTATTAGTGCTTACATGAAGAATAATGCAGCCAATCATCATTCCCACCATATTAAGCAAAATAATGTTTGTTTGTTTTCTGAGAGAGAGTGAACAGTCGTACTAAGCCTGTTTATGTCAGATTTACTGTACCTTTGGCTTTGCGTAAAGAAGCTCAAACCCTGGGTTTACACAGCTGCCAGGACTGCCCAGTGTGGTTCCACCTTGAAATGTTGACAGGAAACTGAGCCTGTCTTCAAAGAGGAGAAGCCCCAGCTACTTAAGCCAGACTAACAGGGAGACTAAATGTAAGTTAAATATTAGTCTTTTGCTTAGCTGAAAAAGATTTATCTTCAAAGTCAGTATGTATGCAGGCAACACAGTTCTTTGAGATGATGACAACGCATGTGTGTATTCATAATATTGGTCATAAATTAGTCAGGGAAATGGCCAATAGGAAAAAAGGTTAACCTGACAATGACACTAGAGGTCAAACTAGGGGAACACAAGGATTCAGTCATCGGGGAATATTCGTTTTTAGTTGGTGAAAAGTTGGAGTAGGGGAGTTTACGGGACATCTCAGTGTTTTTGGTACTTTTTCCATGTTCCTGAACTGCCGGGGGAGGCCACTGCTTTTGGGAATTCCATCACCAAAAGAGGAATGAGGCAGACTTTGGATACACTTGGGGATACGATGTGTAAAAGTAACATGCACAAGAATGCGAGAACCCATGTGAATGTTTTACTAGCAGGACTTTAATGCGACAATCATTGTTATTTGCTTCACCTGACAGTTGTGAAGTTGTGATTGATCAGTATGGAGACACAGAGAAGCTTAAAACAGTGACCACGGTAAAATAATAAAAAGATTAAAACACTCTTATCCCCTGACAGAATCTGTTAGGTTCTATTCATCTTGCCTGTGACCATACTGCACAGTCGACTGGGAACAGCAGCACGTAAAGCTTTTCATTTTTCAGTCTTAGCTCCCAGACTGAGACAGAATAAGGACAAGTTAAAAGACAAGACAACAGGATGCCTTCAAAGACAACATGATACGACAGCTGATATTAGTGAAGGAAGCTGAACGTACAGCAGGTAGGACACCAGTGCTCATGCTGGTGTATCACTAAACCAGCGCATATCTGTACTGACAGCAGCCACGCAGGGGATAGTGAACATCTAGTGCTTCAGATGGAAGAATGCTAAACTGAAATTGAGAAACTTGGTAAACCTAAGCAGGCCCACAATCTACTATTCATGTTATCACGAGGGGATCGATGGTTTCAAGCTGCTTTCATGCACACAGTTACCGCCTCACTAAATGAATGATTTCCACTGAGAAGGAGCCTTTATTTCGTCCTTTGTAACATTTCTATGTCTCGTGTGTGGTGATCAGTTTTGATTGTCCTGTGTATCCACAGCTCTCCAAGTCAGGGAACCATGCCTTCACACTGAAAACACTAAAGAGGAGACGAATGTGTGATGTGTGCAAGCACAACATTGACACCCCTGCGGCTTTCTGCAAGGGTGAGTCCACATTTCAGGGTGGTAGCAGATCTAGATGCACGTCAGAGCAGCTCGCTGACTCTCGGAGTAAATTATTGCTTCTTTTTGCTTACAGAGTGCAAGGTTACAGTTCACAAGACATGTGAAGCCAAGGTGAGCTATACATTTTCTACCTGCATACCTTACCTCCTCCTGCCCAGAGCAAACTGTGCACCTTTCTCAAAGGTTTGTCGGGTACCGACGTTAATGTGATGTTAGTCTTAAGTGGAATAAGCCATGTGCATTGACCTAGATGTCTGGTTAAAGAAGGCCTGCCTCCAGAACTGCACTCATCCATGCAGTAACATGGATGAGAGGGTGAGCTCTCAAGCACCCAGAAAGTCTCCATTGTTTTTCAAAGTGACTCTTAATAAAGTCTGTGGCTTTAGAGGTCATGACTGTATATATGATACATCATTACTCATTATTAGCACTGTGAAAATAGCTCTCGGGGTGATCAATTAGGGGCAACAGGGATCTGTGAGCTGTCAGTGGTCTGAATGCACAGTGAGGATCAGTGAGGAGGAGCCTAGATGAGAAGCAGCACAGCTCAGGGGATAATGCACGTTGCAAACAAATGCCGTCTGTGTGTCCGTCTACAGATAAGTTGTTGATTCTCAACTGGAAAACTGGAAGGCCCTTGTTTGCAAGCAGTCACTTTGTAGTGCTCTCTGAACAAACGCACTCACAAAGCTCAGTGAAGCTAGTGCTCACAGCTTCAAACCACATGCTCTGCCGTAAGACAATCTGCATTTGTCTGTCGGTGATTAGAAACGAAATTGCCCAGTAAACACTTTAAGCTCAGCTGAGCTTCACCACAGCAGCATATGTGCATTAGTAAGTCTTGGTTTTAAAAAAGCTGCTTATACACTTTGAGTAAGATGTCCCGACCTTTGCTTATACAGTCCCCCAAAGAGTGGCCTGTTTCATTTAAACTGTGTGAGAGAAGCACTCTCTCCATCCACAGCTCATGTCAAGCCATTGGCAGCAGCAGCTTCTACTCTCATGTGACCCCACTCACATCACCTCAGTGTCACACGCTACTGAGTGAGTTCGTGACCTTGCTGGAGCGGGACTGTTTTGTCTCACTCAGTATCCAGCAGCACAAGTCGTATACATGCACCCAAAAGCAGCACACCTGCCCTCTCAGCGCCACACAGAAGGACCCGTCATATATATTTCTCTGCTCTTCTCTTCACCAAGGTAACTCGCACACTCTAATGGTGTATGACACGCCTCTACCAGCTGTTGTGACTTAGTTGCGCGTATTAAAAGAGGATTATTATTTTTGTCATATGCATCCCCCCTCCCCCGGTCACCGGGGCAACAGCCAAAAACAATTCTCGGAGGCTGCAGGAGAGCGGGTGCCACGGTGAGTGGATATCGTCACGCAGGATGATGATCAGTCTGGATAGGAGAAGTCTGAGCGTGTAAATATAGAAAATAACGCGAGTGCCGCAGATGCCTGCGAGTGAGTGATCACAGGGGACGCAAATAAGTGAGAGGCAGCTGGGGAGGCAGTTTTTGTCTGTGTGAGAGTGCGTGTGATCAGTCCCATTTGGGGCTATTCATAAATAAAAAGGAACACTGGGTCAAGGCTTCAGACTGGTGTGCTTCATATACCAATACCCCCCAGCCCTCGTAGGTTTCTGCTGTTTGTCTTCTTGCTATAAAACATGTTATAACACCACCTTCTTTTTCACTTCTTTCATTTCTTGCGTCTCACTGTCATCATCTCTTCTAACCTTTAATATCTGTTAGATTTCTCCTTTTTCTGATGTTTTGCCGTCACAGTTAAAGCATCTCCCACCTTCTCTGTGTCATTTTTTTCTTATCTCCTTTTCAAATGTTTGATCCTTTCATCAGTGTGATATGGCAGTCACCACTACAGTTATAGTATGTTTTTTTTTCTCCCTATTTTGTATCCTTTGCGCATCGTCTTGTCTTTTCCCATCTCATCAAGTGTATGTCCCCGCTGCTATTTGTCCTCCTGCCTCTTGTCATCACTCTCCCTCGGGGCACCGGAGAGGTCACTGTACATCAGCACCCACTGTCTGCATGTGGCGTATTGATGTACGCGAGCGAGGGAAAGTGCTTGCATGGCTGATGTGCGTCGCTGCCTTCTGTGCGTAAGGCGCAGGCAAATCGGGAGGGGAAACGCTATGTTGCATGTGCTGCTGGCACTCTGCAAGTGTATGCAAGAGAGGGAGGGAGGGAGGGGGGCAAACTTAGTTGGTGAGGGAGAGGGCGGTAGTGTATGACACTCTACACACAGCGCTGCTCAGAGGCAGAGGGAAAGA
Source organism: Neolamprologus multifasciatus (assembly GCF_963576455.1). Classification (NCBI taxonomy): domain Eukaryota; kingdom Metazoa; phylum Chordata; class Actinopteri; order Cichliformes; family Cichlidae; genus Neolamprologus; species Neolamprologus multifasciatus. The sequence goes on along the minus strand of NC_140443.1, from coordinate 25,323,220 downwards.
CTGAAGCTGCTTGTTGTGAGGTAAAAACACGCTCCGCTCTATATTGACTGACTACAGCTTTTTGCTTTAGTTCGTCTGCAGCTGCAGCATCAGTTTCAGCTTGTCTAGGTTTTTATTTTCTACCGAGTAACAGCCTTACCATCTTTCTACGGTGTTAGCTCAAACTGTGCGGCATGTGATTGTGCATATTATTCCATTAAAGCCGTAGCCAGAGAGCTCTTGCTTTGCCCAGAAAGAGGATTTTGTTTACTGTGATTAAGGAAAGTGCAGAAATTTAAGCAGAGATTCCTGCTGTGACCTACAAAAATACGCTGATTTTAATTATTTAAACTGGAGAATGGATTCATAAGACTTACTTTTTCATGAGACAGTCGAGCAGGTTAGTAGTTTATGGGAACTGGGCCTAATCTGTGTTTCATTCGTTTATATATAATACATTTTGTGCAAGACTTGTTAAGGGTTTGATTGGATGTATTTGTGTGCGTGTGTCTGCTACTGTGTCTGTGTATTTTTATTTGCTTGTACTTTATTACTTTTAACTGTATCAATATTAATCCTGTAAATATGAGGATGCAGGTTCCAGATTACTGTCTACTGCCTCAGTGCTGTGCTGTTTGTTATTGTGTGTATGCAAAGTCACCATTTAGGACCAAAGGACACCAGAGACAAAGGGACCCAGTCACCTGTCGTGACACCATCTGATGGATCCTAATGTCATGCAGTGAAATACAGATGGTTTTACACTGTCTGCTCATGCACACCAGCTGCTCTCCTAATGTTTTGTGCTGATATATGAAGTGACATGGGGTCATGAGTTTGAAATGATGCGAATTCAGATCAGTTTGCAAATGCTCAACAGATTATAGGCTGGATTTCCTTTTTTTCTTCTTCTTCGAGCAGATGCTGATTATTAGTCTAGCTCTTGACCAGCTGTCCTGGTTTTCTGAGTCTCTTCTCCTTTCTGTTGCACGTCTCACAGCTGGGGCGCAAGGTAGACGAGAAGTCAACAGATGTTTAAAGTGGATGCCGTTTATTACAAAATTCCAACAGATTGTTTATCTTTGTAACTCAATTAGGGTGGTGGCTTATCACTGTCACTGTGCTGCTGCTGCTTTTTATAACCATGACGTGCTTGTCCACAAATAATTATCACGGTTAATTTAATTTTACTGCTTTACTCACCTTAGCAACAATAAAGCATCGGCGGGCACAAGGGTGCACACAGATGCACGCTCAAAGCGTTTATATTTTTTAATTTCCTGAGAGGCTAAGCCACACCGTAATGCTTTGTTTAATATTCCAGGAATTATACAGCTCCCATTTTCTTAACAATGTTTTAAAAAAAATGGTGTCAGCTTAGATGATGTCACTGTAATGCGCAGGGGGTGCAGATAGAAAGTTTTGATTCAGTTGCTGCTATTTTTCCAGTTGCTGAATATCAAAAGGCATGCGGTGACAATGGGACCAGCTCCAAATGTATGTTAGTTATGAGGCAGCCACATGAGACATTCTTCAAAATCGACTGCCAGATCTCTTGAAAAAGAGACTTTGTGGGATGATTGACAGACAAATAGACAAAATGAGCCTGTAAGTGTTCTGGGGGACATTTAGTCTAAAATAAGGAGCTCTATTAAAATAGCTCTGAGAAATCTCTCTGCTCTGTGTCAGTGGTCAGGAGGCATGTTCAGCTGTTGACATCTCTCTCCTGGCCAGCGGTCAGTCTCTTTTACTGTCCCCGTTTGCCTCTCCTCTTTCCTCTTCCTGTCTTCCTTTTTTCCTATGTCTACTTTGTGTTCCCTCGACATTTGGTTTTTCACTTTGAGCCCTTATTGCTTTATCCCATGGGTCAGTTTTGTTAGTTAGTTGGTGCTGTACCTTTGATGCGCGTGATGCTTATCGAGGTGCTCTTTGTCATCTGACGTTGTTTATTCAGGAGGAGTACATGCCTGCGTTTCATGGCAGGGATGATTGTGGTCATCCTGCCCCATGGCTTTTTAAGTAGTGAGGCAGAGAGGGGGGATTAGAAGGGGGCGACAGACTCCAGGAGGTAGGAAATAGAGAAACGAGGGATCAAAGATGACAGGAGGATGAAAGGCAGACTGCTAACAAGACAAGAAAGAGAGCGTGTTTCAGGTAAAGCCTCCTGAATCTCTCCAGCCGCTAAAAATAAAAGCCCACAGATTTTATTTTAGCTTTCAGCAACTTTGGGCATGAGTGACTTTTTTGTGAGAGTACAGAACATGGAATAAACCTGGTAATTTAGCTCTTTCCACTTTCTGGTTTGAAGGCTTACTCACTTCTCCCTCTCTGGAGCGTGATGTCAGCTCTGAGTTGACTGTCAGATTGAAGCTCGTTCCTTCTACATGGCACGCTGACGCCTGTGTCTCAGACACTCACATTTATCTTCTGCCTTCCCTGCTGTGACAGATCTCTCTGTGTTGGATTTCCTCTCCCAGGAATAATTCAGGATGTGGCAGTGGTCAGATCGGATTCATATTCCAGCTGCAGTTGCTGTGCTGTGGATGGGATTAAAAGGAGGGAGAGTTTAATCAGAATCAGAATCAGAAAGGGTTTTATTGCCAAATGTTGAGCAGGTTTACAACATTAGGAAATTGCTGCGGTACTTAGTGCAAAACATACTGACAGATAACGCTTAAATAAACATAAAAATAAGAATTAAAAGTGCTAAGTAGATAGATATATACATGAGTGCAGGTGGTGATCAGTGCCAACATGGAATGATCCAGTGAACACAGTGTAGGGTCATGTGTTAGTGGTGGCAACAGTCATATGGTTATTGTTCATGAGTCCAACAGCAGAGGGGAAGAAACTGTTCTTATGGCGAGAGGTCCTGGTGCGAATGGACCGGAGCCTCCTGTCTGAGGGGAGCAGGTCAAACAGACTGTGTCCAGGGTGAGAAGGGTCAGCTGTGATCCGAGCTGCACGCCCCAGTGTCCTGGAGGTGTACAGGTCCTGCAGAGATGGGAGTCTGCAGCCAATCACCTTCTCAGCAGAGCACACAACACGCTGCAGTCTCTGTTTGTCCCTGATAGAGGCTCCAGCGTACCACACGGTGATGGAGGAGGTGAGGATGGACTCGATGATTGCGGTGTAGAATTGCATCATCGTCCGTGTTGGCAGGTTGAATTTCTTCAGCTGCCTCAGGAAGTACATCCTCTGCTGGGCTTTCTTTATGACGGAGGTGATGGTGGGCTCCCACTTCAGGTCCTGGGTGATGGTGGTACCCAGGAAGCGGAATGAGCCCACAGAGGTGATGAGGGTGTCAGTCAGGATGATGGGGTGAGTGGGGCTGTGTGCTTCCTGAAGTCCACAACAATCTCCACTGTCTTCTGGGCATTCAGCACCAGGTTGTTGTGGCTGCACCAGGACACCAGACGTTTAACCTCCCTCCTGTAGGCAGACTCATCCCCGTCCGAGATGAGTCCAATAACGGTGGTGTCATCTGCAAACTTGATTAGCTTGACAGACTGGTGGGTGGAGGTGCAGCAGTTAGTGTACAGGGAGAAGAGCAGAGGAGAGAGAACACAGCCCTGAGGGGAGCCGGTGCTGATGGTCCGGGAGTCTGAGACATTCTTTCCCAGCCTCACATGTTGCTTCCTGTCCGTCAGGAAGTCAGTGATCCACCGGCAGATGGGATCAGGCACATTCATCTGGGAAAGAGTGTGGATCTAAACAGTGATTAAAAGTCAAGGATTTATTTATTTATTTATTGTTAAGCTACACTGTGAAAGAAAACATTAAAGAGCTTTTCAAAGATAATTTTGGGGGAAATATTTGCTTTCTTGCCAAGAGTTATCACACGTCTGTCTGTTTGAGATGGATTCAGACTGGAAGCAGACAGCAGGAGCTAGATTTTGGTGCTTCCTCATTTTTACTCTTTCTTGTGAGACAGCTATCAGCTGTAGCGTCCTATTTTATATGCACACGAGAGTAGCATCGATATTGGCATCTAGCTGCCAGCAAGGAAGCAAACATCTCAAAAAGCCCATCTTTTTGTTATCACTTGCTTCCTTTGCTCAGCGCTACCATTTCTTTTTACCAAGATAAACCAAAGAAACTAAATGGATGGATGTTTACGATTTCTCATTGACAAAAAAATGACGTTTCACCTGATAAATCAATCGGCTAATGAGTTCAGTAACAGTCGTCGAGTCCCCTGAAGCGGGGGGTGGTGTAGGGGGGTCGAGTGCTGTCACTGGCACCTCAGTAATTGCTGACTGATCAACGAGACAAACTGAACCAGATGGCTCCTTTCCCAGTGGCTCCAGCTTACAGTCCACATGCATTAATGAAGACCCTGAGGCTGGCAGAGCTACCAAAGACACGTGTATGCTCTGCGTGTAATTTGTGTGTGCGTTACGTGTGAACCTAGGCCGAGCAGCGCTGACATCCTGTTGCAAATTGCTTCCTGTTGACTCTGATGTCTTTCTCCTGCTGTATTTCTATGTTCTATGCCTCTGGGTTCAAACCCTGGTCTTCTTTGTGTGCGTGTGTGCATGTTCATGTTTATACATGGGTACACATGCATGTGTTATGTCTGTCTCCCACTGTTCCTTCCAGGAACTGACTACTTAATCCAGTAACAACCTTTATTAAACCTGTTAAGAAAAGAGTTATCCCCTATGGCTGAATCTCTGCGTTCTTTCATTTCCTATTATAAGTTTTATAACTACTTCATGGACTCAGTGACTCTAAAGCGTCCCACGTTTATGCTGAATAAATAAGTGTTGTTATGCTGGTTGTCTGTCTTTATAGGAGGTACACGATGTTACATAACACGACCTTCTTATAATTTCAGCAGGAGCTAATTTATGAAGCAGCAATTGTGCCATTCACTCCCCTTTTTACTCATTTCTCCCTAGGTTGCATGCTCATTTATGTCTCCCTTTTTTCCGGTCACACAGGCCTAAACCTTCTGCGTGTAATACTTGTCACCACTGCAACGTTGCTTGTAATCTGCTTTTTGTGTATTAGAAAATGTGCACTGTAAAATTTGAAGGTTTTATTTTGGGTAGAAATTTCAATTCGACTGTCCTCTTGCCAAAACACTAAACTAATCCAATTTTACTGGTTTCAAAGCTCTTTTAAAGTGACTTAAAATAAATTGTGTTCTACTTCTCAGAAAACTCACTGACAATAGTGTAGCAGTAGGAATAAGTCAGACTGACGACCTCTCCTCGCCAACAAGATACAGCGCTCAGATGATCTGCTGCTGCTGATGTCTAGTTTTTGATACCATAGACACCTTCAGAGAACTTCAGTGGCTTAATATGTTCTTTGTTATTTGTAGCATGCAAAGAGCCAACAACATATGAGTGGTGGTCATAATGTTTTGGCGCACCAGTGTGTTATAAAGTCTCTTTCTAAGAAGCTGAATAGCAATCGTGATGCAGCTGCTTCAGCTCTTAATTTGGTGATCGTCACATCACAGTGCTGCATTTTACATAACATTTATTGTGTCTATTTAAAACCAAGCTGAGCTAACACGCACAGCTATAAGGATACACGCACTGAACATGAAAACAACAAACACATTAGTGAGCCTGAAGAGACAGGCTAATGCTAACCAAGCCCTCTATTACTAAGTACTCAATAAGAAACACAGCTTGTACTAGTGGCTTACTTTGACAGATGCTGCGTATAAAGACATAGAACCTTTTGGTAAAGGATGAGGTTTTTCTTACAAGAAAATTTCTGGTTTTGTGTACTTAGTTTGATCTATCATGAAGAGCAGGCTCTGGTTGCATGCAGGAATAAAATTTGCACGGAGAGATGGATTGCATAGCTTAAATGCAACCCTGAAACCTTTGCCTATCCAAAAATAATCTGCATAAAAATGATCTGCATTCATAAACACACTGATTCCTTGTTGGAAAAAGAAATTTGTCTGCTGGCTACAACGCAGGCCATGGAAATAAAAGTTTGCCAGATGCTAACCAGTCAACTGGCCATTGGGTCTGCAGACTGATTTTGATAATGACCTTGGACAGCAGATGGTTACTAAAGACAGTGTTCAAAGCAGCCACAGTCTTAATGTATTGTTATGTCACCACAGAGCTAGTGAATGTAATCCTGCATGGTCGCAGATTTTCCTGTTTTCCTTTCACTGTGTTTCACTATGATTGGCATTTGACTAGTTAGGCCTGTCAGCACTTGCCAACACAGCCACGGAGGGCGGCTCAATCTCATGGGAAAGTTCAAAGGTTGAAACCTGACATGGTGTCACCTGTCAAAGTGCACTACTGGGGCCCTTAGTTGCACTGGATTACTGAATGTTTTCGTTTTTATCCATGCGTTTCTTTCCATTTTTCTTTACCCTCTTACTTTCTATCATTTCAGCCGCATTATACATTTTTACATTTTACGAGAACCTCCAGATGAGTCCGAAAAGTATCAAATAATCCAGAACAGAGGAAGCTACAGGAACCTGTTCAAGTTTACTGTCATAGCAGTGGCTGTCTTCTGTTCAAATGACCTCGGCTTCCCTCTGTCTCTCTCCATCTGTATACGTGTGTTTGTAGCTTTGGCAACTTACCTTTGGCTCATCACTACAAGGACTGGATGCCACATGTTGAGTCCCCCTCAAGTCTATCTATCAGTGTTTCTTTCTAAAGAGGCCAAAAGAATGAAAAAGTGAAATCAATCATTTTTATTGAGCACTCCTTAATAGCCTGAGCAGCTTATTCAGCTGCCTGGTCAGCACAATAAACACCATTTAGCAATGACTAAGAATTGAAAGAACACTCTTTGGCCTCAGGCTTTTTGTTGTTTTTGTTTTTTTACAATTGTTTACACACATGTACACACGAGCAGCTGTTGAAGTTTGTTTCTAAACATCTACGCTTGTGCGCACCACTGAGTGTATAGATCATTCTACGTGTGTCATCCATCACTAGTCCATCATAAGGAACAGCTGCATCTGTTGACCGGCAGCTTCTTCCTGAAACCAGCTGCTCTGAGACGGAGGAGAGCGAGAGTGAATTTTACTATCCTCTTCATCAGCTCTCCTTATTCCACAGCGTTCCATCTCCTCATCTGTACTACTGGAGCTGCACCAAAAGCATTAAACCAAACACATGACTTGGCATGAACTGCTTCCTCCCAATGTATATGTGTGGGTCTGTTAAAGCTGCAAATAAACAACCACGTGCTTTCTTTCCTTTCAGGTGACTCCCAGCTGCACCTCAACACCAGAAGTGGTAGGGTCGGGGGGGGGGGGGGGGGGGATCACATGTTTTTTGTCACAGAGAAATTTTTATGATGATGTGAGTGCAGCACCGAGATCTTTTTCTGCTTGTCTCGCAGCACACTTCCACTAAATCAACTTTGCAGAAAAAGAGAGGCTCCATACCAAGGTACCGCAAAGCATGATCAAAAACACAAACCAAAGAAAAAAGGCATTTTTGTGCATTTATAACAGACAGACACAGACAACAGTAAAATCTACAGTGAGGACATTAATTATTGCTCTGCCTGAACTAAAAGAATGGATTTTCACAATGTCCAGAAGTAAAAGCGTGGAACAGGTGATGGAGCACGTGATGGAGCGCCACTACGACTTTGACCTCACCTACATCACAGAGAGGATCATCTCAGTCTTCTTCCTGCCAGACCTGGAGGAGCAGCAGTACCACAGAAACCTACAGGAAGTGGCCTCCATGCTGAAATCCAAGCACCAAGATAAGTTTCTGGTCAGTGTGAAAGGCTGAAACAATAAGAAACATAAAATTCAAAACAGGCATAACAATGTTTAATATTAGATTCAAGCAACGGCGTTTTGGATTTTTAAATTTCTTCTGCCTTCCCCCAGCTTCTAAATTTATCAGAGAAGAGACATGACATCACCAGACTCTACCCAAAGGTACAGACACTCACATCTGACACATAACTCAGGCTACTAAGACCGAAGTGCATGAGCAATGTATGTGATATACTGTAGGTACATTTATACACTGTATATTTAGGCTTAATGAAAATACTTTACAAAGCATAAAACCACTAGTATTTGAAATATCTTCCTCTGCGATGCAGGTGCAGGACTACGCCTGGCCCGATCTTCATGCTCCACCCCTGGACAGGATCTGTGCTGTTTGTAAGGCCATGGAGACGTGGCTAACTTCTGACCCAAACAATGTAGTGGTCCTCCACTGCAAAGTCAGTGTAGTCTGAATACTCATCTGATTCCTTAGCGGTTAAAAAGTTATAACACCAGTAAAACTGATTTGATAATCCCTTTGATTTTTGTTTTGACAGGGGAACAAAGGAAAGACAGGGGTCATTGTGGCAGCCTATATGCACTACAGCAAGATATCAGCAGGGTAATCTGCATTTTGATTATTAGTCTGCTCTTAGCCTCAATATGCCAGCATATGAAAGGATCTACTGTTTGTACAAATGAGCCCTTGCTTTATGTCCAAAAAAGCCACTAAAACAATCTTTGTGGATTTGTTTAAATCTGTAGATAAAGCCACCAACAGATTTCATGACTTCCTCTTAGCATACACCTCATCAACATCAAGCTCAAAACTAATACACTTCTGCCCGTGTTCACAGAGCCGACCAGGCCCTCACCACACTGGCCATGAGGAAGTTCTGTGAAGATAAAGTCTCCTCTTCCCTGCAGCCCTCTCAGAAGAGGTGTCAGTCCCCTGCATATCATCCATTTCCTCCGCCCGCCATTAATCTTTTCTTGTTGTGTTACAGTTATCACCTCAGTCACCGTGTCATCACACCATTTCTTCACCTATCTTTGACAGATACATCTACTACTTTGGTGGTTTGTTGTCAGGTACCATCAAAATGAACAGCAATCCCTTGTTCCTGCACCAAATCCTCATTCCTTCACTACCAAACTTCCAGGCAGGAGGAGGTCAGTTTTATAGGCTGCACTTTTTTTAAATGGTAATTTTCAGTGTGAAAGTGGAAACAGTCAGTGTTTTACAACACTGACTGTTGGGGTGGGGGGGGGGGGGGGTAGAGAAAACAACAAAGCCTCTGTCTGCAAATTCTTATCCTTTTTATTATCCCTAAACTTATTTCTGTATTTGCAGGTTTTTTTCCTTTCCTGAAAATCTACCAGTCTCTTCAACTGGTGTATACCTCAGGAGTCTAGTAAGTAACTGGTCAGCTATATTTGTGTGTGTTTTCAGCTCACCTCCTGCGGGCAGACGTCTTTCCTTCCCTCAGTCTCTTTGGCACATGTTGACTCTGTCTGTGTTTAGGTGGAGCTGGGACTCTGCTTATGTTAAAGCGTATGCTGTTTGCCAGTGTTTACCCAACTGTGGCATGTTTTGACTTGTTTTATGTATTTTAAGATGGACTGTCCATTTTTTCTACTCTGTGTGCGTGTACCTGTGTGTGTGTGTGTGTCTAGTGATCCACAAAGCTCCAGGGCAAGAAAGCTGTGCGTGACTATGGAGCCAGCACTACTATTGAAGGGGGACATTATGGTGAGAAATAGCACATGATTAACTGTATGTCACTAATTTACAACCTTTCTTTGATTTATATCCTCTCCATATCCACAAATACATACAGTACATCACTGCAATAACTGCAACACTTCTGCATGTTTTTTTAGCTAAATCCTGTAGTCAGAGGATTTTATCCACGCTTAACAAAACGGCTACACAAAATACTTTTTGCCCTCCTGACTCTGATGCACTTTTGTAACTTTACTTTTGAACAGTGCTTTATTATTTTTAAACCACTTAAGCGTTAAATCTTCCAGAGACTGCATGCTCATTTTCTCCCATCAAGAGGATAAAAATATTCAAGTCCTTAGCAGCCCAGGAATAAAAGAAGGCATTTTATTTATCTCAGTTTAAGGGGCTGCTATCTTGAGACTATCGTTGTACACTGCTTTTTTATATGCATCTTTGTCCATAGGTAAAGTGCTACCACTGGTGGAGACGAGCAACAGAAAGAGAGGTGGTCTTTAGAGTCCAGTTCCACACCTGTACTGTTCATGGAGCCCAGCTGTGGTTTGGCAAGAGTGAACTCGACCAAGCCTGCATAGGTATAAAATTACAAGCCCAAAGTTTGTCAGTTGTTTGGAGGAGCATGGAATGGCAAGAAAAAAAATGCCAGCTTGAAGCAATGACAGAGTCAGACAATTGGGCATAGAAACTGATGCTGGTAACTACAGTCAGTTGTTTCAGACAACGTCACTTTTTCTGTAACTCACTTTAAGCATTTGTTTTGCAGACATAACAGCAATGTAGAGGTATGTCATCATTCCTTATGTCTACACTGCTCAAAAATGAAAAGAACAGTGTTTTTAATCAAAGTATAGCATTAAGTCAGTTAAACTTCTAGAGAATTGATTTGGCCAGTTACATTTCTGGAGACTGGCAGTTACTCTAAGAGAACTGGACAGGGCTGTAGAAGGTGCTTAGCACATCAGCAGGACCAGTATCTGCTCCTTTCTGCAAAGAGAAACCGGATGAGCACTGGTGTGAATCTCTCTGACCAAACAATCAGAAACAGACTTCATGAGGGTGGCCTGAGGCCCTGACGTCCTCTAGTGGCCCTGTGCTCACTGCCTGGCACCTTGGAGCCTCACTGGCATTTGAGATGATGGGAGCAGGTTTACTCTGAGCCCATGTGACAGATGTGAAAAAAACCAGATAAGCCATGGAGAACTTTATGCTGGCTGTAACATTGTTCAAAATGGCCAGTTTTATGGTGGGTCAGTGATGGTCTGGGGAGGCATATCCATCAAGGGACTCACACACCTCTACAGGTTAGGCAACAGCAACCTGACTGCTATTATGTATCGGGATGTTATCCTTAGACCCACTATCAGACCACTGGGTCCTGGGTTCCTCCTGGTGCACGACAATGCCCAGCTTCATACAAACTACTGACTACAATTTTGACTGCAATGAAATTTCTACAAATTGGACTAGCCTGCTGCATCATAATTTTTTCACTTTGATTTTTGAGGTGTCTTTGACATGGTGATAATTTTCTTCCCATCCAACGATGTGGCATCCTTTCTTTCACATTACCCAGTCATATCAGGACAGATATCCAGCATTATTTCTTTCCCTGTTGAGATCTGATTTATTTTCAAAGTGTTTCTCAACTTTTTTGAGCAATCACAAGCTTTTTATGTCACTCTTAATTGAATTTTCTTTTAAAACTGGAGCATTAGCCAAACGTTTTCTTCTGTAACTGTTAGTAAAGCTCATAACATAATTACTGTTGAAATGACTTGTGCTCTTTGAAATGTGCACATATAAAGACAATAGCTACAATGGTTCTGAAAAGGAGCATTTACTGTTTGTAACTCTATCCCTGTAATTATGTGCATAGCACCCCCAGCAGGCTTACTTGATGTTTACTTGCTGTGTGTGGTTGTAAAACTTTAGTCTGTGTCATTGTTGCCGCCCTTTGCTATCCTTTGGCTCCACCCCATCTTGAAGGGGAGTTGGTACTGTTAGTACTCTAAATAACTGCAGCATGGTTGTTTAGACTCTGCCTCACAGCATAAAATACTACAAAAAGGAAACTTTCTGCTGTATAATTCTGCTGCTAACTTGAAATTGTTTACATGACTGTATTATTCAAGACCCACTTAATCCTCAGACCATTGTTTTGTTTGTCTTCAGAGACAAATAGCAAAGGACAGCGTCAGCTTAGATGAAACAGAAATGGTTTAACGTGGTTCACTAAGCAGCAGGCTAAGGACAGTACCTCTAAGTGCTACATGCTGACTCATGCATAAAATATACAACTAATATTAAATCCACACTTATGTATGAAACTAAAAAACAAGCTAATTTTAGATAGACTTCTATGATGTGCCGTGCTCTGTTTCCTTTTTTGGCCTATTTATTTCCATTATGCTGAGAGTAAAAGCAAGTATCTTTATTTATTTACTTTGTTTTGGTGTCTCTCTGTAGTTACAGTCTGGATATTTTAGTCACTCCTTTATGTTTGCCTTTCTGTAGATGACAGGTTCCCCCCCGATGCTACAGTGGAGTTTATCTTCGCTAATGGACCAGAAAAAATAAAAGGTAAATATCACTGTTACCTGCATATCTTTGAATCATTTCATGCATTCCTCGCACCCAGTCTCTTCTTTCTCATTTTAAATTAAGTTCAACACTTTATGGTTCTATTCTACGGCATGAAACTCCTTGATTTTAGCTTCTGCTATACCAGCAGGCTTAATACAATAGCTATATAAAGTAAAAACAATACACATACAGGACACCACTCATAAATACTAATAAAATCTAATATATTAGTAATGAGTTATGTGTAAATATGTTTCAAATAAAAACTTTGTGTTTGAGGTCAAGAATACCACCAGAATGACACCTCCATCAAAGTGGAATATAACACCTCGGATCCTGTTGTCAGATGGGACTCCTATGAGAATTTCAATCTGCATCATGAAGACAGCATGGAAAGTAAGAAAAGCTTTACATATACATCTAAGATCTACAGCCATGGTCAAATTCTGTTAAGTCTTCTGTTTTATTTTTTAAAAAAAATCATCTAGTCCTTACCAGGGCTTAAAATGAGATAAATACAACCTCAGATCAACTGAAGACGCAGTCCAATGAAACACTAAGTACACTCCATGATTCAGTAGCTTGTAGAACCACAATTAGCAGTGATAGCATGCAGTAATCATCTTTGGTATGACTTTATCAGTCTGTCACATAGTTGTGGAGGAATTTTGGCTCACTCTTTTTTACAGCATTGCTTCAGTTCGTTGACGTTTGCAGACATTCATTTATGCACAACTCTCTTAAGTTCTCACCACAGCATTTCAACTGGTTTGAGGTTTGGACTAATTGTCCCCTTAATTTCTCTAGAAACAGTAATATACTTATTTTTTGACACACTGTTTCTTCATTTTAGCTCAGTATTAGTCGGCTAAATAATGACCCAGTGTAGTATGTCATATTCTGTAGTTCATCTGAGGTTGTAGTTACCTATTTTTTAGACCTGCTAACGACCGGATTCTTTTTCTTGTGTCCTGAAAGAAACATTAGAATAGAAAGAAGGTGAGCTTTCTTCATATTTTGACTATGAGCTTTAGATAAAGAAGGAGGAATCAGATTTCCATCTTGTTTTTATTAGATATCTTTCATACAAGGGGACCGCTGGATGGAAGCTTATACGCCCAAGTGAGGAAGCGACGTGGACCAGGAGCAACTGCCTCACCAGCATCAACCAATGGCTGCCTCACTACCAGCCCAACAGTGAAGACTCAAACTTCCACCCAATCCAAGACTCTCACCTACACCTCAAATTCCAGCTACTCCTCAGTCCCCTCTGATCACCTGGCTGACACCGCTCTATCCATTAATGAAAGAGATAATATTGACTATCCATTGAGGAGAAGCAATAGGGAAGATGAAACAAAAGAGAAGACAAGAGGAAAAGAAAGGGACAGAGAAACAGCTATATTAGATGATACAGACCCATTGGGTCCTGGAGGGCTGAGACGAGAGCACTTGTGTTGCGGACAAGCAAGTATAAAGTGTGGTGACATGGGGTTGGAGAGGGACAGAGAGACCTGTCTTCCCAACAGTCACTGTCTTGGACGTTGCAAAAGCATTAAAAATCATCCAAAAAGTCAAACTCTGCCAGTTTTACCATCCAAATCAGTGTCCCCTCATCCTCATTCAGCTCATATGGAGCTCTGTCATCGCCACAGTGCCCATCCTCTACCAGAGTTGCCATGGGAACGTTCAACTCCCCCTCTACCTCTACCTTTTGTCCATAGGCCATGTTACCCTTATTCCACTCGCGATCATGCACACCCACACAGCCACACCCTGCCAGCCTCAAATAGACTCTGCACTGGGGAAGAGTGTCACCTTCTTCATTATTCCAGCCACATCCCAGGGTCTCATCTATCCAACCAGCCGCAGCCATCAAGCCCTTACAGAGAGATGTTCTTTGGCTCTCCTGCACAGTCCTCTGGTTGTCCCTGGCAAGACTGCTCCTGCAGACGTGAACACCAATCAGCCTCACTTAAAACAATACACTCAGCTTACCCAGACCAATCAGAAACAATACACTGGTCTCAAGGAACAGGTGTACCTCCACAATGGGAAACTGAAAATCCATGGGACATAGCAAAAGAGGCAGAATTTTGGCAGTGCAAAACCAATACACCTGTATTTCATCTCTACCAACCCTCTCTGGACCGAGGTCCAAATCTAGAGCACCCTAGATTTGTTGTTGCACCTCACCAGAACTACCCAATCCCCCAGTCACTAATAGATATACGGGATGGAGCCAGCAGTGGATACCACACGCCCTTACAGCCACGCCACTCCTGCCCCTGCTCACCTTATGAGTCATCTCCAGCTGAAAGCCATGAGAGCCGAGGTTATGCCTCAGGATATCACTCTGGATCAGCCTCCCCTCTACCTGCTAATAGCCCATCACCTGCAAAAGGAAAGCTGCCCAAAACCCCACTGGGATCCAGAGACCAAATGCACAATGAGCATTGCAAAGGTAGAGGAAAGGACTAAGTGGATGGGTTAACATGCTTTTTTCCCCTTCTTTTATCATCATCACTCTCTTATGTTATACTTTCATCTCATATATTTTAATCTCTCTTATCAAAGTCGAAAAGGCCAAGACAGACGCAGAAGATGAGATATCCCAACATTCAGAAACTAAGTCTGATTCTAATGGACAATCAAGCACCCCTGGACCAGACTCTGACCATGACTACACACTGGTTGGTAGCAGCAGCCCCACACACACAGAAGACAGGTGAGTGAAACTTTGCTTTCTGACATCTCACAATTCTGGAAAATACAGCTACATATAAAGATATGAAGAAAATTATCATATGTGGTCTTTTCATTAGTGTAAACGTTGACAGTCCTTCTCAAAGCCAAGACACATCAACACCTCAAGAGTCCAGTGCAAGTAACAAAAATGTGAAACCAACAGAAACACAAACTCAAGGTTCAATCATACCTGTCAACCCAATGCAAACATCAGGTGAGTCTTCTGAAAGTAGCAGTCCTGATGGTAAGCTTGGAGCAGTCAAGGTAACGGGACATGCACATGGATCTAACACATCACATGCTTCAAGCTATGCAACTGTCATTATCACCCCAGTTCAAGTGCAACTCAATGGTTCTGCCCTCCCTAATGATAGCCCATCAGACAGCAGCAGAGGCATATCCATAAATCCAGCAACTAGTTTAAGTTCTAGCCCTTCCACCACTTTCCCAAATTCTCCTATTGGTTCCCCGGAGCTACAGTCTTCTCCTCTGCACTCCTCATCTGCTACAGGCACACCAGGACAAAGCTTGACTCCAGACAGAGACAGCTCAGCTGACACCAAACCGCCTTCACCTGTTCCTGATGGATACCATACACCAAACTTTCCCTCAGCATCCTATTACTACTCATTACTAAATGTCCCCCATGTTCCATACACTGGGTACACTGCAGTCACTATCCCTGCCATCCAGCCACCGCTCCCAGAGAAGAAACGCTTTTCCACAACAGCAGGATCCCTAAATGGACACAACTCTCTAATTCGGGCTTCCTCAGCTCCTTCCTCCACACATCATGTTACTTTCTCCCCTGCTGTTGGAGACCAGAGGAGGGGGTCTGCACAGCACAGCTGCCGGGAGGAGCCAGACATCAGGGTCAATGCTAAGTTTGTCCAGGACAGCTCCAAGTACTGGTACAAACCAGGCATCACCAGAGACCAAGGTGAGAGCTTTAATGAAACATGAATTGGTAGTATCGGGAACACTTAATACATCAGGATGGTTCGTATTTAACTCGTATTATGGTCAGTGTGTCTATTTTGGGCCATTACATCATAGCTCTAATGTTTCTACCATAGCCATAGCTGTGTTGAAGGACAAGGAGCCAGGAAGTTTCCTCATCAGAGATAGCAATTCCTTCCAGGGTGCCTATGGCCTGGCTCTCAAGGTGGCTACCCCTCCTCCTAATGCCAACTTCTCTTGGAGCAAAGGTATCTATCATAAGTTTAGCTTGTTTATAATGCCTCAGTCACACAGGCTTAGAGACTGGTCGGTGACCCCCAGGCAACCTCTCACTAGTGAACCGGTGTATTGCCCAACCATTTGACAAGCAGTTCCTGGAGGTTGCTGGCTGCTGCTGGGTGAAATTTGTTGCTGCAGCTAAAACCTCTTTGTTAGCAGCAATCTGCTAGTAACCAAGGCAATAACTGCAAACAATAATGTTTGCTGCACACAGTAGTTTGCATGGAAGGTATCAACTTGTCTGCAATCACTCATTGACTACTCGACAAGAGACAGTAAAACTTGAATTAGTGCAACACAAACTGGAAACAGAGAACCTTTGCATTCAAAGTAAAATTGTGCCTTACTACTGCAACCCATACATTTCAGAAAGCATAATGTTTTTACTCTGAAGGCTGACAGTTCATGTGTCTGATTTGCATATGGTTTGCAGCAAGCAGTTGGCAAATGTTTGCATATATTTCAGCGTCTTCCATGCAAACTACAGACGTCCGGACGTTTTCAGTACAGCACTGTACACCTCTGTGCCTCAATTCCTCCTTCCTCCATTTTTTGCGGCACGGACCGGTTTATGCCCGACAATATTTTCACGGACTGGCCTTTAAGGTGTCGCGGATAAATACATCAAAATAAAACTAGTACCAGTACCAAAAAAAAGAAGATTTATTCATAACACACGTGAAAAGACCCAGGACAACCGAGTTAACAATAAAAACGATAACAAAATAACGCTGAAAACCGATAAAAACCCTGAAAACCATACATTTCACACCTGAGCCTCAACTCTCGCGGCCCGGTACCAAACGACTCACGGACCGGTATCGTCCGAGGCCCGGGGGTTGGGGACCGCTGCTCTGGGGCACAACTTGTCACTGCAGTATTCTCCTGAACAATAGGTGTCACCACTGAGACAAAACCTCCAAATCAGAGGAAGTCAAAACCAGTGTTGCAATGTCTCCTTTTGTATTATGAGTGAATTTTTCTATGATTTTCTGCACTGATATATAGTTAAACTGTTGGTAATAAATAAATAAATCAGATCCTGGGTGAAGTTACAAAAGTTGAGAGGTGCATAATCAGCCGAAATGACCACTTGCGCCAAAGAATGTATGGCACTTTTGCTATGCAGTGTTGTTTGTGAGGTTGAAAACGGCTGGTATAAAGGGCCCATAAAGCATGCAAACTGGAACACAGAAAGAAATAAAGAAATAAAATGGACAAGCATCTAAAGACACACTGATGGCTGCATTTTGAAAAACACCAAATAAATTATTTTGTAATGGTGATACAGTGTGTTAATGTATTAAAATTGTTCATGGTGAACATAATAAATATAATATGGTCAGAATAAAAGATATCAGCTACATTATGCTATATTTTGGTTTATGTTTATAGAAGATTTTTGGCAGCAAAATAAGCCCTTTTTCATCCTTCCTTCCTTTTAAATCTCCTGTCTCCCAGGGGATCCTCTGGAACAGCTGGTGAGACACTTCCTGATTGAGTCTGGGCCGCGAGGAGTGAAGATCAAGGGCTGTCAGAATGAGTCCTACTTTGGTTAGTTACACTGTAGATGCAAATGCTGCCATTTATTTCACATTTTCAGTGTTGTGTGATAAACTTAGCATTTTAATCTACATACAGTTTTTGAATATTTACTACATTCCAAGCCTTTCTGTGTTTTAATCCCTTCTAATCTGTCACATTTGCAATCTTCTTACCTTTTTTTTTGTCTCAGGAAGTTTATCCGCCTTGGTGTACCAGCATTCAATTACTCCCATCTCTTTGCCATGTCCTCTTCACATCCCAGAACAAGGTATTAATTGTTTAATTAGATTGAAAACTAAATCTATTATAGGAGAACAGTTAAATGCTCCTCTGTGAATAGGAGGCATTTTACAGCCTTAAATGAAATTCATCATGTTTCAGATCTGGTTGGGGAGCTTCAGGAAATGCAGAGTGCAACAAATACCAGCACTGCAGCTGAGCTCCTCAAACAAGGAGCAGGTACTTCTCAAGCTCCATATTTTCACAACGTTGACCTGTAAGAATAATATGAATAATAATAATAATCTTTGTCATTTCCCTAATGAACCAGCGTGCAACGTCCTCTACCTGAACTCTGTGGAAACAGAGTCGTTAACTGGGCCCGAAGCAGTTTCTAAGGCAACGAAGTTCACTTTGTCTCTGAACCCATGTCCAGTGGCAACAATGGTCCACTTCAAAGTGTCCTCTCAGGGTATCACACTAACCGACAGCAAAAGAAGGTACTTATGAATCACTACAATGTTACATATTAGGAAGAGCGTCAGTTTCATTTAATGAGTATTATTCGTAAATTTTGTGGTATTTGTTATTGTATTAAACAACCATAGGAAGTATGAAGTCTTTCTTTCATGACAGACAAAGGCTCTTAATGTTATGTATGTTTACAAAGGCTATTTTTTAGGAGACACTACCCAATCAACAGTATCACCTTTAGCAGTCTTGATCCTCATGATCAGAGGTGGGTCGCTGATAAACTAAAACCAGTTTCATCCATGTTAATAAAAAACTACCCTTGTTTCTATGTCACTGTTGATTATCTTTAGTAAAGGTGGGAACAGACGTGTGTTTGTCGCTGCTGTAATGACTTATATTTTTCTAATATAAGTTCTCTTTGTGAGTTGCATATTCGCTTTTTTATGTGAGAAATGGATGTATATTGCTACTCTTTTCCCTAGTAAAACAGTCTCTGTGTCCTTGTCACTTTGTCTCTATTTGTGTACCCGTGCTTCAGGTGGACTAATTCTGATAGCACGTCAAGCAAGTAAGTGCTTGTGTGGCAGTGTTTTTCCCTTATCAGTGACATTACCAGCTGGCACTATGTGCTTCTTTGCATGGCAATTGATCACCATTGGATTTGCTACTCGCTTTTCAAAAGACAATTGACTTTCCCTCAGTGTTAAATGGGGTTTGCTTTTTCTTTTGAACTCTTGTGTTTGCCCTCTGGTGCAGGATGTTTGGCTTTGTGGCGAGACGGACAGGCACTGCTACAGAGAACGTGTGTCACCTGTTTGCAGAGATGGACCCCGAGCAACCAGCTGTAGCAATTGTCAACTTTATCAACAAAGTCATGCTGGGACCACAGCTACGGAGATGAGAAAAATTGAGAATTTTTTGGAAAAAAAAAACCTCTCTGGACTGTTAGGGATCTGGGGAAGACATTAAAATGGTTTTTGACATATTTTCTCATGAAGTGTGTGTATATACCATTTTTGTTTGCGTTTACACAATTTGCATCACTGTACTTCGCTGTATGACTGTTTTTATAAGAGAATCTAATTCTGACAAATCACTGCTCTGTAGGTCAAAGTATTATTTAGAGGAATAGCCAATAATTGACCTAAACTTGGTGATATTTGCTGAATAAGACTGAAAAAGAGATTTAATTTGTTTTGTGTTTGTATCTTTTATTTTTATTATTGTTGTTAAAATCATTTATTTGTTATCATTTTTCAAACTGTTCACATGATGAACAAACTTTTGAAACTGCATGAGCAAGCATCCATGTTATTTTCCTAACATTTTCCATACATCAGTATCAAAAGCTGAAGAAAAAGGGCTCAGAATGTGGCAGGAAGTAAGAGTCATGTGTTCAAGGGTAAACTGGTATAGTTGCACTTATGAAACACTAGAAAGAGTAAAGCAAGTGAATTCATGAAAGTGTGTATTCTGATGATCTAAGGCAAAGGTGTGGCTGCAGTTTAACTCACTCATTACATATAAAAGTGAAACATTATCAGTTTTGTCCTCACAGCATGAATACTAATAAAGGTCTAACTACAATAGAGCATTATGTTAACCAGAATTTAAAATGCAGACTATCTAGCAAAAAATTTTGTAATGTAAAATATAATCTTAAAATAGATTTTAACAAACATGCAGTAAGTTAAGAGGTCATAAGCATTACATGAATATGAACAACTTTTCTTATGTTGGTAATGTCATAATAAAAGCGCATAGAGAAGTTTTTAGTTAATAATCACTTCATGAGTGAACTGTTTCACTTAAAACCAAAGACTATTGTGATATTTTGAACTGTTGCTTTTTCTTTTTTGAAATATATTTTTCATTTTGCTATTTGTGTTTTTTCTGTACACTGAAACAGTATCTAGGTGACTTCAGCACAATTATTATTTTTCATATTGGATTTTTATGTACAAGAAGTAATATATTTTAGGTGTCTGAGGTGGTGAAAAGAATGATGTATGTCATATTTGACAAGAACATTAAAGCAAGTGTTCTGAAACCAAGTAGTGTCTTCATAATTAAAGTTATAAGTTACGCACATCTTGAGACAATTTCAGTTTAAAGGATCATCTTCTCTGTGTTACTTACAAAGAACAGGTGATAGCTTAGTTGTGACGTTCTAATTGCAAACATCTGGCTGCCAGTTTGATTTGGTGCATCTCAGCCTTTGAACGCATAATTTAGGCACGACAGGAATCACAACGCATCGATTAAAAGGACGAGGTCCCACCGAGATTTGAACTCGGATCGCTGGATTCAAAGTCCAGAGTGCTAACCATTACACCATGGGACCGGTTACGTTAGCGCTGCGCACATACGGCTTCAAGTACACGTATATATGTTTCATCATACTCTCCTCCAATGTCCGCACTGGTAATAATTACGCTGTTAACCTGTCGTTTAGGATTAAACACATTAGTTCTCCGGTTATATCTTGCCTAACGTTGGGCTTTTCGCTGCAACTACCTGGTGTTCGGACACTGCTGGTTACACACATATATACGTATATATAAAGCTAACCAAGCTAACAATCATAGCTTCAGAGACTTGACCGTGTCGGAATAAGAAACAAAAGCTAATTCGTTATATTCGAAGCATCGATGTAAAGATGCAAACTGTTCACCACGTCTGCCTAACCGACATGTTTGATGAAAACAATACAATCCTGTATCGTACGGGATAATCACTTTAGAATCTAGCTAGCTACTCGTTATCCGATACGACTTGACAAAATAAAAGCGTCGTTTTCAAAATAAAGTTTCCCCAATTTCATTAGCGCTAAGTGTGGATTCAGTTAAATTTATAAACTAATATACCGTGAAGCTTTGTGCATGTGAAAAGCGAGGCTTTATTTTTAACCAATAGCACTATAGGTGAGAAATATTACATACATTTGAAATTATTAATCCAAGAAAATAAGTCGCAAGCCATCAACTCAAATCGACACTAGAAGCGCCATGGACATAGTGTACTGAGGTAAGGGTTTGTGTAATGAACATAACGACACAGTAATTACATCAGGTGTTCCAGGGTACTTAATAACCGCACACCTATGTATTTTTCAAGCCCAGTTGTTTAGCAGGTTCTCTGTCCAATATTCAAATTTTAAATCAACTGAAAGGGTTGAGAGCCATAAGTTGCTTATACTTGTGTATTTTTCCCCCGTTCGTTTCTTTGAAACAACAAAAGGCTTCTTTGTTATGATTGCTGGAATAAGCTCAACTACTGCATAAAAATGCATTTTGCTGGCAGGCACGCAGGGATTTATGGCTGAATAGCTCTACGCTGTTCTGAAGCAATCTAACCCTGTGGGCTTTAGTACTGTTGCTTTGTTATATCACAAGGACCCACGTGTGACGAGTAGACATGTCCTTCCTGATTCTTCCAGAAGAGGGAACTAGAGGAACTTTAATAAGCAACTGGATCTCCACATTGCTACTCCTGGCGAGGTTCTGAAGGGAAAACAGTACAAGTCGAGGTTTAAGATTTCTCTTTAAGATTTTTTTGTGAATAAAAACATGCTTGGTCTCGCCGCACCCTTATAGTCAAGAAGCGGATCATGTAACAACTCACGTAACTGTCTTCAATGTGTGTTTGTGTGCGTGGCTTATAAAGTCCAGGAACAGCTTCCATGTCCTAACGCCCAACCCCGAATAATTATTTTAAAAAATACATTTATAAAATACATTTAAAAAAAATGAAGATGAAAAAGGAATTTATAAAGTCAGAGAGTGAATGCAGACTAAAGATCACTAAAGTCTAAGTCACATATAATAAGAACTGCATTTGTTTTGTTGACTTCAACAGACCATACAAACAAAGGTACATTAAAATTAGTATATAGTAGTACAGGTACTGAAGGCGGAATGGGCAAAGGCGATATTCAGTTATTAATTTACCAGACTGATGGTTATACTGTTCTGAACCTGCTAGCTCTGCAAATTAAATTGTAGCAGCGATTTTAAATTAAAAGAAGAAGAAGAAGAAGAAGAAGAAAGCAAAGTTGAGAACTGGGTTGTTTTTGGTCCTGCCTGACTTTATTGCTCTCCTTCACGCACCTCCTGTGGTAAATGTTCTAGAGGGATGGCCATTTATTGCCGCTGAAAAACAGTGCTGTTTACATCACCTGCTGTATAGTTTTACAGTTCAGCATGGCGCAGCCCGGACACCATGCAGTGATGCAGCTGCTGCAGTTACTCTCATTCAAGCAGATTCAAAGGTTCTAAAGATGTTCAGAGCCATGTTGAATTTGATGTTTACATTACCCAGTAATACTGAGCCAAAGGAACCGAAAAGTGCTGACTCCACATCACACATATTGATCATGTTGTTTCCTCCTTGTCCTTGCTGTTTCCTGAATCCCAGCATCATGCCTTTCATCTTCCCCTGTCACCATATTAAGGGGCTCTTCTTTCCTGGCAATGGCCGCATGTACTTCCACTCTCGTCACTTGAAACCATATCACAAGAAATATGTGGATGGATTTACATTTCTACATAAAAATGTATTTTTTTCATAACACGACTATATTTTTATCCAAAACTGTCAGATTTATGTTTGTGATTTCTGCATCCAGATATGTGTTTTGTGTTTTGGGGTTTTTTTTTTTCCAAAAACTGGACTGTTGCTGAAGTGCAGAAATATTTAGACTTGTTTCTTCTTCAGTGAGAACTGTGGCGGCTGTTGTGTCATTCTCATACCGATAAACATGAGGCTCTGCCACAGATATGTGTGATCACTGAGAACTGCCGTAGGTGTTAGCATGCACTGCTGAGAACAACAGTGGAGGAAGTGCCCATTTTCACCACCAGTAGCCTGCTTGTCACCAAGTATAGGATTCACTTGCACATAATGGTGCTCAGACACGGTGCCCTGTGGATGAGGGGAATTATAATGAATGCTTTGTTGTAATCAACAATCTTCTCACTTACAGTTTGTTGCTTTTCTCTCTGGGAGACAGTGCATTGTGGGGTTAAAGTGCTGGCACCCTCAGCTGATCTGCTGCTTGTCTAAAGTGCCGACCGTCTACACTGCCTGGGGGAAGTGAGCCCATGAGGGCTCTGACCAGAAGCCCGAGGCATGCGATGATGACAGATGTAAGTGGAACAGGGTGGCAGAGCCTCAAGCAGGATATCCTGAGTTCCATAGGCATAACATGGATGCATGAGCATTGCACAGCAGGACATCTACTAGCTGATCAACACATGATTTCACAATCTAGCTCCAAAAGCTCTCAGGTACTTTACATGATCCGGTGGACCCAAGGCCACTCTTGATCACTCTGGATAATTGAGTGCTGTTAGATATACTATTTCTTCTTCTTCTCAAAAGACACGTAGAATGTGTTTGTTTGGGAGAAAGGCAGACACATTTGGCATTGCTGGGCTTTCCTTGGAGGCTCTGCAATTGCTGTCAGACCTCTGAGCCTGTCCCTCAAACGTCCTCTGTAATTTATTAATTTTCCACTTTCAGTGCATCAGCACTATTTTGCACAATAGATTTGCAGTTGCTCTGTAAAATTTGTCACTTCAGCAAATTATTTTACTTGCTAAAATAAAAATATCATAATGCATTATAATACACAAAGTGCACATAAAGCCCCATTGCAGTTTGGCTGTGTGATCAGCTGGTGTCCTGGCATAATAGCCAAAAGTGAAATCGAGCTGTCCTTAGAGCATATTTCAGTTTAAGCTCTGTTACTATGAAAGTTATTTATGTGTCTGCACTAGTGCCACGAAAACTATTCCCATAGTTTTAGTGGGTCAGTGTTTCTGATTTATTATTTCCACTCTCCTGGTTTCCAAACAGCAAGCCAGCTCACGGAGAAGTGCCGGAGCATTTGAGGACACAAAATGGCTGGGCCAGGATACATGTCTGACATGGGTGCTGTGGAGCCAAATAAACCCCTTGCAGCAGAATGGTTTGATCCAGTGCTGGTGCCAGACTTGGAAATAGCCCAAGCCACAGGACAAGGATCAACTCTCCATGAGCATTAACCTAACACCCACACACTTTACTACCAGTTACTGCACATGAATCAACACCTAATAAGCTTATGACACATATCTAAGGTGCTGGCAGGCTCTGGATATGCTAGTTCTGCGGTGCAGATAGAAAACCTGGCATAAAAAACATCTGTAGTCGACAATGAACTCTGCACATACCTTTGGGTTTTATGGTTCAAGTCAAATTATTTAGTGGTCTGTGCCTAATCCTTGCCAAACAGGGGGTACCAAATGTAAAAACCCTCAGACAAGGAATGGACCAGAATATTTAGGGAATGTTTGTTGCAAAAAAAATTCTTGCTGTTTTAGAGCCAAAGCTATACTCACAGGGGATTTAGAAAACAGAACAGCAGTGCACAATATACTGTGGCTCGAGCACTGTTAGATCAATGCAGAGATAATTGGAAGGCTTGTGAGGCAGCAAAGTACGTGATACAATCTGATGAACAGAGGTGGCTATGCAACATGTCCATGTACTTTGTAAGATAGGCCTATGTGTGTGTGTGTGTGTGTGTGTGTGTGTGTGTGTGTGTGTGTGTGTGTGTGTGTGTGTGTGTGTGTGTGTGCCTGTATTATCATTTCAAGGTAGCACAAACAAGTAATATATAAAATGGTAAAGCTCATGCACAATATATCCTAAAGCGGTATTATTTTTTACAGTAAAACACAGGCCTTGTAAAACGGCAAAAATTACACCTTAAGACTTGAACAGGAGCTTACAAAATATCATATTCAAAGCCGCACTGACATCGACATTCTTTTTGCAATTGGCACAGATCTACCGCTTGTTTTTACAATTAGTTGGAAAAGGATACTTGGGACCGGATAGGCCGCCTCTCTTTTTCCCTCTCCCCTCCACATCTAAGACCTTTATGGTGTTTACATTACAGACACACCTCTGACCTTCACTCAGGCCCCCCAGCGCTGGCCCTAATACCACACACACCACCACCATTTTAACTACATCCCAGAGATTATTCACGCACAAAGCCGGTTTCCGAAGAAACGTCACTCAAATTACGACAAAATAATCAAATGAATACAAAATAAATAAATGCACTAGAGCACAAGATACTGACCGTATTTTGCTTGTGAAAGCGTGTAGTGGAGGTGTGTAATCGTCTAGGGGTTTTTTTGGGTTGGTTTTTTGTTTTTGTTTTTAGCACACTCGGCCACCGCTGGTGTATTGTAAATGTATGGCAACATCGCCATGCAGCGACGTTGCGTCTCCAGCCTACCAGTGTACTGCAGAGTAGACACACCCCTCCTATACGCACGCCTCAATGCACACATCTGCGAAGTGTCAAAAAAAAAATCGCGGGGTTAAATTCATAAAATAAAAGATTTAGAGCCAGATTGAACTCTTGTTATTGTTTCAGATGTGTGTTATTGTTTGCGAGGGTGTTGTGGCAATATTTACGTTTTTAATCAATATTGTTCATATTACACGTAGCTGCAAACAAAGACATTCCTGTGTAGGTGAAAAAAACACGGCCCGGGAGAGGCAATTTCCACCTATTGGGACGACATACCGTGTCTAATGTTAAGCACGGTAATCCCCACACCGGGTCTCCGTTGAATCAGGGATCACAGACAAACGGTGTCGCTTTAAACCTCACGCGGTCAAAGTTGTTTACCTCTTCGTTACCTTTGACGTCACGACACACCCCTGTTTGAGGGGGACGGAACTCCGAGTTATTGGCACCGGAGCCCACCGAACAGATTAGAGCTTGAGAGACGCGTGGCCAACCACAACGGAGGAGACACATCAAGGCCAAGCGTGATTGGTTGCCGTAGGGGCTGGGGGGAAATCCCTCTTTCCCGTAGAGGTCCTAGGGAGGGGGCGGTGCATAACAAAAAAAGAAAAAAAAGTAATGGCCATCTATTTGGGTCCTGAAGAAGGAGGGATAGCCTAAATCTCGTCGGAGTATCGTCGCTGTTATTGCGTTATTATCATTTTGGCACGTGCATTTGCCTGTTGAGTGATACCCAGTTGCGTGTTAACCGTTCCCCCCGCGGCTCGTTCGTTGAGCTCGGCTGCAGAACGGTTAATGGGCTGGCTGAACTTGGTGCCGCGTTTTAGGGTTAAAGCAGCCAAGCTAGCCACGCTAACGTTAGCTACTACCGCGGCTGCTGTGTGAGCCAACGTCTGGAAGGGCGTACGAGTTTAACGTTTTCTCCCCGAAGTCTCCACACGTTTCTGAGTTTGGTGCCGCGCGCTCGTCTTCCCTTTCTAAGCTAACCTGCCTCTCGTCAACATGGAGGGGACATACTTTGCAAGAGCATGAAGACGACGACTACGACGAACGACGACTAAAGAGGATTAAAAACAACTCGGTCTTGATGGGGAAAAGTTGAGCTGAGGTATGAAACTCGCACACACAGGAGGAATGTTAAAGTCGAGAGTTGAGTTGTTGTGATTTCAGTCGCTCGAGACTTTAGAAGAAACTGATTTAGCGCAGTTTCACTCTGTGGCTCTATCACGGTGTTTGTTCCCGCACTCAACGCTATATGATTACCCCGGAGTAAGTACGTTGCTGTTGAAAATAGTTCAGCGTTACATAAACAAGAGTAACTGCAGGTCAGGTACCGTTGGAAAAGGCCCACTCAGTGACTTGCGTCTTGCACTTTATTTTTGCTTTTCTGTTAAACAGGATTAAGAACTTGGGATAAATTGAAGAAGGGTTTCACGTCTTACCTATTGTGCAAGGACATGCTAAAGCGTCAGGTGAGACTTTTCTTTCTCTTTTGTTTTTTAAATCACATTTTGCAATGTGCAATAGTATATTGGTACACTAAGAAATTATGCAACTTTGTTCATACGCAAATTTTCCCATAGTGTCTGGATGTTTTTTTTAAAACATGGACCCGAGTGATTATAAGTTAATTACCCCATGACAAGTTAAATTAATTTTCAGTGAAAGCGTCAGTAGTTTTAAAATTTTGGAAAGTTACCTAAATCAGTCACAGTCCCAAAACTAAGGTGTGTTTATATGCAAAAGTGAATATCAGGGTTACTTAAAATTTATTGTTATATGTCCCCATAAAAACTTTTACAGAGTGAAAATATTAATATTAAATTGCTGCGTGCTTATTCACCTTTAATAACAAACTGATATCAGCTGACATTTTATTGGCTCAACAAGAACATGATAAGATACTGAGAAGCTGCAGTGACTTGATGTACTTGGTGTACAATTCAGCTTTTTCTGTGCTACTACTGTTATGTGAGCATGGGAGCAGAATCCCTTTCACTGTAACACAACACAATACATACTGCTTTCTGCTTGGCTGGAATTATTTATACTACTACACCTTAAGCACTCGCATTAATAGTAATGGGGAATGGAGCCATTTAAGAATAATGACACCCTTAATTAACACAAGCCTCCTGTCTCTTTCAAGTCTGAAATTTTAACAACCTGCTGCTCACAGGTTGCCTACCCCTGTTCTTCATTTAACTAACTTATGGGTCCAGGTAAAACTAATAGCAAGGGGTATATATACTGCTTATTTTCCCAGTGGGCTCACAGCTATCCATTTTTGATGAAAAAATGGGAGATACACACTTGTTCACTTTATTACATATAGCTGTAAATTCTATTCCAGGCAAAACACCAGCTCTTAGACATTTACAAAGTTTCAGTTTTTGTAAATTTTGTCTAAGGTGATGATTCTACTTTATTATGTTTATTATGATGCCAGGTCTCTCTTGGATATGAGTTTTTAACCTCAGTGAAATTTTAACCTGGATAAATAAAGGACTAATGAAATAATTATAGAAATCGGAGTGGATTTTATTTCCACAATATGTATGACTTCAATAGTAGACCTAAAATAGAAACTGTCAGCCTTTTGATGTCAACAGAAACTCAGAAGGTTGTAAAATTAGTGTTTTTGGATTAGACTGGATTTCTAGTGAGCCTGTTAATGTATCAGCGTACACACCTCGCATTGTGAAATAAATGGTCTGTCTCTTTCCAGTGTCTTAACTAACATATGATTAATGATGTTCTGAATTCAAACAACTTGGAAATTTACTCAAGAACTGGTATTATTTGGGTCAGGGCCTGAACTCAACCTAAATCAAGACAAACTAGGCTCGGTGACGTAAATCATTTTTGTTGTAGGACTGAGCACAGACGGTTCGTGGGAAGCTACGAAAAAGGCCTGGTTTGTGTCATTATTTACAGTAACAGGTAGCAGGTTGTTTATTGAGGGGTATGCTGTGGTGATAGCATAACCTATTAGGTCTCCTACACACTGAAATACCCCAGCCCCCTCCTCTGTTTCATGACTACGGTAATTGGTTGCTTCCTCTTACATGTGACCCTATAGAAAGAGAGAAGCTGCTGTGCTTGGCTGTAAAGACCCACTTATATGTACCTCTGCGCATGCATGCTTTTTGACACTTATGTTCTGTTGCCTGTAAGACTAATGAAGTGTTAAGTTCCCACTAATGTCTTTGGGTCCTCTTTTACATCTTGTGGTTGATGCTTTCTAGGCCAGAAGCATCACACAGGTAACATGATGTATATGGAGTGCGTCATGCTGAAATGAATTCTTCCTGGAAAGCAAACCATGTCATTGTTTTTAACTGGGACAGTTTGCATGTAGCGGTTTGTTTTTGTTTTTTTCCCCTGTTTATTTTAGTATAAATAGGTAAAGTACAAAATTTTAATGACATTGTACATTTCTTCACCTTTCAAAATCTGACTTCTTTATAGAAATACAAACAGTGAATTCTTTAAGTTTATGTCTTTTAATAGGACTATTTCCTGAATGAGAGAGAGCATTTTATGGTGGTTATATAACCTGACATGTCGGCTAAGTGTTTTTGCATCCACCTCACCCACATGTCTGTAGTGTGTCCGGTTCTGTCCAGTTGGATTTTCTACGTGTGTGACTCCGTGTGCTAGAGAATGTGCATTTTTCTGTCAAATTCAACATAGACATAAACAAGACTTTTGGTGTGTGTTTGAGTGGGCCTCTCCTTGCCTCGTCTCTTTCCCCTCCAGAGTCCAGCAAGGGGCCCAGCATAAGGGGGGCAGCCTGCCGTCACTGCAGCTCTCTCTCACTCTCTCTCTCTCGCTCTCTCTCTCTCTCTCTCTCTCTCTCTCTCTCTCTCTCTCCCGTTGCTGGCCAGCAGAGGGGCCTGGGTGTTGGGGGAGCGTGAGGTGGGGAGGGGGTTGCAGAGACCATAGGGCTGGACACGGGACATGGGACCCCCCACCCTTTCCAACCCCAGTTTAGCCCATCCTGTGTGGGGCACAGGTCACCTTGTCATGTGCTATTACTGCGGCTGTAACATGCTCCCTGCGATTGTAGGAAAAGAGCATGAGATAGTCCCATGGAGGCTGCAGGAGGAAGAATGAGAGAGAGGCAAAGTGAAGAGACAGGACTGGACTAGTCTGCTCAGCCGGTTGTTTAGCTGCATTACAGACTCTGGTTGTCTGCTTTGTTGTTGTTGTTAGGTCTACGTTGTCCTTTTTTTTTTTTGGAAGGGGGGGTGTTCTATTGTTTTCTCTACACAGTTTCCTCCATTTATTTATTCATTATTTTTCCTAACTTAAAAGTTATATATATATTATATATAAGCCAGTCATATCTCAATTGAACATTTTCCCCTCACTAATCCCAGATTGTGTTATTTTCAGACCCACCTTCCTTGTTCCTTCAGTTTCCTTTTTCGTCCCCCCCCCCCCCCCCCAAAAAAAAATGGTATTGTTGGCTTTACTCTATATACCTTTCTAAGCATGAGTCACAAGGCTGTGTATTTCCATTGTAGAACAGTCCTCTGTAGCCAGGGTCATTCCAGATCCAGTTTGTTTGATGTGTTAAGTACTCGTAGTGACCCAGCCTGAAGTATGCAGTAAAACCCATTGCCTATATTTTTCCTTTTTCTCTCTAACTCCCTCAAAAACTCATCTTTGTTCCCCAACCTCCCCCTCCATCGGTTTCTCTTTAACTGTCTGTTTTTTTTTCCCTTTAAGAAAAACTTTTGGCAGAAGAGAACAATTTCAGATTCATTTGTGGGATTGCGTCATGTGATGTAGATGGAGCATGCACATTGGACTGTGGTGCAGGTCCTCCTTCTCTAGTTTACACCCTCACCATAGCAATCTCTCCCTTTCTTCCAGTACTGTTGTAGGTCTGGATGTGATTCTGACTCTGACTCTTATGTGTTGGGATGTGGTCTGTAAGTTCATTGCTGACATTCTTGGGACGTGATGCCAGAGATTTTTATTTCCCGCTTTCCCCTCTCTCTTCTGTATATCTGGGTGCACTTAAAATGATCCCTTCTTGAAAATGCTGTCTGGGTCCTCCCTGTTACTCGCTTTGTTATATCCTGCCCTGTCCTCAAGCATGGTTCATTTCAGCATCCAGGCTCTAATGGCACCACTTAATTAGGTTTGTTAGATGGTGGGCATGGGTTGAGGGTGTGTTTTATAATCACTTGATATTGACAGAGATGAAAGTTAATCTAACATCTGGGCTGTGTTCCAAATCTTTTTCACAGCTGAAGTCTTATTTATTTTTCTTCTGTAAGTAACAAGGGCACCTGACAATGAAAACCAATGACCACTTTCCTGTTTGGTAATCACATACTTGTGATGCAGCTGGAAATTCAATGGCAAGAAGAACAGAGGGAAATAAGTTATCTTATGAGTGATTTTGGACTCTTGCCATGGTTCACATTGGCACTTATCCCTGTATGAATATTTCACAGCAGCTCCCTGTATATCCAGTAAGTGTAGCAGAAATATACTGTTACAGATACCTAGAATCACACAGGGGTACACAAAGTGGTGCATTACTATATTAATAATCCTTCATGTTTATTGTGTTACTGCATGTCATATACTAGCTCTTAAGATGTCTGCTCTCTGTGTTCCTCAAATTAACACCATCTGTATTCAAGACATCATTTTTGCATTGATTGACATCAAATGTCAACCTGTTAGAAGGTGCGGTTATAGAGGTGATCATTTGGGACACAAGGATGTGTGTGGTGCAAACACTTTGCACTAATAAATGTGATGTGGTTGTTGCCATTTTCTGAAGAAATTATGCAGACTTTGGTGGGATATTCCTCCAAGTCCTCAGAGTTAAAATCCTGCCAGGTGTTCATTAATTAGCATTTAATTAAATGTTTTTTCATTTGTTAAGGCAAATAAGGATAATCTGTTTTATTGCAAGATGTGATTAATTTTTTAAAATTAATTTATTTTATTTTTTTCAGGCACATTGATGCTAATTCAGACCAGACCACTCACAGTTCTAGACCATTTATCTTAAGAATTGATGAGCTGCTCAATTGCGAAGCATTAAGCATTTTGCAGACAGTGCTGGTCTAACCTGGGACCAGTTATAGCATCAGTCTCTGGATTACGGCTGTTCGATATAACGATATATATCGGATGACGATATAAAAACGTCTATGGTTTCATTTTACGCTATCGTTTGTTTCCTGGCGTCGCAAAATAAACTGTTTACGGCAATATTTTTTTCATTGTTTTGATGGTCACTGTAGTGGCTATATTAATTTCTTAAAGTTCTCTCTTTCTCTTATATTTAATATAACCACACTACGGACGGACAAGCGCCTGTTTTTATGGGTTGTCGTTAGCAACAACGATGGTAAAACCATCGCATGTCCGCTTGTTTATTTTCCACATAAACCTTTCACAATAAAGATCAAGATCCTGTTGAGAATTTTCAAAATAAACGGAATCACGTGAAAAAGTATGCAGAGTATTGACGGATGAGAAGCAAAAAAAAGAGCCGTCAGGTGCTAAAAAATAAACCTTAGACTCAAACGTTAGAACAGGCTTTTCCCCGCAGCACGCCGTGTAATAAATACTCACAAAGAAAACGGCGGCCGTTACAACCCATGTCTAAAAATGTATAGTTTCATGCATCGGTTAAAACACTTGACTCCAGGTACGAGACGCCCAGCTGGAAACACTTCACCTACCCGAGATTCACAGAATTTACAGAAAATATTACATTTTTTGTGATTTATATTGTTATCGGATGATAGATGTTTTATATCGGGATATGAGATTTTGGTGATATCGCACAGCCCTACTCTGGATTATGAGAAACATGCGTGTCATTTCAGCCATAATGTGAATAAATCAAAGGAGGAAAAGATGAGTCATTGCTCCACTGCATGTTAAGTAGCACTTGTTCTCCCTCAGCTGGTCTTTTGGGTTAAAAGACGGGGAACCTCCCTAGCCTCTCATCCAAAATTGGGGTAATGTCTTTATTTTGCAGCTTTCACCACCCAGTTAAAATGACATGCTAGAGTCAGTTTGTGGTACTGTGCATAATTACTGCGGCCCTCTTCTCTTGCTCATCCTCCACTGCCACTGTATGTCTGACCTCCGAGCTCCAGTCTTTCAGTACATTTTGCTTTTGCCTTTTTTTGTAATTTCATTTCATTTCAAGCAATTATTTCTAAAATGAGAGTTATTCAGAGAACAGTGCCAACGGTGCAAAAGAAGCTGCTTATACGCTTTATAATCAATTTGTTTCTCAATTTCTATCTCTGTATTAAGAAATTGATTAAAAGTTTTTGTTTTTCATATTTTGAATATTTTTGGCTGTTGGATTGTTAGCAAAGATTTGAGGCCCTTGGGATATATATTTTTATGAATTTCTAGGAGGTTTAATGATGAAGCAACATATAGTCAGATATACCAGTTAATAGCTGCCCTAGTTATCCCTAACCGATCAGTAGAGAAACTTAGTCATTAGTGTGTGTGTATGCATACAACAACAGATAATAGCCAAATGAGCTCATTGATTTTAAAATGAGAGTGAAGCAGGACCAGCAGAAATAAATCATACTCTAAATGTGATTCCAACACAAATAGCAAATTGCTTTTTCCCCCCTGATCCTTCTCAAGATGAGGGCCTGTCAAAGATGAGACATGTATTTATATTTAGCCAGTAGTTGAAGTGGCTTATGACTGTGTGTATTTTTAGTCAGCCTTTTAAATGACAAAAACAGGCTGTTTGTGTTGATCGCCATCTTTGGGACAGTGCTGTGTGCCCGCTCCTCATAGTATTTATTTCTTCCTCATTTCCAAAACAGCAAGCAGGGTACAGTGAGCCATTGTGAGACACAGAGTCACATTGA
Organism: Neolamprologus multifasciatus; assembly: GCF_963576455.1. NCBI lineage: Eukaryota > Metazoa > Chordata > Actinopteri > Cichliformes > Cichlidae > Neolamprologus > Neolamprologus multifasciatus. The sequence continues at coordinate 25,289,744 of NC_140443.1, read as the reverse complement.
CAAAGAGGTCACCCCTCCTCTACTTGCTGTATATGTCTTTATCTCTTATTGCTCCAATACCCCCACATCTCCTTTCACTCTCTGGCCTGCTTCTCGTCTGCATCCTTCTTGTCCTACGAAACTCACTGCTCGCTTCTGTGGGATGGCATTTCGTCTTTATGAGTGCAAACAGCCATGATCCTTGTAGTTAGGTGTAACTGAGACATAAAGAAAGGGAAAAGATTTGCATCCTGTGATGTTCCCAACACCAAGATTAAACGAAGATTATGGAATCCAGCGGAAATTGTGCAACAACAAAACCGTTTGATGTTACACTGTTAAACCCATATTTTTGTACTTATGACTAAGTAGTGGTTTAGCAAAGGGCAAAGCTATGAATTTGTGCATGTACACTGCAACTATTGCTTTGGAGACAGACCACATTCAATAAACAACCCAGGCAGCATAAGAGATTCAAAGTATTTTAAATAAACCAGTGGAGGTGTCTAGATGAGCATGTCAGACTATAGTTTTCTTTTTCTTTTAGCTGAGGTAAACTTATCCCTGTTTGTGCTAGTCATACGGCTGAGATGGGTGACCTTAATTGCCATCAGTACCACATAATTTCACACAGAATATGTACAGCCTTCTGTGTCATTTACTGACTGTCCTTGTTTTACCTCTTCATGTTCTTTTTATATTTAGAGCTTTTGCCACAAATATACAATACATTTCAAATTCATAGTAACTCCCTCTTTCTCAAGCCCTGCTTCATTTGATTTGCCAAGATGGCAGTCCTGATGCAAATCATAACATGAAATTATGTTGTCTTGTGCTTATTCAATGCACAATTGCTTAGCATGTTCTTTAAAAGGGAGCATATTTGTAAGCAAACTTGTAGGAAGATAAAAGCAGCCTTAAAATTAAGATAAAATTAATCTCTTTTTCCCCTTAACATTTCTTCTTCTTTTCTGCCCTGGAAATTAAAAGAAAAGGATGAACATCAACTGCACCAGATCAAAAAAGAATAAAAAATGGCTTCTTTAAGATGGTAAACTGTGAAGGAGGATGTAGCCAGCATGACATCACCCACTGGTTTGTGGACTCTAATGTTGAAGCCTAAGGCTGAGCACTGTGGCTCTTGCCTTGTGTTTTGAAACCAGACATCACAAGCAAGGGGATGATGTTGGGGTTTTTTGTTGTTGTTGTTTGTTACATTTTTTTGTCTTTTTCAGGCTAAATAGGACCATAATTTATAAAATGAAAAACAGCTTGTGTTCAGTAAAATTTGAAACAAATGATTATAACTATACACTCATTAGTATCGTAAATCAAATGAGCATTTGGGTAATTTTTCTCAGATCTCTATTCAGTTGGCACTTTTGAAATGGCTTCATTGGCTGTGTCCATCGTTTATTCAATTCAATTCAATTCAATCTTTATTGGCAGACTTCATGTCCATAAAAATATGTTTATATACAGTAGGATAGTTTTTTTCCTTCTTCCTGCTAAGATAACAGCAGAGGCAACATGGTGATGTTTTTGAATAACTCGTGCAGCCATGTCATGGTTGATTAGATGCACCTTGTATGGAAAAAAAGGTAAAAGCATTGCTAGACCGCCCGCGTCTTCAAAAGCACACTCTGCTTTGTGCATAATAACAGTGAAACAAGTAACACATTGACTTTCAGTTTATTCTAGTTCTTATCAACCCTTCGTCTATTGCAAGATATTCCCACCTAGTAACAAAAACAAGTATGCTAGAAAACACGAAGTTAAAATATAAGAATTTGAAAAATCTGACTTGGTTCTTTTGCAGTGCAAACTGGGCCTTGAATCCATGGTCAACTGCACACCTGTAAAGTTGTGTATCTGCACCTTTCAAGGCTGTGATAATATTGCTTTGAAAAAAAAATTGTCCTCCAGAAGATGGACCTTGAGGTGATCATTTTGCCATGATGACAAACAGACTTATTCTGAAGGGGAAAACAATACCATCTACGCCGTTGCAGCATGTAATTGAAAACCTACATCACCTACACTGCAAGGTGAATGGTCAGATAAACTTTTAAACTTTACTGTTTAACACTTGAGAGTTTTAGTGTGAACATATCAGAAATGCTTGGTGTAATGACTGTTTGGTAGGAACAGCTTCGATTACTCAGGCATTTGTCAGTAGCAGCAGCTACACAAAAAAAGTCAGTATATTACATATGTAATTTTGGAAATTGTTTTTTAGGGTATGAAGTCTGATAGCATTAATAGTTTTTCTCATATGTTATGGGAAAATGATTTAATATACTTTAATATAATTTAATTGAGGTAATTGAGGGCCCATTAAAGTAATAAGGCTAGTACATACATGATACTCTGCACCAGGGCCCATTAAAGTCATCTAAAAGTAACCTGGAGATTTTTTTTGTTGTTGTTGTCAACTACACACAACTTTAACACCAAGATTTTTTTTGGGTTACTGCAGCCCAATGACGGTTTGGACTAATGCAGTGTCTTTATATTCTTTAATTATGAGGCGAATGTGATATTTGGACTGTTGCTGAAAATAACTTGAAACCATCTTGCAGTGGTTCAAATGATTTTCCTTCATAAACTTGAATCAGCTAGTGCAGATGCTCACTTATTTGCTGTTCAGAAAAGCATTTATTCTAATAACGCTACAATAAGATCATATCAGGAGATTTAAGTAATTCAGAAATTTATACGGTCTAATCTAGAAAACCACACATCGATCCTGCAGCTGTGAGATGACCTGCTTAATGAAGAAGAAAGAAATCTGCAGTGTCTGAAAGTGCATTTTAAGAGTTGTGTGCAATTTAGCAATAATGGGACAGAGGAGGAGGAGGAGGAGCTGAGCTCCTGCACAGCTCTCAGCTCCACTGAGCTGCTGCCTGGTTTAACCCTACCTTTGAGTTAAATTACCATAGATAGGGAAAGTTTCTTACTTTGCTTAACAATGTGGTTTGACTGATTGATACACCGACAGCCATACAGATATTTATATCAGAACATGTGGGTCGTGTCCAGTATTATCAGTCATGACCAGTGACCGGCCGGTCAGTCTCATGTATGACCAATTATCGGCTGGTCAGTTTCGTGTGCAAATGCATTAACAGCCAAACAATGTGTCGTTATCCTGGAAGTTCTTCACTGTGACTGTAGGTACTGTAAGTTTGCCAAAGTAAATCACACGGGGGCCACCACAAAAAATGTGCATAACAAGAGATCTAATCAGAATCTTTAATTACCTTCATCCAGTTTAACATGGACATTTTAACAAAGCCAACAAAGGGGACAGTGGCTAGCTCTCCAGACCTCTGAGCCAACCACAAGTCGGCAGCCTCAGTATGAGCAAAGAATCAAAGCAGTTTCAAGGACCAATGACACGTGTTCTGTTAAATTTATAAACACCCTGGAAAATTATGTAAGCACCTGACATTTGTTTTTTGTTATTGTTATTATGAAAATAATATTTTGCGTTGAGGCAAAGAAGAAAATCTGAGTCAGCAAAAATCGGTATCAGCAGTTTATAACTCGAAGGAAAAAAAAATCACTTAAGAAAACTGAAATCACTTTCTCTTTTGTAGACATATTTTTTTCTTTATTACAGATCTTGTGACAAGTTATATTTTATTGGCTTGAAATCTATCACAGGTTCTCCAGTAGTCATTTGAGAGTTGCTCCAAAATCAAGTCAGTCTCTGTAGACTACCATCATAAAATGAAAAAAGACAAAAACAGTGTGATAACAAGCTGCTAGGGAATCTGTTTTAGATAGCTGATTTCCACCGTCATAACGACTGTAGTGTGGTCATTTGACTAATAAGTGTCCCGACACAGGCAACGTTCTTCCCTTCTCTAGATAAAGTTGCTGAACTGTACCTCACAACCATGTTTGCGCTGTTGCTACCTTTTGGAGCATTAATAAAGGACTTAGGTACCACATTTTATGTCTTGCTGTGTATACATATAATGTAGGACAAGCACATTCTAGCCTTTGTATTATTCTTCTACTTGGGACTAGAAGAATGAAGTATGGCTGTGCATTTCACCTGTTCAGTTTGTGGGTACAACTTGCTAAATGAGTTAGCACTTCATTCTGATGTTTAAATATTGTAATTTCTGGAACTCAAAATTATTGAGGAAACCAAAAGGTTAACTTTAACCATTTTTTGTGAAAGGCTGTAATGTCATTGTACAGAGTTATATCTTGTAATGTACATAATGTCTTCTTTTACCCTTTGCCTCAACTCTGTAAGCAAATCAGTGTTATACTTTATACCACTGTAACACACAGTGTAGTATACTATTTAGCATGATTACCACAGCGACAGATTTGATTGATGGCAAGCGGCATACACACAATATGTATATCATTCAAGAGTGAGATGTTCAGTAGAAGCCCGAAGCTACAAAACATGCCGCCTGGCTTTGCATGCCCAATACTGGAATGACTACAGATCTGGTCTAATAACCTGATGCATTATTTAGAGCTCTCTCAATTCTACTGTGCATTTAGTGTAATGGCCTGTCAAGCCTGAATGCAATCACAGAAGGCTGACTTCAGTGATCATTTGATGATCTAGTGAAGCAAATGGGCATTTTGGTTCACAGTGAGTAATGAGTGTGAATGTGTACTGGGAGTAGTTTTCCTGTGTTTAGTAGAACTTGTTTTATGTTTTGTGTGTGTTTTCTTTTTTTCTGTAAAGGTCTTTTCTCATTTATACCAGTCATAATTGCGTAATATTACATGACAGCACTCACAGCTTTGTGGTTCTTATACTAAACCCGTGAAAAGGATTATTATAAATTTTAATCAGCCATAGCATTGCTTTTTTCTGCTGAATCATGGAGTATTCTTGGTTTTGTTGTGTGATGGTAAACACTCTCCAGCTTTCACACAAAACTACTCCATTTTAGTCTAGATATAACTATTTTTCTTATGTAGGAAGAAAAATGCACCACGAGACCACCCCCCCCCCCCCCCAACCCCCCCAGGGACATTGCATTGCCTGGATGTGATTTCTTTGTTTAGGAGTTAGTCCTTCCATCTACTGGCACTGCAAAACTATCAGAGGATAGAACTTTTATAACACATACCTGTGAGAATTTTAGGGGCAAAGATTGCAACTACATAAGGTTAACCCAGGTGGTATACGCATCTGTGGGTTTGTTTGGTTTGCTTTGGAAACAGCCTCTTCAAATGTGTTTTGGGTCATTCTGGTGTTTGCAAACAAAATCCAGAATCCTGGCCAGCATAGGTAATGCTCTATATTTTGGATACATGGAGCCCCAGTGCTTGAAATGTAAAACCTATGTTCATTTATATTTTCATCAAGCATAGCCATGTAATGGTAACCTGGGGGCACTGTCACATAGACATGAAATTTGTTAATGTTTGGTCATATGATTGATGATTAGCGCAGCTTTATAGCAGTCTCTGAAGGACCTTTGAGACAACTTGTGTACTTTGCACTCAGAAAGAAAGGGATGTGAGAAAGGGGAGGTGGGAAAAGAAACACAAGCTATGCACTGAGACGACAGAGAACAACAAGAGTTTAGGCACACCCTGCCTAGTCTGTCACTATAGACTAGTTGGAATAACAAAACAGGGTCCCCACAGTATTCGTAGGAGCTTTTTCACAGCCAGTGTTGTGTGATGGTAAACACTCTCCAGCTTTCACACAAAACTACTCCATTTTAGTCTAGATATAACTATTTTTCTTATGTAGGATGCGAAACATTGCTCAGTTTTCTTTATATCACCTCGCTGGGGCTCACTGTTTCAGAAGCGAGGCTGAAAAGTCTGAAAAGTTGTCTGTTGTCTGCCTGTGGTCTGTTTATCAGACGTTTGTGTGACCATGTGCTGAATTGGCTAAACAAATATTTGCAGACAAGTCTTACTGTACCATAGCACATATTCCTGGTTAAGGCATGTGGTCTCTGTTGAAGCTACTGTAGACACTTGATGCGTGCAAAGAACAAGGGCAATGACTAGACCTTTTGTTGTAATGAAGACTAAACGTCCTTAATGAAATTGGACCAGGAGGACCTTAATTTAACAAAACACCATTAATATTCACAGTTGAACTAACAGAAAAGCAACAAAAGTCGCTGAGACTTTTGGGCTGAATATTGTTTCTTAATTACCTGTGAATGATGAAGAACTCCGTCAAACTTTTTTATTATTCAGGTATGTCAGTGGCTGTTTTTCTTTTCTTTAGGGGTTTTTTTTTTTTGAGGAAGAGGGTTACTGGTTTACTTACCCTCCCTTTCCTCACATACTTCAATCATTTTATCTCACTTTCATTGTAGAGTGCAAGCAAAGAAAGAAGCTTTGTGAAAAAGACAGTCATCGCTTGTTCATGAGGATGCTAGCCTTGTGGTGACATGTAGTTTTTTCTTCTCCTCAGACTCAAATTACCGAGACTGACTTCAACATTTTGAAGTTTAACAAGTTTTTTTTCTTGTTTTTTGTTGTTATTTTCAATTCATATGTCTTCATTTTTTCCCCGTGGACAAAAAAAAATAGAAGTTTAAATTAAAAAAAAAAAAAAGTGTTTCACTTTTTACAGTCAAATAATTGAGAGACAATTAAAAATCTGACAGTGGAACTTTATTTTTATTATCTGTGTTCTCAAATATGTAGTGTTGTGCGTCAGTGTAAAAAATTAAAACTAAATTAAATTATTAAGTAATATAAAGTTTATCTATGTAGGATGCACACAAATGATGGAATTTAAAGCCATGCAGAAATTACAAGTTGAAAGCAATGCAAGAATTAAAGAATAAAAGTGCACAAAATGTAAAAGCAGATTCTGTATCTGAAATTCAACAGTCCCTTTAAACTGCTACATCTTTAGCTGACTTTTGAAGAAATTCACTCATTGGGCAGATCTTACAGATCCAGGTAGAGAATTCAACAGATCAGGTGCCTCAGCCTGAATAGCTGCACCACCCCGGGTCCTTAGCTGATTGTTGGGCAAGCGGGTCAATTTTTCTTTTCTTTTCTTTTCTTTTCTTTTCTTTTTTTCTTTTTCTTGTGTGTGTGTGTTAATTGTTGCATACAGTTTCTACAGTGTTGTTTACTGTGTCTTTTTGTTTCCCCTCTTCCTCCTTTGACTTCATCTCTCTTTTTAGTGATGGAGCCCACGGTTGTGAGTACGTCCACTGTGGCCCCTGATGAGTTCGATAGGAATGTGCCACGAATCTGTGGTGTTTGTGGCGACAAAGCCACTGGCTTCCACTTCAACGCCATGACCTGTGAGGGCTGCAAGGGCTTCTTCAGGTATAAAAATTGATGGTTTTAATTCTCGCCTGTGCAGACATAACGTTTGTGTGGCCAGCAGGAAAAAAAAAAGAAGAAGCTCAAAATGATTGGAAAATATTGCATGTTGACCAAGTTACTGACACATGTACACACTGACATACAGTCACAAGTTGCATATATAATGGCTACTTACATGCTTATATTATGATATATATGTATTATGATATAAAGTATAGTCGCTGCCCACAGCTTCTCACACACACACACCAGCTGACAGCATTCGTGTTCACACTAATGCTCGGCAGCAGGCCGAGAATACAAACGAGCCCATTCCTGTATTTAATGTCTTGGCTGCTCCTTGCTCATTGATACAGACATGAGTTTCCAATTTATCCAAAGACGAAACTGGAGCAAGTCATGATTTTGTGTCGGGTGTGTTTGTGTGTGTGTTTGATGTGTCCGTGCAGTTCCGCCTGTTTCTCTCAGCAGTGTTGATATATATATAACGGGAGGTTGGGGGGGGGGGAGACGGATGTTTAATAATCTCCTTCCTCGGCTCGCTGATGGCCCTTGTTTGAACTTTCACGAAGCACGTGTTTTTGCTCACATCTGTGTATACATTTTCATACATAAATGTCCATTACTGAGTAAATCATTGTGCCTTGCATCACCGTTTGGCAGGACAAATTTTTGACCCGTAGATTGCCTTTGACTTACTTTTAGACAGTCTCAGACTTGAAGGTCAAAAATATTTATCTGGGTCTGATGGCCTAGATAAAGTATGTTGAGTAAGCAATAGTCAGTTTATATATATAGTGCTAACTGTTGATTTTCTAAGAAGTCAGTAATAAGAAGCACGTGAGGCTACCACATGGAGGAGGTCGATGACGGTGTGTAACTAGACACAGTATATACAGAACTTTTACATTAATTCAGAAATAAAATATAAAATGTTTAATATAAAATCTAAAATTTCTTGCACTCATTTATACACTAAATGGCCATTTTATTAGGCATGCCTATAAAGTCTAATGCAGTCAAGTGCAACAACTCTGCCATCCAGAGGTTATATTAGATTTTCTCAACAGGGTCATAAAAATTGTAAGGATTCTTTTTCTTAAATGGCCTGTACAGTAGCATTACAGCTGATAATAACTAATAATGAGAAAGAGTATGGATTTGTGAAGCCTTGGAGAAAAAAGATGAACAGAAATACTAACTGCAGTTAATTTCCATGTTAATGTCCCAAGAAGCTATTCATTTATTTATTTATTTATCTGCAGTTAAAGCAGAGATGCTTAAACAACGCAGTCAATATGTCTTAATAGGCAGATAGGAAGTATGTGGACTGAGGTGATTGCTCAAGAATAATCAATGTATCGAGACAGGCATTCGTTTTTTTCCCCATTTGATGTTTTGTTTGTTTGTTTGTTGTTAATTAATTGTTATGTTATTCTAAAAGCTTAATACTTCTTCTGTTATCAAGCTGAAGACTGATATTACCAGCACCCTTTGATTATAATCCGAGGAACCTTTCTCTCAGGGGAATGATAAGAAGTCAACAAAGATCTTTGAATTTGGGATTTTCCGAATCTTGCAGATTCTCACTTGACTGACAGGAAATCGTATTGCACGTGCCCCTTCTGCACTAAAGAGAAGCGGCACCTGTGACCCCTGTAGTGGTCATGGGTATATTCTGCCATGTATGTTTAATATTATGTTGTGAAAGAAACAGACCACCGATGCTGTTCTTAACAGTGTTGTAAATCATTTATTGTTTCAGTAGACCCAGCATCAGTGTTCTAACCTGGCAAAATGACAGATGTCAGTTTTTTCCCAACATCCAGTTACCACAACCTGTGCTGCTGTAATTTATTTATGAAGCTTCTTCATGTTGTTTTTGTTGGAGATGATTCTGCTGTCTTCTAGTGTTATTATTCAGGTCATTACATTTAATCAATATGCCCTTCCACCTTCTTCAATACAGCTGTTTTTAAATTGCACAAAGACGGTAACCTGTTTAGTCAGCATTTTTACTATTCGGTATCTTTTATTTATTTATGTAAAAGAGGGGGAAAAGTACAGAATTTCTTGATGTCTTGGAAATTCTCTCAAAATAATTTGTCAAAAGGTTTCCACATTGCCTTAGCAGTTGAATTCAGCCAAACACTTTTAAGGTTCTTCTTCTCTTTCTCTTTAAAAAAATAAAAATAAATAAATGTTGTATTAATTTAATTCTTTGATTTTTATTTTTGTGCGCTAACAGACTTCATTATGTTTGTATTTTAATATACTGTGTAATGTGTACAATATATTTAGGCGCAGTATGAAGCGCAAGGCCACCTTCACATGTCCCTTTAACGGCAGTTGCACCATCACCAAGGACAACAGGCGCCACTGCCAGGCATGCCGCCTCAAACGGTGTGTGGACATTGGCATGATGAAAGAGTGTAAGTATGACAGGTCACCCATTTGTCTTCAGTTACTGCCCCAACCCGCATATGTAGGTGGATTCAATTTGGGTTCAGATTGCAGTTCTAATAAACCAGGTTATTAATTATTGAAGTCAAATCATTTCTATTTAAATGGCACATAAAATAAAAAAAAACAACAAAAGTTTACCTAAAATGCGTACCAATTGAGGTATTAACATTTAAAAAAGATACATAGAAAACATAAAAGCCACAAAAAGAAACAAAATAATTAAGATTAAAAGAATAAATTACAATAATTATATAAATAAAACTTCTCTCAAAAAAAACAATCAGTTTTTTTCTTCTTTCTTGAAATAACTGCATAGCACATGGGCTTGGAAATGAAGCCACAAGCCTTTGTTCCCTGGATGCCGGATCTCACACCAATCCAGGATATAATGTTGGAATCCCGGACCGCCCAAGACCAACTTCCTACTTTGAAAAATGTACACATTGTGTACAGATTTGTGTGTTAGATACATTAAAGCATTCTTGTTTCTTTTTATTGAATTCACAGTAAAATGTACACATGTGGTGTTTGCTACCATGGGGGCTTGCTGTCCCGCTTGTAACCATTATGTAATGTTTGGTCTGAGGTCAAGTATCTCTGGGTCTTTGCTCCTTTAGTGTTTACATATTTCATTTGAACTAACAGTTCCTCCTCACATTGTGTACAGTAAGTATACTCCATGTGAAGTTTAAACACCTAATGTACCGTCTAGCCAAGGTTCTTCTTTCCACACACTGTTGTTTGTTTTTATAGTCTGTAAATAGCAGATACATGTTTTCTTCTCTTCTGCTAATATCCGGATATTGTCCAAGTCTCTCCCTGCCAACCAAATGTCCCACTCCCTCCTCCAATAAGAAAAAAAAAAGTTTCTTGTAGCGGCAACAACACTTCACTTTACTGCATGTGAACAGGAGCCAGTGTCATTGCTGTTGCTGTTAAAAGTGAAAAAACAAAACAAAACCAGCAGCATGTTGTTGAGAGCCAGTTCTCTCTCTGCCTCTCTTTCTGTTTCTGTGAGCTAATTCAGTGGCTAGAACAACAAGGAGCGGACAGAACAAAGACAATGCATTCAGTTGTTCAGTGCAGCAGGGGTCTCCATATGGACCCATCCCCGGCCTTTCTCTTCCTCCAGAGAACAACAGACACCCTTTACCCAGCACAACATTGACATAGCTGTCAACACAATGTAGCACACAAATCCAGACTGAAAAGCTTTAAAAGTGGTGTACCTTAGAACTTCTGTTACTATAACTTTTTATACATTTCTTCATTTTTCCCAGTTTTACCCCAGATATTTCCTATTCTTTCTTTGCATTAATATTGTCTTTGTATATGTGTTTGAGCTTAACTGTCATGCAAAGAATTTATTTGTGCACTTTTTTCTCTTTTGCTGACAATTCTCACACTTTCTCTCGATCTTCCCCATCCAGTCATTCTGACAGATGAGGAAGTGCAGAGGAAGAAGGACCTGATTCAGCGGAGGAAGGATGAGGAGGCACAGCGCGAAGCGGAGAAAGAGGCACGGCGACCCAGACTCACCGAAGAACAGAGTCAGATCATTGCCACGCTGGTGGAGGCTCACCATAAAACATATGACGACTCCTATTCTGACTTCGGCCGATTTAGGGTTTGTGTCTTCATCAAATTAACATCATCCAGTCAAAAAAGTTCACCTTATTTTACCATAATGGTTTTAAATTGATTATTGATTAAGGAATCCCTAACCCAGTTTACATAAAAGTTTGGATTATTTTACAGCAGAAAAATAGCGTACTTTTAGGTCAAATGCTTGTCTATATTTTAATTTTTACTGCGTGAAACCTTTACATGTGCCCTTTTCTCATGTCTAGCCCCCTGTGCGTGAGGGCCCAGTGACACGAAGCGCTAGCAGAGCTGCCTCGCTCCACTCCCTGTCTGATGCCTCCTCTGATTCTTTCAGTCACTCTCCAGGTAAAATTTACATTCTGTGAAGACTTCACTGGCAATCAAGTGAAAGCAGTGTCCTGCAGAAAAAGGCTACAATTATAAGATATTAAAGCAGAAATGACTAATAGCTTGCAGTCAGAAAACACCCTTTTTTCCCCTCTTTCTGGTAGACATGTTTTGGGAAAATTACTAAGAGTGAACACCTGACTTGGAAAAGGATTTCATTTTCCAGTTCAGTTATTTTCACGTTAACTTATATAATCTGCTTTACTGGGAATTCAGTGGAAATCGTGTGAATTACCTGCACTCCTCAGACACCTGGCTTCTCAGTTCATTACTGCATATGTCAGTAATGGTGTGAGCACAGCAAGGGTCACGTGCCTTAGCACCGGCACACAGCAGAGACGGATAGCTTAAAACAACCACAGCAAGCTCTGAAGCTTCCTATGTTCCCTGAGTTGCACTCAGAGGATATTCAGCGCTCTTCCTCTTAGCTTAAAGTCGTAAAGCTTCACCAACAAGCCCTCTCTGTTTTCACAACTGCCCTATCTCTGAGTGCATATTCACACTGAAATGGTGTGAAATTGTTGCATGCCATCATGTGACTACTTTACTCTTCTTGCTTCATGTTTGATCTCTTTCTCCTTTCCCCCCCCCCCCCCCCCCCCCCCCCCCCCCCCCTGCTCTCTGTGTTATGATCACTGCAGAGTCAGTTGACACCAAAATGACTTTCAACAACCTGCTGATGATGTACCAGGATCAGGGCAGCAGTCCTGACTCCAGTGAAGAAGAAGGCTCCAGCTTTTCTATGCTGCCCCACCTGGCTGACCTGGTCTCCTATAGTATTCAGAAGGTCATCGGCTTTGCCAAGATGATTCCCGGTTTCAGGTATATGCGTGCACTCTGACTGATGTTAGTCAAAAGAATCAAGAGTGTTTTCTGATTAATCTGACTCCAAGGCCTTTGGTGCAGCCAAAAAATGTTCTTAGTAATTATAAAACGATGTTAAAATGTCAAGAAAGGCTAATTAAATTAGAATAATTACTAAATAACATTACAATAATTGACATCTGACCAATTTTGTTTTTAGGTTGCTGATTTTTTTTTTTCATTTATTCATCTGTGTGTCTCTTGGCAGACAGTAAAGTCACTGACAGGAAGAAAAGAGATTTAAAAATGTTCTTGTTTTTTTTGAGCAGTTTGGTATCCTTCACATACCAAACTGTATGTGAAGCAGTTTGGTCACATACCAAACTGCTAGGTGTGCGTCCGTGTGTGTGGCTCTCATTAGAATAGTAAAGCATTTGCAGCTCTAGAAAAATCGAATCCTTTATTTGAGCCATTTGTATATATTAATGCTATTTCTTAAATTTGTAAACTCAGTAACATATTGTATTATTTAAATAGTTTAGTCTGTTACTGTCTTCGAGGAACTGTAACCCAGATAATTTCCTTAGGGATTAATATATTTTCTGATTCTGATTGCTTAAATGTGCTTTTGTGACCTCTCTTTATGCATTCTTTATTTGCTGGTCTCAGTGACACTTTACCTAAATTGGTGTTGAGGACTTTGTACTTGTTTTTTTTCTGCCTGATTTGTTGTTGTGGTATAGTGATGGCTTTGGGCCAAAGGCCATAGATTACACAGATTGCGTACTGTACTCTGTCTGCTTACTTGAGTAAACGAAATCCAGTTTCACAAAAACAATTTTAAAATAATTTTATTACAGTGGAAATGATTTTCTTATGACTGTGAGTGAAACCTCTTTGAGGAGTAGCAAGCACAGTATCGAGGACAAGCCTACATCCAAGCTTATCAGCAGTGTTGTGGCTAACGCGTTATTAAGTAACGCGTTACAGTAACTACGTTATTATTGTGGTAACGAGCACAGTAACTAGTTATTATGCCAAAATCAGGAACGCGTTAGTCGTTACTGGGATTTAGATACGGTCGTTACTCGTTACTTCGTGTGGTGGCTATCGCGGAGCTTCCACAGATTCTGTAACATTAGCAAGTGGTGGAGGCAGCAGGTGGATGAGGGAAAGGGGACGCAGAAGGAAAAGAGACCCGAGGCGGCCGCCGGTCCAAGTGTGAACTGAACTTCAGGTAAGAAGTTATGACCTGCAGTCTATCTGGGTCAGATATAAACCAAGTTTAGGTGGAGTTTATTTTCGTTATTCTGACTTTTTCCGTACTGCGTACTAGCTAGCATGACGGAGTTTCTATACAGCTGGGTGGGTGCTATGAAGTTAATGATGTTGAACTTTATTTTGTTCATAAGTTATTAGAGTTGCCAACCGTCCCGTCTGGTATTCAGAGAAAATATTACGCGTTTCTTATTGAGGTGAAAAGGAACAATTTGTCCCGTAATTCAGCTACAATGAAAAAGGCACAAAGCTGGAGTTATTCTGTGTCTTTGCTGCACAGCTGCCTCTTCTTCTTTCATTCCCCTCCCTCTCCTGTTTCTACTTCAATCATGAAAACTGATCAATGATCAGCTGATCGGCTTTTCTCTCTTGTTTGTTTATCGCCCACTTTGCGCCAGAAAGAGGAAACAAGCCGATGTCGCGCTAAACAACAGCAGCACGTTTAAGCTTGAGCAGCCGTTGTTAGAATTTATTTAATATTAATTTCTAGTATCAGCTGATGTTTGCTGGAGCCACAGCTGCAAAAAAGCTGCTGGTCATAATATCGGTTTGGTTATCTGGTGAGAGGGAAACATGAAGATGAAACCAGGAGATGTCCTTACTGAATCATCAGAGCTGAACAGGTGATGGAGAAACAGGTTTACCTTTTAGGTGACATGAATGAGTTGAAGGGAAGTTATGAACTGTTTCTGAGAGACAAATAACACCAGGATCCTTTTTAGGTAGCTGACAGCTGGTAACTGTGCAGGTCGGATCTAGCAAAGGTTTGCCAGGGGGGCCAAGTAGGGCATTAACAGGGAGAGGGGGGCACAAGGAAATACTTTTCTTTCTTATTCTCATTTAAAATGTCTGGCTTTTAAAAATTAATTATCTGAATCTTACAACAAACGATTGATAGATTGGTGCATATATACCATCAAAACAGTGAACATCACTGTCACAACAGCGTTTGTTTTCATTCAAAGGCTTTATGATTTTTCCTATAATGGCGGGCCGGGCAGGGGGGCTAGGAGGAGGAGTTGGCCGTCCGACTGGGGTCCGGAGTGTGGGGCCTCCCTGCTGCTGCGGAGTCGGGGCGGTCTGCTTCTCCCCACTGCAGGGAAAAGGGTAACACAACCTGGGTCTGGGTGCAGTTCCCCCCTCCAGGGGCAAGGGTACCTAGACCCGGTTCGTAGAGTACGCTTGGGGAGTGTGATTGTGTGTACAGCGTCTCTTTATGTCTGTCTCCACGTTGGTTGAGTGTGGAGTAAGTGCATATGAGAGCATGAGGGTGGGAATGGATGTTTGTATCTGTGTGTGCCTGTATGTCTGTGTCTGTATGTCAGGTTGGGTATCAGATGCCACCTCTCTGAGGACAGCTCAGGCCCTCCAAGGTTTGGAGGCCTATCTCCCCCCACCACTTCCCCTGCCGGGGGCGGACTCCCTCAGACGTCGGTGCGTTGGTGGTTCTTTGTGTCCGGGGGTGGGCGTCCGGGTACACACCGGCTCACTCCTTGGCGGCTGCTTATCGGGGCCTGGAGCCTGGGGCTCGCTTGGGCCACTTCGGAGGTGGGGTGCCCCCGGCCTCTCGGCCTGGGGCTCGGTCACTCAGGCACAGCTGGCTGCCGGCGGAGCTCACGGGCACGTCACTGCAGCCCCCCCTGGCTTCTGCTCCGTGGCTGCTGGGTGACCCCTCATCTGGGACTCTCCTCAGCTCTTTCTGGGACAGTGGCGCGGCTGCCCCTCTGTTGGTCTTCCTTGGTCTCTTGTGTTCTGGGGGCCTCTGGATGTCTGGGGTTTTGATCTCCTCCATACCTGCTTCATGCCCTGGAGGACGGGGCAGTGGCCCCCCACAGACCCTCTAGCAGATCATTACATGAGGGAACCTTTTAAGAAAACAAGCGCGTCCATGCTCACAGGTGTACACACGGGTGATCACACACACAAACTACACCCTTTTTGGCTCCTACCTCAATGCACACTGTGCTGTCGATCTTACGTGCTGCACAATAATGTTTAATATTTAGTATTTACTGTCATATTCCCATATATCATTGTGATGTGGTTTATTGTATTACTCTCGTTTTCTTCTGCTTGTTTTCTTTTTTCTTTCTCAACAGGTGATCCAGGTGATCGATATATGTATTTTTTTTTTTTTTTTTTTTTTTCTTCTGCTTATTCTGTTGGTTTTTGTTTTTTGCCCTTCTCCCCCGTCCCTCTTCTCAACTGTTTTTCTTCCCCTCTTTCTTTCTCCCTTTTCTTTCCCCCAGTCAAGTCTGTCCCGTATTCAGCAAATGAAAATAAAATAAAGAATAAAAGGTGAATCAAATGGACCATTACGGCAAAGCTGGGATGGTCAATTTGGTAAAGAAAATCCGTTGGGCATCTTTCTTCGCCTTTAGACAATAATTCTGATGGCAAAAGAACCAAACGGGACAGGCAAAAAAAAAAAAAAAAAAAAAAAAAAAAAAAAATATATAATGGCGGGCCAGTCTCAAGTCAAAATGCCCGGGCCAATTTTCTGTCCCAGTCCAGCTCTGTATGCAGCTCATCTGCAGTCTGGTGTTGCCTACATCTTCCTATTCAGAAGGCAGAATTTCTGAGTTCTGAGTACAATCAAAGCACCACGACTGCAGTTTTTGTGTTGGATGTAAAAGGCGCACATGACGCTGTGACGTAGGCTAGAATCATGGCATTCTCTCGTGGAAATATGCACATTTTCTTTTCCTTTCTATTGGTAGGTGGCACAGTGCACTTGTGGCAAGTAAGCAAGCTAGAAGACTGGCAAAGTTATGGAAGCAACACATTAACAAGAGAATTCTGAGTAAAACCAAAGTTACTTTCCCTAGTAACTAGTTACTTTGAAAGTAACGAGTAACTTGAAGTAACTGAGTTACTTTTGATAGAAGTAACTAGTAATGTAACTAAGTTACTATTTTAAAGTAACTTACCCAACACTGCTTATCAGTTTCTTTTATCTATGCTGCCATGTTTTTTTCTGGCAGTTCTCATTGCAAAACAGTAATGTCAAACACATAGCAGCAGAGCTTTTACACAGCTGAGTCACATGCAGGCAGGCATATTTTCTTTTCTACTTGTTTGGACTAAGATAGTAAAACGGTTGTTGAACCTGAAAACCTGTGTAGGTGTGCTATTATGATCAGGAATCAGTAAGGGAGTCATTATAGAGTCAGATCTATGAGCAATCTTCATTTTTATGTACATTTTAAAACAATTAATTTCATGCTTCCATAACTACGGATTTTCAGTCATGATATCAGCATAGAGTTAATGAATAGTTATTTATTTATAAAATAATTAACATGACCAAAACAGATGATTGTGAGATGCACACAAAGTTAACAGATTGTGATAGTTTGGGGTTTGTTTCTACAGTAATCTGTACAGGATCAGAGGGACCTTTTAATAAAGACACATATCACTAAGTTTTGCATCATGTCTTACTCCATTGACACAGATTGAACTACTTGCCTTCTACAAGGGTACTACTACAAAACTATACAAAAAAATATTTGGAGAGGGATAGAACAGTAAAATGGTAATCTGTCTTTAATGGGGCAGCCATTTGAACCTTGAAAGGTGCTTTACTGATTACTGAAGTTCACACATGGGTGCCAAAAATCTTCAAGAATGTGCTAGACTGTGCAACAAAAAGGAAACCAAAATTTAAAAGGCAAATTTCACTTCACTTTTTTTAAATTAGTAAAAGTTTGAGCTACTAAAACTGCTAAATTTGCCAACTTACCTACCTATATACTATATATGTTACCTATGGATGCTGCCCCCTTCTGCAGTCCTGTAAATAGCAAATGTATTTTCATGATTTCTTCAGTCCCTAGTGCAGAATAGATATATAACTTATTGATTATACCATCCTTAGTATTAAATCCTGGAACTCATTTCATACCAGGTTATGTTGGGCACCCCCAGGAAAAACTGATTTATCTTATTTTATTTTTTTCTTTCTAAACACATAGAATAAATTACATGTCTACAAAGACAAATTTAGAATGGTTGACCAGGGTCCCACCTTCCACACATGAAACTCTCTCCTTGTGTTTACATTGACAAATCCACAGTGTTTCGTGGGGTCAAGGCTGAAACGAGTCAGGGCCCGTATTTCCTGGAAGTTGTCATTCTTCCCAGCAACTTGTGTCGGACCTTTGGAATGTTTGTCCACTTCTGATTAATCCTTAAAAAACAGTCCATACCTTCCCTAAAGGGTGTCAGGTTTAGCTCTTGTCTCTTACTAGTGGGATTTAAAAACATTTTAAAACATCATGCTTATATTCTAGCAGTTTCACAATATATGATATGTTATTGATATTATTACTGCTCTTTATTATTATTAATAATAATTAATTAATTAATTAATTAATATTTCAGCTGTTGTGGTCCATTGTATAGGCTTACAAAACACTAAACTAAAAACCTACAACATAAATTAAATTAAATAAAGCCACAACCAAAACAGTAATTTAGTTAGCAAAAATGGTGGCATGGCCAATGTAACTGTAGGAAATACCCACACCCTCCTCAAGAAAAAAAAGCCTCTGTTTCTCACTCCCACTGTTGTTTTATATTAAAGGCAAAAAACCCAAAAATAAGCAGGCAAAGAAGGTGAAGAAGAGAGCGATAGAAACTGTAAGTAAAACCAGAATAAACCTGGGTTGAATATGTATCCAATGGAGAAAGCTCCGTGACCGAGAGGGTTCACATGCAGTATTTAATTTGCATATTTCTACTAAATTGCTAAGTAAAACCTGGCTCTTAATTAACATAATACAATTGAGTGATTTAAACAGTAAGGTGATCTGGTGCAACAGCAGTACTGGATCTTCAGGTCATCTGTTGCCATTTTTAGGATTATTACTTTTAATCGTTTAAATAAGCATCCAAACGTAATGGATGATTTGTTTCCCTGTAGAGAGCTGACTGCAGAGGACCAGATTGCTCTGCTCAAGTCCAGTGCCATTGAGGTGATCATGCTGCGTTCAAATCAAAGCTTCAACCTGGAAGACATGTCCTGGAGCTGTGGTGGACCTGACTTTAAATATCAGATCAGTGACGTCACCAAAGGTCAGTCCAAACATCAGTCTAAATGCTGCCATGTTTACTGCTGTAAGGACAAAAGAAAGACAGTGTTGAGATCTGCCTACTGGTGTTTTAGGAATTTTAGTTGGGGTTTTCATTTGTTATATATAATTGTGTGTCTTCTCATTTGCATGCAAAATTTAGCTTTGCTGTTTCTTATTAGTCTGTACAACGAGCCTAATTCAACTTTGGTAATTAGACAATTGTGCGAGCCAGAAATTGCCGGTTTTTAGTGTAAACAAAGCGGAGAATGAAAATGAAGTCTTAACAAGAATTGGTTATATTTCTTTGATTGCCTTTTTTCACTGAAATGAGTTGTAGGTTACACATTTTAATGCCATGTTTCTCTTCTGCAGCGGGACACACTCTGGAGCTGTTGGAGCCGCTGGTAAAGTTCCAGGTGGGACTGAAGAAGCTCAACCTGCACGAGGAGGAGCACGTGCTGCTGATGGCCATCTGTCTGCTTTCTCCAGGTAGTGTAGGTGTGGAGAAAGGACTGTAGAAAGAATGATTTGAGTGTAGAGGTGTATCTTCTTGCAACAGAAAATATTTGAAACATTGTTGCCAACTTTGCTATTATTCGTGCACATGTCCACTTGATTATATAAAAGTGACAAGCAGCACAAAGCTTTTAAACGAATTATGACTGGATCCTCTGCTTGTTCTTTAGTATGGTAGTTCACAACAAACACAAATGACATAATCCTTTCTGACATCAAGCCACTGAGTCTCTTCCCCCCTCCCTCATTGCAGACCGCCCAGGTGTGCAGGATCATGCACGGATCGAAGCCCTGCAAGACCGACTGTCGGAGACTCTGCAAGCCTACATCAGGCTTCACCACCCGGGAGGGAGGCTGCTCTACGCCAAGATGATCCAAAAGCTGGCCGACTTGCGAAGTCTTAACGAGGAGCACTCCAAACAGTACCGCTCACTGTCCTTTCAGCCGGAGCACAGCATGCAGCTCACTCCACTGGTGCTGGAGGTGTTTGGCAGTGAAGTCTCCTAGAAGCAATCTCCGAACCTCAGTTGGTCGGGGAGGAAGCTGGCGGCAAGACCCCAGTAGGTAGAGAAAAACAGAGAGAGGGGAGCTGAGAATGTCCTGGTTGGACTAGATGCAGGTGTGGTGTATGAAGCAAATGAAAAAGAGAAAGTAAATTGTGTGTGTGCGTGTCTGCGTGTCTGCGCACGTGAGTGCGAGTGCGACTGCATGTGTGTGTGGATTCCCATATAAAGAAGTCTGTCTTGGTGTAGAGGCCAAGATTGTGCAGGAGAGCAAGCAGATATGAAGAGATAGAGTAAACAAGGGAATTTCAGATAGTACAAATTAAACTATACATATGACTTCTGGCTATATACAGTGTTTTTGTCTGTATTTAAATCAACAAACAGCTGCTTCAAATGCCTGGACATTATGTGTGTGTACCTGTGGTGCACACACCAACACAACAAGCATACTCAGTTATTCATTTAGCCATTCAGTTGAGCTACCTCTTGGTTTTACTGGGGTTGTTTTTATATTTACATCACCAATGTGAAACTTTTACCCTGAACAATTTAGATACAGTACGCATTACATTTCAGTTTACCGGTGCAAACGCAGTGCCTGCACATTACTTTGAATTTTTTGATGATTTTCAGAAATCATGTATTTTTATGTGTTTGTTTGTTTTGGGTTTTTTTTTTTGTTTTTTAATCTGCTTCTCTCCAAGGCAGCATATGTATATGACTTTGTGTACAAATCAAACACATGCCTTTCACCTTTCACCAAAGGTATGGTCAACTACTTTCTCAAAAAGCTTCCAGTACCTAAAAATAACCTTGCTGCTCCTTGGCTCGCTTCACTCATGCAGCCGCTCGGCAAGTTGTCTGACTAGCCTCACAGCCTATGAAGGAAAATGTTATATTATTATAGGTTTATACAGCAGAGTACAGAGCTTAGACTGTAATTTAGTGAGGTTCTGGTAGGACCTTAGGGTGCCTGGTTTTGAGGTGAGAATTAGCCACTAAATGTATTAGCTACTTTTACACTGCTAACTGTCAATCAAACCAAGCCAACCTTATGGCTTGTTGCTCTCTTTTGAAATTGTTTTCCATTATTCTCCTCTCTTGTTTAATTGTTGTTATTTTTCCCGTGTAAATAGAGAATTGCTATCAAATGTATCCTAAGCACTGTTATACCACCTTTTACTCAAGCCTATGTATTGATATGTTATCACAGATTTTAAAGGGCTAAAATGCCAAATCTAACTGGAATAGTAAATTGATGGCAAAGCAAAGGGCCTGCCTTGTTAATATATAGCTGCATAGCATACTCAGAATTGGCATAGCTACGGATATAATTGCAATAGATATTTTTGTTGTTGTTTTTTATATGTCACTTCACCTTAAAAACAATTCCATGAATTGTTCCTCCTCAGTATACAGTGAGCTCAGTGGATGGAGAGCTTGAGAAGCTGTTTCAGACCTCCACAGATATCACACCCCTTTCGTTTCTGACTGGGAAGCGGATTTTCTAGAATGTCCAGGGGCCTGTTTGTGGTGGTGTTGCTGCGCACGTCCTCCACCCGGGCCCTCCTGTTTGATGATGTATGCTGCGTGGCCCTCTAGTGGCTGCATTGTGTAAATACCAGGTATATATAAATAATGTCTGCCGCTGTACATAGGGCTACATAGATTCTTTTGTTTTGTTTTGTTTTTCCTCAAAAAAAAATATATGCAAACACAACTGACTTTTTGTTTCTGACCCATAAGCACCATGTTCTCCAAACACTATGCTCTTTGTCTTGTCTTTGATCTTTGTTTTTCTTGTCTTAGTTCCTTTTGGGGGGGGGTATTTAGGAATGGTTTAAACAGGGAACTGCTTGTATATTTGACACACTCAAACAATTCTTTGTTTAGTGGTGGACTGATGTGAATATCCAAGGTTCATTCTCAGAACAAAAAAGGACAACCTAAACAAACCGTGCTGCTCTCAAATATAAGCCATTTAGATTACTAAGCTAGCTATACACCTGGTACATTACAGTACATCAAAATGATGACTCCAGAACCTTGGACATTCTCATTGTGCCATCTGCTGAATTCATATGCTATTTATCTGTGGCTTTTGGAACATGAACTTGTATATGATAAGAACTTGTATGCCTTCTCTCTGCTGTCAGTCATCTTTGGCTTATGCTTCATCAGACAGCATTTAATGGCTTATAAACCAAACTGCCAAGAGACTTTAAATGCTTCAGTTTACAGGCCAGTAATATATGGCCTGCTGCATGTGGGATTATGGTAAAATTATACAAGGCAACATATCTTTTACATCAAGACAATTCCCTAAAGTAAAGTCGATTTCCTGCCAAGTGCTCATGATTTCATGAGGCAGTGTTGCTTAAAGGAAGTCATTTGAAGAATTAAATATAAAAGTTTATATTTTCTTTTTCTTTGTCCTGTATTTGCTGTGTGACAAAAGAAATCTTTTAAAGAGTTCCTGCGATTGACCGTCCGGTCCACATTTGTCACACACAGATTTTCCTTCATCTCAGTAGACCAGGGTTACTCTGTGAGGAAGATGGCAAGTTTTTCTCACAATTGCTTTGTGAGAAGTTGTGACAGGTGTCGCTTTGATCTGTTTTTAAACAGTTTAAAGTCCATTCAGCATCACTGTGGCTTTATTCCAACTCTCTGCAGTCACTGTGAAACGCCACAAGCTGACAGCTGGGGCTCGACGCTTAGATAATCCGCATATCACAAACCGTTTGATCGCTTTTTTCAGTGTTCCTGTAGTCACATAATAGGCTTGATTTATTTTGTATTATCTTTTAATTTTGCCCTATTCCTAGAAATCATCGAGATATATATAATATAATATACTAACAAAAAAATCTGCACGCCCCACAAATTACCCTGCTGTGATTGATCTTTAAGGAGTTGAAGCTCGAGTGTCGTTAGGCAGTACCATTTGTATGTATAGTATGTCAGTTTGATGAGGGGTGTGATGTGCTTGGTTACTGAATACTGACTTTTGACTTCTTTTATTTTTTGGAAAAGTCTCCATGTTGATTTTATTTCGAAATACATACTCCTGTATGTAGATATGGCTTTGAATTTGTTCTGTTTCCTTTTTTTGAGATAGAAGTTGCAGTGTTGACTTGTGTATGTTTAAATACAGTAGGAGGTTTGATGAATATGTAAGTGCCACAGGGAAAGTTCCCTCCACACACAAACAGGGTAAAAAGAGGAGTTGAGTTTGGGGATTTGAAAACCGAACAGGAAAACTCTTGTGGATGTATAAAATGAGCAGTTAGTATTTGTGTAGTGACAGTTTCTGTCGTAAAAAGAATCCCCCACCCCACCCTTTTTTTTTTTTTTAACGAACCGAATGTCTGATTGCTGATTTTTTTTTTCTTTCTCTGTCCCAACACGATATACAGCTCATAAATAAAGTTAAATTTGAATGTGGTTCATTCCCAGAGATTCCTGTTTGGTTTCATCATGATAGGCTGCTCAGAATTTGTTCAGTTTTGGGTTTTTTTTTAACTCTACATTGTAGTTGTTCTAATACTGGAACTTGTAATCTATACATCAGTGGAAATCCGACCTCAAAATAGATGGAGCCATCTTTGTTGAGATATCCGTAAGAACTGCGACGTAACACAGTAACAATGCCTGCAATATACAGCTCATGGTACACTATCACCAGCAAGCTTTACAGTTTATCATATTCGTAGATGTTGTAGGAGGTGTTTTGTGTGTGTGTGTATGCATGTGTGCGCGTGTGGGTGGGTGGGCGGGCGGGAGGGTGTGCGTGCGTGCTTGTGTGCGGGCGTGCATGCGTGTGTAACTGTTGCCATTACAAATCCTGTCTGAAAACATGTATGAAAGCCTTCACAGAGGACTGTTGGCCATCTCCCATGCAAATGATTTTAAGTCTTTATTTTGTATTCTTTCTGCTCCTCCCTTTAGGACAGGGATTGTAATGGAATCAACATAATGTAGTTCTTACAAAAAAGAGGAGTGTCCACAATGGATGTACACCATAATCTACCTAAAAAGAAAACCTACCTCTTTTAGCTCAGATTTTGCTTTAGCATTAAGCATTTGCCTCTGTTTTTACTTTTATAATATTTGTATTCATGTTGGTATTTATTGCTGTCTAATGAGTCATACTTCAATGATTACCTCAGAGATATCTCACAGATTTGGGAGAGTCCAGCTAAAGAATTCATTCTTTTTTTTGTGTTTGGTCTTTTTTCTCAGACTTGGCAAAGGCATTTTTGTTTTTTTACGCACAAAAATACCAGGAGTGTTTTTTAAAAATAGTGCCTGCACTCTTACCATCGGGGATCTGGCTAGGATGAGGCTGCATTTACTTTCATTCTTCTCTGCTTCTTTAGCTCGGTAGTTTGTTTGTTTGTTTCGGGGTTGTTGGGGGTTTTTCGTTTTTTTTTTTTTTCTTTCTTCCATTGCTTTCAGAAACACGTGCAGTTTATTTTGCTGCGGTGTTGCAGACAAGTATCCCTACAGGCATTAAAGGGACCATTTACTCAAAAATGAAATGTGCATGTTTTTCCTCTGGCTTGTAGCTATTTATCAGTCTAGATCAGGGATGTCGAACTTATTTTAAACCGTGGGCCACATACAGCCCACTTTGATCATTACGTGGGATGGACCAGTGAAAGTAACCTATCTGTCAGTGTAAAGACATTTAAGTATACATTTAATCTTTGAGAAGGCTTAATACAAGAAAAAGCAGTGCAATTTCAACACTACATCTCAGTTTTCTGCACAATAACCGTGGAAAATTACAGAAAAGGTTCCGGTAGCTCCTTGCCCAGACTGACATGTATTTGTAATGTTTGTTTTGTTTTTTGTTTGTATGTTTGTTTGTTTTTGATATGGACTGAGCTTAGGAAGAAAACTAATTTCTTTAGTACATAGAGGAAAGAGGATGGCAAATACAGGGTGACAATGGTCTTTATAAGTAGGAAAAGCTGTTAAAATGTATAAAAATACAAAGAGTTCCAAATCTATGCGCTCCATCACACTTTTCAAAGCCTTCAAGTGGGCCAGATTGGAGTCTTTGCCAGGTCAATTCTGGCCCACATGTCTTATGTTTGACACCCTTTGCTCTAGACTGATTTGATGTAAGTTTTGGAGAGAATAGCTGTGTTTCTGTTGAATTTAATGTGTCTTTAGTGGCAGAGTAATAGGATTAAATGACAAATCCACAAACCTTGTGAGCAGATTCATTTAGGAACAATTTCTTTGTATTTCACATTTATACCACTGCAGACGAGAGGGGTGTAGATACGTGCACGTAATTTGTCCCTTTCGAGGGCAAATTGAAGACTTTTCGGTGTGAATGCAACTTTAAAGAAGTGGCAGTAGGAGAAATGAGAGGTGCGTTTGTGCTCCCCTTGGTACTGTTAGCATGACCTATGCTGTGTAGTGCGTCATCATGACCATGGCCCTGTGGTTTGTCCCATCACGTCCGCCGTACCCTCTCCGCGTCATCACCTCTCCTTCTGTCGTGCACCTTCGTCATTCCTGATGCTTTTCAGTCAAACAGGGGAATTGGGAGTGGCGAAATCCTCAGTGTCCATGCAATGCTGCTTTTATCTTGAGCATCACCAAGTTGTGCAACACTGACGCTACCTGATGCTGGCATCGTCCAAAGTGTCGGCCCCCAGCGGCGCGACAAGCCTCATTAGAAGATGGTGTCTTTGGAAGTGCAGCTTGGAGTTGCTTTTTTTTGGGGGGGGGGTAATTCCATTCAGACCCAAGTATCATATTTAAGGAGCAACTGCTCACTTTTGGTGATTTCAAACCAACCTTTCTTTTCTCTCTAATTCTCTCTTTATTCCTTCTTTTTATTTGCTTTCATGTCAAACTGCTTCAGGTGTACACTGAATAAAATTAGAGAGTTTTTATTGATCAGTCAATACTGAGGAACGCTGTGGTCACATCAACCCTGAGCTGTGTGCCATAACATGACCCTTTTCATGCAGGAGAGGGTGTTAACAAAGCTGGCTTCAGATGTTCCCCGGCTTAATTTGAGCGGGAAGGTTGTCCAAGTGTGCGATTGGCTTCTCAATTGGTACTCTGGCAGCCACGTGTATTGATGATTAATTAATTTTTATTTTTATTTTTTAAATAAGGAATCCGTTTGAATTTGGTATTGAATCCTTTCCCTGCATTGTGAACCCAAATCCATGCCACGTTGAATTTCAATGCCTGAACCAACGAAAGCACTTAATATAATGTTTGTAACACATGTATACTGATCAAGCTACTAGCCATAAACTGCCTCTGTAGGTCAGCATCATATGGCTCCAATTATCAAAGTCACCTAAATTCTAATGTAATTG
Source organism: Neolamprologus multifasciatus (assembly GCF_963576455.1). Classification (NCBI taxonomy): domain Eukaryota; kingdom Metazoa; phylum Chordata; class Actinopteri; order Cichliformes; family Cichlidae; genus Neolamprologus; species Neolamprologus multifasciatus. The sequence goes on along the minus strand of NC_140443.1, from coordinate 25,263,467 downwards.
CAATTTATCTTTTGTCTCAGATCTTCTTTTTCTATTATAAATTGGTGTTTATGTAATGTTATTTTTGTCTGATGTTTTGCAAATCAAAAATAAAAGGTTGTACATAGCAGTAGGTCTCTGTGTGATTAGTTTTTAATGTCTTAACAGTTTATTTATTTGGTAGCTTTTGATTAAAGTTTCCTTTTTCTTTTCTTTCAGGTGCCATTACAAAAAATGTTATAGGAAATAAATTTCTATAATTTAAATGGCGCTCAGAGCTAATTGAGGAAATTCATTATGAAATGATGCTTTGTACATGTAGAACTAAGTAAGAGAAAGGGTTCAGCTCTCACTAGACCTCTGCATGTGTGCAGCTATTACTACTTATTCAAACTAAAATTATGTTATTTGTTATCTGTAATGCATAAATGCATTTCATATAAAAGAAAACCCTCCTTGCGGTATGAGGTTTTATCTATCAGGATATAATAAAAGTCTTAAAACTTGGGAAATACAGCCTTAGATGAACTACAACATGACTTAATACCCAGCTTCATTATTTTACTAACAAAAAAATCACCCACAATGTAGAAGCAGTGAGTGAAAATGTAAGTATAGACTTGCTGGTTCCTTGAAAATGAAAGGGGTAAGTAGCAGCCAGGTGCTGATCAATCAAACTTGATTGATGATCAGCAAGTATGAACACATAGTTTTGACAGTTTGCTGGTCTGGAGCAATCCATCTGATTTTGTTAAAGTCAAGAAGGAAAAACATGATCCTGATGCTGCACATTGATCTGGGAAGAGTTATAAGGCCATTTCGAAACAAAGTCCATCATTCTGCAGTAAGAAAGATTATTCACAAGCCCAAAACATTCAAGACAGTCGCCAGTTTTTCCCAGGACTGGACATCCCAGTTAATTCACCCCAAGATCAGAGGTCACACTTATGGGAGAATGTTCTTTGGACAGATGAGACCAAAGTAAATATATGATGTGTTTGGTTTGCTGCAAACACCTCATACCAACTGTAAAGCACGGTGGACGAGGGATGATGGCTTGGGCTTGTTTTGCAGCCATGTGACCCTGGGACCATGCAGTCATGAAACCGACCGCGGACTCTTCTGTATAACAAAGTATTCTAGAGTCCATTGTGAGGTCATCTGTCCAACAGCTAAAGCTTTTCCCAAAATGACTACAGCAGAATGGCTGTAGATGTGCTGCAGTGTCCCAGTCAAAGTCCAGACCTGAATAGGACTGAAATGCTGTGGTGGGACCTTAACAGTGAACTCAATGAACTGAAGAAAAAGTGTGAAGAAGAGTGGACTAAAACTGCTCCACAAGTATGTGAGAGACTGATAAAGTCATACAGTTATAGTGGTTCTACAACCCATTATATCAACTTAGTTTCTTACACAGCTTCTGCTTCTTTGTTTTTGTTCAGTAATTAACAGCACAGTGTAATATATCATGTACTGTTCATCTGAGTATGTATTGCCATTCGCAGGCTATTGACTCCCTGTGTCCTGCTGAAGTAACAAAATTAGCAGCTTTCCAAACAAAAGTTGTTTTGTTGTTGTTGTTTTTTAATAATTCTCTCTTTTTCTAACAGTGTTGGACTGTCAGCATTGCTGTTTAGTTATGGTTGGCTATACAAAAGGAAGTGAACTGTTTCCCCTCCTTATTAACCTTCCTGCTGGAAAACAGGGTCTTTGATGAGTCACACACAGAAATCTTCTGGCACCTGCACAAATGGACCACAGTTCCCTTTCAATACTATTGTTACCACTTTAATAATGTTACACTGCTGCATACAGAACGCTTCACAGTAAGATTAAACACAAGAATGAACTAACAGGAGAACCAAAGTATTTATATGTAGATTTTCCTGCACATTGTTCCAAATCACAACTAGTGAATTAAGTGTGAACAAAGATACATTATATTAATATTCAACATAGTAACATACCTTCACTGGTCACTTTATTAGGCACACCTGTCCAACTGCTCGTTAACTGAAATATCTAATCAGCCACACATGTTTAGGAACATGGACATGATTGAGATGACTTGCTGAAGTTCAAACCGAGCATCTAAACGGAGACGAAACGTGATTTAAGTGATTTTGAATGTGTCAGGGTTACTGGAGCCAGACAGGCTGAGAATTACAGAAAACATTTCTCTAGAGTTTACAGGGAATAGTCATAGAAAGAGCAGTTTAACCTAGCAGCACCTAGCAGTTTAATCACATGTTCCAGATACTAGGTATCAATTTATTAAATCTGTACTTGTCAAAAATTGATACATCCATGTTTTCTCAAGAAGTAAAATACAATTCTGTTAAACTGGATTTTCTTATTTCATGTTTGTGCATACATATATGTTACTCAAAGTTTCTTCCCTATATAATGTTTTTCTTCTTCATATTTTTCTTTTCATGTCCTTGCAAATAAAGATTTCGACGTTGGTATCTCACTTAGCCACCAGAGGGCAGTGTCTCTCATCACATTTACCTGCATGCAGTCAATGGCCTAATGACCTCTCTGATTTACTGCTGAGGTCAGCCTGAGACAACTAAGATCATTTGGGTCACGCTGGACTGCCTCACAGCAAAACTGTGGTGTGTTTGGGAAAGCGCAGCAGTCTAGATTAACACACACAGTGGGCATTTATCAACATAGATGTGACATATGTACAATATGTCGGAAGAGATTTGAGCTCACCTCAGCTCATATCTCCCCGGCTGGACATGTATGGAGAGAGATTGCAGGAGTGGCGAGGTGCAGGCGGAACAAATAAAAGGTTATCAGAGAAATCCAGTCATTGCGCGACAGTTAATTGTCAGCTCTGGTACGAAGCAGGGGCACTTCTTTTGCCTACTGATAAGGTTCGTGCTCGTGCGGTCTGTTGAGCCGTTGTGTCTGTGCATGAGGTTAGATGAAGGAAAGCGAGGCTCTGGTTGCAGTGACGGCCCTTAGGTGAGGCCTTTCTGGCTGCATTATACAATGAAGGAACAAGAAGAATCTACATCCTGCACTTTTCCACATGTAGGCCTTACTAATGAGCAGCAGTTTATTGCAATAGTTTGGGCACACTAAATGGTTATGAGGTGCAGGTCAAACTCAATTCATGATACTTAAAACCTCCATTCAGTCAGCGCTGATTTGCATCTCATGCGTATCACTTCCTTTAGATTCTGGATCACTGCTGAGGAAATCACTTCACTTCTATTCCTTAAGGCTGCGCTAATAAGTAGCTTTTATTTGTTTGTTGTTCATATATGTTAATGGTAAAAATGGAATCAGCCACCAAAAATCACAAGTGAACAAACCATCTGAGGTCAAAGTCCACACCAATGATCTTTGGCAACCCTAACTCTGCATTTAGGGAAGAAATGAGAGGACTTTTATAATAGATCACCACATTGATACCATAGGGTAGGGTTGGTGCTCATCAGGGCTAAACAAAACTTAAACAACATTTAATTGATGTTAAGGTGAATGGTTAATGGACTGATTCTTGTACACCGCTGTTCTATCCAACTTGAGCGCTCATTGCTTTACACAGTGTGTCTCAATTACCCATTAATACAAGCACTCTTTCTGTTTCTATCTGACATGCACACACTCAAAGTCCAGTGAACACATGTGGAGCAACTCAGGCTTCAGTATCTTGCCCACTGATATTTTCTCATGCAGACTAAGGCAGCCAGGGATCGAACCACCAACATCCCAATTTGTAGATCACCTGCTCCACCTGCTGCTTCGGGCCTCACTGCTCTCATCAGCATGGTTTCGAGAGACAGCACTGTACCCTCTTAGCCCAGCAGACAGGAGCTGTTAGAGACTGATAATATGGAGCTGAAGAAGGTATCTGCCGAAACACAAAACAGAGCTAAAATGAGAGTGAAAATTTGACTTCTGTTCACAAAGAGGGTATAAATTCAGCTCTAAGTGAGCAGTAATGCTGCCAGATGTGTCGTTAATCAGCTGTTTGCTAACACCGTTTCAGCACCAATGATTACAGTTTGTTTGTGTTTTGTTTTGTTTTTTTTCTCCCATCATCCCATCTGAAATCTGCCAATTTTTAGAACATTTGCTGCTCGCTTACATAAAACTTTTATGGTAGAAAATTTGAGCATTTATAATGATCTTTGTGAAATTTTAGCTTCATATATCAAATACTTTTCAAGATATGGTGTGTTGAAAAGTGGTCCATTGACCCACTTTCAAGCCATTTTTTTCGCAGATTGAAATCCGAAGCAGTGTTTGAATAGGAATATCTCAAAAACGATTAAAGATAAAAGCCTCAAATTTCCTTTTTTACCATCACGCCATCTCAAATCATAAATTTTTGTAAAATATTTTCTGGTAAACCATCTCCGATTTGACAAAAATTTCAAAGCTTTTATGTTTAATCGTTTTTAAAATATTCAAGTTCAAACACTGAAAGTGGGCGGTCGGACCATTTTCAAAATATATGTATCTTGAAATATTTTTGCTATATTTCATTTTCATTTCATTTCAGTTCAGTTCATATCAAGCTAAAATTTCAAATGCATTTCTATGCAAATCAGAGATGGTCGAACAGAAGGCTTGGTTGATTTTAAATGGAATGACCTTAATCAAACACCATAAAGCCCAATAAAAAGGACTTTATACTCAATGTGACGAAGATACAAGGAAAAATAATAATATCAAAGTTCAAAATTCTCCACTTTTGGCTGTCTCAGTGGCCGGGGTCACACTAGGACAGTTTCTTGGAACGGCGGTCGGTGACTTCGTTAGGTTCTTCGGGTGAGGCAGATGCTACTCATGGGTACCAGATAACAGTAATACACACGCACATACAGAGCTGAGTGGCGTCAGTGTACACGTACTTTAAGGTAGTCCTCAAAGACTATTTATTTTTGTTTGTTGGAGTATATTAATACTTGACGGGTAGTGCCCTGATCAGCGCCTGATACTACAACTCGAAGCAGCACATGTGCACACTGATAGTGCATTTTTGTGCGCCCAGCTTGGGGTATGACTGTTCAGTTGCCACATAGCTGCCTGCAGGGGGATGTCAGTTGTGACTTTCCAGTAATAACAAGGGCGTGTTGTTTTCTGTGTGTGTGTGTGTGTGTGTCTGTGTGTGTGCGTGTGTGTGTGTGTGTGTGTGTGTGTGTGTATCTGTGTGTGTGTGAGTGAAGGAGCGAGAGAGAGTTTTATTGCTAACTAAACAGACAGTCGTGATAAGAGGGCAAAGCAAAGAAAAAAAATCATGCAGTCGAATCAGTAATGTGAAGCTCATGCTATGCATTGACTCTGCCTCTGTGTGACCCTGCAGGTCAAAAGAGAAGGCCTTTTATTCCTCTCTTCTGCAAATTCTGTGCCCACTTATCCCAGACTGGATGTTATTGCCCTTTATGCAAGTCATCCAAATATCATTAGGGCTAAACCCACCATGTGGTTTGGTTCAGAATGTGAGGAACGCATGGATGTCCCTCTGCTCTTAGGCCCAACATGGGGCGGCATAACTGTCTGTGTTCTCACAGAACCGAAGGTGGAGACACAGAGAAAATACAGTACGTGCAGAACATCAATAAACCTTTGGGATGTAGCACTCACCAGACTGAAGTGGGTCTTTCCCCCTACACTTCGGCATGCAGTCATTTAGTCTAAATGCTGTTGGTTATCATTGCTAGAGTTGGCGATCGCAATTTCAAAATGTGTAAAGACAGGAAAAAACATGTTACTGATACCGAGAGTTTTTTAAAAAGAAATCTGTGGCACGAAGAATATGTTCTTCTTCCCGACACATTTATTTTTCATCCTCTACCTCCTCTGAGCTTGGCATTGTTCCAAAGAGGAAAGAAAAACATCTTGGCTTTCTTTTTCTTCTTTTTTCCTTTTTTTGCATTTTTTTTTACCCTCCTCACTTTCCAAGTAAAAAGGAAGAGGGCAGAGCTGAAAGATGCTGTGTGTGTGTGTGTGTGTGTGTGTGTGTGTGTGTGTGTGTGTGTGTGTGTGTGTGTGTGTGTGTGTGCATGTGTGTGTAAGGAAGTGTTCTCCTTGGAAAATAATGGCAGCAAAATCACATTAATGGCCAAACATTTCCTCCATTTTTTCCCCGTGCCCTATATTTATACTCTCTCTGTCTCACACACACATGCACACACACAGTTTGCATACCACTGTGTTTATTCACTTTTTAGCCACTTCAGTCATGTGGTCTCCATAACAGCCTTGATTTTATTATGTATGGAGTCTTGGTGGAAAGTTGGAAGAAGTGCTGATTTATTACGTTCCTGTGCTGGAGACGGGCGTGTCCAGAGGAATTCTGTTTTCATGTTGTCCGTACATCTGTACATACATCCCTGAGCATTTAGGTCATTCTGTTGAGTGAATTTCTTAATATTGCACAACCTTTTACTCGGGAGCTGTGATCTGCTTATTAGATTTTGCTGGTTGTGTTTCAGGGTGATCTACAGTATGAGCTTGTTTTTGGCCCAACCTTTACTCAAGAATTCAAACACTAGGTATGATATAAACTGTCTAACAGGGTATAATATAGACTCACCAAACAGTTTACTGGGTATACCTGTTTGCCTCCTCTTTAATGCAAATATCTAATCAGCCAATCACATGCATGTAGACACAGTCAAAATGACCTGCTGAAGTTCAAATCGAGCATCAGAATTTAGAAGAAAAGTGATTTAAGTGACTCTGAACATGCCGTCATTGTTGGTGCCAGACAGGCTGGTCTGATTATTTAGGAAACAGTTGATCTAATGGGATAATTTTCAATAAATTCACTTCTAGGGAAAAGAGGAAAAACTATAGTGAGTCAGATGATGTCAGAGGTCCAAGTAGAATAGCCAGACTGCTTCAGACTGATAACTGTGGTTATTTAAGTTCAACAGGAACTCAAATAATTACTTAACCCTCCTGTCGCGTTCAGCCCCACCTCTTACTTGAGTGCTCCCGGTCAAAATTGACCGGTCTGTTTTAACAGCTCTTAAATTAGCATAACAAACATTTTTCACCACCAAATTCAGTTCAGTGGTCATTCAGTGGGCCATTCAGTAGGTCGCTCAGTGGGTCTTTTATTTGGTCCTTCAGTGGGTCGTACAGAAGAGGATTTCTGAAGTGCAGATGAGCTACAGCAGCAGAAGACCGCACCGGGCACTAAGAACACAAAGCTGAAGCTACAGTTCACATGGGCTAGTCAAAATCGAATAGAAGATTCAAAAAATGTTTCCTGGTCTGATGAGCCTCTACTTCTGTTGCAACATTTGGATGGCAGGGTCAGAATTTGGCGTAAACATGGTTCCATCATGCCTTGTATTAACGTTTCAGCCTGCAGTGGTGGTTAACGGTGTGGCCGATACTTTCTCGGCACACTTGGTCCCCGAGCCTTCTTTAAACTCCACAGCCTATCTGAGTCATGTTACTGACCATGCCCATCCCTTTATGAGCACGGTGTGTCCATCATCTGATGGCTTCTTCCAGCAGGACAAAACACTGTGTCCCACAGCTCAAACCATCTCAAACTGGTTTCTTGAACATGGCAGTGAGTTCACTGTACGAACAATGCAACACTCACAGGATGTGGTGGAACAGAAGACTGGCATCATGAACGTGGGACTGAAAGATCTGTAGCTACTGGGTGATGCTGTCAGGTCAGTATGGCTGACACAACAGCCTATAAGTGAGAAATGAATGCAATTCTGTATGTAAAAGGGGGTCCAAACTATATGTACTAGCAAGGTGGGTGAACCTAAAAGTATTAGCCAGAGTGTGTATTTACACATTTGGTGCAGACTCAGCGGATCCCAACAAGCTGTTTTTAAAGATGTGATCTAACGACTCTGATATGCTGCTCTTTTAAGGTGAAAAGTCATTTTTTGTTGCAATTCCAAGTGTGGGTTGTTTTTTTTAGCTCATATCCTAAAACTGCATGCTGCTTTACGAATGAAAGGTCACCGGTTTCATTTTCCAGAAGAACTGGGGAAAATCGTCAGTGAAAGTGAGCATGCCACTCTTAGTGAGACTTTGAGAAAGAAAAAAACATTTAAAACTTCAACTGCTGTGGAGTCAGACTGATGCATTCAAGATCCGTGCTAAAGTATGAGCTTTTACTGTAAAGAAACATCAGGAGAAATAACAGTTTGAAAACAGATCTACCCAAATTAGTCCTGCATGAGTGAAAAATAAACTCTGAGCTTATGGTGACACTGAGAGGTTTCAACTGACTTTTCTCACAATTGCAAAAATATATGAATAAAACCACATGATTTTTGATTATTTTCTCAGCAGAGCCTTCTGCTGTTTGTTGTTTGCTGTCACTTAAGGTAAGCTCGTGGCTGAAAATAATCCCAGTAGTAACAGGATGAGTGGTTGCCTGGTCTGAAAACAAGAACAGGTCTAGCACCAACCTGATGTTCAGAAAAAAAAGAGTGAAAGTTTTCAGTGCTGAATTGTGAAACTGAGAACAGACTTCATGTTTAAGTTCCCAAGAACTGCTTCAGATTGCAGCAAATTCTCCGATTCACACGGCTTCCTGGTCAGATGCACATAAACATAGTAAGTGTTGTGAGCTTTAAATTGGCTTACTGGAAAAGCCCTACATCTCAACTGTTCAGGCATCACCCGAGTATGTTGACAAGGATTAATCACTTTGTTCACTTTAGTTTTTTATGTGTGATGCATGGCAAACCAATAGGTATGCCATACGTGTTGTAAAGCCCTTGACGTGTTGGCGAGTGCCAGTACTGGCTCCATTTCTGTACAGACCTTACATTGAACTTTGAGCTTTTTCTCTTTTGACACAAGCAGATCAATCAGTCCAACATAGAAATGCAAGAAAGTGAAGTGGCCGCTTAAGGCTGACTCCAAACACACTTCAAAAACACAATCTGATGCAACATGGTCCACTTTACAACAAAAATGAGCGTATTTAAGCAGTGCTTTGATCTCTGTAGCTAATTTCCCAGCTCAGATCAGCTGTGTGCAGGGTAACCAGATCGCAACAAACTAACTGTTTGTTTGGGACAAAGTGGGACACGTCAACAATGCTGAGAGTCTGAAGATTTCATATCTAACTTAAAAATAAAAATAAATTGTGCATTTTACCATATGCTGATTTGGGATTAACAGGCCAAACACATCATGTTTACAACTCTCTTGCCAAATAAAAGAAAGCTAAAGTTTGTTTCTGTGGTCTTATGCGATAGTCTTTCAGGTTTCAGTTCAGTTTGATTCATGCCATTTTCTGGACCATATTTGATATTTTTATCCAGTTATGACACATATTCGGTGTCACTTCACATTGTGTTTCCTTCCTGTGCGAAACCGACAAACTAATTAGCAAAAAAAGCCAAAAACTATGATTTCTCACAATGTGCTCCAGCTTCATATTCTTTGTGGTAGTTTCCATCATATTCAACAAAATCTGAAATGTTTGCGACTTTTTGGTGACTTGTAACTTTCCCTAAGGAGTATTGCATCAGACAATGTAACCCTCTTCTTTTGATTATAATAACAAAAGTCTCCCCTTTATAGACAATGGGTACAACGATGGAGTCGTGTGTGCCTATCCTGCAGTCCTAAGTCTGGGACATTGTCTCAAGATGTGGAACAAGGAATAAAAATGCCTTACAGACCCACATGAAGAGGGGCAGCCTAACTATGTATGGTTATGACTAACAGATGAATCTAGCACTGAATTTTGGGTAGACCTAAGGGGGTCTGTACCCACTGACTTCATGAACAGGCTGACGCTGACTGCCCGTGAGAAGCATTTTCTTAAGTTTTGTTTTCAATTATCAAAATAAATAAAATAAAAATAAATTTGACAACTGTGTTTTCCTTTCTAAAAAGAAAAGGGCAAAAGTAAACTTTTATCATCCTAGGCAAAGTGTTGCCTATCGCAACTGCCCATTTCACTACAGCTAATACCTGTCAAGCAGTATATCTGATAGAAAACCTCATTTGTTATAAGACATATATCATCAGTAATAAATAGATGTGGGATATCTCTCATTTTACTTTATGCTTTCACAGTTTGTATTTTTAACACTGTATCAGTTGCATGATGTGCAGACTGTGGTGTAACAGGTTAGAGTGAGGTGAAGATAAAGTCACTTAACTGAGTAACTACAGTTTATTTAGAAAATGAATTTCAATAAAGAAGACGACGGGAGTTGAACATTTCTGCCCATTTTGGCTTTCTCCTTGAAAGCACGAGCAGCTTCCACTGAGAGGAAGGAATGAATTTTTGCACCACAGTGCGCCGCTCTCTCTCTCTCTCTGTTGACTTAAGACAAGAAGCTCGCTCGGCAGTTTCTTTCCTTCCCTGATCTATATGACAGTAATCATTCGGATAAGATTGTATTTATTTATTTATTTAATCACACTCTCGATCTCAACCTGCCCCTAAAGTAACAATGACAGATCGGGTACAGTTTTTTAAAATTTGTACAGGTGCATGCACACACTTGTAATGAATAGAAGAGGTAGTAGTAAAAACATTAGCTTCTGTGATTACAAAGTCCAGCCAAAATTATTCTGGCCTGTCCAAAATCAGCCTAGGATCAATGCCAAAGCATTTGGCTGTAGCCTTACCTCTGCTGACCAAATCGCTGAACTTGACCTCTTGATTGCGTTTGTGCTACAGTATGGATTTGCTATGGGTTTAATTATACTTTAATTATACTAATAAACCATCCAAAAAGTCTGTGCTGCAAATTTTGAATACTTTATTAATATTTCCTATTTCCTATCGGAAGCACCTGCTAACCACGCTGTCTAGGGTTTCCAAATTACTAAGGTGAAAAACGCAAACAAGGTGGCAACAGCCAAAATGTTAAAAGATCGAGGTTTCAGATTGGGTTTCCCTGGAAAAACAAACCATAGATCAATTTCCTGTTTTTTTCCTGACAAAACCAACTCCACCACATGCTGTAGCCCCTGCCAGGCTTCCACCACACACACTTTTTTGTTCGATTAAATTTTTTTATATAGCACCAAATCAGTTGCTTCAGATGATCACCTACGAGCCAGGTTTTGGCAGAAATGGGAAGGAAAAACTCCCTTTTACAAGAAGAAACCAGACCCGAGGAGGGAGACAGGACTAAAGACACACTGTAGAAGAGAGCCAGGGATGAATAATAACTGATGATTAACTGAAGGGTGGTGTATAAATACATAGAGAGTGAAAAAGGTGAGTGAAGGAGAAACACTCAGCCTAAGCCTATTGCAGGCAGTGTAGACCTATCGTAGCATAACCATGGAGAGCCAAGGGAGGAATCAGGGTCACCTAATGCAGATCTACCTGCATGCTTTATCAAAAAGGAAAGTTTTAAGCCCCTTAAAAGTAGGGAGGGTGTCTGTCTCCCGAATCCAAACTGGGAGCTGGAGAAATACCGTTTCTCTTTCTAGTCCCTGTCAGTACTCTTGCTGGAGCATTTTATGACAACCTGGTGATAATGAATTCAAGTTCACATAATAGATGCGTGAATTATTTTTTAAACATCACTCCGAGACAGGATGTTAGAGATAATGCACAAGTGAAGGAAAGCAGTCCTAAATGTATTTGATTAATATACGCATAGAAGGACATATTCTGGTTGTCAGAAATTGGTCTTGGATAGTTCAATCTTAATTTCATCAGACAGATGAGGAATTTGCCTCCGATGCTCTGAGCTCTTTAGTGAGGAACATCTGGCCACTCTGTCATCCTAGCTTGCTTGATGGGTGGAGGCAGACATGGTTCTTCTGTGAGCTCCAATCTCCATCAGAGGGACCATTTGGTTCTTGGCTACCTGTCTGACCAAAGCCGCTTGTCAGTGAGTATTTTGTTTTGGGAAAGCTCAGAAAATATTTATGAACTTTTACATTTAAGACCAATACCAGCTACTTTGCTCCTAGGCAGATATTTTCTTGTATGCTCCACCACATCAGTACCTTCAGAAAACCCTGTTTCACAGCTTGGTTCTCACTTTCAAAACCATCACCTATGACACAGGTATGCGTTTCTTTCACATGTGTAGTAAATGTTATGAGGGCACAGGCCCCAGTCAGGCTATAGTATCATCTCAAGAAGCCTTCGTAGGAATAGGACGTCTAAGAGCTTTGTTGTCATGACAGAATTATCTTATTGGGATATTTCATCATTTTAGTTTTTAAAATAATTTTTCCAAACAGTTTGAAAACCTATTTTTGTCATTTCCGATTAAACGTATGAATTGATGATTTAGAAAAACGAGTCAAATACATTTTAAGGTGAACAGGGAGCATAGGAAAACTTAAAAAGGTGTGAAAACGTTCTCCACTTGCGCGAGCGCAACATATAAAAGTTTAAACACTTGTAGAGAAAGTTAGCCACCTGACTACTGCTCAATACACGAATGTGTGTGTATACGAACGTGGTTTTAAATGTCATTGTGTGGTGCTCCAGTTCAATGTCTTTGTGGTTTCCTGAACATTTAACATCTCAGGCTTTGCTGAGATCACACACATAGGCAGCACATGAAACACTACCAATTAGATGAGGCACGTTAGACGTGCAGGTTTGTGGATAAACCAAAACGCAAGTTTCATATTAAACTTTGCGACTAATTGTGCAATAGTGTGCGTGCACGCAGGATTTTCTGCAGTCGTACAGCAAAAGCATGGCGCTTGTGTGCACATGTGTTTTACGCATTTATGAGTCGGCCGCGTCATCAGAGTGTAGGAATATCACGATGGTTATATTGTGTAATAGGTGCTCATCTTCAGTCAGACAAAGTTTGAGTGTTTGTGTGTGTGTGAAGCGAGCAGCTCTTTAGCTCGAAGATGTGCCTTCACGCCTCTGCAGCGGGGCATTTTCTCAGTAAAAACCACAGACTTTCTGATCACAGCTGGAGGCAGGGGGACACCTGTCGTCCCCTCATCAGCCCTGTGGTCACCCTGCCCTACATACAGCAAGAGACAGACAAAAAACATGTCTAACACAGCAGACAAAACTCTATATTACAGATAAGATCTGATTAGAAAGGTTCACATCAGGGATATGAGCTGCACTGCAGGTGCAGCAAATACTGACGCCACAGGCTTCATGTATTCAAATGTTTGCAGCACGTAAAGATTTTGTACTTGTTTTCTTGGGGTTTTTTTGCACGTGAACACAAAAACAAAGTCAAAACTATTAGATCTAGAGCCTCTGCAGGCCTCTCCTCTTCACTATCATCTGAAGTGTCTCAAGCACAAGCGCACAGTGATATTTTTATTTCAAGTTTTGATTGGGTGAACATTAGCATGAACATCCATGAAGAACCCGATAAGTTTACTCACCTATTTTGTTTGCTTTAGTGTCCATTTACTGCTGAGGTAAAGATCACTTGTCTGAAATGGCCAGACGCTAATGGCTAACTTAATTTGCAGTGTGTGTGGTGTTTCACGTGTGTCCCATATGGTGTAGCGGGCTGGGCTTGTTTCGACTTATAGGGGTGGGTTTTCGGGCAGCTGTGGCGCAGGTGGTTTGAGTCCCCTGGCTCCTGCTGTCCACATGTTGAAGTGCACGTAACCCCAAATTCCCTCAGATGTGTCCGCTGGTGTGGACCTGTGTGTCAGTGGGTGAATGGGGCAGAGTTGAAAAGTGCTATAATTAAGACCAGTTTGTCTTAAAGCTTTTACTCATGTCTGAAAAAGGTGTGAACGAGATTGGTAAGTGGAATGGAATAAGATGGAATAAAACCATCTACGAGTAATTCTGACTCTATCAGATCCCATCTGAATACTCTCAAATCAATTAATCTGCATGTGAATACGCAGAATCTGTACCAAAAAGGACGGGATTTTTGGTATCTCTTTGTCTGATTGTAGTTTAAATCCAATTCACAAGTCGTCTTTGAGGTGGCTTTGGTTGCATGTAGGTAAACTGATCATTTAGCTTAGTGAGTTACACAGTTACCTAACAAGGAAAAGATTCCCAGGTTGATCACAAGAAAGATAGACTAATCCCTTTGGGGTCCTTTCAAGAAAGACACCGGCCATGAAAACACTTTTATGGCCCTTTGTGAATCCAAGAAGAAGCCAAATTAGTTTTCATCGGCCCGTTTAAATCTATTTACAGTCATAAACAATCGCCAGCAGAGGGTAGACCCCATTCTTGAAGCCACTTTCATTAACATAAAAAATAAAGCTAATTTAACGTTCCAAAGTCCTACAACCACTTATCGCAATTACGGCAATGAAGAACTGGGATTATGTCCGAGTCTTATCACCTAGAAAGTTCACACGATAAGCTTAATTAATGGAACAAAGATCTGGAACTTGAGATCTCTGCAGAGGACTGGAAATCAGCAAGTGTTGGAGTTCATACTCAGACGGTGAATGCATGCCTCAGATCGCCACGCCATTATTAGTAATGCGAACAACTGTATGTAACTTCTGCCAAGGGAAATTGTTCACTAATTGCACAGATGTTAAAAGAACAACATTTTAGGTGCAGAAACATATAAAAAAAACGTGTCAGAGCAGATTATTTAACAGCTATTTCTACTTGAACACAACTAGAATTAAAAAAGAAGTTCAGTCTTTTAAGAAAAAGCAAAGGAATAACATAAAAATATTGAAACGCAAAAATATTTAATAAAACACTGACTTAAACATTTGTGAATTGGTTATGATTTGTCATATATTGAAAAAGAGCATTTGTGTATTTTTTTTTTTTTTTACTTCAAAATGAACACACAGTTGAATAAAAAGAGTTGACTGACTTTGAGCATGACAGCCACTGTGCTGTGGGGGCAAGCGACACAGTTGCAGACAAGTATTAAGGTTACGAGACATGCAGAACAAGTACAGGTGGCCAGTGTGCATTTTGTGTTTGTTTGCGTGTATGTGTGTATATTGTGGTGACAGTGGGAGCTGCATTTCCGCCGGTGCGCAGGTGCATTGTGACATGTAGCCCCGGCACAACCTTGATCTCACACACACACTTTCAGATGGTGCGATAGGTGTCATCTCCAACCACTGCGATGGTGGTATTTTCAGTAGAGATACGGGGAGGAGGGGATTTCACAAGAAGAGAAGCCTCAGAGGTAAAAAAGCTCTCTAAACGAAGTGTGCACATGTGATCCAGGTGTGCGTCGTCAGTAGGTGTCAATTTTTCTGGAACGGCACAAAGAAAAGAAATGAAAACGGAGGCTGATTGATCTCCCAAACTGACTGAAATACTCGCACGTTCCTCTGCGTGCATGAATGCTTGTATCTGCGACACATGCGCTGCTGCTGCGGTCTTCTGGCTATATCTCATTATGTTTGTGGTTTTTTTCTTGCTATTTTTTAAAAAAATATTGCTATTTTCTCCCCCCTCCCCTCACCGTGTGCACGCTGAGTAAAATGTAGCTTGTCTTCTGAAAAATGGGAGTGCCACAGTAAACCACATGCAGATGCTTTCTAGCATTAAAAAAGACAAAACATAACGTACAGATGTATATCTTGGCCACATCTGCCTCCAAAGTAAATGGCGACGGTGCATAAAAATACCAATTTATGTGAATGGGCGCATAGCAAATGAACAGAGCAGTGCCAAAACTGGAGCCCAGAGACAAAATTAAATGGCCAGTACCCTCTTAGTCATGGTGACTTCATGTTTTTTTCCACTGCCTCCCACCTCCTCCCACACAAGGGAATCTGCAGTTTGTTGTCCTTGTTCATTCAGCCCCTTTCAGCCATTCAAGTTCCCAAGGCTGTTGCATTACAGAGAGCCCACTTAATAGGAGGCACATCCACACAACTGTGGATCAGTTCTGCAACAGCTGAGTAAAACATCTGCTGGGATTCCAGCCAGGACGCACTGGAGTTGATTTAGACCGACGTTTGACATAAACCGATAAATCTGTTGATTCCACTTCCAGAAAAAGTCCACCCTCTCCACATACTATTACTCTCAGAAAGCCCCCCCACCTCCCGCCCCTTTTTTTTCATCATCTCTTCTACCTCCACCAGCCTTCTATGAATCACCCCCCCCCCCCCCCCCCCCCCACACACACACACACACACACCCTCCTGCTCTATACAGCTGTTCCTTTGCCTCATGTTGCACATTCTTTCATTCTTCGGGGCTCAGGCTGTCAGGGACCCATTACAGCCCTTCCTGCTGGGTGTTTGTGTGTGAAAGAGAAAGAGGCGATGTAACAATTTGAGAGGAATCTAGAGGCTGAAAGACAGTACAGCTGCAAGCAGTACGCAGACACGCACACACACCTCCAGCTGTTTGTCTCTCACCAATTACTGTGGTCCCTGCTTGTCCTGTCCCCTCAAGTGCTTCCCCCAGTCCCATGAGCACCTTCCCACTCTTGCTATTTTTAGCTTTAGAGACGAAGAGAGACAGGGGCCCCTTCACGGCCTAATTACAGCATCCATCATGCAACCGCCGTGCTTTACCTCCCCCTCCTTTGCTTCCCATGCTCAGAACTTAGCCTCGCTGTCCTCTTCATCTTTTGGGCACAGGTTCAGGTAATATACTTGGGAATGCTAAACAAAGGAAAAGCGCAACACAAAAACAGGCACCGAACCGACAAACAACAAAGCAATTAGCTGGTGTTTGGTCTGGCTGGAACAACCGTGACCTTTCAGGAAACTCCCCCTTCCTGTTAGAGACGGGTCGACTCGCCGCTCAGGCTGTTTGAAAGCTGAGAAGCACATTCTTGGAAATACGTGAGCATGTTTGACACAGTTGGTTGGCCTTTTTTTTTTTCTCTCTCAAGCAGTCGGCACAACCTACATGCTAACCTTTGTGGTCTAGGCAGGAATGGCATTGTTTAATTTACTTGTTGTTTTTGGTAATGAACCTCGATACTTTTCTCAAACCAACCAAGCATCAGAAAAAATCTGAAAGCTGTGAGATTTCTAATCTTGTTTACTTAGAGAATGAGTCTGTATTCAGTCATTTTCCAGCCAGTCAATCAGCCAGAAAATCTCAGAAATGTTGATGCAGATCAGATCGCTGTCTGTAGATAAAAAGTTCAGTGATTTTCCCATAAAAAAAGACATATTTAGTCTGACAGCTTTTTCTTTGTAATGTGTTGCACCAGTTCCAGCTGCTGCTACATTGTGATTGCTCTCTCTAGTCCAGTGTGTATTTAAGATGCACACAGGCTCTCTTCCACTGCAAGAAGAGCCAACACTAATCGTGGGTATTGTCTCCAGTGCTTAAACTGTTCAAAAAATGTTATGAACATTCAGTGCCACAATTCAGTTGGGGCCTTCTGTAGTTCGAGAAAACATCTGACAAAGTTGGAGAAGCTATTTCTTTAGATGTTCATCACAACCTTTACACCAACCTTTACAGTTTAGACAGCAACATTGTTGTCAAATCTTTAATATAATCCTCCCGACTCCCCATTTAGTTGGTACTTAAGTTGTTACTAAACAAATCTGATACAGGAACAGTGTCACCAAGTACTTGGTTGAATACTTATGTTTCTGTAAAATCTGTCTTGACAAAATCATAGAAAAATCCCACAGATTACTTTTGTTGTTGCACTAAATACAGCAAATCAGATGGAACTTAGCTGAACTGAATTGAAACTTGTTAAACTACATGCTTACACTGTATCCTCTGAATGATGGGTAATATATCCATTCATACTGTAACACTCACGCACGTCTCTCAGTCCTCGCTAGCTCGTTTTCAGTTGGTTCAGAACAAAAACTAGCTAAAGCTACCACATCATCTCTATCATCCCTATTCTTTCCAAGCTCCTTAGATCCATGTTCTTGCTGAGCTTCACTGGCTTCTAGTGAAATTCAGAATTAATTTTAATAATATATAAAGCCCTACATACCCAGCCTCCTGTGTATACAGCAGACTTGCTGAGACGTTATAACTGCTTGGGGCCAGATCATCTGATCAGGGTCTCTTAACCTTTTCACGCTCTTATTGTGAAATCTGATCATGCTTTTAAGGTTGCAGGTCCTAAACAGCCTTCCTCAGCCTAAACAGTCGACTGAAAAGAAAACAGAAAGTGAATTTCCCTCCCTGAGCCTGGTTCTGCCAGATGCTCCTTCTTGTGAAAAGGGAGTTTTTCCTTCCCACTGTCGCCAAATGCTTGTTTACAGGGGGTCGTCTCGTTCTCTCTATTACAGTAGCGTCCTAACTATAAAATATGAAGTGCCCTGAGTTGACTGTTGTTGTGATTTGGTGAAAACTAAACATTAAAGTTATACAAACACTACATAAAATATATTTGCTGCCATAACTACTCAGACTATCCAATGTGTCTTAATCCAAAGATGAATATAGTCCCCGATGTTTAGTCAGACCGTTAAATTATTAGATATTTTCAGCTTTTAGGCAAACGCTATTTAACATTAATGGGGGAAAATGGTTGTGTCAACAATGTTTATGTTTTCTTTGATAAAGGATAAACTTTCTGAGGCAAGTGAAGACGTTTTGAAACCCTGCTGCAAATGCCATGCGGTGCAGTCATAATGTAGACAGAGTTAAAACGGATAACGTGGAAAAGCGCAGGCCAGTCACAGGGTGATAAGATGAATCCAGTATTTTCCTCTTATGTGATCTGCCTCAACTGCACTGGCAGATAAAGTCGCCCCCCTCCCTTTCCTTCTGCTCCTCCACACACTGATCTTCAGGGACTTTTAACAGCCAGCGTGGACCTCATGTTTCCAGATATTGCAGATCCCATTGTATTACTCAAGGACTCCCAACCTGCTTCTTATCAGCCTTGACGTCTATTTTTTCTCCTTTTCCTTTTCTGTAATCCAAAAGGAACAGGTCGGCTATTTGTATCAACTCAACCACAAGTGCCCAACTTTCATCTGAGAGGGTCATGTTTCTGCAGTGCACATATGAACACATAAACAGTGCACCGCTCTAATGGGAATGGAAGTTCTGGTAAACTTAAAAGGTCTTAAAATGTTGGAATAGACATAAGTATTCAGCCACTGTAGTTTTTCTTACAAAAAAAGCATGCACAATTTGTTGCCTTTTTCTTTTCTGTTTGCTTTTTTGCATAGATTTAAAGTTTGCACATCATAACGTTTGTTTGAGGAGAAACTGAAACCAGAGGGAAAGCCAGCCTCAGAATGTCTCTCACTTGACATGAGGACAGAAGGTCATAACCCCCAAACATGAGTTTCCTTTGGTCACTGTGTTTTCCCAAAGGATAAAGTTACATTTGAACCAGTAAGCTAATCCATAGCTGCTAGCGGCGAACCGGAGCGAGCCAGACCACACAACAATTCAGGTCAGAAGACTTGTTGACCCTTTAACTGCATTTCTCTCCCTCAGACAGAAGAAATCTCAGAGAGTGCACCGCCTAAAATCAACACAGGTTAATGTGAGTTGGCTTAGTTGCAGTGCACTGTCTGCTACTGTCTGTGGCATAGTTAAGGTTTGTGGAAGGCTAGATAGTGAGTGAAACTATACATTTGTAGCAGACTCACTTTTACATTTCTATAAAAATGTAATGGGATCATGAAACTGGCCACAGTTCAAAATTAAGAGAAAATTATTAGGCCTCCTATGTAATTGAAAGGTTTTGTGTACATTTTCCCAAGCAAGGAATTTTCAACACAGCATTTCTAAACGTTCTTGTTTTCTTTAGAAAACATAAATTATTTCTATTTGCACGCAATTGCAGACTTTTTTTCATTAAAAAACACCCCAAATTTCCAGGGTCATTATAATTAGCAAGCAGACCTTTTTATTGAGCCACAGCACAAACCACCGCGGTGAAATGACATGCTTTAACTTGGTAATGCTCAAAGCTTGTGAAATCAAGTTAAACCTGAGGGTTATCTTGCAGTTTACACACTGTATAAAAACTTCAGCAAGAGTTTGGCAGTCGCACAGAAAGCATCATGCCAAAAAATAAAATCCATTTAGACTTGATAAAAAAGGTTGTTGATGTTCACAAAGCAAGAGGTGGACGTATAAAGTTATAACAATGTTTCCAAGTGTCAAGATCTGTATTGAAAACTATCATCAAGAAATGAACAGAGCCAGTAGTACAGAACAAGACTGGTAGAAGTAAGAAGCAAAACATTTAAAAGACTTTGGGAAAAAAAAATAGTGAGAGATGTGAGAGATGTGTCTACAGAGCCCAGAACAACTGCAGAGGACCCACCTTAAAACCAGACTCAAGTCTGCCAAGGACAACCCAGAGAAAGATTATCCATATTGGAAGTGCATCCTTTGGTCAGAAGAGTTGGAACTAGAGCTCTTTGGCCAGAGAGACGCTTCTTCACTAAACATACCTCACTGCACTCTATCAATTTTAATATACGCCACAATGTATACTTGTACACATGTGCACTTATTTACACGACTTTATACGACTGCTATATCCTTCTGGGATTCATAAAGTTTCTCTGATTCTGACTCTGATTCTTATGTTTGAAGAAAGAAGGGAGCGGCTTACAACCCAAAGAACACTGTCCCCACAGTGAAACGCAGTGGTGGGAGTGTTATGCTTCAGTGTGTCTCGAACTGGGAATCTTGTCAAGATGGAAGGAATTATGAAGACAGAAGGTTATGTGAAGATTTTTAAAGGAAACCTCAAGCAGTCATCACCAAAACTGGGTCTGGGTCACCGTTTTGCCTTCCATCACGACAACAACCCAAAATTATCATCGTTCCTGGTGAAGAACATTACTGGCTGGCCTGCACAAAGCCCTGTCTTTAATCCCATTGAAAATCTATAGGGTGAACTGAAGACCAAGCTCCAGGCCTGAAGACCAACAAAGCTGGAGGAGCTGGAGAGATTCACCAAAGAAGGATGGACCTGGCTTGGTCAGGAGTCACGAGCGAGACTTGTTGAAAACTACGATAAACGACTGCAGGCTGTCATCCAACAAAAAGGCTACATAGTTGACTATTAGCACTGGGGGGCTAATAATTTTGACTAGTTTTCGGTTTTTGTGAAATATTTTAATTTCTGTGTGCAAAGTAAAATAATGTAAGCATCCAAAATAAAACTAGAATCTTTGGAAACACTTTACATTTCACAGGGGAGCAGTTTTATGTTTCACAAGATTTTTGTGGTTATATGTGTTGGAGAATCCTGTGTATCCACATTATTTAAACCAAGACTACATGGGAATTATAGGTGGCTCAAGCTATGAATATGCTAAATGCATGCACTCATCCCGTGGGCCTTTGTTGCAAGTGTAGCTATGAAACATAGGTTTGGCTTTTTTATGCTCTCTGACGTTGCAGTGCTATATGAATGAATCAAGTGATCTCAGCGATGACAAATCAGACAAAACCGCATTCACTAACGTGTCTTTTCCGCTTGTATTTCTGGGGAAATGCATATTTACTCAAATCACAGCGCCCATATAAATTAATATCATATGTACTT
Organism: Neolamprologus multifasciatus; assembly: GCF_963576455.1. NCBI lineage: Eukaryota > Metazoa > Chordata > Actinopteri > Cichliformes > Cichlidae > Neolamprologus > Neolamprologus multifasciatus. The sequence goes on along the minus strand of NC_140443.1, from coordinate 25,242,129 downwards.
CCAGCCTGTATTACACGGATTCAGTTACTTAAATGAATGTGAAAGCATTAAATGTTTTAAGCGAGCTCGTGAGTATATTTGTGGCAACACTGAAACTGCTCTCCACATACACAGACCTCGTGGATGCTTTTTTCCCCCCTTGATAATTTTACTCAGACTGAAATGCAATTGCCGGTTTGAAATGTGTTGCCTTACGTAAGTAATCACACTGAATGCTCCGCTTGTGTTTAAGCGCCGAAGTAGGAGCTTGACTGGGTCACTGCATTAGAAAAAAAATAAATCTCAAATACAAAAGTCATGTGCCTTTGATAAGCATCCCAAGTCAACTGATCCCTTTGAGGAACTGGTAAAAACGTGTTGTTTTGCAAATTTCTAACAAGATCCGCTCTGAGGCATCAAAGTTTTGTGGATGACCTAAAATCATTTACAATCTTAAAAAAAAACAAAAAAACATCCAAACTAGTGTAAATTGTTCTATGCCATCGAATACAAAAAAGTCTGAGACTCTCCGAGTGATAATTGTGCTGTTGTTCCTTCGGTGTTTGCTTCACTTCGAGAGATAAGCACCACTGTAATGTTTAAAAGTAAAAATCATTAAAGTTTCACGCTTGTCGCAGTTTTCTTATTTCATTCTTGTGTACTTTGTGCATCCAAAAGCAACACTTCCTGCTATTGTCTGTCAGACGCAAGTGACTACACAATCTGTCGCTCTCTCTTTCTTTTTGTCTGCACGCGTGCACACACACACACACAATGTCCACAAACCCCATCCCCTCCCTCCTCTCTGGAGCTTCTGGTGCAAGGGGAGCCCTGCCAAATAAGTTAGTTTGTGTGTGTGTGCGTGTGTGTGTGTGATAGGGCAGAGCAACTGTGTCTTCTCTGAAACAGAATTAAGAATAGCGACTTCGAAAGAGTGAGAGAGAAAAAGAAAAAAAAACTACAGCGAGATAGTTCAGCTCACATGAGAGGAAGTGCAAGACACAGAAAAGTCAGAGGGAGCTGCTTGTGTCAAGCAGTTGACTGTGACTCGCTTTGTGAGCGCACGGTTGGGCTCCGGCGCTGCAGCACCACCACTCCCCTGTCAGAGCAGGAGCTATCTTCTCCCTTTCCACTCCGTCCCACCACTGCCTCCTGTGACTGACTGGACTCGCTGTGGGAGCACAGAAGGACCACTCGCTGAATGTCAGCGCAGAAAGCCGGTGAGCTTTTGCACATTTTCTATTTTCTATCTATCTGTGAAGGAATAATTAACAGCTTTGTTAAAAAAATTTAAAAAAAGAGTCTTCTTCAGGGACTGAACGTAAATGTATCACCAGGAAAGTATGTCAGCCTTTTATGAACTTAGCAGTGGATTTTTAGTTAAACTTGCAGATGTGGACGTGGTTTTTTTTGGTCCAGTTGTTGGACAGTGGTTTTAAGTGCTAAGAGTTTTGGTTTGGCTGTGAGTTTTGAGAAGATTGGGTTTGTTCTTAATTTATTACACACACTGAAATGTATGCAAACACTTTAAGATCATACATGTTTATCAAATGCCCGGGAAGGACACTGCGGTTGGGTAACAAGGATAAATGATTTCTTACTCCATTTGTTTTGTTTTTTTCTGGCTTTATTTGTTTGGTTTTGGACGTGCTGTTTCTCGGGATTGGGAAGGGGAGAAAATTGGAAACAGAACCAGGCACCCTGGAGACTTAGTGTGTCCACGAAAAGTATAAGAGCGCCTAAAACGAGTAGACAGAAAACAACAGTCCCTCGCTGCGATGAACTGCTGGAGGAGACAGAGCAATAGAGAAGAGACGGCGAAAAGGTTGAGAGAGATTTGTTTGACAGTGAGAGTTGACTGGTGGCACAGCAACCAAGGATATCATGAGTAAAGGAACATTGATTGAAAATGTGTTGACATGACAAATCTTGCTTTAACATCGCATGCTTTTTTTTGGGGGGGGGGGGGGGGGTTGCCTGTCTTGTTCTTGCCAAGCCTCATTTGTAGAACGCAGGTAAAGTTAGGGGGGCGCACTGTACAGCAGGTTTAGCTTTTCACCACCTCTTCCTTGTTTTCGTGCACTGTGACTCTACATACAGTAAATCTTCCTGCATAAGATGAAACGCTGGCTTCGGCCTTTGGCTCCTCTCTCGCTCAAAACACTAAACTTTGGCTTTTTTTTTACTCCCGTGCGCTGCTACACATTTAGAGACTCAGCTACGTGTTTTTTTAGGACTATAAATCATACTTTAATTGCTCTGCTGTCTTTAAAGTAATGGGGGACATGACAGCTCTTTACATAGTTTTGTTTGGCTGAATTAAAAGAGAAATTTGAAACTTGTAAATTGAGGATTTATAGCAACATGTGGAAGTTTATGGACAAAATGATTAATTAATAATAATGGATATTTGTGGCCATTTTGAAAGTGTATTGGAACGTGACAACCTATTTGATTTGATTGGAGAACAAAGTGCAAAATGTGAAATCAAATTTGAGAAGACAAACAAGTAGATGAACTTGGTAGTTTGTGTTTCTGGTTTGTTTGGTTTTTAAAGGTCGGAGGGCAACAGGTTAAGAGGCCACGGTCTTCTAAAAGTGGCCTTCTGGGACGTCACTCTCCCTCTCGGTTTCAGACTTTGTGTCTGAGGCCAAAGGAAGGACTGCTAAAAATGTTTCATTTTGACATCTGCGATATTAGTCTTGCGGTCTGCTGTGGCTTTCTCTAAAGGTTTCACCTGAGGTCACTGTTTATTTTTGGAAATCTCCACCAATAATTTTTGTTTTCTGATCAAACCTTCAACACATCATTTGTTTTTGAGCACCAAAATAACCTGTGGATTTGCACCGGCCCATTACATTTTCCGAGCTGCTGATTGAGAGTACCGTAACTTGGCTTTACGGCAGGCCAGAAGTGCAGCAAATCAGAGCGGCTTTCATCAGGCCGGCTCTGGTCTAAAGAGGGTTCTTCATGACAGGAGAGGCTGCAAACTGGAGTCAAGTGAGCACTATAAAGCAATGAGGAAGGACGTGTAGAGAGAATCTAGTGAGTGTCCTTTTATAAGCTCAGGTCGTCTTCTCAGGCTGTTGTTTGTTTTGATTAATAAAAACAAATGACCCAGTCATTAATATTTATACTACCATCTTGTGGAAGTGTGCTTTTACTGCAAGAGCCTGATCTGTGGCGGCGTTGAGCTGAACTGCAGGAAGTAGTTTCATTTGAGAGCTTCAAACACTTTATTAAGACCTCTGGTCTGGTCTTAAATAAGATTTATTTAAGACCAGGTCTTAAATAAGTTTTGTTTTGTTTTAAGACCAGATCCAAAAAGCTCTCATAGCAGGAAAGATTATATATCTTAAGGGTTTTGCTTTCCTCTCTGTTTAAATTTTTATGTAGGCAACAGCATGGGTTATAAGCAGGAGGATTTTCAGAAATGCACTGTGGCCACTGCGAGCGCAGTTCCACATCTTAAGACCTTTCTTTCAAGAAGAGCAAAGTTTACAGAAGCTTCAGTGAAATCACCACCTCGCAGGTTTGTGCAGCCTGATATGCAAAATGCGTTAAAAGCCACATTGAACACATTGTCAGAGGTTTATACACTGCTCCAAACTTTGAAATGTTTTTCACACGCGCTCACAGAGGAGTGTGAAGGCGTCACAAAGCGACACTTTCCAGTGTCACAGACAGTTTCCCAAGAAACCAGGCGAGCGATGAGCGCCGTCGCTCCCCTCTGTGGCTTTCCTACGCTTTGCTGTCGGGAATGGAAAAGCTTTAGAGGCTGCACCCGCTGCTGCGAGCAGCCTCCAGCAGCCTCCCTTGGTTCAAAGTTACCACACAGCTGCTAGCTCAAGCTTAGCGAGGCCCACCTGAACACGTGCTATGGTTTTATGACACAAGTTCGAAAACCACAATTTTACATTGAATACACGATTTTTGTCTTTTTCATTTTTACTGGCTTTCATTTAACTCGCTTTTGCAAACCACATTAACAACTTAAAGCACCCTTAATTATGCTAAATTGTTCTTTTTTGCCACTTTGAGGAAACAAAGCAAGCTATAAACACAACACTAATATATCACTCATTTTACACTGTGGGCCACAAACAGTCCACTTTGATTTTAAGTGGGCCAGACCAGTGAAACTCCTTCTGTCAGTGTAAAGAAGTTGAACTACATTCAACAACAACAACAATCAGATTTCTTAATACGGGAAAAATAAGTACAATTTGGACAGTATGTCAAATTTTGGGGCTTAAATTGTGAGACATAAATGTGTAAAATTAACATCAAAAAGTTTTGGTAGCTCATTTCTCCGACTGTAATTATTAAACAAAACTTTTTCTAAATTACAGAATTTTTAACTTTGAAAAAGGATCACATTTCTGTAGCAGATAGTGAAAAAATAGGAGGTTTTCTGTCATTTAATTGTTTATCTATCTATTTTCCAGTGGGCCAGCCTGGAGTCTTTGCCAGACCGATTCTATCCCCCGGGCCTTATGTTTGGCACCGCCCTGTAAAGTGTTGAAGCATCTTCATTGGCTAACATTTATCTATCTGATGCTCCTGCATTTGTACTTAACAGTAGATCATGTTAGCTTTAACAATAACATACAGCTGCACATGAAAAAGAGGCTAATGAGAGTTAGCGTTAATCTAAACAGGAAAGTGGTGCAAAACCAAAACAATGAGCCTAAAGACTGCAGAGGTTGGAAGTGAGCACCTCATTTGAGGTGGCACACAGCAAATATTCAATCCTGTGCTGCTTGAGCGCGTCCTGTTTACCCTCCCCTCGTACACGCTTTCTGTCAGTTTACTGCGTCTGCTAAAGTCTTTTTGTGGGAAAACTGGAATAACTGGCACAGTAGTGAGAAAAAAAGGAGCAAACATAAAAAATAAACATATCAGAATGAAAGAGAAAACTGGATAAGTAAAAAAAGACTGCACATAGTGCCATCTGCGTGCATGTTTCCCTTCATGTCGAAGCACGTTTCTGTCTGCACAGATGTGTGTCTAAGGTAGGATGACAAAAAAACAATAATTTATTGTTGTTTATGGATCCTCTACTTCTACCCATTTTCAGGAAATCTGTCCGACTGATAACTCCACACATTCCAATCCCAATCCCAATAATGTACTGAGGTATTTCCGTGCCTGACCCCTCCGATATCATGCACATTATCCGCATCCTGTGGTCAGTATCAGACAAAGAAATTACACTTGCACGGTGAGCAACAACAAATTGCCATTTGGTAAATGAGACCTGCCATTTTTTTTTCACCCTTTAATCACTTTTCACTCTTCCTATCTTTTCCTTTTTCCATTCTTTCTGGCAATCTGCCCTGCAACTGCTGCTCCCTCCATCACCGTATTGCCTGACTGCATTCCTCTCATTCCTACCGGCTTCCTGTGACTGAATGAGGAGCGAGCCCCACCGGCCACAAACCTCCACCTTGAAGTCCTTCCCATGTATCCCGTGTGCCATTTCACTCTATTGCTCCCTACCAGTGTTTTCCGTTTTAATATCCTTTTGGGAATTTGGGGGAAAATTGATCCCCGATACCTCGCTGACATTATCACTTTATGCCAAGGTGAGGATATTTTTACTGGAGGGTCTAGTCAGACCCCACTGTCGAGAATCCAAAAGGTTTGCATGGTGAAATGTAAATACTCAGTGCTACCAGCAGCCAGAGTGCTCATTGACTGCAAAGGCAATAAAGTGATGCTGTGAGGGTGGAAAGTAAGAAGGGAGAGCTCTACTGACATCTGTAGACAATGTATTAACATAAATATTAAAAAATAAAATCATTACCAACCTTATTAGGCAGCAAATTCCAGCTGACAGTGATCACTGCCAGCTGAAAGAAGCCTGTTTTTGCCCTCTTTAATATGAATAATGATGTTTTAATAACAGCTCATGGAATGATTTAATAAATCCAAAATAAGCGAATTTATTGGCAAATGTAATTTTAGTAGCAACCGTTTCCAATTGACCTCTATATCTGTAAATAGGAGAAGCTCTGTCTGAAGCATGTGCTGTTCAAACTCGAATCAAATTCAATTTGCTCGAACGCATCTCAAATGATTCAGGCCACAGTCAGCCCCGTGACTCTGGGATGGACTGGTAAAAACCTGCCAAGAGTACAAGGAAAAGCACAAAGTGCTGTTGATAGGAGGGTTTTTTTTAATTCTCAGGCCACAATTTTCCCTTTAGGTACATAATTTAACAACCACAAATCCACTGACTCCATCATAGGACCAGTCTGAGTCACATGAAATGGAAAAAAATAGAACTGACCTAGTTCGCTGACAGTTATCAGTTGTTCTCTCTGTGATTAGTTTATGTTAGGTTTTCCAGTTATGCTGACTTAATCTGGATGAGCATGGATGCAAAAGAACATGTGAGTATTTTTAGCGATAAAATAGCATATTGCTGTCCAGGAGAGGAGAGAAAGAGACATAACGGCAGATATTTCAAGAAAATTCTCGATAGTATTTTTTATGATATGGAGAAAACACTTCCTGAACAATGTTTTATTGATGCTTACAGCTCAGGGACAGCAGCATTTATGGGTGAATGTAAATAAATAAACTATCAAAATGAGAATCTACTGAGAATTTCCCTGGAAACTTTAAGGAGAGTAAGAACATGGCTTTTTAGTTTAATCACTAAAGATACTTAACTTTATAAAGCTTAGCCTACACAATACTGTCGCATGACAAAACTGAAGAATATTTTCTACCTGGGATGTTGTGTCCCGGGCCGAGCTCTTTTAACCAGTTGCTTAAACATGGCAGTAATTTCCATCCACCATTTGCTCGTCCTGTCATGGAGTGCAACTATCGAGTGCAGCTAGCGATGCTCGGCTGAGTCATTTGTGTACTTTTGGGTCACACATCACCAGCTGCTAGTACAGTACTAGCCAAACGTCTTTAGTCATCCCTCATTTCTTTATATTCTGAAAGGAACATTGGAGATAAGTGCAGTGATTCATTGAAACATCAGCAATCATACATGGAAATACAGCAAAAAGGCAAACACAGAGTTTGTACAATTGTAATGAGCTTGAAAGTCGGTTTTTAAATAGGCCACCTTTAGTCTTCCACACTGTCTCCACTCTCCAATCTCTTACACAAGACTTTTTATAATTTCTTTAAGTACTCTTCAGGAATAGTTCTCCAGGCTCCTTCAAGGACATTCAAAGCTCTTATTTGGATGATTGCTGCCTTTCGTTCCGTTAGGCTTGTTGCCACTGATTTTCAGTCCTGTTCTCTTGTAATTTAGCATACCTCAGCGTTCACTCCCTGTTTCTTATCTATAAGAATTGCTTACTGAAAGTTTCTGGTAAGACTTCAATGAACAGCAAGTGAAGGTCCAGGTGCATATCTCAGGTCTTTGCTGGATTTTTATTTTGAACTCTTTTTGCTTTACCTTCACTTTAAGGACACACGGCACAACATGCTGAGATGAGTTTTCAGCTAATAGTTCTTTGGGAATCCCTTTGTTGGTGCAAAATTATTATTTTATGCCTGTTAAACTGTTGTCTTTGGCATTTTTCATCGATTCAGCTAAAGAAATTGGTACAGATTGTATATTTTTCCAACAGGCTGCTAGTACAAATGCCTAAAAACACAATTTAAAACCGGTTCTTTGATAAGTTGTCTGCCATGCGTAGAAACAACACTGGTTCATCTCTTGTGAAAGGTGCCTTTTTATGCTTGAATGGGTCAGTGTTAAGCGGCTTAAGAAAAAAAAACCAAAACAAACATTCACCTGAAAATGATCAGAACTGGATTGAAAATGAGGAAAAATCCGCCAATGTCCAAAGAAAAATTCTGAAAGACCTTTGGAAGCCTGGAGAACTATTGCTCAAGACTCACTTTAAAAAATTAAATAAAATTTAGGCTCCTTGGAAACAAAATAAAAACATTTGAGGGGTGACATATGGTATTGACTTTTTCATGGCTTCACAGCTTGGTGTGTGTTTGGCATCAGTAATTTTCTTGCACATTTTTCAGAGTCCTGTGCATTGATCAAGTAGCTCCTTTTTTAGGTACTAAATCATTATCGGAGACTTGGCTCTTGCTGTCAGAGATACCTGGGCTTGTCCCATTGTTGTGAGGACCGTGGAGCACAAACGTATGGTGTTGCTGTAGCAACGATATCACAGTCTATTACTTTTATATTATACCGATATTATCACGGACAATGTGATATATCTACTGTCCAGTGAGGTTCACATGGTGGTCAGATGACAAATTAAAAAGTAAAATTATCAGTTAGCAGTTAGCTAAACACAGACTTTCATGGCTTCCAGGTCATTTCTGTGGTCAGATTTACATGTGAGATAACATAAAACTGCTCCAGATGTGCACAATGTATTTGCTATAAAACTGACACATTCAAAATAACTGTTTAACTATTTGCACAATATGATCATTAATAAGGCAAAAACAACATTTCACCTGCATTGTCGTCCTGCAGCAAATCAGCAACTGATGTGTCTACATAACTGCACATCAAACACAGAAAGTTATTCATCTTTATAGATGTATTGTGAAAGTCGTTAAGGATCGTGTTAATCAACGTTACGGTAGTTTCACTTTACTCATTGTTAAATTATGCTGTTGCTGTGGGGATGTGTAGCGTGGCTTTTGTTATGTCACCAGTGGTGACTCATCCTATTGTATTTCAGTCAACTGTTACCTACTGCAATACCTGCATTCTTCTGTTTTTGGAAGTGGAACTTAGTAACGATGCATGCGTGTATTTATTTTTCCATTTTTAGCCTGATGACTGTAGCTACAAGTCTTTTTGACTGATGACATGTCACGGTAAGTAGATACACTCGTTGACCGGTTTATTAGGTACACATGTTTAAATGCTCATTAACACAAATGTCTAATCAGCCATTTGAATGTGAAGTGGTTGCTGGTGCCAGACAGGCTTTTCTGAGTATTTCAGAAACTGCTGATCTATTCCACACCATCTCTGGGGTTTACAGAGGGTTTTGTCAGAAGTCAAAGGAAAAGTACCACACTGTAACTGAATTAACCAGAAGCAGAAGACCACACTGGGTGCCACGCCTGAAAGCTAAGAACAGGAAACTGTGTTTACACTTCAAATGGGCTCATTAAAAGTGAACAAAAATAGAACATTACAAAAATATCGTGACTTTCGATTTCTGTTGTGTTAATCTGATGGTAGGGTCAGAATTTGTTGCAAACAGCATGAACGCATGGATCCATCATGCCATGTGTTAATGGTTGAGGCTGCTGTTGGTGGCATAACGATGTAGAGGATATTATCTTGGCAACTGGCAACAGCCTATCAGAGTATTGCTGCTGACCAGGTCAGTCCCTTTATGACTGCAGTGTAGCCATCTTCTGATGGCTGCCTCCTGCCCCGTGTCACAAACTTCAAATCATCTCAAACTGGTTTCTTGGATATGGCAATGAGTTCACTGGCCTCCACACTCAGCAGACCTCAATCCAACAGAGCACCTTTGGGATGTGGAGATTGCGTCACGGTTGAGCAGCTCACAAATCTGCAGCAACTGTGTGACGCTGTCACGTCAGTACGGACCAGGGAAAATTTCCAAAACCTTGCTGAATGTGTACCAAGTCCTGAAGGTAAAACAGGGGCCAACTCAGTACTAGCAACGTGTACACAGTGAGCGTTTCTTACTTGTAGCACAACAATTTACAATATAGCATAAAGTACAGGAACAACAAAGTGATTCAAACTGATTATAAATCTATGTTTAAACGGTCTGTGGCTTTTTTTTTTCACGTTTATGCCAGATGTAGAGCAGAAGACACACACACAGACACACACACATCCGCATCTCCCTTACCCCGCGGAGTTCAGCAGATGGAGCCCGCACACCAGCAGCACACACGCGGATGAAAGTGAGACTTCAAGTTGGTTTTATCAGCAGTTTCAACACCGACGGACGAACTCGGTGAGGAGGAGACAGATAAATAGAAAGCAGTGCGTGCACACTCGCTTTCTCTTACATAAGTTGATTACCGAGACATTTCGGAGCGCGGAGGTGATGTTATACTGTACGTACGCACGTACGGCTTAGACAGCGGCGCGCGCTCACGGCTGGAGCCGTCGCTTTTGATATTTTTACCTCGCGCAGTCAGATAACTGTCACAAGAACGGAGGAAAAACCCCGGCGAAGATGACGAGGATAGGCTGTTGGACTGTGCTTACGTTCGCCCGACTTGGTGTAGCTGCCTCGTAACGGGATTTTTACTCCCACCTGCCTTTGAAAGTTTCAAATACGTCGCTTTTGAACTTCACCTCCAAAAGGTAGGCGGTGTTTACTTTCTTAAAGTGTTCTGCAAAAGTAGCTAGAAAACGTGGTAAATGTTCTAATTACTTAAAAAAAATAACCCACTGTCACTTTATTACTTTCTTGTGCACGTAGCCGAACTACTTAAGGTGTCCACACTGTTGTATTGTGAAAATGTGAATTCAATTTCAGCTCCTCTGTTTAAAAAAACAACAAAAAACACTACAACAAAAATCTTTTGACTTCAGTCCAAAATCTGCAGGTGTAAATCCTAACATGACCGTGATGGCTATACACTTCAAAAATCGCGTGTGTACAACTGTTTAAAAACTGCTTAAATTACTATTATTATTATTTTAAATAAAGTGAGTTTCCATGTCTCGAGATCATGACCCTGCTATGGAAGTATTTAACAAAGAACTGAATGTGTAACAAAAGGTGGCCCGGTAATCTAATCTGACAGACAACATGACTATTTTAGGGCGTTAAATGGGGCAAATAAGTGTGCAATTATGGCGTTAAGGCCTCATTGTGAGTGGTAGTGTAGAATTTCCTGTTGGATCTATATCTGCCCATAGCTGACAAACTCCACTGCTCACTCACTACTAGGAAACAACTGATGTGCTTTAATATGAGAGAAGTTGTGGAATAAGAAAACAGTTCAATCCCACCCAAGCCCCTTCAATCCAGGGAAAATAAAAGCACACCCACATATACACACCCACAGCAGCCATGCTGGTGTAATGGTCTCATGTGTCCAGGTTTGCTCCCTCTCTCACCACGGGATGAGGTCATAGCCTTTAGTGCTGTTACAGAGATACAGTTACATTAGTTTAATGTGGGCCGTGCCAGAGGAATCGACACCACCTACACCCCGCGGCCCCTTTCTGTTGCCTTTTAGATTTCTCTGCTCGCATCTATGTCCCTTTGTGTTTACAAAAGTGTATCCCTGAATAAAGACTTTGATCATATTGTATTTACCAGGCCTTGCTGTTAGCTTATCACCTTACCTAAACTATTCCCGTTGGCCCACAGGCTGTGGCAGCACACGGGTTAGTCACTATGACTAGGCCTTCTATGGCAGAGAGAACAAAAAAGATGATTCACACTTACAATGCTGATGTAGAAATTGTGTTACTGTCTGCCTATGGTAGACCGAGGCCTTTCGCAGTCAACTTAACTTTAGCTTTTTCTCACACAGCAAACATGAACTGACAGTGACACTTTGGTCTAAGTAGCTTCTCTGTGGTGGGGGCTGATATCAGTCAGTGTTGTTTTGTTTGGTTTAGCATGAAGCCTAGTATAACTTTGCATTGGGGGGTCATAGAAAGAAATGGTGGTTTAAAACATGCTAAATCACTGTATTTATTTATTTAACCTTGCGATTAACCAGTTGGTTTGGCTCATCTTATAGGGGACGCTAGTCGTCGTAGACTTGATTCCCACAAAACCAGTGGGACATACAGTATAATAGGAACCATTGGTCTTAATGAAAGCCTGATTTGAAGAGCCCAAGATCATGTGTTTGATTATCAAAGTAGATGTGGATACATTTTCTCTTGAATTCCTAATTGGTTAATTCATTTTGAGATGATGCGATAGAGCTCTATCACACAGGACAAAGGAACTGTTGTTTTCCAGTTGTTTATTTTCTTTTCGTGAATTATACGCACTGGATAGATTATCACGGTAGGCGCCAGTTTATTTTCATTGTCAACCAGCAAATAATTTATTGTCTAAACGGGAGCTGTAGTATTGATTTTATCGAGCTGAGATCATAAACTGACCATGTAAATGTTTTATTTTCGCTTTGCATGCTGCATTGATGACTAAGCTGACCAGTTAGGGATCTTCCACCACCAGCATTAATCACGTCTTTCCAGTATATTTCGTCAGTGGTTTAAAAACAGTTGAGCAAACACTGATAGAGAACTTTTTTCTGACCCCTCTTGATTGCGAATAAACTCATACATTTATAGTAAGAGGCACAACAAAGACATATTTAGTGATAGGGTCGTCATCCGGTATCCATTTTGGGTGTCTCTTTGTCCTTTGTAGGGTAGTTATGGAGGAGAATATTAACCTTTTCCCAGGACAGATAACCTTTAAAACTCCCGAGTGTTTTCCCTGTGTGAGCTCTGACAATAGGGACAGTGTTCTGGGCTGGCCAGAGCCCCAGATCACATTTCCTGTTCCTGATTTAAGATCAGCTCAGCTGACTACTGATACACTCTGCTCCTCAAAAAAAAAAAACAGTAACAGGACCATCACTCTGTTGTTTATCATGTGAACTCGTGTTTTTGTTTGTGAGAGGCATAAAATGAAGCATAATAGGGAAATCAAAGTTCAATCAAAGACCGTAAGCAGCAGCAAAAAGCTAGATTGTACCAGAAGACAGTAAGCTTATTCTTACTAACTGCAGAGTGCATTTGAAACAAAGAAGCCCTTCAGTGTACATAGTCTTCTTATTAGTGTGCAATAACAGTCAGCGATACATAGTATACCACAGACACACGAGCGAATTAGAGTAGGAAGTCAATATGAGGACCTGTTTTCTCAGTCAAATCAGCCTTATGCCAGGTGCTGGCTTTTACAGGAAAAAAAAAGATGTTTGCCTATATTTCTGCATGTGTGGGCGTGTAAAGGCCACGATCCGTCACATAACATCTGGTAATATCTGGATTACAGAGTAGGATGAATGTCTGTGGGTGGAGATGGGTTGCGCAGACTATTGATCTGAATCAGACCATGCTCAGATGATCAGTCACTGAAGTACTTTCTTTTGAAGTACGTAAAGCAAGTCAGTCGGTGCTCCCATCAGGTCAAACGGTGGTTCATGCCTTCATTTGCATGATTAAGGGCAGAGTTATGTAAACATGTGTGGTATGTATAGCCAACACCTTTCAGAGCTTTAAAGCCTCATTGTTAGTCCTAAGAGTGAGAGATACATCGTGCATGCGCGCATTTGTGTGTGTCCTGTGTGTGTCCTCAGGCAAATTTCGGACTCATCCCAATCATATGAATGTACTCTTGGCCAAAAGTTATCTCTTTTTTCCCCCTCTTCCAAAAAACAATGACCTCTTGGAAGTCTTGGAAGAGAAATAATGAAACCATTTCAACAATTGTCTGTCTGTTTGTCTGTGAGACGTCGAGTTGGAGAATCACACTATGGGAGTTATATCCTCCCATTTGCAGCGAACTGCTGACCCCTCACCTTTTCCACCCCAGTTCAGCAACACATCATCACTAAGAAAAGTCTTATGTTATAGTGGAGTGTTGAAGGAACAGTCGCCAAAGCAGCACTGATGGCCATGACAGAAAGACGCGCTCACATATTTGCATCTGCTATTGTCATGTTGAAGTTAAATGCAGGTATGCATGACTTGTGTTGTGGTGTTCTAAAGAGCTGTTCATACTGGTTTTGCCAGGGTTTAAAGTGCAAACCAAATTACAGTAAGAGGAGTTAAGCCTGTTCTGTTTCTCAATCAGTAGCTATGCCTTAGGGGTGCTTAAAAAGTGAGCATGGGCTGTTTAAAATATCTGTGTCGAGCCGCACAGCATGACAACGCTTGACAACCACACAACAATGGCATTAATCCCACCCATGATGCCAAATGGCTAATCGTCACTCCTTCTGCTGTACTACTGATTCCAGATGTTTCCACCAACTCAGTTTTGTGGGCATGTTTAAATAATTACACACATCTCATTATGAAACATATGCCGCAGACATACAGAAAATTCATTGCAGACATTTCAACATGTTTTCCTTGGGTTGAGTTATTAAATGTATAGTTGTATGGTTCCAGTTTCCTACATTTTTCATCATTTTCTATCATAGTAGGACTGAATACCCTCATCTTTTGGGATTTAATTTAAATTCACTGCTGTAGCTTCTTGGAAATCTTAATGTTGACATGACAGCTAACAAAAACAAACAATTGATCAACTAATCTAGAAATACACACAACAGCAAATTTATTTACTGCAAGCAAACTTCATTCACTAATAAATACCAATTATTGAACTTAAATCACAATAAGAGATACCTGAACTTATTTCTGTCCTATAAGACATCTATTTATTTTATATGTAGACGTTTGTCTTGCAAAAGTTGCCAACTGTTCATACAATGAACCAATATTTTCAATCTGCTGATAATGTTTGGAAATTTACTCAGAAATCACATTAAATCTATCAATAGGACTGATATAATTCAAATTAGGTTGAAGCTACTGACAGCAGGGATGCATATTCTGGACTTTATAAATTTGTGCCGTCCAAACTTTTCTCCCCCTACATGAACTTAAAGTTTTATCAGTTGTCACAGAGTTCAAGTGGGAAAACTGCACGTGGTGGGTATAATTGATAGCTGAAGAAAAATAGCAGTAGCCAGAAAGAATCATCACCTGTGTATTTTGACTTTTGTTGCCATGATGCCAGGTCTCTCTTGGAAATGAGATTTTTCATCTCAATGAGATTTTTTTACCTGGATAAATAAAGGACGAATAAAATCACCTCTAGTCCGAACGTTCACAATAAAATCAAAGATAAAACTAACCACAGAGATTTGTGGGTTCTGCCTTTAGCATTGAGTCGACGTTCCACAGCTAATACTGTGATCACAATTTCACCCATCTCTAAGGGGAAAATTCTTGCTATTGCCCAAGACATATGCTCATGTGACAAATCATCTTTCGGCCTAACTGAGATCCAGACGCATGAACGCCACAGATACACAGAAACATTTGTGGGCAGATGAGAATGCTATTAATACACATATAAGCACACACAGCCTCTCTCACACACACATGACACACACTCATTAAAGCAAGTGGTGCAATGCTATTAATATGTGCAGAAACCGGCACTGTCCTCAATCACATGCACTTGCTTGATTACACACAATAACACAAGTGTTAAATGACAGGTGACACTAAAAATAAACTGGCACGGTTACATATGCTGAAACTTGCTCAGAGAGCCACAGTGTTCCTTCAGCAGAAACAAATGGGCACTATTAATACACTTAATACACCAACACAAGCACTATTAGCCGTGTATGCACCCTCAACTGTCACACAAGCAGACTCTTCTTATGCAAACACAAAGACCTGCTGTGTACACTCAAAAGAAACAACTGCAAGCTATTAATATCTTAGGGTGCATAGGATGGACAAACACACACACACACACACACACACACACACACACACACACACACACACACACACACACACACACAATGAACACATAAGGAGACTGATACTCCAGCTGCTCGGAAGTGGGGGACAGAATGTGTGCAGCAGCTGTGGATTCCTATGAACGTAAGGAAGAGGAAGGGAGGCAGTGGAGGGTGGAGGGATAGGTGGCAGGAGTGGGGGCTGCTAAAGGTGTCCCGCTTGGTGGAGAAGATGTCATTTTCTTTCCATTGTGAGTGCACAGGCTGGCATATTTGAGGCTTCGGTGTATTCATATATATATATTTTTTTGTTTATTTTGTTCCTTTCGATGTATTTTTCCTCTGAACTTCTGCTCTTTCTGCTTTGTTGCTCTTCTAACGAAGCATAAACCTCACGCCTGCTGCTAGTGTTTATGTATATAGTAACAGTAACTAGCACTTAACATGATGTGTGACATCCAGGCTTAACTCCATCCAATACCACTGTGGAGTTCAGGCTAAACCAGCAATAAACAAAACACATTTTAGCCACAGCGTGAATATAAATACTACTGAATGATATCTGTAGCTCTCTTGAGCTGCAAAGAAGCCATTCAACCAAAATAGCAGTTTCTGCTTGCCTAAATGAACCAAGAGGATGTTATGGTGAAGACTAACTTTAGAAACAGGAAGTCACTGTTTCTTTGTGAGTGTGTGCCTGTGTGTGTGTGTGTGTGTGTGTGTGCGAGCGTGTGCTCCAGTAAATTGTATGCGTGTGTGCAGGTGTGCGTGTGTGTGTGTGTCAGTGCATCAGCATGTTGCTGCAGCAGGGCCCACAGAAAGAGGATGGTGGTTGTGAAACGAATATGCTATTACAGAAACCAGAAGTTTGTCCCCTGTCTATTTTTAGCAGCACAACGCTGAAAAGAGAGACAGCGAAGCACGCACACAGATCTTATCGGCATGCACTTCTCTTTATTATAAAGTGCTCCAGATTTTTGTCTTGTAATTATGCAGCTCTTGCATTGTTTTAGGGTGAGAAATAAAACATTGCGACAAATGACGATGGCTAAAGGCACCTTTATTCTTGCTTTTGTCATGCCAAAACAAGTGTGTGCTGTGTATGTCTCCTCTTTTAGGCTCTGTTGGTAATATGATAGAAAGCAACCACGAGTTGCTGGAACCCTCAGGGTCAGCATAGAAGAAACCTTAACTGTTTAGGTAACTCTTTAAATGTACATTGCGGTTACTGGGGTGTTTTTTTTTTTTTCGTCGAGTCAGATAATGAGTCACGCTGTAACGCTGCCTAAAGGAACAGCTTCAGTGTCAGTACAAAAAAAAACACACATTTGTTTGGAAATTTGGCTTTTTTAAGTTGTAAATGTTGTAAATATAATATAAATAACATTGGGGTGATGTTGAAAGTGAGTTGAAGCCAGAGATGTATGGTTGTTGCGAAATGAAAAATGTGCCACAGGTGTTTGTTTTCTGTTTAGAAGAGAGACTGGCTTCCTGATCATTTCCTCTTTCTCAGGGGAGCTCATTCATTTGATGAGCATGTGTGTGTGTGTGCGTGCGCATGTGAGCGTGGGTGTGTGTACATGTGTGCAAGTTTGTCTGAGTCTCCACCACCACCGCCGGCCCGCTCCTCCAGTGATTGTCTGATTTCCTTTGAAAACACACAGCCATTCTTCTTGTAATACATACTGTGCTGCAGCTACTGGTACTTCCTGTTGCACCTTTTGCTTTATTATTACAGTAGAAGCTTAAGAAAATAAGCCCCTTGAATTTTAACAGTGTTGCATAATGTTCATATCGCAAAGGTATGAACCAGATGACAGTGGAGGGAGGCCCAGATATTTCTGATTGTCAGAGATGAAGTTTTGTCTGATGTGTCACAGATTACTTGAGTTAACTTGCAGGGTAGGATTCCAGTAAGGCACGGACGAGAAGCCTGTAAAAATGCAGGCTTCATTTTTTTTCCTAGAGACCTTTTTGTCCCATCTTTATCTCTACTGCTGTCGTGGGTTTTAGCCGTGACACAAAAGCTCATCTGTGTTTGTGTTGTTCTCTGCGTTACAATACAGCAAATATGAAAACCCAAGGCTGTCCCTGTGAACAGAAAGTGTTATAGTGAGCTCAGAGTTCTGCTATCAAGCAGGGTAACAGAACTGAAACCATTTTTTTTAAACTGTAAAGCACTATATTGAACTTACTGAATATTAATTCCCACCCTGTATTTGTTTGTTTGTTTTTTCCTTTATGTGTTAATGAGCCACATAGCCTGCAGATAAGAGTGTGGGAGTGTTTCTTTCTTCAGAGGAATTCTGTCAACTCAAAATACTTTTCGCACACATGATTATTTTATTCTGAGTCAGGATTGCTGTGAGGAATGACAGCCAAACCACATTGTCTGGGCTGTCTGCAGATGTAGGGCTGTGGCTGAGAACGGAGGCCAGTTGAGAAGAACTGTGTAGCCTGTAGTTTTGTTTTGGGCTGGTTGGAGCTAATAACTGCAGCTGCTGTGGATTCTAATAGCCTAATTTTAACACACGCTGGAGGTTAAGACAGAGAAATCAGTGATTCTGAATCTGTTAGGGTGCGTTATCAGTGTAGTAGATTTCATTGTGTGATCCTATTTGTTAAATTGACAACTCCTATAACAACTGAATAGCTGCAGTGAAAGAAGATCTTCTCACATTTTGTGACATGAGAGAAATTTGCTACTCCCTCTACTGTGCTTTCCACAAAAGTTACTCTAATTTAACACAATATACTAGTAAAGAAAGAAGGGGAAAATGTCCACTTACAGGACTTATGTGAGTAATATTGTGTAATATTTTAGGTTACAGTCATTCAGACATACAGGTTCAGTAAATTTCCTCATTCTTACATCCCTCCCATTGTCCTTTACCCTGGAGGGAGCAAAGTGTCTCCTTCCATAATGTATCTCTCTATGCTTTTGTATCAGTACCGAAACATTCCTCATCACGTTCATTGGTTTCATGTGTCAGTTGTATTGAAACGTAAGAACAGTATGAAGTTACCCTTGGCTATGCATTGTGAACGCTTTTGTTTGTAATCGCAAAATGTGAGACAAACTTCAGCTTGGCGCTTTCTCACTTGTAGCTATAATTAGCCTCCATGTGTGTTTTATCTTTTCTAGGTCATACCATCAGACCCACATTGGGCCATGCATGCTATGGTTAAATGATTTGTGGAGAAAGTAAAATAAGACAAGATATTTATGTTTTCGGTGGCCTTAAGGGTGCATAGATGGATCAAAACATTTTTGCGCCGCCCCCCACCGCACACACACACACCTTTAAAAAGACACCTGTTTTTCATTAGGACACCGAGACCCGATTCAGATGTCTCGCTCGTGCTAATTTAGGCTTTTATTACTTTCGCTTTTAGCAAAACCTGAAAGGGTGACGACAGATTCATGTGCCTGATCCAAATGCCTTAACCGCACAACGTTAAAATACAACTTCCCACCCTGTTTCTTTCACTTCTTTTATGCATCTCCAACCCCAGCATATAGAAGAATCTTTCATTTTTGTGCTTTCTGAATGTAATGTCCTCGGTATAAACCGGGAGGAGACACAAATTTGGAGCCATGCGCTGTTGCAAACCCCTTGTGCTTAAGGGAGCAGACAGAAGAAGCTTTAGTTTTGGATAATGAGCAGTTTACTTGAAGCCGGAAAACTTGAATGTGGTGATGATCTCTCTATGACAGGCAAACTTCAGAACAAGTGATGTAGATGAAGCAAGAAATGTTAAAGAGAAGTCTTCTGATTTTTCATCTGCTACCTACATAACAGTATCTATTTGCAAAGTCAGCAACATAATATGTTTCTCTCTCTCTCTCTCTCTCTGCCTCTCTTTCTCCATCTTTAGTGGATGTGATCATCAGTAAGCAGGTTTCTTTGCCCGTTAATGGGAATCCACCCATGGACCTAAGTGTGACCCGCAGGTTGTTACATCCAGGCCCAGATTCGGCCATGCTGGCCCCCCGCCCTCCTTTCTTCATGGGATCCCTCACCGCTCAACATTGTGCCCAATTCTCCCAGCAGCACTTGCAGGTGAGGTCAAACTCAGATGTCAGTTCTCACCTAGTTGAGCTGGACAGTGACATAATGAAGCTTCAGCATGAATTGGACATAGCATGAATCAGTGCATTGGCTGAAATCAGCCAGTTTAAAGCTTTACATTGAAAGTTTCTGTTTCCTCAAAATTCAGTGCATGGAAACAGAGACCAAATACCCTCATGACATTTTGCCCCTGTTCAAAAATTGCCACATCTGGCATTTATTTATGTGACTATAAGGTAGAATGACCGCCTGCCACATCAGCCACAGAAAAAAGCAGCTGCTTGCACCGCAGACCTTTAACCCGGTACTGTGCAGGACTAGTCAGAAATGAGTAAGAAGCAGATTTAGGTTACTATAAACAAACCATTTTCCCGACATTTAATTTGTTATTGACACTTGTCACAGATTAACTGACTGATGCAGCACTTCAGTATCCTGTTTTTTTTTCTATTTTTGTAAGCTATCTTATTCGAGATGTGTGTATTTATGTGCTTGTCAGAGACTGACAGTTGCAGCTTTTGTCCTTTGCTTGTGTAGATTTTAAAAATGCATTTCTCTGTGTTTTTTCCGTCAGTATAACATCGAACAAAGGCAAAGAGAGATGAGTGAGGAGAAAAGAGAAGAGCTACATCAGCTGATTCAAAAGAGTAAAAACGAGCAGAGTGAGTCCTGTGTTTTCTGTTTTCTCCACACTGTCATGTGTTTTCATCAGTTCTTTAAGCGACCATAAGGTGGTTTACGTGCTCTTCTTCTGAGTCATAGCACACTGTATGTTTTACTGAAAAAGAGGGGAATTTCCAGCAGTACTGTGAGGTATTCTCAGATTCCAGGGAAATTTGCACTCATATCAAACCAAAGTCAAACAAACAAGCTTGTTTTAGGAAAGCGTTTTTATTTTTACAATGTAGAGGAAATGAAGAGTGCAAAGAGGATCTTGGCTCTTACTTCTGAATTTTCTTGACTGCTTTATGGGAAGTTGTAATAGAAAACGGTTGTAATTAGACTATTTAAATACTAAATCACTATTATTTCTTATTGTCATCTACACTCTTGGACATATATCTACCTGCCCTTTGACTGTGTATGATCTTTTTTTTTTCTTGACAGGTGCTATAGCCAGTCCCCTGGTAAAGCAGAAACTTCGGGAACACATAATTATGAAGAGCCAGCCAACCCATGATAGAGTGACTCCCAACCACAGCAGTCCTGCCCCAGGATTCGGGTGAGAGACATCAATGATTTTTCATTGATACAAACACAAAACAAATGCAAACACAGCACACGCTCAGCAAAAACTTTATTGTGGTTACTTAAAATTGACGCAGTCTGTTGTTTTGTTTTGGTCACAAGGCTCCGGGTTCCTGATATGTCCCCAAAGCCTCAGCCTACACCTTGTGACCAGCGCGCCTTGAGAAGAACAGGTGAGACTCCTGCGGCTGTAGCCGTGTCCGAGATTGTGGTTCTCACCCTGAGGTTAAATTTGTAGAGGTCATGTGATTTTAAATTTTAAGTCTGCTAGACTGAAATCACCTGCAATGCTAACACTTAATGTTTAAAACAACCTGTCTTCATTGTCACTGAGAGGTTGAACAGCCATAAATAAAACAAAAAAAAAAAACAATAGATACAGTGAGACACAAAGACCTGAGCGGTTATATAACTTGGTAAGGTATGTGTAAAATGAACTGCGTGAGAGTCCAGAGCAGTTCTCCATCACTGTGTGAATGAGAGCGAGCGTGGTCACGCCTTCCTCTACATTTCTCTGAGTACACGTACCATTATTTATTTGCGTTACCCTAGAACCATCAGCGCGCACACACACACACCCTCCAGTGCTTTTGTTGGCTCTGTGACAACACAAATTTTTCTTTTATCCACTTTGAGTCAGCCACTGATTGATTACTTTATTCAGGTTTATTGGAGACTGACCAATGTATACAATGGACGTTTTGATTCTCTTGTCCAGGGCTGAGGTATTTGTTTTGTGGGGTTATGGTACAGAAATTGAGAACGTCATTATAGTGTGTGCGTTGTTGAGTAGGTGCTTTCCTGCCGGTGTAGCCGATGTATAAAGCAACGATATAGTAATGTGAATTTACAACTACAAATACCTTTCTTTACTCTTGATGAGAGCTTATGTGCCCATTTCTTCATGTGTATGTGTGTGTGTGTGTTTGTGTGTGTGTGTGCAGTGTCTGAGCCCACGCTGAAGTGGAAGTTAAAAAAACTCATCACCACAAGGCCAAACCCGCTGCAGCGAAAGATCAGTGCCCCTCCTGCAGTCAAGCACAGGACCGAAACTCTGGGTAAACTATTTACATTCACTTGGATCTCTGTCAGAGTTTTATTCTTCGGCTCTGTTAGCTGTTTCTTGTTAAAGTTTCTTTGATCTCGCCTTTCTAACCTTCCAGAAGCACTCACCATCAGATTTCAGCACAGTTTGATAAATTTTCCATTATGGCGTAAGCAACTGATACTGGTGGGCCTCATAGGTTTCTTTCCATTCTGTCGTGCAGACTCTTCCCAGAGTGGCAGCAGCAATCCAGCATCAGGGTGCAGCTCTCCAAATGACAGCCTCCATTCAGATAATGGGTCCCTACCACTGGCTCATGAGGTAAGCCCTTTTATATATATATATAAGTACATAGAGCAGGTTTTCTTGTCCTCCTTAGCATATAATGAATGCACAGTGAATCCTCAGTGAACTATTTAACCATACACAAGGTTCTTTTAAACTTTTCATTATGGATTAATTTAAACAGTACATCCAACTTCTCTCTGTTCTGAGAAGTAGAAAAATATACACTTGAAGTACTGAAATGCTTAATTCTGATCTTTTCGGTGCTCCATCTATAGCCGAATAGCCGATGTCAAAATAAATTTGTGCAGTTTTCTTTTCACTGTGTTGAACATATTTATCCTTGGCTTGTTAGTTTTGATAGTACTGTATATATAGTACTGTATTTAACACTTTTACTACAATCAGGTTCAGGTTTAGATGAATAGATATATTTAGAGATCAATAATATGTTAAAAATGTAACGAAAATAACCTTCCTCATTCAGTCACAGAGGCTGTTGCTGAAGGATGTTAATTTAGCTCGATTCACCGTGCCTTCCAATCCCCCTGCGATCCCCAACATCACTGCTGGACTTCCTGCACAGGTGAGCAATGCTAGGATTTCCTCCAGAATCAATGCATAAAATATTGAGGTTGTGCCACTCCTGTTCCTGAAACTAGCACCACTTTAAAGGACACAGCTTGCATAGATAAACATTCACACTGTTAATCTATTTGTATTCAAGTGCGATATCGTTTCTGAAATAGTGCCTGCACACATGAACACTTATAGAAACTTGTGGTTTCACTTCCTTCTTGAACTGTGTGCGGCTTCTATATTTTGTGAGTCTCTCTTGGTAATTTACCACCTTTTTGACTACGATAACAAAGTTCAGCAGTCCATCTATGCACTGTGACAGGCTGTCAAACCCCTAAACTATCCATTAATACTCAGCTTTTCTCATTTTTAGACTACCATAAGAGTAATCATTAAATTACTAGTGATTGCTTTAGAATTTCCTGTCATCTCCTCTCGTCTTTCATTCTCTTCTCTTTCCCCAGGCTGACTTGCGAGAAGCAAGGCCATTGGCAGTATCTGGTCTCCATCAGGTTTACTTGCCTCTGGAAGAAAGCAGTCCAGCTCTTTCTCAGCGACTACAGCCTGTGTTCATACTGGATCCACACACCAGGCTTCTGCGCCCCCAGCTTGTCTCTCGTGAGTTGTATTCCTGTTATACCTCAATGTGCATATTGAACACACTTCCTTTGCATTGCTTACTTAATGGCAAGTCAGTGGGATGGTTGTTCACAGACTTTATGTTTGTTTTATTTATATAATGTAAGTAAATGTATGTACATATGAATTCTAGATACAATGCAACAGCAGTGCATTTTACTTTTTTAAAAAATAGCAGTCAGTAAAAATATGAAATAATGACGATGTAACACATAAATGAGTCCAGTTAAGTCTGAATACGGTGAACTTGGAAACAGAAATGAGTGGAATTTAACAAAACAACAGTAAGTCTTGTTAACAAATTTAGAATGACATTTGCTAAATATATATATATTGATTGATTATTGCTGTGTTATTAAAACTGGAAAGTGAGGGCTCTATAAAGAACTACATAACAGTCTGCACTTCACACTTTTTCAGATTGTTTATAGTCAAACTCTTTATTAATTAATTAATTTCAACCTCTGACAGAATCTTTTGCTCTAAGCACAGAGATTTAATTACCTCTTTCCATAGTTTTTCTTTTATCCATGATTTCTGAACTGAGCCCAACAAATAAGCATTTCCTTTTCTTCTATTCCTGTAGTGAATTTCTCAGTTTCACCCTGTGAGAAATTGTGCTTCTTCTTTACTGTTATCTTAACCCAAGGTTTGTTTGGTTTTTGGTTTTTTGTTTTTAAAAAGAGCTATTTCATATGCTAATGCTGAAATAAGGCGCCGACTCCGTTCATTCATGACTGATAATGGAAGAGGAAGTCGGGCTCAAAGAATGAGATATATAAAGAAGGGTAGTGTAGGCGCACAGCTCTAAAAATCTGAGTAAAAGAATATAAATAAATGTCTGCCATTCTAAGTAATTCAATTCAATTCAATTCAATTTTATTTATATAGCGCCAAATCACAACAAATGTCGCCTCAAGGCGCTTCATAGATACAGAGAAAAGCCCAACAATCATATGACCCCCTATGAGCAAGCACTTTGGCGACAGTGGGAAGGAAAAACTCCCTTTTAACAGGAAGAAACCTCCGGCAGAACCAGGCTCAGGGAGGGGCGGCCATCTGCTGCGACCGGTTGGGGTGAGAGAAGGAAGACAGGATAAAGACATGCTGTGGAAGAGAGACAGAGATTAATAACAGATACGATTCAATACAGAGAGGTCTGTTAATACATAGTGAGTGAGAAAGGTGACTGGAAAGGAAAAACTCAATGCATCATGGGAATCCCCCGGCAGCCTACATCTATTGCAGCATAACTAAGGGAGGATTCAGGGTCACCTGGTCCAGCCCTAACTATATGCTTTAGCAAAAAGGAAGGTTTTAAGCCTAATCTTAAAAGTAGAGATTGTGTCTGTCTCCTGAATCCAAACTGGAAGCTGGTTCCACAGAAGAGGGGCCTGAAAACTGAAGGCTCTCCCTCCCATTCTACTTCTAAATACTCTAGGAACAACAAGTAGGCCTGCAGAGCGGGAGCGAAGTGCTCTAATAGGGTGATATGGTACTACAAGGTCATTAAGATAAGATGGGGCCTGATTATTTAAGACCTTGTATGTGAGGAGCAGGATTTTGAATTCAATTCTGGATTTAACAGGAAGCCAATGAAGGGAAGCCAAAACAGGAGAAATATGCTCTCTCTTTCTAGTCCCTGTCAGTACTCTTGCTGCAGCATTTTGGATTAACTGAAGGCTTTTCAGTGAGTTTTTTGGACATCCTGATAATAATGAATTGCAGTAGTCCAGCCTGGAAGTAATAAATGCATGAACTAGTTTTTCAGCGTCACTCTGAGACAGGATATTTCTAATTTTAGAGATGTTGCGCAAATGGAAGAACGCAGTCTTACATATTTGTTTAATATGTGCGTTGAAGGACATATCCTGGTCAAAAATGACTCCAAGGTTCCTCACAGTGTTACTGGAGGCCAAGGTAATGCCATCCAGAGTAAGAATCTGGTTAGATACCATATTTCTAAGCTTTTCAGCGCCGAGTACAATGACCTCAGTTTTATCTGAGTTAAGAAGCAGAAAGTTAGTGGCCATCCAAGTCTTTATGTCTTTAAGACATTCCTGCAGTTTAACTAATTGGTGTGTGTTATCTGGCTTCATGGACAGATAGAGCTGGGTGTCATCTGCATAGCAGTGAAAATGTATGCTATGTCTTCTAATGATGCTGCCTAGGGGAAGCATGTATAATGTAAACAGAATTGGTCCTAGCACCGAACCCTGTGGAACTCCATAATTAACCTCAGTGTGTGAAGAGGACTCTCCATTTACATGCACAAATTGGAGTCTATTAGATAGATATGATACAAACCACTGCAGTGCAATACCTGTAATACCTACAGCATGTTCTAATCGCTCTAATAGAATATTATGGTCAACAGTATCGAATGCTGCACTAAGGTCAAGAAGGACAAGCACAGAGATGAGTCCACTGTCAGAGGCCATAAGAAGATCATTTGTAACCTTCAATAAAGCTGTTTCTGTGCTGTGATGAACTCTGAAACCTGACTGAAACTCTTCAAATAAACCATTCCTCTGCAGATGATCTGTTAGCTGTTTGACAACTGCTCTTTCAAGGATTTTTGATATGAAAGGAAGGTTGGAGATTGGCCTATAATTAGCTAAGACTGCTGGGTCTAGAGATGGCTTTTTGAGTAAAGGTTTAACTGCAGCCACCTTGAAGGCCTGTGGTACATAGCCGATTATTAGAGATAGGTTGATCATATATAAGATCGAAGAATTAATCAATGGCAGGACTTCTTTGAGCAGTTTTGTAGGAATGGGGTCTAAAAGACACGTTGATGGTTTGGAGGAAGTAATTATTGAAGTTAACTCAGAAAGATCGATTGGAAAAAAAGAGTCTAACTTAACATCAATGGAACTAAGAGTAGCTGTAGATAATATTACATCTGTGGGATGATTATTGGTAATTTTTTCTCTAATGATAAAAATTTTATTTGTGAAGAAGTTCATGAAGTCATCACTAGTTAACGTTAAAGGGATGGTTGGCTCAACAGAGCTCTGACTTTTTGTCAGCCTGGCTACAGTGCTGAAGAGAAACCTGGGGTTGTTCTTATTTTCTTCAATCAGTGATGAGTAGTAAGCTGTTCTGGCTTTGCGGAGGGCTTTCTTATAAAGCAACAAACTATTTCTCCAGGCTAAATGATGATCCTCTAAATTTGTGACACGCCATTTCCTCTCCAGATTACGAGTCATCTGCTTTAGGGTACGTGTTTGAGAATTATACCACGGGGTCAGGTACTTCTGATTAGAGACCTTAGTTTTCACTGGAGCTACAGTATCCAGAGTCGTACGTAGTGAGGAGGTGAAATTATTAACAAGATAATCGACCTCTGTTGGGGTAGCGTTCAGATAGCTGCTCTGCTCTGTGTTGGTACAGGGCATTGACGATGATAACAGTGGCTGGATTATATTCTTAAACTTAGTTACAGCGCTTTCAGAAAGACATCTACTTTGATAAAGTCCACTCTCCACTGCTGCGTAATCAATTATTGTAAATGTAAATGTTATCAAGAAATGATCAGACAGGAGAGGGTTTTCAGGAAACACTGTTAAATGTTCAGTTTCTATGCCATATGTTAAAACAAGATCTAGAGTGTGATTAAAGTGGTGGGTGGGTTCTTTTACATTTTGAGAGAAACCAATTGAGTCTAACAACAGATTAAATGCCATGTTGAGGCTGTCATTTTTAGCATCTACATGGATGTTAAAATCACCCACAATAATTATTTTATCTGAGCTCAGAACTAAATTAGATATAAAGTCTGAGAAATCAGACAGAAACTCTGTGTAAGGTACACATAGCTTTAGTTATGAATGGACGCTGACTTGCATCAGATCCATCCTGACTTGCTCTACTGATGCTAAAACAAGTTCAAATGACTGCATTTAAAAAGGTGTGTTTGTGAGAGGTCTCTGAGACTCTATCGAGAGAAGATCGATACCTTGTCTGCGTTGTGCTGTGTTTCTGTTGCATCATTTTTCAAAATGGCACGAGGGCGCTCTCTACTGTAAGTGCTGCTCTACTTGCAAGCAATGCATGGCTCTCAATATTTTTCTTTTTAAGTGTTTTTAATATGAAATACAGCTGTGGAATATTTCATCCTTCTACAGTTGAGTCTAATAACAAGAATCGATATAGATTGGATTTTTTTTTTCCTGCCTTCTTGTTTTTCACCTCTTCTAAAACATTACGTTTCTTCTCTTCTCCACAGTTCCTGGTTTGAGCACCATCTCTCTGCAGCAGCACCCTCACCTGTCTTCTCTGTCCAGAAGAGAAGGTCACAAACCTTTGGAACGAACACGTTCAGAACCGCCACCCTACAGCCACTCACAGTTATCTCTGCAAACCAGCCATCACCCGCACATCCAGCACTCGTTGAACCAGCAGTACCACAGGAGCGGGGTGGAGAGATTCAAGCAGAATTCACACCTGAGCAAGGTGAAAGGAGGCTCATTTCTTAAGAAGTATAATCTAGTACTAACAGATTGACTAATGACCACTGTGTGCACCTGCTTGGATTTCCTTTTTCATGATCAGTCTTACTGAAATATGTCTTAAAGAGAGTCCTTATTTTAAGAATTGAAAACTGTAAAAGTTCTAGCTTACGTGAGCTGTGGAAAAAAGATAGATAATAGGCTTCCTCTGACACAGATCCCATCGGAGGACATGGACCTAGAGGAGACTGGATCGGGATCAGGTTCGGGGACAGGTTCTGTGTGCGGCTCAGAGCCCGGATCAATTTGTGAGGATGACTATCGGCGGAGACAGAGCAACGCCAGCACAGACTCTGTGTACGACACAGAGTCTACTACCTCCTCCCGGGAGAGCTTGATCGAGCCCTCCTACTCTTACAATCAGGTAAAAGTCACTCTTACGTGTGCACACATAGAAATTATTCTTATTTTTTTATTGCCTACTGGCGCATGAATCAGTGAATCTCTTCTAATGATCTTAATCAGTAACATATCTTATCATGAGTGCCCCTTTCTTGTCCACTATTGATTGAGTATTAGTTAGCAGATTAGCAGACAGTATTATGATTACCATTATCTTGCATCCGTAACATAAATGAATTATTTCGAATGGAGCGTGTTTTTGCCATCAGGAGGCACTGTTGCCTTGCTAATACAAGCAGAAGACTTTGATTTACAGTATCACTTCAGTATTCTTGGAAGAGCTCACTTTTCTTTATCAACAGTCTGTTTTAGAGAAGGAGAAATAAACACACCAAATAATAAGTCTCTTATTTGAGTTTAGCATATTGTTTATGTGACAGGTTTCCTGCAGGGAGTCTTTACTATGTGCAGCTGCTGATAAATCCTTACATATTCTTGTCTATTGTCTGTTCTTTTTTTCACCCCCTGTTCTTGCAGAGGCAGGTGATCCTTAGACCAAGTCTGCAGATAGATCCGATGGGTGTGCCATCCTTAATTTGGCCTCACCAGCCTGTCAGTCGGTCCCGGTCCTCCCCCGCCTCCACCTCCCTGCCTCCTGCTTCACATCAACCCACCACCATACCTTCCATGTCATTATCCAACCCTGCTACAGACACCCAGCTGCGCTTCACCACAGGTGAGTGACAGTTGATCAGCAACATTAAAAGAAGCATTCCAACTACCTGAGGATGTAATTTGATTACAAGATATGACGATGGTATTACAACATTATTGAAGAGGGACAATATGGTCAAATGATGTGTTTCCATGTGTGTGCATCTAGGTTTAGCATATGATGGTCAGATGCAGAAGCACCAGTGTATTTGTGGGGACAACAGCCGTCACGCTGAGCATGCAGGAAGGATCCAGAGCATCTGGTCTAGACTGCATGAAAGGGGCCTAAGGAGTCAGTGTGAGGTATGGTGCACACACATTATCCTACAGATGCATACCCCATGACCATAGCATGCAGTCTAAATGTATATATCTGTATACTTCTATTTCTAGCGCATCCGCAGTAGAAAAGCAACCCTAGAAGAGCTGCAGTCAGTCCATTCAGAAAAACACGTACTTTTATTTGGCACCAACCCGCTCAACCGCCTCAAGCTGGACAGCCGCAAACTCGCTGGTAAGACCAATAACAAACGTGAAGAACACAATGACTATAGCGCAATTGTAATAGTAATAATGATAACAATATGTTCGTGTTATACATTATCCCCTGCAGGAATCCTGTCTCAACATATTTTTTTGATGTTACCATGTGGAGGGGTTGGGGTAGGTGTTACACACACACCTAAGCACACAAATTAAACAAGTCATTTTGGAATCTTTTCGCTTATCTAATTGCAATGCTGAGCAACAAAAGCTGCATGGGTGGTTATGCCTCATTACACAGTTAAGCTAAGAAGACTACAAATTGCAATTGCTATTGTTTTTGGCTACTTTAAAATCTAAATTATACAAATGTAGGACATTGCATACATTGTTATTGCTCATGGCATATTCATCTACAATAGAGATGTGAGAAAAAGGAAAAGGAGAGGGAATAAAGATAACATAAAGACTGCATAAAAAAGACTTTCAAGTGGCTGGATGTGGGGGAAACAGAGTATCAGGATAGAAAAAAGTCAAATTTAAGAGAAAAACAATGTTAGGAGAGCAGAACAGATTAAATGGAACAATGCACTATGGGAAAAGGAACAAAGTGGAGAATGACATGGGAACATTGATTATAATGCTATAAGAACTGTTGTTAGGAGAGGAGAGGAGAAGACGAAAAGCTGAAGGGGGCTGGGTGTCAGTTGATAAGAGAACTGATCTGCCTGGATTTCCGGCTCTTGGCTGCTCTGGTGAAGAGGGGTGATTGGAACAAGATGGCAAAGTCTGTGATAAAAGAAATTCCTCTGATTTCATTGTTCCCCAGCAGTATAGCATCATGCCACCAATAAATGACTTCTGACAAACAAGTACCATAGAATTTTTTTTTAACTTAGAGCAGAAACAACAAAGAAAGAGTCGCTGTACAAAGAAAAGTCTCTAAACAATGGTTGGCATAATGCACACAGAAGTTTAACGTTATTTTTAGCAGATGAGCAAAATCTAACAACAGATTAAGATCTGTAGCTGACTTTTAAACTGACTGCAAGCATCTCCCCTCGTTTTTCTGTCAGGTGGATATTGATACAGTCTGGAACGAACATCACACATCAGCAGCCTCCCGGATTGCTGCAGGATGTGTCACAGACCTGGCACTGAAGGTGGCACAAAGAGAGCTGAAGGTGTGTCTTTATAACCAAATACCTCAATGCCATGGGCTTTGTCAAGAATTTCAAAACTGCAGTCTATCGCCATAATGTGCTGCAAACCTTGGCAAAACACCCACTATTGGTTATAACGACATAAAGACGTGAACCTTTTTCGCGTGTGGAGATCTGGCGTTATAAAAGCAGCAAAGTGTTGAAGGTTTTTCTGCCCTTTTTTACAGAATGGCTTTGCAGTTGTGAGGCCCCCTGGACACCATGCAACCCATTCCTCCCCTCTGTAAGTACAGCAGTGTACACGCACACACCACACACACACACACACACACACGGACACATACCAGGAGCCAGCAGGCCTGCAAAGTGTTTCAAAGGATTTATTGCAAACCAGCTATACTTCTGAGCAAGAGAGAGAGAGAGAGTGCCCGGCTCTCTCTACCTTAATGTATGTGTGTCTGAGTCTGTGCTGTGTGTTACCTGCTCGACGCCCGAGGCAAACTTCCTCCTCCACTCAGTTTCTTTTAAGCTTTCAAGGCACAAAGCAAAGCACCTCAGAAGAGCAGTGTACATGTGCGTGCACAGTAAATGTGGGTCTTTGTGTGGATGTGCATACTTGCGTGCATGAATTTGTGTAAGTCTTTGATTAGAGGCATTAGCCAAGTAACCACATTCAGCTGGGACTCTATGTGTCTGTATCTGTGTGTGTGTGTGTGTGTGTGTGTGTGTGTGTGCTCAGCATTGCTTGTCACTGGTTATTTATGGGATGATAATGACTTTTCTTGATGAGCAAAGTTTAGACAGCTTATAATATATACCGTTCACGGAGACTGTCACACTTTACGACCCATGCTGACACTGCCACTTCCAACATTCCTCCATTGTTTTTCCTACATCAACACTTTTTTTTTTTTGCATACCTTTATAGCGGATAGTGAGTGTTTAGGGATCGGCTGCACCAAGTTGTGAGTTCATTTCTCTAAAATTATCTCACACGTCCTGCCCGCTGCTCTCGCTGCGCTATCGTTTGAAATGAGGAGTGGGGGTTTTTTGGGGTTTTTTTGATAACCTTGGTTGTCTATTTGTCAGAGAATTTGTGGGTTCTGCATTTCTCAAGAGTGTGAGATTTTCTACTCAGCATAACGTTTTTTGTTTGTCAGCAGACGAAACAACTCGAACTGAAACGTCCTCATTTCTCAAATATTTGCTATAAACATTAATGTGGCAGGATCATCCCTCTGTGACTTTCACGCTGGAGTCAGCGCTGTGACTGTCGCAGCCTGGACTAAATAGCCACCATATGATAACTGGAGCCTTTCCTTAGAGGTTCCTAAGGTCCATATGGTGGTTCTGTGATATTAATTTAGTGAAGATGTCGTGATAAAGACATGTGGCTGCCACTCTTCCTGTCTGTTTGTCCACAGGGGCTTCTGTTTCTTCAACTCTGTGGCCATCGCTGCCAAGCAGCTCCAGCAGAAACTCAGCGTCAGCAAGATCCTCATTGTGGACTGGGTGAGGACCCACCGCACGACCAGCATCACTGGTCTCCACATGGACAGGAATAAACACACAAAAACACAGATGCAAAGGCACACAAATGTGTTGTAGGTACAAACAAGGTCCCAGATGCAGTAGCACTGCTATTTATCACTTAATTGAATTAGACACTGTTATCTCTGGTAGCCATGTGTGAGCTGAACGCTCTCACACCAGGGTTGAGGTCTTCACTCAAAAAATGTAAAATATTAGACTTTGTGTTAAAGACCAATCTTTTGCATAACATGACAGTTATATATCTTGTCATATAACTGCCAGTTATTTGACAATATAGCTATACCATAACAAAGTATGTCCACAAATCCCTTTATTAATAAGAGATATAGGAGGATGTGGACCTGATCTCCGCACATCTCCATCTCCAAGTTATACACTACTTCTGTCCGGTACTCCATAAAAAGACATAAAAGTCTACATTTAATTATTTTTTTATTCCACCCATTATACAGTTCACATCTGCAGATATTGATCCTCTATCACATGGTCACCTCTGTTCAGCATGTGTGTATAAGATCTTGCATGCTCTCTGTCATTGTTAGTTACTGCATCAGCACTGACTAATACCTAATTTATTAAATACGATTAAAATGCGTCTCCTGTTGACAGGGAAAAGCATGAATGCTTTACAGATTTTTCTTCCTGCGTTAGGGGTCATATGTTTAACACATGCTTTTGACTTAAAAAAGATACACTGCTCAATATAAAACATACAAGGATTTAAATTGTTTTGAATTTGCCAAGGTTAAAATTCTGTGTGAAATAACAGCGCGAGTCCTTGGCAGCTTTATAACTAATCATATAATCACTCTCCAGGATGTACACCATGGCAACGGCACCCAGGAAGCCTTCTACAACGACCCAAGTGTGCTGTACATCTCTCTACATCGCTATGACGATGGCAACTTTTTTCCTGGTAGTGGACACCCCAGCGAGGTAGGTACAAAACACTCCTCCACAGCCATGCTGTGCTTTTCTGCTTTTGCTTATAATCCCGGTATCAGCTTTCTGATTGACGACAGTGAACACATTAGCCTAACAAGACCACAGGTTCTTCTTTTTGATTGTGGACATTCATGTGGCTATTTCTCATTACTAACTTGGCTGCCTGAGATAGTTTATAACAATATAATCAAAGACATTGTGAAGACAGATATGCTGGCACAGAAATGTTTGGTAATTATGTGATTCCTTTAGGATATTAGAGATCTCAAACGCTTATGTTTAACATTTACTTGCTAAAACAGGAAGAATTATTGGCCATTCAGTCAAGGAATTATCTGCATAATATAAACTTCCAACTGCAAAATCAGTTTGGTTGTGACTTTTCACGATTGCAGTCTGCACTATAGATCTGTTCTCCAGCAGTGTATGGATGTGAGAGTCAAATATATGAGCAGTCAGAGTCGATTACATCACAATTACATTACATTACATTACTAATACTACTGGATTCATGACGCTATAATTTGAGCAACGAAGGTTACGGTTCACTTTTGTTAACTGTCAGTCCGGCATCGTCATGACAACCTATTATGGATACCCCAGATGTCTTTTGAATTCACCATGTGCTCATCTCATTGTGTTTGTGAGTGGTTTAGTTCCAATTTTGAATGTATTTAAGAAACTTCAGGTTTTTGGATGTTGAAGCTTCCCAGCAGGATGTGCACGGTTTTGCATGCCTATGTTTGCATACAGGATATTGAGATGCCTATGAATTCTGCCTGTGGTCTTACCAGAAACCAAGTGTGATGACAGCCCTCAGGCAGATGTACTGACCCGAACCCATGCTGGCATTCATCGCCCGCTCAGTCACTCGCATTCCCTCATATATTCTCCCATCTCCCCCAACAACAATGCGGATAAAATAGTCAGTGTTTTCTCATAAAATCCCACGAGGAGGGGACGCGGCATAAAATGCTTTTTTGGCTTGGATGTGGCTTTGCCTTAAGTGGCCTCTCAACCTCTGGTGAACAGTGCGGTAAACCTCTGGAGTCTCGCTGTCCCCCGTGTAGGTATATAACGCACCATGGGGTAGGGGGTGTGATGTCATAGGCATAACAGAGAGTGCCGAGTACCTCACAGAAACCAGCACAGACCTAATCCAGTCCAGCAATTCTTGAAACATGAAAGAGAGAAAGAGGACAGAGGGGAGTGCAAGAAACTTGGAGCTATAGAAGAAGTTGCGTGTGTGTGTGTGTGTGTGTGTGTGTGTGTGTCCACGAGCACATGCGCGCGTGCATGCGGGTACATTACCAGTTGGCAGAGGACAGGAGGCCTCATGTGTTTTTCGTTTGCCCTGTGAACATCCCGTCCACTGAGAGAAGAATGGAGACAGACGCTCTGCGATGCTCATCAGCATTCTTTTCTCTTTCAAGCATCCTCTCACACCCATGCACACACACACACGTACGCACACACAAAGAAAATTACCACACATGTTTGCCAAGTGCGTGTCAATCAACCGCCTCAATCTCTCTTCAAACTGACACATTGACTGATGGTGAAAGGCCTAGAGAGCAGCTAAATGGCTGCTAGCAGGACTACAAAGAGAGAGGCAGGAATCCTTAAACCTTCTTTCCAAAGACCCGGGACTCAGTTCACTTTCTGCCCCAAAATATTTGAGGTCAAACTGACAGGAGATCCACTCGACTTTGTGTACTCTGCTTGGCAATTTCAAGTACACGCCAAGTCCAATACAGCTTTCAAAAAAATCACTAAAATATTTACAACATGTAAAATGAGCAGTATAGCGCAGTATGTCATGTCTTTTCATTTGACATGTCATACACATGAAACTCTCTAAACATCCATATAAAAAAGCACATTATACAGTCATTTCAATTACATAGCTTTTCAGTACATAAAACAGTATGCAACATACGGTATGTGGCTCTTATTCGTAGTTGTTTTTTTTGTTTTTTTTATATAACATGCAACAGTTGCCAAATGAAAAGTACTTCCCAGTATAGCTGTAAGCCTAAATCTTGGGAACCGTAAACGGGTGTAACTCTGTTGTGGCTCCGGGTGATTTATAAGGCCATTTGACAAATTATATCAAAATCAAAATGGAGGGACAGGGGTGTTGAATTAACAGCCATCCGTCTTTCATTTAGGAATCATAATCACTCCCTCGTGCTGCCTTAAAGAGATGCAGCCACTTCGCCTCGGTTGCTGCAATGCAAAAGTTTTGCAACAGCGGTGCTGATTTTGTGAACATTTGACACAAATCTGTCAACGTCACACAGTTTCTCAACTTTCACTGGGACTGGGACTTTCTCGACATTGACGGAAACTCTTTCTCTCTGACACACGCACCCCCCTCTCCCCCCCTCTGTGTTTGTCTTCATCCAGGTGGGTGCAGGTCCAGGTGAGGGCTTCAATGTCAATGTAGGATGGACCGGAGGACTGAACCCTCCAATGGGCGATGCTGAATACCTGGCTGCGTTCAGGTAAAGAAGTTCTTATAATACTGTAGTAATGAAGCATTTAAACGTCTATACTGGTGTTTGAGATACTTGCCAAAATTAAAATGAAGGTAGCATAGACCTCAAAACTTGAGATAGGTGTTCACCCCCCCAGAACATTATATTTACGTTTGACTTCTCTTACGGTTAGTGTCACACATTGTGTTGCCAGCAGTGTTTCTCGCTTGTTGCGCTCTCATTCTGGCTTGAAGCTCAGCAAGCAGCACGTAATTGCTTGCCGACTATTCAGTTTTGAATCCAAGGTACACTTATCTCCTCCTTCATCATGTCAGTGCGCCTATCAACCTTCAGCAGTCAACACAACAGCTGTGCATGCAGCTCAGCTCGCTTATGAAAGCACTTTAGTCATTTAGCATCCTCCACACACATCTCTAATACGCAAGCTGATCACTCGCAGGTAAAGCATATTCTGTTCAAATCACAGTACCACGAATACACATGTTGACTATGAGCCAGCTGCTACCCAGTGTCAGTACACTTTGTATGTGAAGGGCTAAACAATAATGATGTTTTTATATAACATGTGTAATTACACATTATGGATATCATTTCTGAACTAATTCCAGACGCCTACGTAGGCGTGTTACCCAGACACACCTTTGGTCTTGCAGCACTTTTCGTTTCATTCAAGCTATTTTTCCTGAATGAATATGCTTTGATTCTGCACCACACTCTCAAACACACGTAATGAACTCAGAATGTTTCTGTCAGCAACACTGGCTCGCCACCAGATGATTAAGCTCTCTACATGGTGCTGCATGCACCAGACACAGTGGGTGGGCCCCTCGTCAACGGAAAGATGCTAATGAGCTAACCCATTCTGGTAAATCCATACAGCCAATAGGCATCCTCAGAAACACTAAGTCCAGTGTTTACTGGAGCCCTGGATACTAATTAAGAAACAACTGGTCCTTTCCTGAGCAGCCGTCTGGTTTTGGTATTTTTTATCCAGTTTGGGGAAATGGCAAGCTTTTTCATGTGTAAAACTTCCTTAGTAAACCGCAGTACAGTACTGTACTGTATTGTGTGTTACACATAAAAGCTAATATCAAATCATAGCTCTGTAGCGCAGGAGTGTCGTGGTGGTCCGTGGCAGTTGGAGGCACATACCGTGTAGCCGTGTCCGGGGCAACCTTTATCATATGTCACCACAGAGAGACCAGAATTCCTCAGTTATAATTGGTTGGGTTTGGGGTTAGAAACAAAGAACAACTTATATTACGTTTGAATAATTTTTCTGTGAACTTTGCCACCATTCTGTGAATTAACCAGTGCGAATAAATGCGTAGCATGCTTTACAGACAAAATTTAATGCATCATGAATTTGTGTTTATGCAATTAAGTCTACCTAACCTCGTGCCAGCTCTGTAATTCAATTTGATTTAGATGACAGGGTGTTCCAGACTCTCTGTGTTTCTCCTCGGGATGGAACAGAAAACTAGCCAGAGTGCGGTTACTGATGATGTGTGTCTCTGTTTTTGGGTGTGTATTGAAGGAATATTGTGGTCGGGAGTGGTGGTGGGACTCTAGTACAATCAAGAGAGAGCTCAGCTGCTTTGAGATTAAGCGTCGTGATGCATTTCGTATTTGTGTGGAGGATTACTAAAACGGTCAGAATTTAAGCTCGGCCGAATCACCAGTAGCACACCACGAATCAAACTTGCAGTTTCAAAGGAAGAGCATGCATATGCAGGTATCGCAATGTGTACATAGTGTGTATGTGCATGTAAATACATTTCCTGTGTATTTCCAAGTGGCTACTGACCAATGATGAACTGTGGAGGAGAGGAGAATAGAGCAGAAGAGAGGAGAAGAAGTGGGGGGTACATTGTTAGGGAATCCAAAGGCGGCGTAATTAGGCCCAATGGATCCCAGATGGCTGGCTGTCAGTGACGTGAGAAGAGGGACGAGCTCCTAATAGGAACCAGACGCACACAAACGTCTTTGAACTGCCGCTGAGAGGGGGTGGAGTGGGGGGGGGGGGGGGGGG
This sequence comes from Neolamprologus multifasciatus, assembly GCF_963576455.1. NCBI lineage: Eukaryota > Metazoa > Chordata > Actinopteri > Cichliformes > Cichlidae > Neolamprologus > Neolamprologus multifasciatus. The sequence goes on along the minus strand of NC_140443.1, from coordinate 25,204,550 downwards.
GAGTGAGAAAGAATCAAACGCGGCATGGGCCGTGTGCTCTTGCTAAAAAACTGGCAGCTAGAGACAAGAGGAAGTAAGAAGGAGAGCAAAGAAGCAAGAAAACTGGGCTCCCATGAGTGGATTTTACAGTCTGTGGACACCTCAGCCTATATATGTCAAGGGTCTCCCTTTACCTGTTTGTAACATGCCGAGAGAAACTTTTAATTGTGTCCCACTTGTAGACCCACTTTTTTTTAGTTTTTCTAAATGCACATATCTATCTATCTATATAGATATATATAGATATATATCTATATAGATAGATAGATAGCCAAGCAAGGTATGCAGAGCACTCGTTCTTCTTTTTTAACGGCTTCACATTTAAACAGTTGCACACATTCACACCTGGGAGGTGCCCCACCTTCCACGGTTGGCTGCTTACCAAGAGTGGATCAAGAACAGAGATGAAGCACTTGGAGCACTGCCTTTGATAATTTCTCTTTTCATGATTTTCAAATAGGGGAGCTATTTGCAATCACTTACAATTAAGTAAGTGTTTGCAGTTAACAGTCCAGATAAAAGTTGTGCAGTATATGAATGCTCTTTGTGAAATCAGTCACTTCAACTCTTTTTTTTGTTCAAACTCTCTTCATTACAATAATTAATCTGTTACAGCCTGCTCTGATGTTAATTTGATCACACATTATGTTCTACTCACCCCACCCCTCAGTTCTCATTTTCTCTCAAATCATGAACACCTGTTGAAAAAAAAATTACTTCTTAAATGTGCTGTCTAATTTCTGCCTGGCCACACTGCTTGATGAATAGAAGATAACACGCAGTGTTTGCTTTACGCCACTGCGTTTCCTTTTGTGGTCCTCAGAGCTGTGGTGATGCCCATCGCTCACGAGTTTTCCCCTGATGTCGTCCTCGTGTCAGCTGGCTTTGATGCTGTCGAAGGACATCCATCATCGCTCGGAGGATACAAGGTTACAGCCAAGTGTAAGGTTCACCCAGCCTCTCATTCAGCACACTTCCTGATCAACGTGCTCTTATGAGCCATATTTTTCTATGAGTTATAATAAATATTTGCATGTCCTGCATTTGTTATATTTCTTATTATTACAGTTACAAAGGTTGGCTATCCTTCACAGACTGCTGTCAAACAGATAAACACTCTTATGCTGTGCAGACTTAGTGCTGATGTCAGATATTATCACTGATGTGTAACGCAGTTTTCAGAGTGCAGCTTTGTAGAGAAGTGAAAGTTTGTTTGTAGAACCTGTTTCTTTATATGAGCCAGTCTTTATGTTTAACTAAAACTTATCACCATAATAGACTGTATATAAAAATGCACATAGACACTGTGATGTCATTCTTTGGTTTGTTAAGCCCCATTTTGAAAATTTCAGTATTATGGCCAATTCTTTTTTGAGTAGTTTCTCGAGCCAGATCATCTGCTCTGTTAGCAAGCTAAACCTGTAAATAGCCGCTATCCGGTGCTAATATGTGAATCAGTTACTAGAAACCAACTATAACTTGAACCCAGACTTCTTGGGATCTTCTTCAGTTGTTAGCGCAGTTGTTAAAACAGTTAAAATGCTCCACATGTAACCACTGTCTACATGTGCAGTCCAGTTAGTGGAGGTGAAGCAGGCAGCTGTTACAGTAGCTGCATCAGTGTACCTGCCACATCTCCAATTATATTAATTTTACACTTCACTATTAGTGGTGCAGTTTTGCAGTTTTTAGTGCTTCAGCATAGGCTTCATTTTTTAGGCTTCAGTCCCCTGCATAATAATAAATGATGTCACCAGTCAACATGATGTTGTGAAATTATTCTCAGTAATTTGTCAGAGTCTGGTGTGCAAAGTGTGGCTAACTTTCCACAGCACTGATATAATCCCATACAATCAATTTCTGGCTTAACCTTTGTGTATTCAATTTTGTGCATGCTTTTGTTCTCCACCAGGTTTTGGCTTCCTGACCCGTCAACTGATGTCACTGGCCGGCGGTAAGGTGGTCATGGCTCTGGAGGGTGGGCATGACCTCAAAGCTATCTGCGATGCTTCCGAAGCCTGTGTGAGCGCCTTGCTGGGCATGGAGGTTGGATGTGTTTTTGCGCATACAGAGCATGTGCCTTTTCACAGATACCTACAGCATGTTTCCCTCTCTAACCTCTGACCACATGTGCCACAGGTGGAGCCTCTGTCCCAGTCGGTGTTGGACCAGAAGCCCTGTGAAAATGCAGTGCTTTCTCTGCAGAAAGTCATCCAGATTCATGGTGAGAATACAACATGCAGCATCAAAAATCATCACCAACATGACACTGAGCAGTCTTGTGAAACTTGTGGAGAATATTGATCTAAAAAAATAGATCTTCGTTTCATTAGTTTCATAGAAAGATTTTGTTGCTGTTTTTTTTAACTTCATTCTAAACTGTTTGCCTCAGTTGTCTTTAGTATCTTACTCTCTAAGGTTGGCCATAAGCTATTTGAGTCATAAACACCTTTAAACTGTCAAAAGAAATAGTAAATCAAAAACAAATGTCCATCATTATCTTGTGGAAGTGGAAGAGATGGCTAGCATTCACTGGATGTGCTCGCTTCCAGAATTGTTTCTCAAGAAAGTTGCTGTAATGGGAAAGTTAGTAATGGTCCTTGGGCTGAAATATGTGCTTTTATTTGAAAATGAGATCAAAGAAAGGGCTTGCTTGCAAAATTAATAATTATACCACTATGTTCACTTCCTTATACATGAAAGGATTTCAAGTCAAGTCAGATTGTTTTAATATTGGCCCAAAAATCACACCGCGCGGCTACAGCATCCTCTTTCCGTGGATCTTCCATTCATAATAAAAAGAAACACTTCAAGATGAGCAACAGAGGAGGAAGAGTGAAATTACATCAACGTTACTAATTCTAATGACTGTAGATCAATTTTTAGCATTTTTATTTGAAAGGAATTTCATCGAAATATTTTTCGGCTCGATTAAAAACATTTTCGTCAAGCTAAAATAAAACATGTCTATTTTTTTCCATCACTAAGTCTTCTCACATCGCCCCTACTGTCCAACCACCTCTCCTCCTTTACATCCCTGTCTCCCCATCTCTCCCTCCAGCTGTCCCACACACAGACAGACAGACACACACACATACGCACACACACAGCCGCCCTGGCTCCAATTATCTTCAAACACTTCTCTGGCACACGACCTTCGCAACATCCCCTTCTGATTGCACACAAATGTTATCCCAACCAAATTAGATTAATTAAAAATATTTGAATAGCCACAAGAATGTTAAGCCCATAATTTAGGCCCGGGGTGAAATATATGTGAGTTGCATTCGCAGCCAGAACACACACGCTCAGAGATGAGCACATTTGCAAACTCTGATTTTTTTTTTCTTTCGCTGTGTGACACGGGACTCGAGGCCCTGAGAGAACAGATTGAATTTGAGTTTACATTCGTGAAATTATCAACATGGATATTTAGACCATGGGCTGTTTATGTCACAGTCATTGCTTATATTCAGATCAAACAGCTACAACTAGCGGATCAAACACCGTGCAGTGCTCTTTAATAATGGAGACGCCTTCCCTCAAGGAACAATTCAGGATGAAAACAGCTCTGAAATACCAATGAATGCGGCCATTAATCTTTTCTCTCTCCTGTTTTCCTCCCTCCTCTCCATCTTTTTTCCATTCTTCGCTTCCCGCAGGTGAGTACTGGCAGAGTTTGAAGGATTCGGCCTCCACAGTGGATATGTCCTACTTGCAGGCGCAGAGACGAAGACTGAGACGAGACTCAGACAGCGAGGCTGTCAGCGCCATCGCCTCTCTGTCAATGGGGTCTCTCGCATCTGACAGGTAGGGCCAGCTCTGTGTTTCATATCTTCTGCTTCAGCACTGCCATAATGTTGTACTTTATGCACGTTAAACCCTTATCTTTCTCTTTGTCATCAAGGAAACCATCTGAGAAATGATGGAGAAAAGGTGATTCTCCCTGAAGAAAGACTCGAGCCTCTACACACTCCACACACACGCACACAAACACGCAAAGCAGCGCTTTGGATTGTCACTGGAAGCAGATGTCACCTCACAAAAACTCCACCTGTATTACTACTGGCTGAATTCTGACCCATCTGATCCAAACACACACACACACACACACACACACACCGACGACCAGCAATCATCTGGGCTGCGTTCTTACTCTCATCCCTCGCTGCAATGAGAGCTGAAGCTAAAGGAGACACCCAGGTGCAGATTAATGAAGGGTTTTGCAACAACGTGATGTAGCATGTACATCTTGAGAGAAAAACACATCTCAGCACATTTGCAGACTGAATTAAAATGACTCCTGCACCCAGCCCCAAGACTGTTAGAAGGAAGGGTCAAAGGTCGCCTCAGCTTATCGAAGCCACTCAGTTTGAGAGGAAGGAGTCGTCCCCAAAAGTACGTGCGAGTGATGAAGTGCAGACGTATCCCTCGGCCGCGATGTCATTCGTCTGCGTGCGACTGCGATCGAGCGGGTTTTTCTGATCATCCTGCACTGCACGTTTGTTCTCATCATCAGTTCATCTGACCAGAGGAACACTTTTTTGGGGGGGGATGACATTGTTTTTTAAGAATCATGAGTGAAGCTACAATGAGGTCTGACATACATATTTTTTTTTAGCGTTTTCATCATTTCTTTCTTGGCGTAACCAGGGCGAGCGCGTGTAGCAAGACCTCGGATTGCTGCAGTTATTTGTATCGCTCCTCTGAAGTGCATCTTAAATATGTAGATATGCTGTAGTTAGTGTTGGTAGCATTAGTCACAATGAAGAGCTGATACCTCCAGTCGCTGTGGTATTGATATTCGGGGGAAGGGGGGATAATAAGCCTGTCAGATAAGACAGAATCACCCATGATGCCTCAATGCAGTGTGACCACTCAGTAATGATTGTACAAGTGACAATGCACATCAGTTTTTAACATTTTGGATGAGATTCGCATCCAAACACTCACTCACACAAAGTGCACTTATCTTGCCCTCGGAAACGAGGGTTAGAGCGACTCGGGTTTCAAAATCTGAACTTTGATGTTTCTACCTGTGGATGAGCATTCCTGCTGTATTTGTTACATGTTTTTTTTCTGTTATTATTATTATTATTTTTTAAAATCTGATCTCTCTTCTGTTCATCACCTACATAGCGCCAGTCTATTTACTGTCATCCTCGGAGATGTTACGCTCCCCGGACCAAACAATGGCGTGTTAGTGGTTTAGTTAGGGTGAAGCAATACTGAGATAGTTAAATATCCACACAGTGCAATTGGACACAGGTTAAGTACAACCAAAGCTTATGAGAACAATGTGTTGTCCCTGGACTGGCATGGCCTGAAGAACTTCAAAGACTTTGAAGACTTTGCGAATGTTTCTTTTCTCAATCCAAACAGTCGAAAAGCACCAAAAAAAAAGGAAAAAAAAACGCAGGACATTTATATACGCAAATCAATTCGACATGACTCCTATTTATATATTCAGATTCTGTGTCTTTGAAGTGCTCTTTGCATGTCTAACATGATTGTGATGGTGCTAATACAGTATGTCTGATTGTTTGTTTTTTATTTTTAGTTTGTTTGTATTTTACGTTGCACTCTGTATGTAACTCACGGCCTTTCCGACATTTGTTGATGTGACGAAAATGTGAAAAACGAAAGATATCCTGACTGAGGAGTGTAGCTTTCAGTCGTTTGTTTGTTTTTTTAAGAACGTTCACGACAGCGACCTGACATATCACGTGTCTTAATCAGTGTAAATGATCTACTTTTTTATTTGAGCCCAAATAATGAACCCTGTGCATACTCGGAGACCAAATTATCAGTCGAAGGATCGTTCTGACCAACCTGTGTAAAGGTAGCCTTAACAAACTGGAATTTTTACTTTAGGTCAAGTCCAGTTTTCTTTATAACTGACTGTCTTGATTTTTTTTTTCTGTACAGTGTACATAGCGACATTGGTTTTGTTGTCTTACTTTTGCCTTTTTCTACTATTTTCACCCAAAAAAACCTAATAAAGGTCAATTATGTACATTTTAAGAAAGATCAGTTGTTTCTTTTTCCTATTTTACTTTTTTTTTCTCTTTTTTTGGTCCTTTTCTTTTCCCAGCATTCTCCATTCTCCTTCAATAATACAATATTGTACTTATGTACAGCCATGAGGAAAAAATTTTATTTCCACAGGATATCACACAAGAGAGATAATCATAAGCAAATTCAAAGCAGTACAAAAGCAACACTTTTAAACCGCATGGTTACAAATGAATCTGCTGTGGCTCAAATCACTTTGTCGCCACTTTGGCACATTTTATACGAAAATTCCCGCTGTTTTATTTTTGCGTTTTTTTCAATGAAAATAAGCTTGCAAAGATATTTTAAAGCTGCTGGAATTAAAACAAACAAAGAAAAAACTACTTAAATGAGATTTTCTTGCAATACAAAATGCAGCTTTCTACTAGAAAAGAGTAAAATGAAAAACAGAGGGGGCTGAACTGGGATCAGTGGTGGTATCAAGACTTTTTCCTTTTTTTTCCATTAAAGGCGAGAGCAAAGGATAAGCAGAGTTTAAAGTAATACAGTGTGCGTATACCGATTCACATACACTCTAAAACCCACAAAATACACAGAAAGCGATCCAGTTATTACAAAGTCGAAGATCTGCGCCAAATTCCTCGTGCTCTTCCTCTTCCCTCAAGACGGGGTCTTCAGAGCCAGAGCGATTAGCTTATTAGCATTTTAGCTGTAAACATTCATTGGCTGTGACCGCCCTCTAACCATCACTGTGCCATTATCATTAGTCATCTTAATGTCTGTCTGGCAGTGAGTCATCCACTGTGAAGAGTTGGGTGGATCTCGCCGTGGTGGTTATCGCCGTGTAACCGAAGGCACTCGAACCAGCAGCCATTTTGTTTCATTGTCACCGCAGGCCAGCTGTTCGTTGATCTTTGTTTATTTTTTATTTTTTTTAAAAAGTTCATTTCAGTTTCATCGTTCAAAGTGTTCAGCTCTTCGTCGGACCGTCGAGGGACCTTCACCAGAGTTTCGGGAACACTCGGTGAAGGCCGGGCGACCGCACGGAGGCCAGACTTGTCCAGAGAAAGAGAAAGTTTTCTTTTCCTTTTTGTTTTTGTTTTGTTTTTTTGTTTTTTAAAGTGGAGATATTTGTCAAGGCAGGAACCAATTTCTTCAAGTGTAGTGAAGTTTCCATTTGTCAGTTTTCTGCGGGGAGAAGAAACATAAAAGGCAAGTTAGCATTATGGGTATTTTATAGCATTTCACACAACTTAAAGACCGGGTGAATGTGTTGAGGATACAACATGTGAGCGCAGACAAGCAAAAACTTCTGTTTAGTGCAAAACGGAAAAATCCCCACAGCTCTTCAGCTTCTCCTTTTAACAGGCAAACATTTCATCTGGATCATTTTCAGCTTTCCCTAATTATAGCGTGCCCTTCCGCGATACCACGAGAAGTCTTGCGAGCGGAAGCCGGATGTATGTGTGTGTCAGGGCTAGGGTCACATGACTTTGATCGTACCCCGAAAGCATGCCGTGTGCATATTCCCATCCAAAAGGTGCTTTGTTTTTCAAGTCACAGAGCGTGGGGCCACCTCTTTTGTGCTGGAAAGCCATTAAATACCCTGCCTCACATTTTCATGCCCGGTCAGTATTTAAATGCACACTTTTCTTGTATTTGATTAATTTGACTAATTACGTCTCTGGAAAATAGTTTTTATTGGTACACCTGCACTGGATTCAAGCCAAGTTTATTTGTTAAAGAAAGCACATGTAAAGGTTTTCGTGTGGGGGTCGGTCCTTATTAATGTTTTTAAACGATTGACCGATTTCTGTTTCGTTATATTGTGTAAGCGTGCCGATTCTGATACACTCTGGGCTTGTGTTATGTGGTTCTTTGCTGCCTACGTGTCAAACCAGAAGACCTTCCTCTATCCCTGCAGCTGTCTGACCAGCACGCTCAAGCACATATGCGTGGAGCAGTCAAATGTACACACACGCACACACACACAATCCTCCCACCTGCACTCAGCTCTTAGTTTGGATCTCTAAAAATAAAGATGACTCTCAGAAGCCACGACTTCTGGATGAGGCTTTTAAAAACGCAGATGAGCCGCAGAGGACTTTACATCTGGTCCCAGATCAGCCAGCAGCGAAAGCCAGATATTTAATATGTGCAGAAGAGCGTCCAACAGCTGGTCAGTCCAAATTGTAAAACACCACACACACATATGTGCACAGATGCAGCAGAGCCAGGGGTTCCGGCACAGGAAAGCAGTGACAGGCATTGTGATTATAGTATAAACAGAGGGGAGAGTCTTGTTTGTTCCAACTCAGACTGAACAATCGCTTCATTCTGAACATCTCACGCTGAGCCAGACACCCACACATCTTCAAAATCGTGCTCATGAAAATGCACAAAAATGTCTGCGCCGATTCGTGTTCGTGTGTACATGCTGCGGGCTTCCAAAGAAAATATAAAAAGTTCTTTTACACCAAAAGCAGTGCATTTTATAAACCTTTTGGTTTTTTATTTCTTTGCTCTTTTTTTTTGCTTTTGTTGCAATATACTCATCGATTGAACAAATAAATAAATAAACAACTATGTGATTTCTTTGAAAAAAATCTGAGGTAGGAAAAAAAGCAGGAACACTATGCAGTCCTGAATATTTTAAAGCCTTAAATGTACGTGTATGGAATTTTGAATTTCTGAATAATGTATAAATTACACATGTACTATCTGTTTATGTATTGACTGTCCGTCTACTCTCCAACTCTATAAACCATTTTATAAACTCCAACTCTATAAACCATTCGCTGGTCATTCTTAAAGAAGAGGCACTGATGTTGCTCAACATCTTTAAATAAAGGCTGTAACAATTATTCACTGATATCTGATACCACACCATAAACAGCCTTAAACAAGGGAACATTACAAGCACGTCATGTGATGTTAATTGTTTGGGTTATTTTGTCCAACACCAAGTAAAACAAGTACACATGGCCTCATCAACACACACACACAGACTGTTTTAGGACCCGTGCACGCATCCGCGCACACTCCACCTTTGAAGTGTCCTGACCCTTTCTAACCTCAGCTCTTTCCTAAAATTGCATGTTTTGGTCGTGCAGGCGCAGGCCTTGAGTTTGCAGCACTTTCTGTGGCGGCCCCTGCAGAGCTGATGATAACAGGCAGAGCAGTCAAAGTGGTAGGTAATAACTACAACGATGCGTTCAAGGACAGTCATGTCCACGAGCAGGGGCCTTGGCTTTCCGCTGATTGGAGCACTCCCCAACCCCCCGCTCCACTCCACGATGTCTGGTGAGTTAGCTCAGAGTGGAACACCTGCGGTGTGCACATAGCAGCAGCTGCATGTGTGTGTCTGGACAGTGTAATATATACGTATATAAGCACGGGTTGTATGAAGCCCATGTGCAGCAGTACCTGTAGTATCATTTGTGATTGGGGATGAATGCTGCATATGTTTGTAATCATTTAAAGGTCTGATCAGAGAACTGTGTCTGTGCCTGTTTGCAGTGCGTGTGTTCACCTTGACCTGCGATCTAGCTGTTAGAAAAGCATGTTGCACTGAAACCCAGATTAATCTCTGCTCGGCCTTTGCTCCTCACAATGTCTTCACCCGCCTATCTTTTTTTAAAATAAATCCTTTGATGTTGTCAAAGACCTTCATGGCCTTTTTTTTTTTTTTTGAAGAAATATAACTAAGTCTGACCAAACTGAAACCAGAAGATGGGAGAGATAAAAATCACTGAAAAAACATCTGCAAATGTATTCCTGTTTACTTATATGCACATGTTTGCACACAAATACACACACACACACACACTGCTGCACAGCTAATTAAAGCTCACTACAACCACACAGACACAGCAAGCACACACAAACATGTGCTGACATACACAGCCCCGTGCGGCTGACCCTAACCCCGGTAGACACACCTTCCTAATACCTCACAACTGTTTCCAATCTAAAGGTTCCTGCTTGTCTGGGCCCCAGCGAGGCCTGATTGCACGATATAAGATCCTGAGGAGAGAGGGCAAGGCTGCAAGGGAGAGAGAGAGAAAGAGAGAGAGAGTGATGTGCCTCCACTCCCCCCCACCCCCACCCCCCCCACTCTCCCTTTCTCCCCCACCCCCTTGCTGTACCTGTGCAGGAATCTGGTGTCTGTTTAAAATGTTTTTTGGGAGTTTTTTTGTCTTTTTTTAAAAAAAGCCCTGGAGACTGCAGAGGAAAACATTTGTCTTACATTCATCAGAGGAATGTCAAACACTGGAGTGTTGATGATGATGATAATGTGCTTTTAGCTGATTTTTGGTTTATAAAGCGAAGCAACCAGGATGCTCAAAGGACCTCTTTCTTTGAAATTAACGCTCTACCCCTGATTGTGTTTTATTTAAGTCTGTGGACTAAACGTCCTCACCTTATCTGCTGGAAAGTGTTTTTATGGTAATTTTGAAAATGCATGGAGGGTGGTTAATGACAACTACACTGAAAAGAGAAAAAAATTATAAAGAGGTGGGCAGACATTTTTGTTTGTGACTGAATGTGTTAGAAGAAGAAAATAGAAAATAAATTTTTAACCAATTAAACTATTTTTAAATTTAGAATTTTGTTTTTCCTTTTTGTATAACTTTACCTTTACATACGTTTGTACTTTACATTATTTTAAATTTACATTTTGTCTATTATTAAATTAATGTATTTTTTTAAGAGTCCCACTCCAAAGTTTCTGATCCATTTACACAAAACCAACGTGGGATTGAGTTGTATTTGAATTTCTTGTGTGTGACAAATATTTATACACAAAACAACAGATCATAACTGACAGTGTATTACTCTTTTTAAAATATGAATTAAAAATGAAACAAACAAAGAAAAAATACTAACTGGTAAGTTGTTTTGATGATTAGCTAATAAAAATTAAGTTAAGAATTGAGGTTTAAAGAAAACACATGCACACTGAAATCAAAGACTGATATCACAGTTACATGAAAAATAATACTGCAGTTTATTTTGTCAGACATTTTTAAAGCATGCTCTTGAATTCATTTTTCTATGTTTTGATAGTAATTACGATTTAAAACAAGTAAAGTTTTCTTCGCTTTTGGTCCTACTGTATTTTTTCACATGAAGGAAAATACGTTTTCTGTCGTGTTTTGACATACACACATTTTAGCTCTTCACATTTGCAGTGTAACATTTTGATTCACATATTAAAAGCCGTTTATTCAATTCCTGTCTTCCTGATTGCATTTACTATATGAAGCAAAAGTGTTAAATTCTCAGATAATTAAACTCCAAAGGAAGAGTTTTCGTCACCTTTGCATGGCGTGCATCGCATTCTCAAAATTTAGATCATGTCCACATCATTTATTCCTTCTTTGATCAAATTAACAAACCATTTTTAATCATTTTGTTTTCATCGAGTTTGTGCTTTTCGATTGAAGAAAGCACACTTACACTGATTTAAATGTCTAAATGTTGAGCCCCAAACTGCCTGTACACATGTGTGTGTATACATATATGTTCGACACTATTCTCTGCACGAATGTGTGTGTGTGTGTGTGTGTGTGTGTGTGTGTGTGTGTGTGTGTGTGTGTGTGTGTGTGTGTGTGTGTGTGTGTGTGTGTGTGTGTGTGCATATTTCATCCATACCTGAAGGGCTGCAGTGGAGCGAATCATAGCCCTGGGAAAAAACTGTGGGACAGATAAGGGAGAAAGAGGTGGAAAGAGTGGAGGGGAACAGGGTTAGGTTTTGGAGATTTCAGTAACTTAAAGCGTGTTCAACTATGGAGGTGGAGTGAGACGAGAAAGGACTGCAGAGGTTTATGAGAAGGTTAAGATCAGACCATGAGGGGAGAAGGAGGCTTAAAGGTCAGGAAATGAGTGCAGACACGGACAGAGCTGGGGAGGGAGGGAAGATGTGGACACGAGAGGGTGTACAAGAGAAGTTCAGTGGGGTCCTAGTGGCTGGTAGACATGGCCCAGGCCCCCTCCATCCTCCAGACGGAGAAGGCGTAGCTGAGTCTTTCATGGGCCAGGTAGTTGCAGCTGGCCAGCTTGGCGTCCATCTCATCGCTCTGCAGCACTTGGTAGAGGAAGTCGATGTAACGTGAGGCCAGCTTCAGGATCTGGATCTTGCTCAGCTTGTCCGAAGGTAGCGTGGGAATGATCTTGCGCAGAGAGGCAAAAGCGTCGTTCAGGGATTGAGTGCGCTGACGCTCCCGCACGTTGGCGATGACGCGCTGAGAGTGGAGCTCCTCGAAGGGCGCCTCGGGCCTGGGGCCCAAAGTTGTCGGGGCCAATGACACGACCGCTGAGGGGCTTTTCTTCATCCTCTTTGGCCCAGACGGTAGCAGGCTGCTGGAGCTGCCTGTGCTGCTCTCCTCTGCCTGACTGAGGCTGTCCTTTTTGGGATAAGGGGAGCGTTTTCGATTTCCTGGTTGAAGGGTCTTTTTTGATCCTCTCTCCAGCTCTTCCTCGCTGGCCCCGAGTCCTCCTTCAGGGGAGTTGGTGCAGGACACCTCTTCTCTCATTCTCCTGTCCACTAATAACCTTCCAACCACCAACACAAAAACTGGATTTCGTGCGGTTCTTTATCGCTTGAGCTTACAGCTTCAAAAAAGAAAACAAGAAAAACCCTCAGCTTGACAAGCTTGTGTAAGTCACGACTGCTGAAGCTCCATCGGATTGGACACCTTGTCGTCCTGTTTCCTGGTTACCTTGTTAAAATTCTCACTTTCACATTCCCCTCTCAACCTGCCAGACAGAACAACAACAAACCATCTGACAGGCAGGTCCACCTCCGCCTCTTTTATACCCAAACGCCAACCCGGAGCCTGCGGGCAGCTCTTATTGGCTCAAATGTTTTCCAGAGGGTGTGGCCGGGTATGAAACAGGCAGGAAAGCAGGAAGTGTGCATTAGCTGGGCGGGTGATAGAGAAAAGGGGGTAAGTGGTTCGCTTAGCCAATAAGAAGTGCTGTGTCTAATGTTGCAGAGATGTCTGAGGCTTTATGGGTTCCAGATTTGGGCTGGACCGTTAGAGCGCCTGCATCCTCGTGTCTACACAAACCTTGCATCTCTGACAGTCACCACGTGTAAGCTTTAACGTTTTAATACTTTTATGATTATAGTGGCGCTTTAAGCTTAACTCTTTTTTTCCCTTTAAAACTCAAACGAGAGAGAGTTCACCTAAGCATGTGTCGGTCATGTTCTTTGTTATCCTGACAATGAGACGCTCGCTAAAAAAACTAATGGATTAGAGAACCACAGAGAATTTATCGGTATAATAATGTACTTTATGACGTGGAATTTATGTTTATAAATCACGCCCATTGCCATGACAGGCCAAAAGGTACAGTGGTATTTTTCAGAAAGATGTTTTTTGTCAGCCAGCGAGTTAAAATCTGCATACCAGCCTCTGCAAACTTCCTTTTCCCTCCAAATGTGACACATCGATGGAAAAGTTCTAAACAAATAAGCGCAGCTTATTAATATCGCTGCCGACATCAGTTGTCAGGTTGGGAAGGGAGGACTGCCAGGACCCTAAATAACCCCCTGACCTGAGTGGCCCAGCGACCTCAGTCTGCAGAGGTGAGGGAGCACCTAATTGTGCCATCCATGGCTTCGGGGCAGGGATCGACACATGTTCCTCCACAAGAGGAACCCATCTGGGTCTGCAGCCACTTAAAATGCATTTTCCACACGTTGGCAGTCGTGACACAGCAGGTAGGCCCCGCGTGAGAAAATGACAACAGGTTGTAAACTGTGTGCAACCTACATTTTGGACACATCACTAAATCTTGCGCAAGTCTACCTCTGAATCTCTGTCAGTTTCCCAACAACAGCCAAAACCATTTAGACCTTCATGCGTCATGACTGGAGTGACTCATCTGTGGATCACTGCTGAGAAGTCTTGCAGGGAGTTTTCTGCCGCTCTGAGCTGTAGAAATGTTGTACTTTTTGATGACAGCATGCTCAGCGACAGCCTTTACATTTCAACACCTCCATCTCCATAAAGCTGGTTACATCTTTGATGTTTCTGAAGCTTCAGAAACTTTACGTAAAGACACTCAGAAACTGGTATTATTTACAAACACTGGTTTTATGGATCGTAACTAAAACCTCGTATCAGTTTCTATATGCTGCCCGACAGCCTCAAGCCAACAATTTGGATGTGATTGGCGCGGTATTTGAAGGATCGAATGCGAAGAGAGTGGTTCAGAAGATTTTTGATGAGCCCCATGATTGCACTGGTTTACATTTCATTCACAGAGAGCGGAAAGTAGCTCAATCCCAGTTGGGTTCAATCAACTTGGAAGAGAGAGAGAGAAACAGAGAGAAAAACAAAAAAAACCCTCATCTGGTCATCAAAGCAAAAGGCTGTGGACAGAAACGGGGAATTATATGAGGTTACATTTACATAAGCGGCAGAGTCAACTTAAGGATTAACTGGTATTCAAACTGAGGCCTGCTGGGTCCTCTGGTGGAGCCAAAGGAAGGACAGGAAAGTCATCGTTGCTCAGGCTAATCTCAGAAGCCGCTGCTTACCTTTAGCGAAGCCGTGGCTCTGTGCCACCATCATGGAAAAAATGAGCAAACATAAGCGGGTAGGCCTACAAGAATGTCGTGGCGCATAGAAGAGGCGGAAAAAAGAAGGAGAGAATGGGAGAAGAATGAGAAAAGGGGGGAAAAGAAAAAGGAGAAGAAAGGAGAGGGACAAGGGGGGAAAAAAGTGAGGCTGTCCAAACAGAACCAGATGCAGGAGTGTGGAGGCTCGTTTGATCTCGATCCTCATAGGCTGATTGATGTTGCACATTTCATTTCCTTGTCAAAGTCCTGACATAATGTTTCACTAAACACTCAGACCTGCTCTCATCTTTGTTCTGTTTCCACAGGGGTCATAATTAAGCTTTTTTTAGAGCTGAAAATAGATCATACACATATCAATATATCAACATACACTATATAGGCTTACATACACAGACACACGCACACACACAGGGGGGTTTGGATATCCAAAAAGCCAGTATGTTGTCTGTTTCTGTCTCTCCACCATATGGTTTTAGCCTGACTGAAATACTGCACTGAAGAGTAGCCACGCTTACACTTTGAAGTTCAGGGGGAAATATCTTTATGTCCGTAATGCAGTCAATTCAATTACCATCATGTGACTCCGCGGTGACAAACTCAGCTGGTAGGAGCACAGCGGCGTGACCGATCGTAAGTGATGTGTTTGGAAATCCATACTGGCCTAACAAAAGGAACCAATCATTGAATTCCTCCTCACCTTCACCCCTGAGAATTTCCTCACCCTCCTGCCCGCAGTTACTGAAGTTTGCACACAGCACACTACAACCATACCCATCCTTCAAGAGCTCCATCCCTCCCCAGGAGCTTATAGTGACACAAAGGCAGACATCTGGGACCCATTTCCCCTCCGTGGAGAAGCCCTTCCTGTGGGGTATCCACTTAGAGGGGTTCGGGAGGAGTAGGCTGGGGGGGTGCGGTGGGGTGAAGGTGCATGGTAGGTGGGGGATGGTGGTGGCGGTGGTGGTGATGGTGGTGGGAGCCTGAAGACTACTAATGAGGAGGAGAGGTGTGGATGATCTAAACACAGAGTCAAACCTCCTGCCTTTCCTGGTTCGGGACCTTTTCGATTAAAGAAAGGCTTCGAAATGTATTCATTCATTTTATTTATTTGTTTATTTGCAGAGTTACACATAGTTTAGCATAAAGACTGGAAACAGCTCATAAAATCCACCCGCCAACATCTCAAAAGCACAACAGGTTATTCTGCACTAAAAAAAAAAGACCTAGCACATTAAAAAAAAAGACACTCAACTGCTTTAATGACTTTTTTATTTTATTTTGTTTTATAGAGACAACACGCAGTTAGTGGTAATTACATCAGAGTTTGCTCACTGCAAAATGGGCATCCATATCCCCTGGGCAGGTAGGCAAAAAAAATTTTTTTTTAAAAAAGGAGAAGAAGAAGAAACAGGAAAAAAACAACAACAGCCCATATAAGTCTTATTATAATTCTAATTCTCACCAGGCTCTTTGTTTCTCATAGTTTCCTGCCTCTTTGGTGTCTGTTCACCTAAATGTGATATTTATGATACAGACTCTTCTCATCTGTTTCCAGAAATCCAAACGAGAATATTTCTCCCGGGCTTTCATCTCTGATTTGAAATGACCAAATCCATCCGCCAGCACAGACAAGCCCTTAAAAACACTGATTTTCCACATACAACTTTTGTTCATGCTTCATAATGCAGAAATAAAAAAAAATGTAAAAAAAATAAAAACTTCTCACAACTGGTGAAATTCATTTGCTGTTGAAGTCTTACAATCGATGGTCCAGATATGCTCCTGAACAGACCTTGAGGTGAGCTTGATTGACACACCTTTTCTAGGTGTGTGTTTACCCCCGCTGCGCACAAGCATCTATTATTCTTGTTTAGCTGTGCCTTCTTCGTATTAGATTGTAATTTATCATAATATTTAGCACCCGGGCTTCCTTCAAATGTCCCTGCTTTCATGTGTAATTTAGCCAATATCCTGCTCTGGCTCTGATTACAGTGTTTAAGTGCTGGGGTCCATCCGTGGCACATTACAAACAGTCCCAGCGGAGCTCACAGCTGAGCTGGGGATAACACACACTGGGTTGGTGCAGGCGGAGCAACAGGTTAGGCTGGAAAAAACAGACTTATGGGACTCATTCTGGCACATCCAGAGAAAAAGAAGCAGTGCATGATGGCTACAAGACAGAAGAAGGGGTGGGAATGTGTAGTGACATTATCACGCATCCAGCTCCGTCAGGTGTTCCAGTGAAGCACTGTCTGCAAGGTGGAGGGAACTAAACTAATTAAATATGAGAGTTTGCTGAAAATAAATGGGCCTGCTTGTTTTGTTTAGTTTTTTAGTAATGACTGATACGTGGCAGATAAGTTTGTGAACCACTGAATTAAAGGTGTGTTATGTGAAAGCGATATTTCTCTTTCTTGATCAAGTGTGTTGAGGGATTTATTTCACACACAAAAAGACATGCGTTAAACATGCAGGTATAAACAAGTGGTAGGTGTGCGTACATGTTGCTTCACTGTTACATCATATCATCTCCATATGTGTGAGCAGCACGTCCTGTGATCTCCCTGTGAATCAGAAAATGAATTACAAGGGCAACACATTGCAAGTACATTTGGATTTGAACTTTATTGGAAGTAAACACAAATAAGGATATTTGGATTTCTATCAAAGCTGCCTCTGTAGTCAACATGACCCCCGCCCCCCAAAGGTTTTTTAATTTAAACTTAGTGCTGACTCTAGACAGCTAGGCAGAAAGACGCTGATGTGATCAAGCTCTATATATAGAAAACCATCACATGAGAGTCATTTTCACTGCTGAGTCAGCCACACAACTTCACCATGTTAGGTTCACTTTTCTTGTAAGTAAGCCTGACAGTGAGTCAGCAGATCAGCGCTGACCATGTGGCCACTTCACTTGGAAAATCCTGTTTCAGTGTGAACTTCTTAAATGAGCTTATCAAGCCGCAAGTATTGTCTGGGAGGAAGAGACTCTTTCTACAGCACTTTTTCAACTGAATGTGAAACAGAAACACAATAATGACCTTTTACCATAGGTGAAATGTAGTGTACATTCAACACCAAGCCAAAAGCTTGTGGCGTTAAGTCTACAATGTCTGATTATCTTGATATGAGATGAGAAGGCAATCAAACACCTTTCTGGCTTTCTATGGTCCTTTTTAGACCAAAAAAAACCCCAAACAAAACATACACACATACCATGAATCAGTTTGAGCGATAGTTCTTCAGATAAAGATCCCTGTCAGGTCAAGTGTCTAAAAACTCACTCTTCAAATGCTAGTTCCTGGAAGCAGTGTGAACCTGGAAAATCCAGGATTAGACACTATCACGCATCCAGCTCTGTTGGGCGTTCCAGTGAAGCACTGTCTGCAAGGTGGAGGGAAATGTTGTGTTTCTGAAGCAGAGCTATTGCATTAGAAACATCAACAGAGCCAGCTTCAAAGGGGTCTGCCTTCACATTGAATCAGGCCCCACTTCCATTAGATTAGATGGCCTTACCAAAGTTACATTGCGTTAACGTTTCTTTATGGTTTCTCAAATCCCTCGCTCTGGTTTTGGTTCCCCCTGTGAAGCCACTTCAAACAGCCTCTGCCATGGCATATCCCTTTGTGCTCTAAAACAGCAAATATGTGTCTCTCTAAAATGTTTCAGATGCAAGCTCGCAGTGGTCCCAGAGGCGGAGAGAGCATCGCACACACAAACACATCAGAGGAGCAATGAACAATAGATGAGTGTAAAGGTAAGCCATCTAGCATGCTGTCAACAGCCGGTTCAATTGACTGATGAGTGATGGTCGGTGTAGATGAAGACAGACAGATGAGGAGGAAAAAGGTCAAAAATAGAAAGAGAAAAGCAGAAAAACAGGGAGAAATCCTGCATCTGTAAATCAGTGTGTTAAAAGGAAGGGATTGGACGGAGGGGGGGCTGCAAGGTCTAGAAACATATGTTTCAGTTTGTAAATAAAACAGTAAATTGCTATGGATATTGCTTAAATATCTGTGGGCTTTGTACCATGCTTTGCGGAAGTTCCTCGGAAATCATTCTGGGACTGCCTTCTTAAAATGCCAAAGCGACTTCTTAATGTCAAAGCGGCCATCTGGTTCTCGACCAATTCAAGATGTTTTCTTTTCATTTCGTTTTTTTTTCTTCCTGATGCTTCTTTTTTTAGATCAAATACTTCATTTTTGTATGATTAATTCCGCTTTTCATCAATTGCAGTGGAAAAGCTAGCAAACCTATAAATCCCCGTTCACCTTCTATCTGGCACTCTAAAGTAAAAGTACTTTTACTTCATTCAAGAAATTGAACACTACAATACCAGTACGATATACATCTTCAACACTTTTACAGTTGTACTGCTTCTTCTATTATGTTAAAGGCCAAGCCTAGGCAACTAATTTTCCCAAGGAGCCACATGAGAAACTGGGACTGTTGTCCCAAGGGCCACGCCAATAAGCTTAGTGGTGCTACCCTCCATAACAGTCCCACCAATAAGCCTATTGGTGTGGCGAATAAGCTTGTTGGTAGGACTATTGTGGATGGCCACAAAAACAAGATTATTGGTGGGACTGTTGTGGAGAGCCAGCAGTCTGGCCCTCCACAACAGTCCCAGTTTCTCATTTGGCCCATTGGGAATAAATTTTGCCCACCCTGTTTTGTTTTGTTTCCTTTCCTACAGTCACCTGGCTGTTTATATTTTACATACATTGCAAATGTCAACGTAACATGAGGTATCAAAAAGTGAATTTCCAGCAATATATTTAAACACTCATTCTGCCCCCTAACAATTTTAATACCAGGGTTCTCAAGGTGCAGTCCATGGAGGCAGTCGCAGCCCTTGATAACATTTTATGTGGTCTATGAGCGCAGCAGGACAAGAATGCACTACTGTACATTTGATTTATCTGCAGGTCAAGTCATTCTATGAAACAGCTGTGCAGAATGAGACCAGAGAGTTTCTTCTCTTTCTGTTAGAGCAGACTAAACTTTCCTAACACTGATAAATACACCTGGTATTAAGGAAATGTTGCAGCCACAGGAGCCACAGTTTGATAGAAGATAGTATTTAGACAAAGGTGTTTCTCATTAAAATAAATTAGGGCTCCATGCTAAAACGGAACAGAAACTTTAATGCCATTACAAACACCTGTATTTGCTTACCATTTTATGTTAAATCAGGTATATAATTTTTTTTTTTAAAAAAACCTCTAAAACAGTACAAATGATCAATATGAAGCGCTATCCTCTGAGCAGGCGTAAAAATATTGACTACACTTGATATGTGCAATTTTCTTGTGAGCCCTTCAGTTTCCCCAAAAATGTACTCAGTCATCAAAACTTTAAAAAACCACTGGTTTAATGCTTTAAATAAATGCTCAGAAGCAGAGGATATATAAGCTGAAACAGTGCTGTACACATATTTAAAGGCTAGAACAAGTAATTTCTGCACCTACATAATTTCTTGCACCACTTGAAAAATGGTAACTTTGATTTTTGATGCCAATTTTCTCCCAGGGTTGACAATTTTGCATTTCACCAACTGGCAGCGCCATCTTGTTCTCAATAAATTATGCAATGGTTTGCATATTTTTCAATTCAAATATTTAAATCAGCCACATCTGACATGTTTCCCAATATTTTTTTGAGCTGTAGAATCATAATGCATAATATGGCTTAAACTGGATTCATATCACTGCTCAGGGAGCAGTTTTAACTTTTTTTTTAACATGGTTAGTGAAATACAAAAGAATACATCACACTTTGTGAAGTCACCTTATATTTTGCAGCCAAATAACAACAGTGGAGGAAACTGAACTGAAAAAGCAATGTAATTAAAAGTAAATATCCAATAATCTACTAATACTTTCACTTTGCAATAAAACATTTTAAAATGAGGACCAAGTTTTGTGTTATAATAAGTGTGAACAGAGTGTTGACACATCTACAAAAGCTAAATGTGCTCTAACTGTTCACTTTCATGTGCCAGTGTGAACACATGAACAGGTCCAAATTTGCTGTTCTATAACTGAAGTCAGACACTCAAATTCTGACTGTAAGTGTATGCTGAATGCAAAGGAACATCTTTACTTCTTGCCGGTTGCTTGCTATAGATTTAAACAGTCATCTTGTGTTTGCTCTGCAGTGTGTAATTATACAGGATGTTTAGGATATTTGGGTTATTTGAATGTCTAAACTATTGTTTCCAGTCTCTCCACACTCTGCCAGACTGCCAGTCAAGACAACTTCCTCCCTTGATTTGGGTAGAGTCCTGTAATTGAATAAAAAGAGACCCCTCCCTCTCTTTACATACTACACACACATAAACACACACATGCACATTTTACAGGCTGGTGTATAAACTTAATAGGGTGCATTTGGTTCCAAAGCCCCCAGCCCGCTTGATGGAAAGTGAGCTGGATTGTTTTTCAGTTTCTTAATGTCGAAGTTTATAACAGCCAGATAAAAACAACGTTACCATGGTGATTTAACCACAACATCGCAATTACCTTGATGCTGCGAGACTCTCCGGGCTTACAAACAAACCAGTATAATGCAATTAAGATATAAGCACCACAAAAATGTTGGTAAAACGCAGAGGAAGGATGTAGGACAGCAACAAAGTGAAATAATCATGGTGGCTTTTCCAGGATCAAAGTTATTGATAAATATAGTAAATAACCAAGCGCCATGCCAAAATTCACTTCTTTTAATCCTCAGCATAGCAGGAGTTCTTTCCTTAATGAGCACTGCAGGATGGAATTAAGGGGACACTTTTTTTTCTTCCGCCAGATATTTTTCTCCTAACAAATAACTTAATGAGCGAAAGAACACCAAAAAATGATAGCACTGTAAAAATTCGCTAACATATTTTTCACATCAACTTCAAAGTGCTTCTATCAGGCAGCTGCTTTAACAAAATCATATAGCAAAAAAAAAAAAAAACACCCTGCACCAGCCTCCCCCAGCCCCCACCTTTCCTTTGAGGGACAAAATAAAAATGTGGATAAATGGAATAATTGCCCAACTTCAAAGTGCAGGTTATTGCCTGCATTTACTGTTGCGATTGCAATGCAGTGGGGATGTTTTCTCTTCATAAGGGTGGCTCGGCTTGGTGGAGAAGTGCTTCATTCCTGTCAGGGTGCAAATCACATTTTAATGCCTAAAAACACTGACCCTTCTGCCCCGGGCTTAGTCAGAAGAGGAGTGCATGACACTTTCAAACTGATTCCATGATAGTTTCTAATACTCACATTATGAGCTTTGTGATTTTATTTATTTTTTTGATGGGGAGGATGTTGTACTTTTTAAAGAACAGCAGACATTAAAAATTTTAGAGGAACAGAAAGTGCAAAAGAAACAAAGAAATTCCTGGTCAGAAAAGAGGAAGAGCTCTTGGTCACAGCCATGCACATTTTCAGACTTTATTAACAGCACTCTTAGACACACTCCTGCACAAACACACACACCTACATTCAGTCAAATGATACATGCGGATGCACAAAGTGTACTTCATACACGGGAGTTTCCAGACTCACCTTACAATATAAATGTCCATAATCTGGTTTCACGTGGATGATATGAAACAAAGTAACTTGATTACTTAAGTGTGCATAACAGTGTCATCACAGCCCAATGAATGCCCGTTTCGCCTTTTTGTCACACAGACAAAAAATAAAATAAAATTTTAAAAAATCACTCATACAATAAAAATGCTGGTTCAAAGTTCAGAAACATACAGTACCAATACATTGGTGCTTATTTGGAATTTCACAGGAAAGCCTAAATGATGAAGGATTTCAGGCTTACCTGCCTTCAATAAGGCCTCGACGCATTTTTAAAGCAGTGTGTGAATGTATATCAGTTTTAAATCACTGTACATCAAGGGACTGGTGCTTTGTGATCCGATTTCGTCATTTGATTACTCAATGTACAACCTGTAAGCTAGTAAAAAAAACAAAAACACCTTAAATAGAAATATCACACAGATGGAACGATAAGAAACGCCCATGAACTGTACATTTATATCTGGAAGAGGGATACCCCCTAGTGGCTGCAGCACTGAACTGAATGTTTTCACAGAAGAGTCTGTAAATTTGCAACAAGTTCTTTAACTGCGATGTGGTTAAAAATTTGATCATATTCTAGAAATGTTTTACCAAGAGGACACTGTGTAGCTTCAGGGGTGAATGAAAAAGTAAGAAAATAAAATCTATCTGAGCTCGTATAAAACGGAGCTGGATTTATCAAAAAAGTTTAGAAGTCAGCGAAAAATCCTGCTCAGAATTAAAAATAAACCAGTACGTGGTGACGTGGAGACCCTGTTCAAGGTCATGATGCTCTGCATAAAGAAAAGAAAAAAAGCACTGCTGGTTTATTTTTATTTTTTTTGCTCCTCCATCAGCTCCACACTGTGAGAGCAAAGTCTGTGCATCTTCTGTAAGATGCAGGACTTTCCCTCAGAAGTCACTGAGGATACCGATGTCCTCAAACTCAGTGCGGTATTGTTCAGCAGTGTGGGTGAGCATGAAGGACCATTTCAGGGTCATGACGCTCCACACACAGGACAGGAAGAAGCTCTGAGGGTCAGTGAAGGCTGCGAAAACAGAGACACACAATTCAATTCAATTTTATTTATATAGAACCAATCCAGACAACAGCTCCCTCAGGGCGCTTTGACAATCAAATAACCCCTAATTCAAATAATAATCTATAGATAGATAGATAGATAGATAGATAGATAGATAGATAGATAGATAGATAGATAGATAGATAGATAGATAGATAGATAGATAGATAGATAGATAGATAGATAGATAGATAGATAGATAGATAGATAGAGTGTAGATTACTACACTATATGGATAAAGATGTGGACCTATGCACATTAAATGTCCCACTCTACAACCATGGGCATTAATGTGATCTTTTAACTGAACCCTTTCTTCTGTAAAGTAAAAGATGCTGGCTGCAAAGTACTTGGTCAAATAATAAAACTATTTGAAATAAGTAGATGATAAACAATGATTTCACATAGCAACATGTCTGATTATGTACACCACAGAGATGTTTGGTAATGAACAATATACATTAAAAAAATGAAGTGAGACCAGAAAGTGATGCCGAACAACTCACTGTCTTTGTATAGGGTACCAATGCCCAGGAAAACAACGAAGCTTGCGAGTGCCAGCAGAGAGAAGAAAATCCCAATGAGTATGAAAAACCTGAGGCCTTTCAGCCAGGTCCGCCAGTAGTCCTGCAGGTACATGATGTGAGTGATCAGGGTCCAGAGTGCCAACACACCTGAGGGAAGAGACCAGGTACAGACAGCAAAGTTAGCTTTCAGCTTCATGAGTCTGTTTAAAAAGCACAGTACTACAGGTTTTACATGATATGATCCACCTTCTTGGCATTTTCTAATATTATGTAAATGCATCAACACATTTCCACATTGTTACACTTTTTAATTTTATTGTTGCACTGTAACAGAGCTGCAGTTGTTGTGCACATATTCAACTCCTCTCTGATTCAGATTTAATCCTAAAGCTCTTGTTTTACTAACCTTTAAGCCTTACGTCAGGACTGGTGCTGAAAACTAAGTCTGATTGGAGGAGGAAGTCTGAATATTACAGTGAGACTGGCTGAGGATCTGTATTTGGTGGTATCTATAAGAGTTCTGATTCTCAGGTGTTTGATTTCAGTTTCCTTGAGTTCATCAGTGGGGAAAAGATTAAAGATTAAACTTGTGTCAAGTATGTTTTAAACCCCCCTTGGAAAATACTCTGAGGGACCAATTTGTGTCCCAAAGAGGAAAACATCCTTTACAACAACAGCTCCTCACTTCTGGAACATTATTCTAACTTTGAATGTAATCTTAAAGCCATCATACCTAGCTGTTTTCCTTATATGCTTACATTTTCTTTTTGTTTGATTGATTTGTAATTCATACAAGCTAACTGTATGTTCTGTCTAACATCAACTGTTTGCCTAGTTTTTGCTCACTTTATCCATTAATGACTTTTATGTTTTCAAAAAGTAGCTAGGAGGCAGATTCTGCATCAGCCATTTGGCTAACACTGGTACATTTATGGTAACCTTCATTAATGCAGAATGTCCCTGACAATTAACACTAACATTAAAAATGTGTAGTAAACAACACACAGCTGAACTGAACATACAGCCATGTGAAATAGCCTGTGAAAACCTAAGTACACCTCATGATTCAGATGCTTGTAGCACCACCCACAGCAGAGATAATTTAAAGTAATGGTTTTCATTATGAAGTTATTAGTCGCTAACATTATTTGGGAGGAATTCTGGCCCACTTTTCTTTGTTTGCTGAGTTCATTGAGGTTTTGGGGTATTTGTTTATGCGCAGCTTTCTTAAGGTCCTGCTACAGTATTTTAATCAAGCTGAGGTCTGGACTTTGACTGGACCATTGCAACACCTTAATTCTTTTCTCTTTCAGTCATTGCGTTATAGATTTGCTAGAGTGCTTGGGAACTTTGTTGTACTGCATAACCCACTTTTAGCTAAGTAACACATGAGCCTTCATATCTAACTCTAGAATACTTGGGTATACAGAGCAAATGGTTGATTTAGTGACTACAAGATGCCACTTCAGGAGCTCAGGTCCTATGGCTGAAAAACCATAATCATCAACCTTCCAACTGCCATGCTCAACAGTCGGTACGAGGTGTTTGTGCAGTGCATTATAGCCAAACATCTGCATGTGCTTTTTAGTGAAAAGAGGATTTCTCTTTGTATCCCTTCTAAATGAGCCATACTTGTTCAGAAACTCCTTTAAATTTGAGTCTAACCTTATTGTAAATTTGCTGGGGTGTCACTTCCAGAAAGACTTGAAAGCTCGATCCTAGAAAATTAACAAAACATCTGCTTTTATACAGGTGCTCACACTTGCTGAATCATTTAATCAGGTGCTCTATTTACCCTCTTAATTCATATGGAAGAAGTAAGAGTGTACTTAGCTTTCACAGTGAAAACTGTCTTTTTCACATGACTGCATATACCAGTCATTGAAATAAATCTGACTGGTCATGAACTTTTGTTTGTATGATCAATTAATGTTGGATCATGACACAGCATGCTGCCACATGCTGAGTCAATAAATCACACTTCTCTTTTTGTCATTGCAACAGAAGGAAGTGCAACAACTTTTATATTAGTTGAAGATCAGTGAAGATGCACAGGATACACTTTTGCTCTTTCCTGTGGGATGACTCATCATCGTGTAAACATGTTTGTGGTCTCACAGTATCAGATTCAGACTTACTTGTGGGTAAAAGAATTCAAAATCTTGATATTATATCAATATGTATTTAAAAAAAAACATGGTATGGTGCAAATGAACCTTTAACTGTTTACTGTGTGCTAGGTTTTTTTTTATATATTTAAAAAAAAAAAAAAAGTTGGGATGGACAGTCAGTATGCAAGCATACAACAACAACCATGACTCTACTTCATGTGCTGGATTATTTCTGATATTGTGTTAATAAAATGACAGCTTTGATTAAAATCAATAGCCCAATTTTTTTCAACGCAGACTAAATCAGGCTCGTCAATTACGCCCCAACCTGATGGACAAAGAAAATGCAGCTCTTCATTTTCAGTCTGATTAATGTGTTACTACCAATGTAATTAGGAATGGTTACTAACTAACTGCACAAAAAGATGACACCACTGTTGTACTTTAACTAGTTTAATCTTAGGTAAAAATGCACATTTAGCAACCGCTAACACTGAGTACACTACACCCTATCAGCAGATGAGCGCAGAGGTTTCAGATGCTCATCTGTAAACCTCGATAGAGTTTCAAAGGTCAAATTTCCAGATGCAACTCTTTTATCACCGTTGCACGGTTGTGCACGGGCGGAAGCATTTTTATCTTTTTGGCAAACCTAACAGGATCTAACATTGCAACTTATAGACTTACAAAATTGTGACCAACACCCTGTCAAGTCCATTGTCCATATGTTCACACTGCATGATAAGATCTGCATGATAAAATCTGAACTCAAAGCAGCACAATCGTAAAGGAAATGCTACTGCTCTAAAACAACAGCTTTTCTTTTGCAATGTTGACATATTTTCCTTTTGTTGTGAGTTTGCACAGACATGTCCTTTAACCAGGTGTAAATCTGTACTCAGATTATACTCGGATATACTTGGATTATACATCACGCTCCCTTATTCACCGTCAATGTCCACAGTAAGTCATTCATTTGTAGAGACTGATTCAGTACAACCAACATCTGCATGAGAAGGTTGAAAGAAAAAAAAAGTGGTTTTCAGAAATACAAAGTACTGGTGATTCAGGATTGGAAAGGTTTTAAAAATGTCATTTAAAAACTGACATTGGAGAACGGAGACTCTAATGGTTGATCTAGTAGGTGCTCATCAGAGGGAACAGGTTAAAGTATAAACAACAGGAATGCTGTTATACTTGTTAATACATGATGCTGAAAACCACCGAAAAAGACTCTTCTACTGTGGATAGTGTTATTTGTCTAAATGTTCTGAGAATTATTTCATAATTCAGATGAACACAGAGCGACTTATTTTACTTAGATTTATAGGATGTGGGTTTTGAACATATTTAAACTTTCTATTTAAAAAAGACACTTGTGTAGAAGTTTATTGATAGCAAAGTGGCATCTGATTATTTTAAGGTCTTTAAGACAAACAGAAAATTTAACAAAAACAAAAAAAAAGTCAGGTAATGACAAATTTTAAAACTACAATATTTACCCACACATTTAGTTGCCGCATGTATCATAAAGTTAGATGACCTGGCCTTGAAATTGAAGTTATACCTGTGACACATCTCTAACTCTACGCTCCCATAAATGCCAATAAATCTCTCATTCACTGCTCCTCACACTTATCACATGTATCGCTGCAGAGAGTGTTTACTTCACCTGACAGTCCTCCCATGGCTCCAGTCCAAGGCTGATTGTACACGAAGTTCCACACCAGAAAGGCTGAAAAGCCCACGATCGTACCAAACGAAGCATAGGCGATCCTCATGTACGTCTTATTGATACCCATGATTGCAAATTTAAAGTTAATAATAAAACAAAAAAAATAACAGGCTGTGTGGGGAGAAGAAGTCGCGGGCTGGGCTGGAGGAGAGCCGAGTGTCTGTGAGAGCGACAGCTGCAGCAGCAGGAGGCAAGAGCTGGTAATAAAAAAATATCTACCTGACAGAAAAAAGGTCCACGAGGACACAGTGTGACTAAAAAAACGCGTGTGCTCTGCTGGCTAAGGGTTAATGTGGTTACTGTGAAACATGACAGCGCGTTTCTGATGAGGGATGTCCTATCCAGCTGCAAAAACACACAGCCTTGCGTTACGTCATCAAGAAATCTGATCACGGTGGGTGGACTCAGCAACCCCTACAGGACCACAGAGGAAATTATCTACCTCAGAGCTGTGTGTGTGTGTGTGTGTGTGTGTGTGTGTGTGTGTGTGTGTGTGTGTGTGTGTGTGTGTGTGTGTAAAATAACAGCTGGATGGATTAAAACCCTTTTTAATTTGCATGTTGGATTCATAGATGATGAATGACAAATGTGTTTTTATTTTATCTGGGCAGATCATAAGTGAAGAAAATAAGAAAATGATCCAGCATGATTTACATGGAGGTTTTGAATAAAATAACGTGCTTCTTGGGGCTGTTATATTAAATTTTTATTTGATCTGTGTACTGCATTTGAAACAGATGCCCACATTGTCCATAGAAACTGCTGGTGTTGGTACAAAGGCTCCTGTCTCGTCTTCATAGGAGAATTCTCCCCATCCTCAGCCATCCTTCATGGGGTCTTTCCCATATTCTCAATCTAAATGCCATCCCTGGGTCAAGATAATCCATTTATACAGTCATGTGAAAAAGAAAGTTGTCACTTTCTAAATTGTCTTGTAAAACATTCAGTAGGCTCTCATTGCTTTCATGGGAATTAAGTGGCTAAATAAATAGGTGTTGCTCATCAAAATAAGATCATGCAATGGTTGCAAAAGCACCATGAGCTACATCTAAGATGCTACAGAAGTTAGCATGTTAAATGCTTAAGTTCATGACAGTACAATCAGAAAAACATTGAACAAGTATGGCTTGTTTAGAAGCTATACAAGGAAAAAGCCTCTCGTCTCTAAGAAAAGCACATGGCAGAACAGCTTAGGTTTGCAAAGCTGCATCAAAGGGATAAAACCATAAGACAGATAATGGTCATAATGCTGTGAGTTATGTACTGATAGGCTGTTTGGTTTTCTCCAAACAACTCATACTAACTGTCACCAAGCTAGAATAATGTTCCCAAAGTGAGGAGCTGTTATTCTAAAGGATGTTTTCATCTTTGGGACACAAATTCTCCCCTTAGAATATTCTCCAATTTTATGCTGCCATCAATTCAAAGAGTACCACAGGCACCTCTGACACAATGCTATCTTACATACAAAGCACTCCATTGATTGCAGCAGTGTTCTAAACCTGCACAATTAATGTTTTGGAAAAAGAGCGCAACAACATTCAAAAGGGCAATGGTATATTTACATATATAAAAACATATTTATTTACAATATATTTATTGTAGAGTCCTAATTTCCACTGCTATGCAGACGATCAGCTCAGTGATCCTACGCCCAAGGTCCTTTCATCAGGCCCAAAAAGGGATTTCTTTTTTTAATATACATTTTATTTTAAAAAGACCACAAAAAAATGTCATCCATGCTTTCACATCTTCATGTTTGGACTGCTATATTTCCTGCTCTCAGTGGCTGTAGCCCAGGAGCTAGAGCAGGTCAGCTACTAATCAGAGGGTTGGTGGTTTGATCCCCGGCTGCTCCAGTCTGCATGCAAAATATCCTTGGGCAAGGTACTAAGCCCAAGTTGCTCTCCGATACATCCACTGGAATATCAGTGCTAGAAAGTGCTTGAGCATAGAAAAAAGTGCTTGCGTGAATGAGTGAATGAGGCTATAAAGTGCTTCGAGTGCCCATGCCACTAAGTGGTTCACCAGCCACCTGGTGGATGTTAAGAGGTTTACACCAGAAATAGTTGCTCATTTGCATGATCAGCTTGGTAATAACAGGTATCGAAAAAGTTTTAACTTTCTGTTACAAACACAGCTGTGTGCCAACCTAGACCTTGCTGCTTCTTCATATCAATTGTATTTACAAAATGTGCAACTCTATAAAAGCATACCAAATATGACCTGGGGTTGAAGTTAAAGGTACATGTAAACATAATGAAGAGCTGTCTGTGAAGGTTCTCAGTCATCCAGGTCATTGTAGTCTAAGGAGCTTGGAAAGAAAAGCGTCTGAACTTCTTTAAGTTGCTTGAAGACGTTTCACCTCTCATCAGAGAAGCTTCTTCCGTTCTAAGGGTCAAAAGGTGGAGAGTTTAAATCCAGTGGGAGTTTCCCCGCAAAGAGGGACAAAGGACCCCCTGATGATCCTCTACCTAATCACATGAGCCAAGGTGTGAAAACGGGTGTGGGTCACAATCAGCCAGGGTTTCGGTTGAGCTCATTGTGAAACCTGGCCCCACCCTATCATGTGATTTCCTGAGTTCTGGAAATCTGAAAGATAACAGGAGTTAGAGTCAGAACTGCAGAACTGAAGAACTGTAAGAATAAAAAATGACCTTTATACAAACAGTGGAAGATGGTAAAGGGTTTTAGAAGAGCTGATACAGTTTTATTGTAGCTCAAAGATGAAGATCGATGACTTGAAATGGGTCAAAATGTCAAAGAATGAGCTTTGTAAGGGGTAATGTCAGTTGGACTGACACAGTCAAAAACAGCAGTTGACACATTAGTTAAAAGAACTTTAAACCAACACAGAAATATGTTTTTCTTTTTAAACTTTTTATTTCAAAAACAATCCAACTCTTTGTTTAATGCTGTACAAAAAGTAATCAAAGAACTGTGCAAATTATTGGTAAACTGATTAGTTCAATAAAATAATCATCAGTGTACGCAGGACTACAGCGTGGAATCATGCAGTAATAAGAGGGGAAACGTGACAAATAATAATTGCATGTAAGGTCTGGCAGATTTTATTTTTTTAAAGAAACTAAACTAAAATGACACAAATTGAGAAGTTCAACAAATACATAAACCTCCAATAAAAAGTAATGAGAAAGTTACATTTACAATAATGCCAGCAGAAAAGATGACTTTAAAACAAATGTTCAGAGAACATCATGCTAACATTTTCCACATGAAGCCATAGCCTCCTATTTAGTTGCTGTGTATTAATGATTTTAGACAAAAACCTGAGTGGAGTTAAGCTATTGATCATGCATACTGAACCTGGAAAGGTTCAGAACTCTTCGGCTCAAGAGTTAAACCAGCAGGATGCTTTTATTGTGAAAAAATTAAAGAAAGTGTTGCATGCTTCAGTAATGCAGTGATACAGTGGAGAAAAAAACTGCACTAACCCATCTTATGTTGGCCGTTAATCTGGCCCATAGGGGAAAAACAGCATACAGCACTAATTTAATGATGTCGATGACAACTTTACATTTGCTGGCAAGAAGTAATAGAAAAAGAACTCGTCCAATTTCTTCTTCATGATCTTGATAATGACGTTGTCACGGTATATACGCTGAACCAGCATGTCTTCTCTGGACAACACCAACAGATCACACCATGATGTGCCCGTAACCATCATCTCTCCCTGGATGTGCCAATAGTACGGGTGATTCTTATTCAACTGTAAGACTCCATTGCGACAGATCAGGAAAGCGCAATCAATGAAGCTCCGAAACTTGACGCATTTAGCATGTACCAGTCCAAAACTGTTGGTCTCATTGGAATCGTATACCAACCCATCAGGGTTCGCCCCCAGCCACGGAGCATTCGGATGAACGACAAAACCACAGGGGTACCAGTTGACGCACATTTGCCGACAATATTGCTGGAAAGCTTCATTTTTTATTTCCTCCTCTATCTGTGCTGCTTTGCTCAGAGAAAATCCTTTCTGAATCTTAAATATCAGATGCTCGATATTGCTTTGTCCCGATTTGAGTTTGCAGATCTCTCTGAAACGGCTGGTCAAGCGCAGCTTCTGCAGTTTCTTTATGTTCTCCCTACAGCCACGAGTGGATTGCTCCAGAGTGTGTGCTTCTTCCCAGGTGACCTGCATGGCATTTACATGTTCCTGCTCCTTGGCGCTAAGTGTAGGAATGGCAGACACTGATTCCAGTTCATAGTGAGATAGAGGAAGCGGCAGCCGAGAGGGAGCATCACTGTTTATCGTATAACCCTGAGTTGATGGCACAGGGCACTGGTAGGATAGGAGGGAACCTTTGGGAACTTTACCAGAAGCACAGTCCACCCATTCCACATCTGTTGTGAGGCCCATTTTGGTTATCAAAGGCTTCTGGTCATCAGGAAAGTCCCTGTACGCTTCTTTGAGCCTTTCAATAAACGACTGGCATTCAGATGGAACAACAGTGGTGAATTTCATGGGCGTCAACCTGTATGACACACATAATTATTATCATCATTATTATTATTAATATTATTATTTTTAGCAAGTTGGGAGGGTGATTATTGAGGTTCTTGCCATTCTTACCTTGGAAATTCTAGCATGGTTTTCTGCAGGGGGCACAATAGCTTCTTCCAAAGAGTTTCACCCAAGGAAAGAAAGAGAAAAGTCCATTTTAATTGTTACAAAAATACAAACAAAAGACAAATAAAAGCATCTAAAAGCATAAAGAGCACATATTCTGCACATATTTGCAGATGACACCATTATGGAATCATGTATTTTGAGAAAAAGGATTGGCCAACTAACCCTGCACTTTGGTGTAATGACAAATTTTTCTCTAAACTTGTGTTTTGAACTTTACCTTCAAAATGAGTGCCACTTATGGCTGTAAGCAAAGTCAGCATCAAGTTATCAAGTCATTGAATCATCAAGTTATTGAATAGATTAACCATTTATCTGGACAAAAAAGTAATTCCAAATGCTGTTTTGCAGTACAAAAGACTCCTTACACACATTTTTACTAACCATCAGACTTGTACAATTTTTATTTATAAAACTTCTGAAGCACCAGAAACTCAGAATGCACTCGCCCGCATTTCATCAATAGAGGCTGTTCATTTTTGAAACTTAAGGCCAATTCATCGGTCAATATCCTAGATCACTTATGGCAGTTAATTCAGGAGTAATTATTAAAATGGGAAACGAAAGGTTCTCACAGTTCCCGTAGAACAGGAATGGGATTTAATCGAACAAACTTGATCGCTGAATCATCAAATGTTTTGGGAACAACAGTGATTGTATCACTACTGATTCAAACTAGCTGTAAGGATGTTTGTAAGGACTTCAGAGCATTACTCAGGCTTAATTTCACATCATATCTTGAATAAGCATGCATCAATAAATTCCAGATGGTGGTGTTAAGCTGCATGTGCACTTGAAACAATTATTTAATAAGTAGCGCTCTACTTTCAAGTCAAACCCATTAAGACTACTAAGAATGCAAACATTTTTAAAAAAATCCAATTCTTCAAAAGCTAATTCACTGACACTTTTTATTTCCATGAATTTGAGATGTCTCTTACCCTAAGTGAACTAAAGAAATGACAGCTAAGGGAAACTGGAAGTCAGCACAAAATGTGGATGGCCAATAAAACTTTCAGACGATGTAAATGCTGAGCAGACAAGCAAAGTAAAGCCTCCATAAAGCAAAAGACCCGCTGAAAGGTTTAGCTGACAGGGAGCTAGTGATGCAACATTTCACTGTAAAGCGCTGATGCGCAAACAGAGTCTAAAAGTAAAATTTGCATGGCACATTCTCGCAAAACTCAATGTCTGAGGTATGCAAAGCAACATGTCATACTGTAAACAAGTGGCATGGACAGATAAAGTTGAGTTAAAGGTTTACGAGATAAAAGGAGCAGCATTTGATGAAAGAATGCCTTGGCAGTCGCTAAACATTGGAGTGGCAATATTCTTCTTTGGGGTTGTGCAGCAGTAACAGCAAAAGCACAGAGAGGCTTTCACTACATAGTAACAAAATCTCATTGGACAGCAGCCCTCAACCATCAGCTACTCAAAGAAACACAAGCTTAAGCATTTTTGATGGCACTTAAATTCATCTGCCTTAGTAATGCTGTGTAAGCAAAACAGCCTAAAAACGTCAGAACGTAAAGTAATCTGCACAGAAAAGTGGCTGAAAATACACAAGTTAGGATGAGAAAGACTATGGCTACGTTCAGACTACAGGCAAAAGCACATCAAATCCGACTTTTCTGACCCTATGCGACCCATATCCGATCATGGTATGACAGTGTGAACAGCACAAATCCGATACGCCAATTATCAGCGCCGGAGAAGCGCCCAAGAAGACATTGTGAACGCTTCCTGGCCATCCAGTGTAGATGTTAGTGAAACTGTTGGGAAGACAGCGTTGGAGAAACGTGAACATTTTATTTGTACTGTATAATCTGCAGATTCTGACAGAAATTTGCAACTATGCTTTGAAGCACCGCTCCTCTGTAAAACACCAATAAGGATAATAATAATAATAATAATGGATTGGATTTATACAGCGCTTTTCAAGGCACCCAAAGCGCTTTACAATGCCACTATTCATTCACTCTCACATTCACAACTGGTGGAGGCAAGCTACGGTTGTAGCCACAGCTGCCCTGGGGCAGACTGACAGAAGCGAGGCTGCCATATCGTGCCATCGGCCCCTCTGGCCAACACCAGTAGGCGGTAGGGTAAAGTGTCTTGCCCAAGGACACAACGACCAGGACAGAGATCCCAGGGATCGAACCAGCGACCTTCCAGTTACAGATACGCTTTCCCACCCCCCTCAGCCATGGTCGCCCCCCCAGATAGTAGTAGTAGTAGTATAGTAGTTATTAGGCTATATGTAAATAACAAAATAACTTTATAACTTAAAGCAAAATTGGGAAACGTAAAGTGTGAAACAAGTCTTTATATTAAGGGCCATCAGTCAAACAATATTGTTTGCTCTGGGTCTAAACAGAGCATGTTGTGTGTGACGTCTTCTTTTGCGCATGCAGATCGCTTTGAAGGTTCACACTAGAGCGCGTTTACTGTCACATTTTATATGTAGTGTGAACAAGCAGACAAAAAAATTGGATTTGATCAAAAAATCGGAATTGAGCATTAAGACCTGCAGATCCCTAGGAACTCCCAGGTTGCTGATGTGTTGTCAATCTAATAAGTTGTAATCATTGATTTCTGTTTTTGTTTACTTATTTTATTGAGTGTCTGTCTTTAGGGGGGAAGTGGTTGTAGTTCCAGAACTATTGGCTATTTAGCATCAAAAAATAAAAGGAAAAAAGAAATCCCAATAAAATAAACATTTAGACAATTGTCTGCTTTTGTGCACGTTTACTGAAAGGTGTATGTGGGACCTTGGAAAGTTAGGAATAGCATTTTGGATTCTCAGCAAAGTTATTTTAGATTTAAGAAGCCAAAACTTACTTTTGTGTTTGAAGTTTCTAAACCTTTTTTAAATATGTGGCTCTCACTTGTCCCTTCTTCAATCTGGCAATCTGCTTCTGACTCATCTGAGGTACATTCTCCATCTTCAGTTGCTTCATCAGTTGAGCTATTAGCTGAAGCCTCAACTCTGGTACCTGCCACATGAATCTGGTTTGTGTCAGTGATGTCTTCTTCTTCCTCTTCTTTTGATCCGTTTTCAAAACAGTCTGATGTAAAATCGTTGTTGGCTTGTTGACTTATGTCACACTCAATATGCTCTTCTTTAACACAGACTGGTGTAATGAAGTTGTCAGCTTCAGTCAGCACTTGTCGCTGATCCCAACTTAAGTCATATTCTATTTGCCCTGCTTTAGCTATCGTAGTGAGGCCCTCTGATATTTCAAGGTCCACCCTGGTGTTAGGCTCTGAGGGCTGTTCTCCAGCGTAGTTATTAACATCTGTCATAGGAAATAGAAAAAAAACAAAACATTATTGAATACATTACATAGTAATCATATATGTTTTTGCTTTAGTTTGAGTCATGGTACTTGCCCCTTAACCTGAGATTCTTTTAACATGTCAACGTGGACGTGTCAGTGAACAAATAAGAAATGGAAACAGTTTATCTCAACTATCCTTAGACTCTTACCATGCTGGGGGGGAGAGAGAGAGAGAATCAATAGTCACCATGCAGAACAGCTGCTATTGAGTTATTCACAATCACCAGCCACTCAGTTAGGTACACCTGATCAAAAGTTCTTCAACACAAGAGTGTCGGTATGCAGAAGAGTGTCTGTAAGCGCACAAGACATCAAACCCTGAAGCAGATGGACTAAAGCAGCAGAAGACCACACTAGATGCAACTCTAATCAGTCAATAATAGGAAACTGAGGCTAGCCAACAGTGGACAACAGAAGACTGGAAAAATGTATTTTTCTGTTCCAACATCCAAATACAAATCGGGGTCGGTCAAGGCTCACTAGAGCCGGTGAGAAAACCGGACATCCGGCAAATCGTTTTCAAACCCACTGCCATCTTTCGCTACTCAGGTTAAACAGGATATATAAGTCACTTAGATAACTTAAAAATGTTATTTTTTTTGGCTTTTTTCAGTATTTTATTTGTTTCTGACTAAATCAGTTTGGCTGAGATTAAAGTTATAGTTTTTACACCGCTGAATAAACATCAAGCAGACAGCTGATTATCAGAAGTGTGAGATGCTCGAGAATATACTCCGGTGTCCTGTTATATTTTAGATAGCAAGGAGTTTATTAAACTTCACCGAAACAATCTGCAAATTTCATTAAAATTTAATAGACTATCATCTTGTCTTTATTTTTAGTTAGCACATCTACTAACACACCTCTAAAGTTACTACATCTCAGTCGAGCAGAACAGTTTTTGTTTTTTTTTTTTCTTTTTTCTTTTTTGAGCAGAACAGTTTTGAGATGCAGTGGGAGGGGGAAAGTGGATGTGCAGCAGACAACAGCAACTGTGTGATGCTATAGTATTTTTGTGGATCAATATCTCCAGCACTTGACTGAATCCGTGCCATGAAGAATTAAAGCAGTTCTGTTAAGGTTAAATGGGGTCCTACCTGGTACTGGTCATTTTGTATGTGTTAGACTGATGGGTTACTACCTATGAAACATGTCCGCAGTAGTTTAGTGGTAAAGGCCAATCGAGGTGAAGTTAATTTTAACAGCTTTACAGGGCTCGCAAAATCGCTAGCCCGACGTCCCGGGGCTAGCGATTTTTTCAGTCGGGCTACCAAAATCTAACTCAGCCCTGCCCGTCGGGCTATCATAGGAAGGAAAATATACGTCTGCGCTTTTACATTCTTTCGCCAATGTAGCTGAGTAATTATGTCATTGGCATCGATGAGTCGCTGTCAATATGTGACATATTGAAATCGCGTTTGAATTTGCGCTTGCTTTTTGCTTTCTGCTTTCACTTTGCGATCGCGCAGACGGTGTGTAGAGAGCAGCAGCACTGATTGGTGAGTGACGATTATTTGTGCACCAATTCCTCTGACATCGTCTTATCACTCATTAGCTTACTATTCAAACGCGACAAGTGAAATCTCTCGCAGAAAGCTTAAACATATGAGAGGTTGAGTGCGCAAAGAATCGCTGACCGTTATGTAAGTACGTGTGTAAAAGCAGCAGGATTTACGCTGGTATTTTAGTTCTGCTCAGCCAGATAAGACAGGTCAGGGTGAAGAAGGGGCAGCCAAAGAAAAGCCTACCACAAAACGGAAAAATTATGACAAATCAGACTATGAGGCAAAAAGAAAGCCTCATAGTCTTTCTTTTGTCCATGGTTTCATGGACAAAAGAATTTCTGTGGCTGGAATATGACAAGCTAAATAACATGATGTTCTGCCAGGTGTGTTGTGAGTTTCATTTGATTTCTGAGTCAACAAGTGCCTTTGTTACTGGGATCAGTAATTTTAAGAAAGATCCCATCAGGACCCATGAGAAATGCAAGAAATGCATTATTGCCCAGTGTGCAGTATCTTTCCCAGAACAAACAGCAATTGCAAAAAACATACTAAAAGTAAACCAAGCACAACAAGAACTCCTGAAAAAGCTGTTTAGAACAGCGTGCTATATTGCAAAGAGTGAACTACCATTGGCAAAATTTAGCAGCCTTTGCAAACATCAAAAAGCAAATGGCCTAGATCTTGGTTCCACTTACTTCTTACCCGTGACTTCATTGGAAATTTCAGATTCATGTTCTATACAGTTCTTACAAGTTCATAGAAATTTATCTTCAATTTGAACCAAGTATTTGAGTTGATGGTTGTAATTTTTATACAGTTGTTGTGATTTGTATTTTAACAATTTTTTTGATTATTTTTTGTTTCCGTTACAATATTATACTTTAATGTATAATATTGTAATGGAAACAAAACATTTAAAAAAAAATTGCTTTCTTTTTTATTCGGGCTACCAAAAACAGAAGAATGCCTGCCCGAAGGGCTACCAGAGATTTTGAAATTTTGCGAGCCTTGCTTTATAATGTGAGGGGGCCCTTTAGTATTAGTCTTAACTAACTAAAGCATTAAATTACGCAACCATCACACACACGTCCTACAGTATTTACACACGGTGTCGCATTAAGCTTGTAATGCTTTAATTTAACAATTCCTCTTCAAGTGTAGCTAATACAGGTCAGTCAACTGGAAACGCAAGAATCCAAAAGCAACAAACCTATCCTGTGTAACTTTATCTCGGGGTTGAGGACCATGTGCAGAATGTCCCGCAGGCGCTTGTTTTCCTCACAGCACTCCACAACGATACTTTCAACTTCACCAAACACCTCCATGGCCACGGCGGTGAAGCGTTCAGTCAAAAAGCTCCGAAAGCCCTGGAGTCTAACGCTCGACATTTTGGACTATTATTATCTACACAACGCCTGAGTTCATCCGCGTGAACACGCTCAAACAAAAGAAAACAAACGGAATTTCACAAAGGCGACTTCCTGTAGGAAAAGTCTTCTTCGGTGGATTTCGTGGGTCACATTAGCGCCCTCTTCTGACAGCGCGCAATCTACAAGGATTATTAGAAGTACAGATTATAAAGATTAAAGAGGAAATAAAATTTTGAGATTACGGTCAAAATTTTAAGATTAAAGTCGAAATAATATTTTGAAAAAAAGTTGAAATTTTGAGATTACAGTCGAAATGTTATTTTAAGAAATTTTAAGATTGAAGTCAAAATAATAATTTGAGAAAAAAAAGTTGAAATGTTTCGGTTCTTGACAATGACACGCCTTCCTGCTCAAAGGTGTTCTTCAATGGGCTAAATGTTCTAAAGGGTTTTCCTTATATAAAGCTCAGTGCATTCCTTCTTTTTAAGAGTGTTGCCAGATTGTTGATTTTGTCACTCCAAAAAAATGTATGCTTTGTCTGATCAGTTTATTTTGGCTTTTTTTTTTTTATCCCAATGATGACACCCCATTACTTACATCAACATATCTGTAGACGACATACTGACAGTTCCAGTGAAAAGATCAAAATGCAAGTCCAGCACTTGGAATCGACCCCTGAGCTTTTATCTGTTATGTTTCTCACTAAATAATGAAGCCTGGCTTTTATGAAACTGCTTGTCAGTATTGATCGATTAGTTTAGGGCCTTCGAGTTTCAATGCATATTTTCCAAAGCAGAGAATTTGTTAAAATGTAGGAGACCTTTAAAGCAGGCCTGTTTTTATCCCTTCACACTACTGGCCAAAGATGGTGCTAATCCACAACGTCGTTCCCTTAAATAAATAACTTTGAATGAGTAGAAGAAGAAAAAGAAGCAGCAAGGGGCAGGCAGCTGGTGACAGCCGAAGTGTACCGTTCCCCCACCCCCCTCAGCACTCTGTTAACTGGATCAAACGGAGAAATTGCCGGACAGCTCGATGGAAATACAATAGTAACGTTTGCTGATAGTCGGCGATTACATTTTATAACTTTGAGCGGATAGGACTAGCGTTTGTAGGCGAGTCCAAGTAGTGTTATCGTTGTTGCTTGTGGCAAACTGAGTTAACACTGTTGCTTCGAGTTTTAGCATAGGTAACGTTACCGTTAGCTGTCTAGCAAGCAAAAGCTAAATAACTTCAGTGTTTACGGTCCCATCGGATTGCCAGCTTCGACAGTCTGCCAGGTTATCGCCAAAGCCGTCAGGTTGTCGGCTACTCGGTAAAGATGGGTGACATAAACCCATCGACATCCCATGCATTTCAGTCGGAGGTGAGTGTTTTATATAATTGTTTGACAGTGAGTAGTTTGCAGTCACGGCTAGCGACGTTAGCAAATGTCAACTTATTTGAGGTTGTCACTGACTAGCAGCTGCTGATTAGTTAGCGTTAGCTTGTTGCTGCTAATGTTGACATATAATATTAGCCAGTGGAAAAATTTGACAAGTTATACACACCAAACATTCCCGCGGTATTAGAACAAGCTGTCAGCTTTCTATAAATAAAACTTTACATGTCGCATGAAAATGAGTCATTATTGCCACTTTAAATGGTACTTCACGAAACCTGCGAGTTAGCCTTACTGTATGCTTCATGGAGAATAAAACATTCCATCATCATTACGGAGCATGCTAACATTAAAGCTAGCTGACTAACCATCATATTCACGCCATCTGGATTTTTCGCAATGTAACAGCTGGCGGACAATGATGCTTTTGTTGTACTTTGTTATTCCTTGATAGTCTGTAATATGTATTACCGCGCGGCTTCGTTGTTTTGTCCGTTAATTGAACTATAGTGACACTAGCTGGTTAGCAGTAGCTAGTGAGTTATTTGCGGTCTACCGCTAGCCGACCAAGCTAACATTAGCTGTCGTTTTTAGTTGGGTTTGTCGGTGGGGGTTGGCAGGAAGGTTCACGTTCATGTCTATAGATAAATATGTGTGTGCGTGGGCGTAGTGAATCAAACTTTTGCCTGTGTTAGTCGCCGTTTCTTCCCTGTTCCGTTCTGCTACGAGTGTGGCACCATGTACAATAGAGGATGTGTGGCGATCACTCGTCGTTCATATCAACGCCATATCTGGCAGTGCAGGTTTATTTCAGCTAATGCTTCGGCAACATGATTGTGTTTCAGGGTTTCAGTCCGCCGTACAGGAGGAGGAGGACAGTGGAGGATTTTAACAAGTTTTGCACTTTTGTTCTGGCATATGCCGGTTACATCCCATACCCCCAAGAGGTAAGAAAACCAGGCGGTCGGTGGCTGTGCACTCTTCTTCACATCAGCATCTGTTTATTTGGGCTATAACGGTGTCTCTTAAATGTTTTAATCAGGAACATCGCCTGTGTTATACATAGTTGCATTATGTTTCCGCATGTAAACAAACAACCATACAAAGTAGGAAAATATTTCAAATATTTAGTCTTGACCAGCAGAAGTGAAATCTACACAGAATCAAAATGTTTGTAAAAATGATAAATAACCAAGACCCAAAGCCCGTCACTGAGGCTATCTGAGTGGGGGCGGGGCTGTTTTAATCATGAGCTTTATTCTAAAACCGGAGATACTCTTTGACAAAACTATTTGGATCAGTTACAGATGATCTTGCATATCCACTGTGGATTAACTTCAAGTAATCTAAACCTCAGTTAAAAATGACTTAATGCAACTGCTGCCACTCATTATTATTATTATTATTATTATTATTATTATTATCATTATTGTCTTCTTGAATTTTATTCACTCGCTAAATTGGACATGAGACTTTATCGTCTTCTGCTAATCTTGGGGACCAAAAAGGAGATGGCCAGACAGGGGGATTACTTTAACAGATTCTTTTGGCTTTATAGTTTCTCTGCCTGTGTTTATTTTTGTTTTACACATACTCAACTAAGAACTTTATCTTCTTCTTTTTTTTCTTTTTGCACTTACATGGACTCTTGGCTTAACACATGGGTCTCTTTTGCCCTTGTTGGGTTTTTTTTTATATATACCTTTTTTTTCTTTAAATTCTCCCACACATACAGCCATCTGTGATGTTACTATGTACTAGGTTAACTGAATCGGTTGTATGGAAAGTAGCCTTGTTCATGCTGGTCATTGATTCACATTTATATGCATTTAACTTGTTGAAAACATTCATTTTAGTCTAATTACAATTTGTTTGTTTTTTTGTTTTTTAACACATGCTCTTCCACTGTCTAGAACATGGAAGCCATGTCCTGTTATCAAAGGATGTAGAGCTGCATCCTTTGATAACAGTGTATCTTTTGTTACACAATGGGTTTTTTTGTTGTTGTTGATCCTGTAAAGTGACACACACCCTTGATAGCATCAAATGTTCTGTTATTCTCCACTGCTGCAACTAAAGTAGAGCATTGTTATTAGTGCTATTTTCTGTAAAACCAAAATAAAATGTGACATCTCTCTGGTTTATGTGCAGTTTCTTTTATCATAACTAACGTTGGATGACTTTGTTTCCTTTTCTTCACCATCAACAGATGACTCGTTTGCTTTCCTTTCAGGGATTTATTTTTATGGTCATGTGATTGCAAATGTATTTATTTTTTACCTTTTAGTAGCCTACTTCATCTCCTTATGTTAGTGAACTAACCCCTGCACTTCCATCTATTATTTTAGGACTCTCCACTGCGCAGTAGCTCAAGCCCCCCGAACAGTACAGGCAGCACAGCCGACAGTGATGGCTGGACCCCAGGACCAGCATCTTCCTGCCCCCAACGCCCCCTGAAGGGCCCCCAGGATAGGAGCAGGAAGCGTCCACAGCCAGGATCCATTCTGTCCAGCCACGCCAAGAAAGATGTAAGATGGATTTATGTCACATCATCAACCTTGTATAATCTGACCAGGTAAAAGTTTTGTTATAATTTTCAAATGTATATCAAATTTTCTCCTCTGCAGCACACAATCACTACCCTGCATCCAGATGATCGCAGGAAAGCTGACAAGCTGAAGAAGAAGAAGAGGAGGAAGGAGAGGGAGCATCAGTCTGTTGAAGAACGTGGGGCTCACTTAGCAGTCCCAGAGCTGCAGTGCCCGCTTTCCTTTGGCGGCCGAACAATCAAAGAAGAGCCAGAAGATGACATCAGCATTCCCCTCCACCCTCAGTGC
This sequence comes from Neolamprologus multifasciatus, assembly GCF_963576455.1. Lineage (NCBI taxonomy): Eukaryota > Metazoa > Chordata > Actinopteri > Cichliformes > Cichlidae > Neolamprologus > Neolamprologus multifasciatus. Next base: position 25,161,798 of record NC_140443.1, on the reverse strand, counting down.
GTGCCTAGCCCATCCCCTTGCAAAGAGGAACCCAAGGAAGAGCGTCGATACTGGGACGGACGAGACCTTGAGGAAGGGGTGGTAAAGATACAGAAGGTGGAGGGCTTTTCAGGAAACAGAACGGTGTTCCGCCAGGGGAAGCAGGTGGTGTTCCGAGACGAAGATGGCTCAGGGGAGGATGAGGATATAATGGTAGACTCTGGTAAGAGATTTTTGGGTCAGAAATGCTTAAATGTTTTAAAAAACTGATGAATGAATAAAGTGGAAGCTCAGTGTATTCTGTCTCCTTTCTTTTCAGATGATGACTCGTGGGACCTGGTGACATGTTTCTGCATGAAGCCTTTCGCAGGACGCGCCATGATCGAATGTAACAAGTGCAACACCTGGATCCACTTGTCGTGCGCTAAGATCCGCAAGAGTCACGTGCCAGAGACATACGTGTGCCAAAGCTGCCGAGAGACACACGGACCCCCAGACACTCGACGTTCCCACCGCTCGCGTGTAGGCCCACGAAAACACATGCTGGACTGACCCCAGGCCACATTCTGAACTCTGACCCGTACCGCTCCTACTTTAACCCTCTACTGGACTGGCCCCTCCTCCTCAGATTCAGGTCTTGCACCCTTCAGTCTCTCTCCTTCAAGGTTCAACCATGAACCCATATTTTCTACAAATATTTTAGTGGACCTATCCCGAGCCCTTATCCCATTTGAGAACAATTTGAGTGCTATTTTAGATTTACTAAGGTTTGTTTCTGCTTTCTACAGACTCTGCGCGTAAGGCAATCACTGAATGGATGTCTGTCTGTAGATGACATTAGCATAGCAACAAACCGCTACTTTTGGGGCTTGGTGTCTCGTGAACACTGGAAGCATTTTGAACTGCCATATTGAGAGAATATTCTCACAACTGCCACCCACTATGGTGCATGCTGGGATTTGTGGGAAAAATGGTTTGCACTTTTTTTAAAAAAAAAAATCCACCTAACCTTTCTTTCAGAGACGAGTGTGTCTTTCTGATCTGGTTAAACTGGATTTAATTTCTCTATGATGCCTCTATTGATGTTACATAATTAACCATTTAAAACAGGAAAACAAGTTGAGGCTTGAGTCAATTGCTTCAGATGGTGCTATAGTATTAAGCTGAGGTATAATCGAATAGAACAAAGATGTAGGATAAGAGGCTAGAGTCTGCATCTGCTTCATCAGTTTGTTGTTCTGCTTTTCTTGTTTAGGACATTTTCAAGAATATCATTGAGGCCATTAGCTCATACAGCCGAACCAAGATTTTGTCTTCCAGACACTGATATTCCTCTGAATCAACACGTTACTCAGCCATACACAGAAGCTTTCACACTTTGTTTCTCAACGTGTTTAAACAGTGTTCTTCGCTGACCACATTTGTTCCTAATAAAGAAATTGTTATATAACAGTTTAGAAAAAAAGAAAAGTTCAGCAAATGACAACAGTCAGGTTTTCAGTGTATCCTGTTATCTCTGGTCAGTATGATTTTAGTTAACCACTTGATGCGCTTGACTAAGTTTTCAGAGACAAATATATTTATAGAAGGGAACCACAGTCCTGTTTGCAGTACTGACAGGTGAAAAAACTGGAATGGTGTCAGACCAGAAATCTTCAGTTTTCAATGAAGATTTCTGGTTGAAATTATGCACGCAAGCGTTTAAATAAGGGTGTTGGCGATGCATCTGCTGCTATGAGTTGTCTGAACCAATCTCCATGTTTTGTTTTGTTTTGTTTTTTCTTTGGGGGGGGGGGGGGGGGGGGGGGTTCAAGTTTTTTGCAAAGCACCAAGTAGGGATGCACTGATGTGTCAGCAAAGCACCGGTATTGGCCCATGTTGACCCTGTTGAGTTGTTTTTACACTTTTAACTCTGCACAACGTTGTGAGAATCGGGGCTGTTGTCTACACTTGCCGTCTGACATGTAGCATACAGATTTTTTTTTTTCTTCTTCCCCTGTTATAAGGATTCATTTGTCACCCTGGCCCAAAGTGAGTAATGCTCAATAATAATAATAATAATAATAATAATAATAATAATAAACATTAAAAAAAATGGAAGTCAAATTTTTATTCTGTATTGTTTCGGAATTTTCAAATCAGTGCACTCCTAGTACCATGGTAGTGGTGGTTTGTCCCTGGAAGGTCAGATCTCAGTGAGTAATCGCCTCCCGTTAACATATTGCAGTATTCGGTTCTATGTGGAGTACCATTGATGGAAAACTTGCTCCCATTTGGATTAAAAAAACTTTAAGCTTTGTTATTCATGTGCCATCTGCTGTTGGGACTTGTGTGTTTCTGAACATATATATATATATATATAAAAATATATATAAATAAATGCATAAAAGCCATACTGTAGAGTGAGATTTTAGACTCAGATTCTTGGATACTTGTCCGTGATGGGGTTTTACAATGCAGAATCAAAGAGTTGACCAGGGAACGACTAAAACAGACGAAGAATGTTTGTTTGGGGGGGGGGTAAAGAACAAGAATTTCCAAGAGTTTGAATGATTAAACTTATCTGTGCACTCTCCTGGTATTTACAAATGTGGGTTAACTGGTTTGTACCCAGCAGTCGCCTAAGTTATGTTTTTAAGACATTTGAAGAACTAAAATCATTTTTGCTGTTTCTCAGGACATGCTTGTCTTGAAGAGAATCTGAAGACGCCTTCAGACACAAGCTCATAATTTTGAGTGCGCGTCTTAAAGACATTAGTGTAAATTAATGTTTGGGGGGGGGGGGGGGGGGGCGGCGGCGGAAAGCTCATTGTGATACATCTTGTTTAATCTGAACCTGGGTTGTTCTATCCTCTTACTGAGAAAGCGTTGTTTGTTCTGTGGTGCACACTGTTTCTGTGAAACTATTGTAAACTACTGTAAATAAAGAGTTACCATTTTAACTTGATTTTTTTTTCTTCTTTTTGGCAGGGTGAGGTGTAAAACTTCAGTGTATTCTGTGACTCTGGAGGGTGTAATCAAATGCCAAACATCTTTCAATCATGTTTATTGTCTTTACAGGACACAAAAACGGGCTCCTGAAACCATTCATAACATTTAAATACTACGGCCAGTCAGTTTGGATGATGGGTTGGAATGTAACAGCAGGGAGCACTCTTTCTGCAGGCCTCAGGGTGGCACCAGAGCAGAGGTGACAGATGACTTGACCAAGAAACCTTTACATCACACTTAAAACAACATAAGACAAATACTACAAACAATTAGTGCAAAATGGATGCTGGAAGATTAATCCCAACCAAAGAGCAGTATAACAGCTCTCCCTTTCTCTACACCAAAACTTGATGTCTCCTAACCCTGTCAGTGCTTGACCTATTATTGTTATCATTATTATTATTATTATTTCAGGCCTACCCACAGCTCCTGGATGTGTATGCTATTCATAGAAATGGACTAATGAAAATCAAAAGGACACCATATGAAGTCACCTGCATTAATCAGTATTTCTTAATGCAAACTCCAGTTTAGTAAAAGTGTACCACAGTTAGAGGTTTGGTGACAATCATCCTCTGACATTTGTTCCAAATGCTGTGCATTTTCTGCACAACCCGCTGTAGTTATAGAACCTGATTATTGTGATTACTGATAGAAATAACAGTTTAGGACAGGGAGTCTGATCAATATAAACAGGAGCAGGGTACAACTAATCTTAAAATCTTTGGGACTTTTATGCTACATCACCTACCAGTTTCTCAACAGTTAAGTGTATCATAGTATATTTTGCCTTTCCCTCACCATTAAGAGGAGCAAATAACAGCCAAGGAGAATTAGTGCATGTATGACCACATAAAGTGGCTTCAGAACACATTCGCCTTGCAAGCAAAAGATCCCGGGTTCAGTCCTAAGAGAAGACAAATCCCTTGGGGAATGTGTCGGAATTCCCCGAGGAATTGAGGTGGTGTGAAAATCTGTCAAATTAACTTTGTGGTGCTACCTGCAGTGGCGACGCTTTGTGAATAAGGGAGAAAAATATTATTTTTATCATCTAAAGGATAGTAATACAAGCCCTCTGCAACTATAGAGTGGTGTGTCGTTTAAAATGAGTGTGAGTCTGATTTGTTTTCAATGAAAGCTTCAGGGAGAATAGTATTAAATTAAAATATATGACAAACTAACTAAAACACTGTAACACCTAATTCAGATAATATAGCTTTGTGGTTTTGGTGAGGCTACGGTTCAATTGCCCAAAACCACTAGAGTCAATGGAAACATGTGTCTCTGTTCTACGGTCTCTCCTCCTCAGAGAGCAGCAGAAGGACCCCGACACAAAATAGAGTAGATATTATTGACAACTATATTGCCAAAAGTGTTCACTGACCCACTCATTGAATTTAGGTGTTCCAATCACTTCCACGACCACAGGCGTATAAAATCAAGCACCTAGGCATACAGACTTCTTCTACAAACATTTGTGAAAGTACAGGTCGCTCTCAGAAGCTCAGTGAATTCAAGCGTGGTACTGTCATAGTTGTTATTATAATAAAGTGGAAGCTTTTGGCAATGACAGTAACTCGGCCACAAAGTGGTAGGCTACATAAAAATCACAGAGCAGGGTCAGTAGATGCTGAGGTGTGTAGTGCACAGAGACGGCCAACTTTCTGCAGAGTTAATCGCTACAGATCTGCAAATTTCACGACCTTGAGATTAGCTCGAGAACAGTGTGTAGAGAGTTTCACAGAATGCGTTTCCATGGTAGAGCAACTGCATCCAAACCTTACATCACCAAGTACAATACAAACCTTCAGATGCAGTGGTGTATAGTATGTTGCCACTGGACTCTAAAGCAGTGGAGGCGTGTTCTCTGGAATGATGAATCAGGCTTCTCTATGTGGCAATCCACCGGACGAGTCTGAGTTTGGCTGTTGCCAGGAAAACGGTACTTGTCTGACTTCATCAAGCCAAGTGTAAAGTTTGGTGGAGGGCTCTGTGGGAACAGTGTGGGGAGGGGAGGGCAAGGTCCATAAAGACACGGTTGAGCAAGTTTGGTGTGGAAGAACTTGACTGGCCTGCACAGAGTCCTGACCTCAACCTGACGGAACACCTTTGGGATGAATTTGAGCGGAGACTGTGAGCCAGGCCTTTTCATCCAACATCATGTCTGACCTCACAAATGTACAAATTCCCATAAACACACTCTTAAACCTTGTGGAAAGCCTTCCCAGAAGAGTTGAAGCGGTTATAGCTGCAAAGGGTGGACCTACATCATATTAAACTCTGTGGATTAAAAACGGGTTGTTCAAAAGTTTGTGAAGCCACACAAGCGAATACTTTTGGCAATATAGTGAATAAGAATGATCAATTCAGATCAATACAAACCATGAAAGGTAGAGGTGGGTTGTAAAGTGGCTTGCATATGCACAGCCCTATTACAGATATGGTAATTGTGGAGTGTAAAGGGGGAATCATCTGATCTGTGACTGCAGCTGGGCTTGATTTCATAGCCAACGTGTTAAGCTCAATAAATTACATCAGCAGCAAATGAGCTACATGTGGCAAAAGTGCTGATCTTCTCCAATTTGCATCCAACCAATTACAAAATAATCCAAGTTCAAATGTTTCAAATCCATGCCAGTATTTTACTGCTACCACTGGATTTGTTCCAGATATACATCAGAGAAGTACAAACTATAACCTTCACTGTATTTAAAGTCCTTATAGAAAATTCTGTTTTGGCTGCAGCTGCACAGTCAATCAATAAACACTGACGCAAATCAAATCCAAGTTGAATTTCTGCCTTTAAATTGCAGTCTAGAATAGATATTAAAAATCAATATGTGGAATTTGAGCTTCTCTCCCTCTCTTTAGTTGGAACTCTACCATTAAAGGGCAACTGCCGCGTTCCCTCCCCGAGCGAGCCCTCCCCTTTCTTCCACATCTCAGCCTTCACAGATACAAGTTCAGAGCACCAGTTAGCACCTGCCGACCGGCACCGCAGTGAGCAGCAGATAGCTGCACTAAAATCATAAATAAATTAGGATGATTTCTTTGAGCGGATGATGAGAAATTAAAAAAAAACAAAACAAAACACGAGTTTAGTCATTCCTCAGTCGTGGCTAGCCTCGGGGTTAGTGAGACGTGATCTGCGACCAGAAACATTTACATGAATTATTGCAATGACTATGCCATACCAATATTAGATCAAAACTATCAATGTGATACACATATAGGACAAAGACTACAATGATATGGGGAAAAGTAGAGCCCCCACTTTTAGCTCATCACTGAGGGAGTGTCAGGCCCTCTTGTGTAGTGCATATATAAATCTATGTTGTAGGTCTGTAGGGTTGTAGGGTCTTCTCCCCTGCAGAAGGCAGGTATTTGAGCAGCTCTCTCAGGTGTGGGGACACAAAGGGCAACACCTTGTCAGTGCTGACTGAATTCTGCTGGCCCACAGGAAATCACGAGGAGTGGAGCAACTATCGGATTTGCTAACGTCACAACAGAAGAAGGCCAGAGGAGAGAGGCCAGCTTATTTTCGATGTGACTGCCTCCATTCTTGGGTTCTTCTGTTCACACACAGTCCGTTTGCCTCGCCGTACTCCGACAGCGCTGCCCTCTAGGACTCTGACTCAATTCTGTGAGCTGATGAGACAAAAACACACTAATAATCTGAACACGGATGCAAGCAGATGCTGTGCTGTTGAATAACATGGTAAATAATGTTACTCTTAATAGTCTCGCATACTAACATTGCTTGGGTATCCGTAGCGACTCTGTGTCTGCAGAGATGACTTGGTGCAAGACACCCCTGAACTGGTAGAGTAATTTTAGGCTCTTCTCTTCGCCTACACAAGGGTCGTAGAAACCGGGCAACCCTGACTGCACACAGAGAAACAGTTTAAAAGAAATGCGCGCAGATGTACATCAGATGCAGAAAGAAAGTTTCGTTTGGTTTGACGCACCTTAGAGGCCTCAGTGAGGATAAGTTTGGAGTCTTTGACGAGGCACTGTAGAGGCACGGTCACATCGATGACCTTGGCTTTCTCCTGCTTCTGGCTGGTGTCTGACACAAACTTCCCATACCAAGCATTCAGGATGATCAAGCCTAAAAGGTAATATACGTCCATCATGATTGGCTTCACAGCAATGACGTTACGGGAGTCAGACAGACAGGATCTAAAGTTACAGTGCATTATGTAGTGTGACAGCTACTTTGACATGTGTTTCAATTATATGGATTCTTACCAACTTTTGAGTGGATACAAACTTAAAGAAATATCAGTTTTTCCACACTGTGCAATGATTTTATTGTGTGTGCATGTGTGTGTGTATACTCTCACCCATCTTGGATTCTTCTGCTTCTATGATTCTCCTCACAGACTCCTGCATCAGCAGAACCTGCAGAGGAGCCGAGGGAGAAAAAAAATAGTCAAGGCAGGAGGGGAGAGGGGGGTTAGAAAGAGAGCAAAATCAGGATAGGATTGTAGGGAGCTTTTCTGGCGAGATTCAGTCATGAGTTCATAATGAGGAGAGCTGAACTCAGAAACAATGATCAATTATCCCCCACACACAAAGAACTGTGTTTCAGCATGCGAGTACTCACAGCAGACTCTGCCTCCTGCTTCTTCTTGGCGATGTCTGTGGCAGAGCTCTTCCTCTGCAGCTCCAGCTCTCTGAGAGGCACAGAGACAGACAACAATCACCCGCTGGGATTCACATTGGAGGCGTCTGTGATGACAGTGTAAGCATGAAAGAAATCCCTCTAGTATTAACAACACCTGCAATAGAAATGCTGCTCTTTTTTCCCCCCCTACAGCAGAGTTGATCACCTTTATCTGATGTGCAAAGTTTGGCCATCATGCTATTCATTAAGTGTAAAAAAAACATAGATCAAATACAGAAAAGTAGAGGAGAACCAGGTGATGATTAATAGAAAATTATCTTTTCTTATTTACGAGTTTTTGAGAACAAGCCTGGAACCAAGAGTTTCTACTGCTGGGACAATGTGAGATGCTGTTTGAGGCAGAGGACATTTACTCACTGTTCTTTCTGTGCTTGTGTGTACGGGATAACGATCAGCCTGTGGACGGCCATGTAGACCAGCAGAGGTCCCACAGTGGCATAGAAGACGGCGCTGGGCAGCAGTTGATCAGTCAGATGGACTGGGAACAGGTATGTTTGATTTGCACGTGCCAGCCTACATAAGCCCAAATGTAAGCACACTCTTATAAGATAATCATGCAGTGAGGCAAAGACACACAGTAGAGTGAGACCACACTGTAGATGGTCCGTACTTGATCTTGAGTGTAACTCCCTGCGGGACCCCAATACTGACAGTGGCTGACAGTATACTGTGTCGGCTGATCTTTCTCTCTGCTCCATATTCTACCACAGTGCCAAACCAGCCTGTCCTAGAAACACGGGGACACAAAAGTGAACAGGGACCATGAGATAAATTAAACTAGGCAGCTAGTAAAGAGAATAGCATGGCCACAATTGGACTTTTAGAGCTACTATAAGTGGTGATCACTGTTGTGAGGAAACATTAATGGAGACATTTTAAAATAATGTCTCCATTAATGAGAGATACAGATCATGGCTTTTAAGCATTCTGTGTAGTTTTTGTCTTAATCTGTATTAGCTCTGTGAATAAGCTATTGTTATGATACTGAATATGCTAACAAGAAGAAAAAGTAAAATTATATTTCTATAACTTTCATTGTATGTTTGGATAAAACCAAACACAGCATATTAGCACAAACATGCAACTGAGCAATGACCCCAAACACAATATCAGCAAACTATTTTTTGCATGTATGCATGTTTAGGACATTTTTTACACACATACTTTACAGATCCTTTAACTTTGGTCTGGTCTTCATCCTGGAACTTGTACTGGTAGCTCATCATCAGGTAGGAGTGTGCCACGCCCAGCTGGACAATGCAGGTTGGAAAGCCAGGAGAACAGCAATAAAGAATAGAAATAATAAGGAAAAAAATGATCAAATTAATAAAAGTAATGACGTAGTAGTGCTGCAGCCTTTGTGTGCATGCTTATCTTTGAATGTACCTGCAGAGCTAGAGTAAAGTGGCTGCTCTTGGTGTCTCGGACGAGGCTGGTAGTCATGGCGCTGTTGGGCCCCCAGCGCCACTGAAGATAACCCATGGTGTTCTGATCCAGGTGCCGCGCTGTCATCAGAGAACAACTCGGTCGCAAACCTCGAGGTGAGAACTGTAAGCCGCACTGGGCTGTCATGAAACTGAACAGAAAAAAAAAATCATACAGAAAGGAGATATGAAAGGAGAATGCAGTTTTGCAGTTTGACGCATTATTGACAAAACGTTGGGTCTTACCACCGTGGTGTGACATTGCGAAACACCTTTAACCCAATAAGAGGTCCCAGTATGTCTCCCGCACCAAACTCCACCTGCAACAAATGCAGATGCAAGTGCACGGAAGGAAGAGATTGTAGAAGGCTACGAAAACTGAACATACCACCTTACGCACCACATACATCATGTCTGCAAGAATTACCAGCTTGCATGTGTATGATTCCCAACTAGTTAAAGTGCAAGATACATCAAGGTTTCCAAGGAAGATCTGTACAATCACTTCAGCTTAAAGGTGCATGTATTTAAGGTCACAATGACCTTGATCATTGGCCACCAAATTCTACCCAGATTCTCCTCGAATCCAGGTGGACATCTGTGCTACATTTTTTTTAAATTCCTTTAAAGCATTCCTGAGACAATGTGCCCAAAAACCTGGATAGACACAAGGACTTCCTCAGAGGTATAATGAGATGGATGGACAAGTTCCTCATTAAAACAAAACGTTAATGTGCTTCTCTCTGTAAATGTGTCTGCTTGTGCGTACCTCCCCCCAGCCCTTGGCTGACATAACCCTGCGCACGGTCATGTTAATGTTTCCTCCTCCGTTCCCATTATGTGTGGAGAGCGAACCAGACAGCACTGCTGTGTCAGAGTTCGTCAAAGGAGCCTGCAGAAAGACAGACAGCACAGAATACCGATGTGATCTTGGCTCAGCCTAGCACGTGGGTGGACGGTAATGGCTAAGTGAATGTTTGTTGTACCTCTATAGACTGAGAAATATGCATCTTGTTGATTTCAATATGAGGAAAGCCTCCTCCTGGCATTTCTTCAAAGTCTTCATCATAGCGGTCAAACAGGTCCGTTGCATCCACACCAACGCTGATGGTGCCCTGAATAATGATGCCGTGACAAACAGATTGACAGGATTAATTAAGAAAAAAGGAAAAGAGCGCGAGACATAATGCAATGAACGTGGAAATACTCCACAGTGGAAACAGGGCCGTTTCGTGCTGTTATGATGCTGCAAACCTTAGGGTTTGTTCTTTGCTGCAGTCTCCTCTCCTCTCTCTCTCTCTGTAGCCTTTCATATTCCTCTCGAATTTCTGCCGGTGTCCTCTTCCTCTCCACCACCTACACAGAATCACAAAGTGCAGGTGACGCAAACACACCACGTAGCAGCAAAAAACCACTCAAATGCAAGAAAAGTAGATTATGTTTGGAAACATACCTCCCAGCCTTCCACCTCCAGCCCTTTCTTCCCAAAGATGTCATAGATAGCTCTGGAATGAGCATCACTCAGCACTGAGCAGAGGGAAAGGGGGTTTATGCACATGTTTTACATGTCATTTTCGACTGTCAACATCCACGGATCCCGAAGACAGACAATTCATTTCACAAGTTCAACTATACCTACTAAATGCCTCACAACTATGAGATTCCTCACCTTCATAAGCTTGGTGAACCTGGTTGAAAAGTTGCTCAGCTTGTCTTTTCAGCTCTGGGTCTCTGTGTTTGTCTGGATGGTAGAGCATACATAGCCTCCGATATGATGCCTTTAGCTCCTCAGCTGTGGCCTGTGGCAGGAGACAGGACAAGCGTCACCCCTGAGAATGACTGACTAATTTAACTGATTAAAACAGCAACTGTTGGGTATTTTTTGCCTGAAAATAATTGCCACAACCTCCTGAATTAATGTCTGTTCAATCAATTAACTGACTAATCAGTTAATTGAGAGCTGAAACACCACTGCTGCATTAGTGCGTCCAAATTCAAGAGTGAAAAACAGTCAGCAGGCGTTTACATTAGAAAGCCATTAACAAAAAGCGTAATAATGCACTACGCGTTAAGCTAAGGAGTCTGCCCCTGTGTACCTAATGCTATCTAATGTTACTTAGATGAGCAAGTACAATCCACACAGCTCATATTCGCCCCAGTTTTTAGGAAAACTCAGATATCAGATGATGTTCTTCAAGACGATCGTAGCATTTCTGCCAGCGCCTACTTCCATGTAAAGTAGATAGACAGCCTGCCTGACATGCATCCGCGGCATCGACCGGTCTCAACCTCTAACGACGACGGTGCCGACTGAGAGAAGCGTTATTCGGGCGGAGGATGAGAGCACACGGGCTGCAGAAGGCTTTCTCGTTAAAACCCAACACAGAGGTCACAGCAAAAAGTCCGCTGACGTCCGACATCACTGATAAACACGAAGCTAACCTTACCTCTTTCCTAACGTTGAGCAGTGAATAGAAGTCCTGATTGTTAGACTCAATATCATCATCTAAGGGAGCCGCCATGTTTGCGTTTGGCCCCGTTCGGTCCCGCCCACTCGTTCAGTGTTCTGGGAGCTCATTGGTCAGTCACAGGAGGAGCCGCTGTCTTTCTGTCGTCCTCTGCTGGCTGTATACGTACAAGGAGAAAAGGGCTTTTTATAAAATGTATGTTGTCAGTTTATGACTTTTTTTTTTGTCATCGTTCAATTTGAATGTGCGCCAAACACTCAACTGTGATTGGCTATGACAGATTTCGGAGTGTTTAACAAATTAAGTACTATCGAAAAAGAAGTACAGTGGAAGAAATAATAAATAAATAAACAAATAAGTAAATAAAATCTTGTTACTGGCATTGGTTCTTGGCCTTCTAGTAATTTAAACATTTCACAATCTGTGCATCGCTAATAATAGCCTCTTTGAGTCTACTACTTCCTTTCCTTGAACATTTCATTTTGCAGCCTTATATTTCTACACTACTGTATATTTAGAAGGAGAACTGAGTACTCTGTACTCCACTACATTTATCCTTAGATAAAAGACCAGAATCAGATTTTACAACCAAATCACCCAGACATGGTTGAAGACATCTCTTGACCCTCTGCAGTTTGAATGCAGATTAAATCTGCAGTCATCTACATACTACAAAGAGCGACATGGTGAAGATCACCCTCTTTGATTTCCATAGTACATTTAACATGATTCAGCCGCTGCTGCTGAGAAAGAGACTACAGGAAATGTCAGTAAATGCACACATTCAACAACTCATGAATTACTGACAACCAAAAAGACCAGCTGCAGTATGTGAAAATGTGCAGTGCTATTCGAGATCAGGTGATATGCGGTACAGGAGCTCCACAGGGGACTGTGCTGTCTTCATTCCTGTTCACCTTGTACACCTCAGACTCTCAGCACAACTCCAGGTCATGCCACCTACAGAAATACTCTGACAGTTCTGCAGTGGTTGGATGTATTAGTGATGGGCAGGACGAGGAGTGCAGAGCGCTAGTGGATGGTTTTGTAGAGTGGTCTAACAGGAATCCTCTGTTTCTGAATGTTAATAGCTCAGAAGAGAGATGGTGATCAATTTAAGAAGGAAACAGACAGTTACACGACCCGTGTCTATCCTGGGACAGGATGTTAATGTGGAGGAGTACAAGTACCTGGGCACCTGCATTGACAAAAAGCTCAACTGGAAAGTCAACGCAGACTGTTCAGGCACTGTTTTGCTAAGGAAGCTGAGATTCTTCAATGTGTTCAGCAAAATCTTGGAGTTTTTTCTCACTCAGTTGTGGTGAGCACAGTGTGCTGCTGCTGGATGAGAAGCATCAGAGCTGGTGACACGGATAGACTGTATAATTGTTTAGGAAAGCCGCCTCTGTTATTGTCTGCAACCCGGAATATTTTTGAAGCTAAAAATCACAGAAAAACCCCAACCACCCTCTGCACCACTCACTAGACAGGCAACAGAGCAACATCCTTAACCGAATGATTCGGCTGCCAGAAAGACCACACATTATTATTATTATTATTATTATTATTATTATTATTATTATTATTATTATTATTATTATTGATCAACTGGCCATGTAACAGACTGGCTACCTGTTCTGGCTGTACCCCGCCTCTTGCCCTGTGAATTTCAACTGTTGCAATAAAAGAATTTCCCAAATATGGGATAACCTATTTCTCATCTCATTTATAGAAGTGCTTATACACTTCCACACACCAATTAAAACATATATAAAACATTTACCCCCTGGATTAGCTCATGTTAATAAGTGAGTATATATTAACATGAAACAGGTGATATTACATGAAAAAAATCTAAGACCATCATGTGATTCACTCTCTAAACCAGGGCTGACAAATTCATTTTATGTCAGCCCATTTTGATCTTAAGTAGGCTGGGACTACCAAAACCTTTGCATAATAACATATGAAAAAACAAACACCCCAGTTAATTTCTCTATAAAACACTTTGAAAACATTTCTTTTTAAAAGTCGCATTTAAAAAGCCATTGCTTTACAAAAAAGGTGAAAAGTCTGAAATTTCTTAAGAAAAGTAAGTCTGACATGGTCATTACACCGTCATTGCATGTGCATTACAATTTAAAGATCACAGTGAGGCTATAAACTCACAAAACCTCCACATGTGGAGTTTTTGTAAAAAAGTAAAAGTTTTTTGTGAGTGTTTTATGTCTTTATGATCCAAACAACCTACCGGGATCTAACATTTATAATTTTCTGTACATTTTCACCCTTGTATAATAATGCTGGCATCACACAGGAACAACAGAAATCTCTCATGAAAGAAAAAAACACACTGAGTTAATAATGACTTCATCACACTTTGCAAAGTCATCCAGTGGGCCAAATTGGACCCTCTAGTGGGCCGCTTCCAGGCCCCAGGCCATATGTTTGAAACCCCCGTTCTTCACCATAACACTGGACCAGTGATTACTCATGTATCCAGTAATCTTGAAGTACTATATATTTTTGATTTAAAAAGTAATCTCATTGTTGGCTGAATAGAAAGTGCCACACTGTGTTGGTATGAACAGTGAGCTCCACCCTGACATATATAACATAAATGCAACATTAAACATTTGCTTTCTTTCTTATTACACCACTACACGTTTGTCGTTGTCGTTCACCATCTCTGAATTCCGCTGATCTCGAGTACCTAGTGTGTCTCTGCACCCCGAGGCTGCGCAAAGCACACGTAGCCGAGGACGAACCATTCAAAACCTCTGTTTTCCGTGAAGCGTGTCTGTGGAGAGGATTGTCTCTGTCAAACACAAGGCTTTTGGTGCAAAGGCGATATTCTACCCCGAGGCACAGAGTGACAGTGTGGGCTGGAAACGAGAACATAATGATCCCAGTTAAGCCCTACTATTTAGAATAGGATAGCATCGCATAAAACGGCAGAATTATAAATAGCCTGTCAGTGAGGATATTGTGATAGGCTCGTTATAAACTAAACTTTACGCAAAGATACCAGCAGCGACATTTCATCCCGCACGCTGAGCAGGAGGACGAGTATGGAGGAGGGCATGTTTTTTTTCCTTCCACCCCACAAGTTTTCATCTGACCTGCCATGGCTCCCATTTAATAACATGGCTCAAAGAAAGCAGGTAGTGAGTGCACGCAGCTCTGTGTAGGCGCGTGTGGAGCTGTCCTTTCAGCACCGCGAGCTTCAGCACCACGGCGAATGACAGCACCCGGCAGCCCACGCGCGTCAAAAAACTCTCTTTCAGGCAGTTCTTTTCATTTAGATTCAAGAGGGGTTCATAATTTATGGCGAGACGCGACCTTACATCGCATGTTCTCAACAGTCCACTGGGTTTGTGTGTGAAGAAATGAGCGCGCGCTCGCTAGCGAGAGTTTCTGTGCGCGCGTAAAGTATATGTGTGTAGGCCTGTTGTGCGCGTGCGAGTGTGTGTGTGCGCGTGTGTGTGTGAGGGAGAGAAGATGATGATGAGCATGATGATGATGCTGTGGGAGGCTGTCAAGGTGTCCTCGAATACAGACGTCGTTCAGTGACGTGAGAGGGGTAAGAGGGAGAGAGAGAGAGAGAAAAAGAGTGCGCGTGAACGGCGAGGAGGGGGCGTGGTCAAGGGGAACAAGCGGAGGGATGGTGAATTCCGCGAGTCACCATCACGGATCCCCGTTGTCAGTCCTCTCTGTTTGGACCAATAGTCGCGCTGAACGCGGCAGGCTCACCCTCCCCACCCCTTCTTCTCAGCCCCGCCCCCCTCCTTGAGCTGTCCTCCTTGTGCACGCGCGTGGTCCTCCCCCCCACCCCCCTCACCGGCACCACCACCATCACCACCCCCCCCTCCCACTACCACTAGGTCGAGTCGAGGAGGAGGAGGAGGAGGAAGAGGAGGAGGAGGAGGGATGAGGCGCGCGGCGGAGGGGAAATGGCTGCCGAAAACAAGCCGGAAGGTAAGAGAGAAATAACGGTTTTTATTTAAGGTGCCGGAGTCCCGCTCTTCGGGTTTCATGCGAGGCTATGAAGGGACGGAGGGATAGAGGAGGGCAGAGATAGCGGCGGGGCTTTCCCTCTCCTTTAGCCCGTCCCGAAAACACCGAGGCTGGTGCTGAACCAGCGACTGTGTAGAGCACGGTTAACCGAAAGCAAATAAATAACAGGAGGAGAGTTGTCCTGTCGGTGGGCTCTGGCTGATTCGGGATACGGTAGTTTTTCACCGTCCGATGCTTGCCAGCGTTTCCCCCTCGAGTAGCTGGCTTATGAATGCTTTTTAAGCATTTAGCATTAAGGGGATGGAGGATGAGAGGAAAAGAGAAGAGTGGTTCACGCTGAAGGAATTCAGATGCTGCTCTGTGTGTGTGTGTGTGTGTCCGTGTCTCTCTTTAAGCATAAAGTAGACCACTGAATTGCTAATTTCTTTCCTGACAGGCACGCAACCTCCCCGACCAACTGTGTATTTATTTAATCACAATCGGTGTGTGTTTCGGTGTGTGTGCGTGTGTGTTTTGTTCCTTCAGTGTTAATGTGTCCTTATGGTTGCTAAGGCGCTGAAGGTGAGAATTTGGCTGCATATAGGTTTGGGAGGGGTTGGTGTGTATGTGTGTCAGTTTTAGGTCATAATGATTCCCCCCCCCCCCCCCCCCCCCATTTGTGGTCGTTGTTTGTTTGTGTTTTTACTCCCTTAAGTAAACTCTTGAGGTCGTTATCATCTCTCACACACAGTCACCATTTCATTCAGACTACTATTTATTCATTCATGAATTATTTAAGGGTTGCAATGTTATCTCTGTGTCAACTTGTGAGTTCTTTACTCGTGGTGTTTGACATTTCTTTATAAATACCCCCTGGTTGTTACTCTGTTCACAGCGCCTCTTTCGTTTTGTGTCTTTAAAGCACTGCTGATGCCACGAAGGGTTAAATTGACAAAAGAGGGCAGCAAACTTAGCAGCAGACTGTGTTGTAAATGATCAATGGCTCTCTAAACGGGGTCTGTCCCCCTCAGGTGTCCCAAATTAATTTATAGTAGATCATAAAATTGTGTTGTTTCACTAAAAAGTGGATATATATATATATACACAGATGGGGGACCATTTATGCCAATAAAACAAGCATATTGTGCACATTACTCCCTCCCTTTGTGTTGGCCCAATATAAACCCTGATATGGCTGTGACACATCCTGTCAATCTGTCATGAAATCAGTCATTTCTCTCAGTGTCTAACAGACAGTTCTTGCTGTTGCATACCTTTCATTATCAGCGCGCTCTGAAAAGTGATGCTACACCTAAACCACCTAAATTGTTTTTAGTTTTTGTGAGGCAGTCCTGAGAATATCTTCTCCCTTGCCTCAAAAAGTTTGAGAACCCTTGTTACAGACACCACAGTTCCTTAGCAATTAAAATTAATTAATTAATTAATGGAAAACTCTTTTTTTGGGGGAGGGGGGGGGGGTTTAAATAATCAAAGGTGTAGTAAAATTGTCAGCGAGAGCTTTCAGCACTCTCTCCACTAGGGAGCAACACTGAGCAAGATTTCTCAAAGGGGCAATTTTTGGCAACACTTGAACTACCGTCATGCATTTCTGCAGTACATCGTGTGTACAGCACTTAAAGTCAGGCACGCATATACATACATGCATGCGTGCAAGCAAGCATGCAGAGTGTTGCCAAAGGCGAAAGGAATGCCGTGGGTTGAGAGTCCTGTTGCGTGAAAAGACTAGAACTGTTGATGAGACAAAAGGCCCATGGGCAGATCAGCAGGCAGTGTACCACATAAATATTAAACCTTCCCCCCTGCCGATACTGTACCATACCTACTCACGCAAACAGATTCACAGTGTGTTGGAGTTTTATCCATTGCCCCTTCAGTGTTGCGTGTAGTCTGGGTATAATGATTTAAAAGCCTGAGCCTTGCTGAATGAAAGCCAAATGAATTGTGGCGACGAAGGCATGAGACAGCCTTCCACTCTTCCTCCTGCCTGGTAGATGTGGATGGCACCAGTGGGCATCAGAACAACATCCACCATATAGCCTGGAAGACCATCTCCCTCTGTGCTGGTTGGTCTACTTTGTATCATAGCAACAGTGGTCAGGGAAACAGAGAAATGATGAGAGTGAAGAGAAACTAAAGCTGGGAACAAGTTAGTCACACACACAGAGGCAGTGTATCTTCTGTGGCCAATCGATCAGGGGACACGATGGATGCAAGTTAGTGGATCAGAAAATGGATCAGCCCACATGCATATCACTTCGAGTTTTGTTTCTGGGCTTTAGAGGAGAAAGATTGAGGTGAGGTGTACGACTGCCAAGGATACCAAAGCCTGAAGTGTCTCCTAAATATGTCCCTGTTTTTTTTTTCTTCTTCTTCTTTTTCTCTTTTTGTAGGACTGAAGAAGATAAGAAATCCAGAGCGGATGGTCAGGATTGCTGTTGGCTACACTGGACACACCCCTCCCAAGAGTGACGACACTGACGCCAACAGTAAGAGTCACACAAACACTCTTGGCGCAGTTTGTGTGTGCATGTCTGTCTGTGAGGGTGTTTAAGTGCCACCCGCACATTTGTCTGTAGCACAGGGTGACTCTGGGAGCAAGCATAAAAGCCTTCTGGCAGAATGATGCGATGCGGGAACTGAGGTCTCCTCCTCATCTGCTCTGTAACTGATCACACTTACGCATACGCACAAACACACACACACTCACACTATCTCTATTTCTCTCTGCTGAGACGTCATTCCAATTCAGCCCTGTTACACATCATGTTTATTCATGCATGCCAGTACAGTATTAGTGGGCACACGCACACACTCCAGCACATAGCCATACAGAAGGCAGGGCTTACTTTGGCTGTCAGTAGTTTATTGTCACACCTAATCTGTACACATGGCATTATGTATCTATAATCCTCAATGGGCCTTGTTAAACTAGAAGTGAGATGGAGTGTGTAATCTGGGGTCGGTGCATGGCCGCGGATGTATGTGAGTGTGTAGCAAGCATGTGTGTGATTGCTTTTGTCTGTTAGACAGACTATAAAGGCAATGATTGCTTTGATTGGCTATTGATTCTAGAGGACATGTAGCAAATGCATGTGTGTGCCTCTGTGTGCATGTGTGTTAGAGGGACAAATTGGAGGAAAATAAACAGATGCGAGGAGGAGCAGACGGACATTTAGTGAAGTGATGGTTAGCAGTGGAGGGGGTTAGGAGTGTGGTGGTTGTGGCGATGGTGTTGGGGGATATGTTTAAACACCACCCACCCCAACAACAACCCTGTCCACCCCTTACTTCAACCCCTTATTCATTTCTGCACCAGACCATGCTCAACAAGGAATGAAAGCTGGACTGAATAGAATAGAATAGAATAGAATAGAATAGAATAGAGGGTTCTATTTCTGATGACTGTTTAATAAAAACCAAGGCTTCCCGAGCCTATCCCTGTCTCCTATCTGTTCTCACGTCCCAGCTGGAGGATTACTGGAGGAAAAGTTTATCAGCAGAATGATAAAATTAGCATGCACGCCCATCTCTCTATCCCCCCCCCCCCCGCCCCCTGCTCTCCCTCTTTTTCTCGTCTCTCCTCCCCTCTTCCTGCACTCTCACTCATCCCATGCCACCCCCACCCCCCAAACCATCTTCTCCGTGCCCTGGCTCTCCCTGCTGCCCTCCTCTCACCCTCCTCCCTGCCATCCCTCTATCTAGCTGCTGTGCAATGAGCCTTTCTTTCTGTCACATTAATTTCATCCCGAAAAGGGGGAAAATGTGAAAATTTCCCCTGACGCCTCCTAATATCAGTAGGGGGAGAGTTAAGAGTTGCATTTGGAGCGTTTTTCTCTCTCTTTACTGAGGAGAGTTTTATAATTAACTGACAGCCATCTCACAAGGGCATTGGCTTGTTTCTGTGTTAAATATGGAGATGACAGTTTTATGAGGTAAAATATTCATCAGTCGGAGGCCGCTCTTCTGTGTGATTCCAGTCTAAATAGTGGCATTTGATAGCGTACCCAAAGCAATGTTTCACTTTGGTCGAACATTTTCGGTCTTTAGCTCACATACCTCTATATGACTTAATGAGCCATCAGTTTCACATTAGCATTCAGGCATTGTCACTCTTTTGGACTCGTTTTTACTAGATTAGCAAGTGAGTGAGTGATCTGTGTACACCCATAATTTGTGGCGTGCTGCTGAGGGACTCGCACGAAGCAATGCAGGTATTGAAAGTGTTTTATGATTTTAAATACAAATGTAAAGGCGAACAGCGTCGGATTTTCATATTTAGATGTGCATTCCTTGGGTCCCAGGATGCTTCATTTTCCTGGGTAGCCAGAAAACAAAAGACAAGTTTTTGCCCCATGTCACACAATAGTATGGCTCCACCGAGAGTCATTTGGAGCAGATGGAAAGGACGATTGCAACAGCACTGAGGCTGAATCTTTTCAAAACAGGGACGCATTCTCTAGTTCAGGATTGTTAGAAATACAAGATACAACTCTTTGGGGTGTAAAAGCTCATCAGCATTCAACAAATCTGCAAAGTTGGTCCTCCGTTCCTCGTCAGCAGGGAGAGTAAATGCGAGGACAGGTTAAGATGATGGTTGTGTCCATGAAGGTGTGCTTTGAAAGGGGTTTGGGTGCCAAGGTCACTCGTTTAAAAAAAAAGAAAAGAAGAAGTCACTCTGGGACAAATACTGTGATGTGTGTTCTTTGATCAGCAGGCACTGCTGTATGTGTCTGTTTGTATGTATGAGCATGCATATGTGTATGCGTGCGTGCGTGTTTGTGTGTGTATGTGTGCCTGCGCATGTGCAACGGGATTGTTTGATGTGGTGGTTCTGGTACATTTCAAAGGCGAGGCTCTGATGAGAATTCTTCAGAACAGCAGAGGAAGGGAGGGGGTTATAGCCAGGAGGGGTGGGGTCTAAACGCTGATTGGCATTCATAGCAGAGAGGCTGGAGTGCTGCTAAAAAAGAAATTAGGCTTTAACTAAGCTGCACCATTCAGCTGTTTAACTAAGCTGCTGCACAGTTCAGCTGTTTGAAATTCTGTCTTCTCAGGCCTTCTATTAATAAATGCATAATTGATTAGGGGGAGCATACGTGCCTGAACACACTTCCTACTGACACAAACACACACACACATGCTCAGATAGCTACTTACACTCACACACACACACACTCACACACACACACACACACACATAGCCCCTTCCCCTGTCCTGCTACAGCAATTCTTCTTCTTCATCTTTGCATCTTTGTGTTAGCTTGTTCCAGTCTCCCAAATTTCTTTTTTTTTTCTTCATTAACACCATCTTTCTGGCTCCTTGTCATCCTGCCTCTCTCTGTATCCTATGCTGACCCTCCCACCTTACCTATCTGTCTTTTTCTCTTGCTCTGTCATCTTCCCTCAGGTAGAGTATAATTCCTATCTTCCCAGGGGAGTCATGAATGGACGCCCTCTACTCAAATGCTTATCAATAACCTTTGAGTGCTTGCTCGCTTTGACTTCTGAGAAGCACACCCGTTGGGAACACACTCACAAACACATAACAGGGGGTCTGTCTTTGTGTGGACACACTGGTGAGGTGGTATTTTCCTGAGGCTGAGGCTTGGTGGATTTTATTTTATTTATTTATTTACCTTCCCTGCACCTATTTGGTATTTGGTGATTCTCCGCGCACAGCAGTAGGAGGAGAAGCACAGTAGGGGTAGTTTTACTGGTAATTCAACACCAACAATCAGCTTTGCTGTCAAGTATGACTATATTTCTGCCATGGCGATCTCATATAACGCCCTCCACAACATTAATTATACTGTATACTGCATAAGGTATAACTGTCTGTGGCTCTCAGCCCCTTGGTTCCTCTGCTAATTACGTAAATGTTTGAAAACGAGCCACAATTATATTGTTATGTAAAAAAAAAAAAAAAAAGTAGAGCAATTTTCTAAAAAAAAGCTTGGCCCTGTAGTTTTTAGAAAACATTAGTCAGGAGAAAACAGTGAACATTTGGGGGCTATTTTTGCTCAGAAAAACAATGTATGTGTGACTGACTCAAAATAAACTACAGTGTCTATTTTGAATTCAGTAAAGATTCATCAGCCTAACACAAATATAGCCTTATATTACTTCACATAACTCCAATTTTAGCCAAATTACATTGGCTCCCTGTTAAATATCGTATAGATTTTAAAATTCTTTTGTTCACTTTTAATATTCTGAATAATTTAGCGCCCAGCTATCTTTCTGAACTACTCCACTCATACAATCCCAACAGAGCACTTAGATCGTTCAATCACAGGCTCCTAGCACAACCTAGGACTCGAATGAAGTCGAGAGGTGACCAGGCCTTTGCATCCGTGGCACCTAGACTCTGGAATAACCTCCCTGTTCATATTCGTACTGCCGAGTCGATCCAGTCTTTTAAATCATGTCTTAAAACTTATTTTTTTACTTTGGCTTTTGATTCTGTCTAGTTGGCTGGTCTAGCTTGTTGTGTTGTTACCTATTGTTTGTTGTCCTCTTTTATTGTTTGTTTTAATTGTCTCATGCTTTTACTGACTGTGAAGCACTATGGTCAACACTGTTGTTTTAATACGTGCTATATAAATAAATTTTGATTTGATTTGATTTGATATTCACCTCGTTGACTGCCATCCGCCAATCAGCAAAGAAGGTAGCATCCATAATTCCTTTAAAAAAAGCACTTGGGTTTAGAAGCTTTTATTTCTGAATTTTCACTCATGTAAGGGTGGTGGATGATGAATAAATAAACACACAACAAAATTAACCTGCAATGTTTTTTTTTGTCGAGAGTTTTTACACATTTTCTCAAAGAGGTTGTAACTAGAGGCAAAGAAATATGGCTAGCATTTTAATAAAATTCTATTTTGGTACCTTTTAACTAGTATATCCCAGTTCATACAATCACAGAGTATAGTAAACTTGACTTCACAACTTACTGTTTCAGTTTGTTGATACTGTCACAATTTGGGCATATTAGTAATGAATATATTCAATATTGATAAGGTAGAATTTATTGTGAAATTAAAATAATACAGTGGTTTTATTGTAATGACTAGCTGTTGGTTAGTGAACCCTTCAGGGACCTATATGCCAAGTGTGATTGCTCATGTCCTGACTGTGTAGGAGTTTGCAGACAGACAGGCAGAGATTATGTGCACTATAGTAAAATAAGGTCTAAATTTCAGTAGTGGGCATTTTGTTTATCTAGTGTTTAGTAACACTAGAAATACCGAGATTTCTATTGAACAGATTAACATAGACGCATTACCCTATGTGTATGTACATGGTCTGATCCTGCTTACTCGCGCGTCACCCTGCCTCCTGTACAAGAATATTAGTTAAATCACAGGGAGAGCTATTCTGGGTTCTCCACTTCATTACCAAACTGTGTGTGTAACACTGTGGGAAAAGCATTGCTTTTAATGGGGATAAGTAATGCCCCTGTGATTAGCTGTGATTGTTATCAACCCCAAATGCACTGATAATGTATTATAATGGATTCTTCTTTATCTAAATCTGTTTGTGGGTGGGCCCCAGGTGCATCTTCACTTGCGGTCCAAAAGTAACCCAGCCGCCACTCCCTCTGCACGCTTAACTATTGTTAACTTGATTACCTCGATTGGAGGACTTCTGTACTCCTTTTCATGTGTAGCACTTTGAATCACACATAGAAAATAAGCTATATTAAGGCCCAGTGACATAAAGATGATGTGGAAATATTAAACCAACTTCATCGGTTTCTCATTCAGACTTTCTTGCAGACATCTCTTTCCACTGCTATGCCAAAAATATTCCTGATAAATCTCAAATATGCCACTCAAGTACAAGATGGACAGAACACATCTCTCACATCAAACCTTTAAAATTGTACTTATAATTTTAACTCATAATTTTCCTTTGCCATATCCAAGAATTCTGCTATTCTGCTCAAGGTGTCTTTGTGTCTAATGTGCAATTAGTCCTCTCTTTCTACTCGTCTGTCATTTATCCTGTTTAATCTTCTTCTTTTTTTTCTTCCCTACCTCAGATGAGCCCGGCCAGTTGAAGATTTACCTTCCTAAGAAGCTGCTAGAGTGTCTACCCAAATGTTCCTCTCTGCCCAAGGAGCGCCATCGCTGGAACACCAACGAGGTGAGAATGAGACACACTCAAGAGGGAAATATCTGTGACAGAAAGATGAACAGTGTTTTTGTTTTTTTCGTGGCTGGTGACTCATCTCTAACTAATGTCACATTGAGAGATGAAGAGGAGGTAAACAAACACAATGGCAGCTTTTCATTATGGGATCCTAAAACTGTGACACTGGGAAGTAACAAAAAAAAAAGCCCAAAAAACAACCATCAGCAACCTGAACTCACAGCAAAAATCTGACAGAGTATAGATTCCATTTGGCATGTTGCTGTCTGTTTTTCTTTGTAACCCAAAACCATTCTGGGGTAGGGCATAGGAAACAGCGGATTTGAGGTCTGAAACAATAAGGCTTATAGGCTGAAAAAACAAGGAATGAGGGTACAGATATGATTGTTTCTAGTGCTGCGTTTCACTAGGTTCAAAGAAGGTCTGGTCAGTAAGATACATTTTTTGCTATGGAACCAGAGAAAGTTGATAAAACTGTTGTATGTTTTTGGCTCCAAAGCAAACACAGCTACCATTCATTCATAAAGAGCAGAGATCGCTTTGCTCTAGGCCAAAATTAGCATCATCTTTGCTGTGTGAACAATAGATAACTTAGCCAAGAGTGTAAAATTGGGTCAAATTAGGTTCGGGACAGCTACTTACTCAGGGGCCAAGGATATCCCTGAGATGAACATTTTGGGCGTGCGAAAAGCTTTTCAGAGTTGCATGTTGTTTCCAGACTTAAGCTGTTAGCTTAGAAAAGTGTCTGATGGGTGGAAATGGTTGCAGGCATTTATCGTCAATACCTCCTTGTTTATGCATCGCACAGCCCCTCCACTGGTGGTTTCCTCCATCCATTGTGATGTGGTTGGCCTCTGCTGAGACATTTTCTCCATGTGCAGACTGTGCACTCCATTATGGATGTGTGTTTGTGTTATTGATTACCAAGTCCAGCATTATTATGGAATGCAAAGCTGATTTGGCCTGTGGTTTTTCTCTCAGGAAAGTCATTACATTTTTCATGCAATCCATCTCAATGAAGGTCATACTGGGAGTTAAGCACGGTGCCTACTGAACAGTGTGTTTGTATGAATAAGCAGTGTGCATGTGCGGTGTGTGTGTGTTTGTGGTGTGTTTCAGAGCAACGTGACTGCTACCGGTTAGGGACTTCCACACATCAGCCAACCACAAGCAATTGTGGACAATGCTCTGAATTAGACGAGCACACCTTGTTTCTGCCCCTTTTCCTGGCCTTCCAACTCTTCTCTCTCCATCTCTTTCTGTCTCTACACCCCCCAATACCACTGCCCCCACTGCCCCCCCTCCACACACACACCACTCCCCATGCCTCTCTCTCCCTCTCTGATGAGGAGGTACAGGCTCAGTTCAGGGGGAGGTTGGTTGTCCCTCAGCGGATTTCTTCAAAGCTCCTCTTCCACCCAGGCATAAAGTTTTCCGCATACTTAAACAGTCCATTGTGTCTGCTGCTCCTCTTGCTTAGTGCTTTCTTAGTGGGAGACATGTGTATGCTCACTGTGCGCTTAGTGCATGTATGTATTTCAGGCTGCGCATCCGGCGTAAGGAACCCTAGATTATTGCCATTGATTATTTTGAAGCTGCTGCGACAAAAGAATTGATTTTTTTCCGTGTCTGTTGACTTTTTTTAATCTGTCTGAATTGCAGACATTCAGAGAAATCTACCAGTTTTTGTCATCAGCGTATAGGATATTAAATTAGCATTGTCCTGAAATTTTATCTGCGTGTACTGTTGAATGTCCACAATAGATTGTAATGCAAAACATTTTTGGATGCGGGGTTTCTGGACCAATCAGCTGTCAAGCCAGCTGTTAAATTTGGAGATTTTATTTACTTGGGCACATCTCGTCAATATTTTTATGCATGTGTCTGTGTAATTATTTAGTGTGTAGATTCATTTGTGTGTGTTTCTATATAATTCTTTGTTTCCATATGTCTGTACATAAGCAAATCAAGAATTGGCTTTGGGTGTCCTCATCGTCAATGGCTTTTGGGTTTTTACATGCTGTTTATAAAAGCCATGCAGAATCAGGATTATCCTTAGTTTGTGTGTGTGTATGTGTATGTGTGAGGCTACAAAAAACGAGCGTGATAGATAAAGAGATTAAGACTTCGTTTGAGCGAGAATGCCTCTTATTAAGTCAGATTCAATCTTTACATGTCTTCATCTGATATGTCCTTAGTCTCACCTTTTTCTTGGCATGTGCATCACTTTGCAAGTGTGTGTGTGTGTGTGTGTGGCTGTGTGTGCGTTTGTTTCCCTGTGCGCAAAAGGATCTCTGTTTTGTCACGCATGGCTCCCCCTGACACCTTGGTCTCCCACAAGCACTGAGCTGTGACCCCATACATTTTTTACCCGGGCCGTTCCTCCTGCTCTCTGTCCTTTCCTCTCTTCCTTCCCTTCCCTCTCTTTCCTCTCTCTCTCTCTCTCGCTCTCTCTCCCTCTTTTGTGTATCTACTGATGTGTGAAATTATTCTGGGATGGAGGGATGGATTCCTCCCTGAAGGGCTGAGCGGAGGCGTGAGCCTTTTGTTCAATAATAGATTGGGGGTGTATGTGTATCTGTCCATGGTAATAGACTAAGGACTAGTTTTAGATAACAAACCACACTCAGGTGGGCAGACCGATGGTGGAGCCTGTGTTATCTATCCATCTGGAATTAGTCGTTGTTTGGTTTCAGCAAATTCTTCGGAGCACCACCACGAGGAGGCTATCAAACTTTCAAAATGTAGACAAAGACCAACTTTAGAGTCTCATTGTGTGACTCAAGCTCATGAAAAGATATGATTACTCTTGTGGGGACCCTTGACATCCTGGCTCGTATATTAAGAAGCCAGACTGAGATGAATACTAAGTTAAAAAATTCTTTTTAAAGCTCCAGTTCAATATGAGACATGCACACACACGCTGTGCAAATGTGCATGTCATTGTGTGGTCTAATGTGCATTTTAAAGGCTTCTACTTCAGAGCTTCTCCCCCACTATGATTCAAATGATGCAACTGTCAAATGTGTTGTTACAGACTTCAGTGCATCACACAGATGACAGTTGCCTGTGCCACAACGCGTCTGCATGTGACTCTGCTCCACATGTCGCTCGACTGTATGAGTGGGGGGAAAAAAGCAAATGTGAGAGCGGTACTATGAGCGGTACTATTTTGTCCTTAATGATATGAAACAAAATGCTCTGAAACAGGCAGTGTTTTTGCCGTAATGCGCTGTTCTCATCGTGCAGAGATGTGTACGTAGCTGTGTGGTGTGACGAGAGGCTCATTACCGGCGCTCACACGCCCGTTGTCTGGTTGTGTTGCTGCATGACAATAACGTGATAAGAAGTGAATCAAAAATCATATATGTTCCACACCATCATCTGCCTCCTGTGTGTGGGTGTGTATCTCTTTTTGTGCATAGTTGTTCTCATGGTAACCGATTGTGCATGAGTGTGCGAGTGTGTGTGTGTGTGCACGCACGCATTTATATTTGTGTTAATTATATGATTGATGATGCATGTGCACCATTCATGATTTTGCGGCACACTTAAGGTGATAGGAGATAGGGATTGCAAGTGGTATCAATGAGTTGCCGATCATGTCAACCAGACATGATAATTAAAAAAAATAATAGCAACAACAATAATAATAGGTAAAGAGCAGACATCTCAGGGAAAACTGTCAGTAACCCACTCACACGTGCGTGCTGTAGTGTCTCAGCTTATGGGAGCTGCAATTCCTAGACCAAACAAAGCTTCGGTTGCTGGTGTGTGAGTACGTGTGCATGTTTAATTTATTATTAATGCCATTACTGTTGTTTGTGAGCCATTAAACAGATACATTGGATTAAATATGCACATACACAGCACTCCGCTGTTTGTGGAGATATTTCCTGTTTTTTCCAATGTGGCTAAAACATGAGGCAGGAGTGTCTGAAAAACAAGTTACACTAGGGGGAGATTGGCAGTTGTCAGTTACTAGACGATGAATCCATTATGGAAACCCTGAGTGATTATTGCAGGCCTCTCTGTTCCATTCAGACTGTGGTGTAGGGAAATAGGTGTTGTGAGTATTACAGTTCATCCCTGCATTCATATTTGTGAATGTGTTGGAATGGTTAGGTAAGATTAATTTAAATGTTTGAACAAGCACCGAATAGATCTAATATTTTAATTTGTTACATGCTGTGTGAAAAAGTAAAAGAAAAAACAGATTTTCATAGTCAAATATTTGCATAAAGATTTGCAGTTATACGGTGCTCTTGTGGGTGGAAAAAAAAATTCACACAGAACTAAAATTTTACAGCTAAACCTAGAGTAAAATCCAAAAGTCCAAATTAAATATTCATATACTAATTTTGCATTAATTGGGAAGATCATATAGTCAAAATCAGCAGCTGTCCTAACAGATAAGTTGATTACACAGAGCCGCCTGAGCTCTTCACCATCCCTTCAGTTATTCCTGCAAGCTGCTTTGCAACCCGCATTCACCCCAGCTCCTTCTTTTTGTGTCTGAACTGTCTGACCTCCCCACCTCACAGACCTATTCCACTAAATAAAAATTACTGCAGATGGCTACAATAGTCTTTATTTAACTAGAACGGTCCCAAGTGGCTGAAAGGTTATAGTTCCACCTGAAGCTTGATTGGATCAGTCAGAGGCATGGTTATTACATCATTAGCCTTATATGAGCAGGCACGTACCGACCTCCCACCAGGGAGACAGGCGGTGTAGGCAAATATCCTTGAAAACACTTTAACAGTTCACAAATATATATCCTATCAGCACATCATTTCACAGTGAGTTTCCCCTTTGTATGCACAATCTAAACATCACAATTTCAATGGTTTGGGCTCTTTCACTCCATGTTACTCTGACCTGGAGTTTTGGGTGTCTGAATAAATTCCCCCCAAACTGTCATACATCGTAGTAGAGCTGAAATATTTGTCAAAATGTTTTTAATTAAATATTTTAATTTAAAATATGTACTGTACGCATTTTTACTTTTTATTTAGGCAAGTACCACTCTGAGGATTTTGAACCAATAATTGACCCATTTTGTTGTTATGTAACCATCTCCAGGCCTCAGTGTCATCGTTGTCTGGCAACAAAAAAACAAAAACAATCATCCATCCATTATTCCATCTATCAATTTCTTCCATTTATCCAATTCCTGGTAGAGGTGGCTCTGGAGCCAATCCCAGCAGATCCATTCTAGCACACTTATTTTTGCCAGTGGGAATACTCCAGCTGTCCAATCATACAAACCACTGGGGTGGACAGTAAAATACAAAATAGTTTAATTCACTATAATAAAAAAAGATACTGCTTTTCTGTTAGCCTGTCATCTTGTTTTCTATCCAGGAACAGCTGATGGGAATTATCCTGAACCTTTTGTATAAATCTGGCACACTTGCATTATATATTATGGTGATATTGACTGATACTTTGTATTAATGCAGCTATTAAATATACAAGTTTAATCACTATTTAACTTTTTAAACTATTTATAATTGAAATCGTTCCATGTCAGTGTTGGAGCTTATCAGAATGATTTAATGTTGATTCTCTCCTCTCCAGAGAAATGTGTTCTTCTGACAGCTGCACCCACACAATACCGCACATGTGTAACTCCAAACCTTTTTAAAAGAAATCAGGGACTATTTGTGCAAATCTTAGTCATTTGTTTTGAATTGTCAGGCACTGTCACAGGCACAGTCCTCAAAACAAAAAGCCCAAACTATTCTTTTTCATTTTCAGATTTGGTGATGCGCAGCTACAGTCCTTATGACCCCAGTTTCTTTCCAAAGTTGTGCCCTTGATTTTTGACATTGATATGCAAACTGCCAAAGTGCAACACACCCTGGCACAGGTCGTGAAAGGCTCAAACTGCTTTTTTTTCTCCTTTTGGCCGTGTCAGAACATAGACAGAAGTATAAGGGTTTTGGAAACTTATAGAAAGTTTCATTTTTAAACAAAATGGGTGTGCTGCCTAAGTATTTGTTAGATAACATGTTGGTGAGAAACTTTATCCGTGTCAGTGTGTGTGTGTGTCCCAGAGCCTGCCTATGGCTGTAACCTCTCCAGTTGACATTGAGCTCTGTGCTGTTGCCATTTACCAGAGTAAAGCATAGTTTAATGAGGGGGTAAAGAAGCCAGTACACACACTCGCACATGCACACTCATGCATGCTACATACGTCTACACTCGCAGACATGCACACGCAGGACCAGAGGGGTGTTTCACAGCTCCTTGTGTTTGATTCCCATTCTTTTATTTTTAATCATTCCTCTGTCTTTTGGGTTGAGAAATATTTTATGTTTGGAGAGCGCCAAGTTATAATCACTAATTAGTCCTCCAGGCTCTCTCGCTTCATCCCCCCAACCCCCACCCCACCACCCTCCTATCTTCTTCCCATCTCTCTCTGAGCCAAGCATAGCCCAATTACACCCAGCGTCACTTTGTGTCTGCTGTGACTTCCATTTTCCACTTCCATACTGTCCTGCTGACCTGACCGGAAAAATTAACCAAAATGTAAAGAAACACAAAGAAGTAATTGCATCCATTCTACTCAAAGATTAATATCCCTGTTGATAAATGTAATTATTCAGCAAGCTTTTGCAAACAGGGACGTGCATGGTAAATTCTGCAAGTTTTAGCCATGCTGGTATTTTAGCCGGCCCAAGTTCACAAGAAGACGAGATTAACTGGGTTTTACAGGTCAGGTGTCTGTGGTTGGAGTTAAAACTGTCCCTCCTTTCCTCTTTACATTGTGTGCTGGGAGTGATGGAGTGTAAGGTGGCCAGTGAGTGTGTGGAATTGGTTTTGTGGTGGTGGTTTTGGACTATTTCCCTAAAGAAGAATAAGGGTAGTTTCATTATTCATCATTTTCATTATTGGCATTTAAATATTCAGTTAATTCGTGAAAACGATCGCCTGTCAGTCATTTTCGAGTCATTTGGGTTTAAGAAAAAAAAATCACTTCCAATCAGTAACTCAATGGTGTGAGTTGGGGAAAACTCAAACTGGAACCTTTTGTCAGCAGAACCGCCTATTTACAGGTATTAGAAAGCCAAATTTGATTATCTGAGGATACATTCATTAATTGGGAAGCAGAGCTACAGCAAAACTTGGGAGTAAAGCAAGAGCAAAAAAAGGGGACTTCAGTCAGAAATGGAATATCTTCCATTAATGTGCCAACAACATGCTTTTTTAAATTAGAAAACAGAAGTTAGGTATCATCATTTGATGACACCTGAAGCTTCCTGACAGGACCACAGCAGCTAATCTAATGAACTTTTTGATGACAGTTGTGATCCTAGATGCATGGATATGGTAATGGAAGGACTGCCAACACTAGATACAAACAGAAAACTTCGACTGAGACACCCCTTTCTTTTGACAAGTTGTCTACTGCCATCCAGCAGCTTACATGTGACTGAGCATCAGAAATCGATGGACTCCCTGCAGAGTCCTATAAACTGTTTTGGTTTGTGTTAGGAAAAGATTTGTATAAACATTTTAGAGACTTATTAGACTCTGCAACAATGCTACTCAGCTGGTCCAGAGCAGTTTTGCCAACATTTACAAAAAAGAGAGAGATCTAGGTTTGCTTAGAAACTTTAGTCCAGTGTTTCTCCTTTGCACAGATTTTAAAATAATTACAAAATGTCTCTCAAATAGACTGAAGGACTGTTTGATACTTTGGTTTCTGTTATCAATAACAATCAGTCATATTACATTCTTGAAAGCACAAAAATAGACAATCTGTTTTTGAGTCATGAAATGACCTATCAAAATGTCAGGGTCTGGATGTACGCCTTTTTTCTATAAATCAAGAAAAACCTTTTGACATAGTGGATCATTTTTATTTGTTTAGGATGCTTGAAGCTTTTAGGTTTGGAATAAAATATATTTCATGAATTAAGTTGCCCTATTCAAATGCGTCTGTTTTGCTGAAGATACAAGGGGGACTCAGCAGACCAGTCTCTGTACAGAGAGGCATTAGGCTAATGTCTGCTATGTTGTATGCTCTCACCATTGAGCCCCTCTTGAACCAATTAAGACAGGATCTCACCGGGTTAAACTTTGATGCAGATGCCAGTTAGTTTGTCTGCTAGTCAAAAATGATGCTCACATATTGGAACAAAAGATACCACTGTGTAAGTGTGTATCCTCTGTGAGAGTTAACTGGCAAAAGTGTGAAGGTTTACTGTTAGGAGAGTGGAAAAGCAAACAAGCAGCCATTACTTCCAGCTGGGCTGCAGTGGAGCAGACAGGGGATGAAATGCCTTGGGGTTTTTCTTGGCAATGATGATTTGCAGAGGAAAAACTGGGAGGGTGTAGTGGAGAAAATTAGTGCCCGATTGTTTAAATGAATGTGGGCCCAGTCACAGCTGTCTTATAGCCCCCTATAGGACAGCTGTGACTGGTTGTGAATAATCTTCTTGAGCCTTCAAATGCACTGGTGCAGGACATTCAGAAAAGACTGATTAACTTAACTTAACTTACCAGTATGGACATATTAGGAACTTCATCATTCTACCTCTGTGCTAAAGACATGCTAAAGAGCACTGGCTTAAGAGTGCTCAAAAGTATATGGGAACATGAGGGAAGAGCCTCTGTTCTGTAGCCCACTTACTCAGTTTCCGGATGCTTAACTCTGCTGGCATACAAAGAATCCTTACAACAGCTGGCCTGACAAAGTTGGAAGGGTTGAGATCAGGAGAGCAGTGTAAAACTGTTGCCATCAGCTCTTAAACTGGTTTTGTGCTTTGCCCTTCCTGGTCTCTGTGAGCATTATTTGTAGGCTCCGCAGAAACGCAGCCATTGGTTTGCACTCCTTTGCCAACGCTGTCCATGAACGCTGTAGTAGAGGAACATGAAGAAGATGTGGCTCTTGTATCTTTTGAAACACCGCGGCTCACTGATCTTCCTAAAGCCTCAAAAATATATGTATTTCCTGTATGCTGCGAGTATGAAAGCTCTCAACGGAGTTTCATTACTTCTTGTTCTAGTTTTCTTCTCCTATAGGCAGCTGGACAAACCTATAAAGAAACGCAGTGCGGTTCTCCAGTGGAGAGTGGCACGTGGGGGCCGGGGCCACAAACAGACATGTGGCACATATAGACCACATAACAGGAGACCCTGCAAAATCTGTGGGTAACCTGTCCTAGGCTAGTTCCTCTGGCTGGGTACGGACAGGTGAGGGACGACAACATTCTCATTTGTAAACCCAGACAGATAGAGCAGCATAGTGGAGACATATCTAGTCAGTTTTCTTATAGGTCAGGCAAAAACTGGGATTGTGTTAACCAGGAGGAATAAAATGAAAGGAACAGGGTCTACTGATGTTAAACTTCAAAAGTCTGGTGTCTGCTCGTATCAGAATAGAGTTCACCTACTATGAAATGGTTGCAGACTTGGATCATTTCATCTCTTTTTAGGGGAGGGTGAAGGAAATGTTCTGTACACAGTGAATAATGAATTGCGTGGTCTCAGTTTCTTGGGTAATGGTTTACTGTGGGCTAGGGTGAGATTGTGAAAATGTGCAGTTATATTGTGTTTTTCTTTGTATGACTGTAAATAAGGAATTGATTCATTAAAGGCTTTGTTAAAAGTCAAAGGTCTCCTCTGCTCTCTTCTCTTTTCCTCTCTTCTTCTCTCCTCTCCTCCTACCCATCTGGAAGCCCCACATTTTCCTCCTGTTCTATTTTCTCCATGTTGCACAGACCCACTATTTATCTTGCCCACTATAATTTGACACAAAATATTGTTAACTGGAGACAGAGAAATATATTAAACAGTGGGAATGTGCGACTGTGAGTGTGGGGGTGTTGTGTATGTGCCCGAGTGCATTTGTGTGTGCTTCTTTGTGTGTGAGTGTGTGTCTTTGTGTGTGTGTGTGTGTCTTTGTGTGTGTGTGTCTTTGTGTGTGTGTGTATGTGTGTGTGTGTGTGTGTGTGTGCCTTTGAGTTTTAACTTCCTGTTAGATTCCAAACCCGACCAAGTACTGAATGACCCAGAGTGTCTGCTGTAATAAGAAGCTGGGCTGTGCAGTGGAGACAATATTTTTTGTATCTTTAAATGTCCCCACATAAAACCTCTGTAATATCTGATTCTTGTGTAAATTAGATTGAATTCATTGTAGACAGATAAAGCATATAAATGTGTATGTGTGTTCATGTGCGTGCACAGACAGCTGGTCCTTCTGCTCCTATTTTGAGAACTGCATCTGTAGAGTTTTGTTTAGATAACTTTATTTAACTTTCATAACTATGTGCTTTGCTGGGCCTTTAGAAGTCCAATACTGCATATGTTAACAACAATTTGCCTTTTGTATATTTCCAAATAACTGTGACTTACACATGACATTAGAGTACAAATTAGGAACAACAAGTGTTGGAAGGCTTTCTTTTGTACAGAGCTTTTTCTTACGCATCTTCTCTTTTTAACTTAGTAGCTACAGCTTAGGGACTTGTAGAGAATGTGCCTGGTTCAGGATTTCTGAAGTCAATGCATATTTCATACTCTCTGCTCATGTTTACAAAGGTAGGTTTCAGTCTAACATATTCTTAGCTTTGATGTAAATAGTGCTGCAAAGTCCAACAATGCATAAATAATAAAACAAATAAATAAATCATATAAAGATATGTGTAAATCTTGTACACTTGTTTATTCAATGTATGGGTGTAGAGTTATATCTATATGGTCTGCTGATCTGAAACACAGCTTACTTTTACTCATGCCCAACCAGGTTGCAGTCTCCAGTTCCAAAGTATTTAGCAATATTGTTTGTAAATTCATATGACAAATATACACTGAGCATATCGATGGACATCTGGGTCTGCATGAGCGTAACTTGAGTCATCAGAGAGGTTCTTATATTGACATTTCACACTGCTTTATCACTGTATAAGGATTATGGAGTTGTCTACTCAGCAGTAATCAACAAGAGCTGTGTAACTAGTGTGAAAACAAAATATGTCTGTGGAATTGTATCTTACATCAGATTTGTCACCTTACATCTATGAAGTGAATTGGATTGAGATTTGGTGACTGTGGAGGCCATTTGAGTGCAGTAAACTCTTTGTCATGTACAAGAAACCCTTTTCAGATGATCTGAGCTTTTCGACATGGTGCATTATTCTGCTCAAAGCAGCCATCAAAAGATGGATACATAAAGGTGTTCATAAAGGGCTGCACATAGTCAGCAGCAGTACTCAGGCAGGCTGTCACATTGCTCGGTACTAAAGGACCCAAAGTTTGCTGAGAAAATATCTTATACCATTACACCAGCAGCAGCAGCCTGAACTGTTGATACAGTGCAGGGTGGTACCAGGTGTGGTCTTCTGCTGCTGTAGGCCATCTGCTTCAAGGTTCAATGTGTTGTGCCTTCAGAGATACTCTTCTGCATATCTTGATTGCAAACAGTGTCTATTTGAATTACTTTTGCCTTCCTATCAGTTCAAAGCTTTCTGCCAATTCTCCTCTGACCTCTGTCATCAGCAAGACATTTTTGCTTGCTGGATATTTCCTCTGTTTTGGGCCATTCCCTGTAAGAAATATTTATTTAGTTATGTATTTATTTATTTTATTTAGAAAGAGGTGCAATACATATTAATGAACATTTTAACTAATGTAAATATGCCAGATTATAGCCTTGGGCTAATTTCCATCTGCAGACCCTCTGGCAGGTTGGTGTTACAGACAAGTTAGGAAAAACATACAGAGACACTATTTACAGATCATGTGACAAGGACAAAAAACGTGATCACATTATATTAGAACAAACAATTACAAGTAGAGTGGACAAAAGAGGACAGTATAGATAACAATAACGGAAACACATCAGTTATATTGCACAAACCCTAGTGTTACACATGCCCTGACTGTCTTGATATTGCACTGACCCATTACACTAATAGTTATTTCCCTTTTGTAATACACTAACTCTTTTTCATGTCCAATATAAAGCATGATTAATTAAACATGATCACATGTTTGTGTGTCCCTCAGATGCCCTTTTAAGTGACTCTTAAAGATACCTAACCAAGTGGCCTATGAGTACATATATTTATAACATATTAATGGTAACCTAGTCTTTAATTTTATCCCCCTAGACATGATTGGAGTGTTTATGGTTTTTATTTCTGCATCTGTCTGTCTACAAATTTGCAGTTTCTGGCATGATGCTAATTTGGTCTCTACAGATTTTTTTCTTGCTTCATTCTTGGAAAGACACAGATTATGGTTGTGCCTGTCTTTTTTTAATACATCACAGAATATTTATTTTTCTGGAGTGAAGAGACCTCAGTTTACTTTCCAGTTTGTTGTCTATTCCATGCAAAGTTGCCTCAGTTAATTTTGTACATAGCACTATTAACTGCCTCTGTTGTAGCTAATCCAAGATGAATAGAATTGTCAATAAAAACATCCCAGCTCAAATATTTTTTACTAACGCAATCAAAGTTCAGACGTATTTGCAAAGGGGATGCAAAATTATCCGACCACATTTGTTTTTGCTGCGTAAAGTTGCTGTGGGGTTAAATTGTCAGTTTTGTTAATGTGATATCGCACTGGATCTAAGTGTGTTGGCCTCATAAGCTTCCATCATCTAATGGCCACTTGGAGTCTGTAGGTTTATTTCTAATTAAAACTGGTAAGATCATGTCGTTGTTAAATTGCATTTCCAGGGTTAGATCAACTGCATTCGCTCCAGACCAAAAATACAAGGTAATAATAAAGAAATGTCAAATTGCTGCGGTAGATTCAGAACACTCTAATTTATTTCCTCTTATCATCTGTTTGCTCATTACTTTATGATTTTTTAAAGCAGATGCATGTTACGGTGGTAAATGTCTATAGGAGTGAATTGATTAACATTCATTGGTAGATGTTTTTATGGATGGTAATGTGTTTTTCATTTGTTAATGAGTTAAGAAGACAAACAGTTGAGCACTCCTACACTGTGTACTACACTCTCACTGTGTACTACACTCTCACTGTGAACAATGTTTCTCCTGGTGCAGAGTTGTTTCAGAAAACTCTTTAAAATCACAATTAAAAACTTAAACTGTAACACAAAAAATTCTATGATTTTTATACATTAATGAAAGTGCACTGGATGGCTCTAACAAATGTGGAAAAAAGAGGCTTGATGCACAACATCTGCTTTTAAAACCGAATAATATTATGTTTCAATATCATGCAATGGCCCTAATGTTGTGTATTCCTCCATAGAGGAATCTATGGAGTCCTTTGAAAACCTGGACGAGGTGGTTGTGCTAATATGCTGTGTTTGGTGCATTATGGCCAGACATCTCCACTTTCGGTCTTGTCTTTCCAGAGCACATTGTTCCAGAAGTCTTGTGGTTTTTACAGATCCAACGTTACAACATTACAAAAAGTCCTACTACAATGAGCTTTCTCCTGCTAGCCCTAGAAAACAAGCCATACTTGATCTTTTTCTAATTACACTGTCATGTACTTCAACCTTTAATGAGCTAACTGAGGACTGTAAAGTCTGAGCTATAGATCTTGGGGGGTTTTTTTCCAGTTTTTCTGAGCATTCGCTGATCTGACCTTGAAGTGGATTTGCAGGGACATCCGCTGCTAGAAAGATTGTTGCACTGTGTTAACCCAAACCTGAATGCTCTGGACCAGCAAACTGCCAAAATCTGCTCACACTTGTTGATGATCAATTAATCAAGGGAACTTGATTACGAGCACCTTCCGTATCTCTATGGAAGCAGCAAGACTTTACATCATTTTTCACAGGATTACAGAGAGACTTCTGAAAACTTTTTTTCACATGACTGTAGGTCAATTATGATTGCGTGTTTTAAAACCTACAAAGCATTAATTTCTGCTTTGTTTGTATTTATGTTTGTATGCTCAATTTATTTCTCGGTTTTTCCGAGGAGGTTGGCAAAAGGGGTTAATTGGCCGCCCACAACATCATATCCGCAACAAAACATAGTGAGAGAGGTGTGAATCCCATGGTGTTGTGTCTAGCATTTTCCACTAACATTATTCTGGAAATGTAAACATTTACAAGAGTTACCCGGGGAAACATATACATTTACTGGTAAATATGCTGTTCCCAACATCTACCGTAATATATAGAGATTTTTTCAGTGTCTGTGTGTGTGTTTTTCACTTTCAGAGTGAGTTATGATATCTGAGCTGTTCCATTCAGGGGCTCACAGCAGGAGTCCAGTCTTTTCCTCTCCAACTGCACTTCGATCTAGCACTACATATTCCTCCATCTCCCCAATTCGGTCCTCTTCTTCCTCCCTCTCCTGCCTCGCCCCCCTCGCTGATGTATGGAATGTCTACTCTCATATGGAGTGTGTTTGTAAAAGTCATGGTAATCAAATTTCACTGATTCCCGGGGGATTAAACAAGGTGGCATTTGTGTGTATGTGTGTGCGAGTGCGTTCTGTCGCTCTGCATATACACTATTAGCTGTGCACTAAGTTGTGTATTGTAGTGCAGCTGTGTCATTACTCTAAGACCAGCTCAGCTGTAATATATCATCCATCATCTTGTACTCCAAGGAGACAACTATATATGGGATAGCAATGCTGCATTTGCATACCGGCAGAGCATATACTGTGCTTTAATTGATTCAATATGCAGTATAAAGCGGTTGAAGGGGGCATTATAAACACCTCAAGGCAGAGCATCTCACTTATCTCAGCTGCATCTTGACCAAGTCACAGAGATTAAAAGTCTTGTTTTCTGGATTGTGTGTCTGACTCAGACACTCACAATAACAATATTGTTTGCTTATTTGAAATCAACCCTAACACTCGAGGCAAAATCACTCTCTTACAAAAATGAGATGATTGCAGAGTGGAAGTAATCGCTCATGACTGCTGCAAACATGGCGGCAGCAAGATTTCCCACCCACAAAACAGGTATTACTTAGCCTAGGTGCACAATTACCTATTGTTGGAAGTATATATGTTCTGGCAGTATGGCTATAGGTTTAGCAAGTTTTAACTATGTTCAACACACAACTTCAGCCTCCTTTTTTTCTGTGAGACTCTAAGCTACAATTTCTGCCCGCTCTTAGGTGTTATTGCATGTTGAACTAGAAAGTCACACCCCATTACAGTTCATATGAGGTGGAAAGCTACCAGGACAGCCTGGAAGGCAATGACTGATGTCTGTGTGCCTTTGAATCTCTAAAAGTGCATTAAATTAGCAAACATTATATAGCTTTGGCAGAAGTATTTGCAACAAAGCCAACCAAACTTAAGTAAACTCAGTGTCTCCATAGACAAAACAATATGCTTGCTGTCAGAAACCATATATATATATATATATATATATATATATATATATATATATATATATATATATATATATATATATAGATAGATAGATAGATAGATAGATAGATAGATAGATAGATAGATAGATAGATAGATAGATAGATAGATAGATATAGATATATGTTGTAGCGGTAAGAGTTAAAGATAGCACACCTTCTTTGGCGCCCACTGCATGAATCACAGTACTTGAAGAGAAGGTGATGACTCTGGGCTCTACCTTGTATTATGTATCTTTACTGTAAGTATAGTGTGAAGAGGAGCCCCTTTGAATCTAGTGTTACACTGTACTGCAAACTATTAACTTCTACAGCATTCTGCAGTTCACGTAATTTGTTCGAGATATGTATACTCTGTCCCTGGTGCTATAGTTTAATACAAATTGAAGTGCTGGAAAAAATTCAGGATGGATCGGTCCACATCAAGCTGAATTCACAATGATACAAATCCATACTTTTTACCACAAGACGCTGCCTAAATTCTGCTGACTCCAGATTTGTGTTTATACCTTTGCTCAGTTCAACAGGAAACTGATTCACTGTCTGAGATCTTTTTAAAAAATAAGCAATAATAATTTATTTAGCCAAAGAAGAAAATGTTCATTTTATTAAATTGAAGTTGCAGTAAAAAATGAATTCTGTGGGGACATTGGTTAAATTAAATTCTCCATCTTGATTCTATTGCTTGTGGTCTTGCTTAATTGTGAGTAATCAAAGCAGTTGTCCAAGTGAAAGCACATAATTGGTTACATTTGAAAAAAAGTTTGATTTCTTAGCAAGAAGTGAGTTTTGCTCTCTCTCTCCCTCACTCTTTGAAGCGCGAGCTGGCAATCATCAGAACTGGGAACACATTGGGGACTGTTTTATTAAACCATGTGAAAGGTACATTACATTTTGCAATACCCTGAAAGAGTGAGCGCAGGTCCACAGCCCAGGGCTTCGTCC
This sequence comes from Neolamprologus multifasciatus, assembly GCF_963576455.1. Lineage (NCBI taxonomy): Eukaryota > Metazoa > Chordata > Actinopteri > Cichliformes > Cichlidae > Neolamprologus > Neolamprologus multifasciatus. Next base: position 25,121,784 of record NC_140443.1, on the reverse strand, counting down.
TAGGCAGAGACAGATCAAACTGCACAACAATAGAAGCCAGTGAGCGGAGCTGGGTTGATAACCTTTCATGTTTACTTTTGCTTATGATTGTTATGACTCCACCTGCCCGTCTCCCAGATTGAAGCCTCCAGCTCTATTGTCAGTAGAAAAGATAAACTCGAGATTGCAAGCAATTTGTACATCTGTAAATTGATGCTTGTCTTTGGCAGCTTGTTTTTGAGGAGAGTTAAATATGCATGACTTCAACATGGGTGGCTCCCAAGTTTTCTTTTCTTCTTCTTCTCCAAAACAACAACCAAATGACATGAAATCTTTATTTGTTAGAAACAAACAGAATTCTGAATTGATTTAGATTTAGATTTTGATCTCCACGTGAGCTCCAGGAGCTAACTAGATTTGTTTGTTTTTTCTGAAATGCAGCTACAGTCATATTTACCGAGCGTGCGTGCGCGCACACACACGTACTGAACAGGTGCGCAAACACACGTGCATGCAGACACACATGCACACACGTATGCTCCCATCTTTAGTCGGTTGAGAAGGAGACAAACCTAAAGATCGCCACAGAGACCCATCTTTCAAATTTATTCATTAAACTCCCAAATGCTCCCCTTAACGAATGTAATTAGAATATGGTAATGAGAGAGGGCTGAACCAGGGAGTGTTATAATACGCTTAGCAGCACAGAGGGAGAGAAGAGGAGGGAGGGGGGGGGGGAGAGAGACAGGGAAGGAAATAGAGTAAGGGAGTAAGACGAAAGAGAAATAGAGAGGCTGACTGACAGGGTGCCAATTTATGTCTTGTTGTAAACAAGTATTTATGCCAATGAGAGGTGGCACACACTTTCTTTCACTCTTTCTCTAGCTCCCCGTCTCTCAGTTTCTCTCTCTGTCTCTCTTTCTCTCCTTCCTTATCATACTAAACCTCCTCAATAACAATAACATCAACAATAGCAGAGCAGAGATCACCCTCTGAGGGAAGAGTGACTCACAACGAGAAGAGGCATCAGGGGTTAACACAACCACTGGGGACTCCTTCAGTGAGGCACCCTCACCCCCCACCGAGCCACTGCTGCCACCAAGTCGCTTTCTCTTCTTAAAAAAAAAAGCCACTGCTAAATGCGCTTTCATCATTTGAAATTTCAAATATCCGTCTGTGTGTGCAAGTGTGTATGTGTCTGAGCACCCTTTCCTGGTTAACTTTGCGGGAGTTTTTGAGGACTCTGACAAGCTTTATCCAAGACGCCCTAACGCGGCGGGGTTCCTGGCATTGTGTTTGACACCACACACCTGTTGCTGTCTTTGATGTGCTCACCCCCCTGCTGAGAGAGTGGGGGCCGTCTCCTCAAATGCAAATGCAAGGGAAGAGGAAGAGGACAGGTAAGGTGCGCAAGAGAGGGGAAGTCTTAGAAAAATATGATTGATGTTCCCCCAGTGGATTGAGGCTGTCTCTTCTTCGCTCTCAGGTCTCCGCTAAAAGAGTTTGTGCTACTTTCAATACCGTCAGTGTGTGTGTGTGTGTGTGTGTGTGTGTGTGTGTGTGTGCGTGTGTGTGTCGCCACTTTCACCGTTTGGACCTCTGTAAATTTGGAAGGGAGGGTGATGAGAGGGAGATGAGAAAATCAGGGGGGGGAAAAGGCAGAAGAAGGTGAGCTGTGGGAATGGGAGAGGTAGAAGGAAAGTAAAGAGGTCAAACCAAAAAGGAGATGGAGTGAAGAAGAGGGCAGAGAGATGTTTTCATTACAAAGCCATCACTCACATGCGCAGCAGCCACTACATACTCTCAGACTCTTCAGAGACTAAGCCTCCGCGTTGTGTGTGTGTGTATACACTTGTTCATGCTTGTGCATCCTTCCATGTATATTTTTGACATGGGGGATATTTTTGGGTGCACGCATGTCTGAGTGTGAGCGTATGCGCCTGCGTGTGAATGCTGCGAGAGCTGGGGTGAGACAGAGATGAATGCGATGCACATGTCTCTTTCCCAACCAGGTGAAGGTCAGACCTTATCCCTCAATGATAGCCCAACATTAAATATGTGTGTGTGTGTGTGTGTGTGTGTGTGTGTGTGTGTGTGTGTGTGTGTGTGTGTGTGTGTGTGGTAGTTTTGTTCCATGTTTGGGACCTTTATCAGCATGCACACCAACCTTTTTGAAACTACTGGTCTTTTTGGGAACAGCATTTTATGGGATCCTTGTTACCTTTAGAGTTTGGGTTAGACTTTGAGGATAACGTGTGTGTGTGTGTGTGTGTGTGTGTGTGTGTGTGTGTGTGTGTGCACCCAGTTTGGTTCATCCTTATGACCTTCACCATTGTACACACCAACCTTGTTGGCACCACTGTTCTTTTTTGGGAGCAGGAGGCCAGCTTTTAATGGGATCGAGGTTAAGATTAGGGTTTTGGTTAGACATACAGGATAGCGGCATAAACATGTGGGTCTGTGTGTGTATGTGTGCAGCTGTGTGTTTGTCTCGCAGTGTGTCACTGAGAGAACAGGAGGATAGGCAGACAAAGCCAGGACTAGTTATGTTTTTATATATTTATTTTTGTATACAAGAGACTTTGTGTATTAACGGCCCATTTGTATGCATGTGTGTGCATAAGTCTTTTATGTCCATGGCCGTGCATGTGTTTGTTACACAGTGTGTGATGAGGTGTTTATATGATAAACACAAGGCAAGCTTGAGAGGAATTCTGATCAGGGGCTTTGCAACAGTTGTTATGGAAACAGCATTAAGCAGTTGTATTAGCCAGTGGAGGTAATATAAAGGCTGTTGAAAGTAACACACTGTGGGGAGAGAGGCAGTTTGGGAATATAATACAAACTACACATTATTGCTCCGGTTTACAATAGACTTGATGAAATTTTATTGTGTGGCTAGAACAGAACAAAATTATCCTCGTCATAAGTCATTGTCTGTCTCTCTGTTCGAGCCACACATTTTAATTAGCCAGGTTAGAGAACACAGTGCAAACAAGACATTATTGGTCTGGTTTACAATAGACTTCACATCATTAATGTCAGCTTAAGGCAAAGCCTAACTTAGTCTGCATTCGGCTTTCTCTTTCCAACATAATCTTTGCTGCAGCTCGAGACTGCACAAAAAAGCCACCGTTGCTCCATGACATTGGTGATTTTTAGAGGTCAGCAACGAGCGTTACACAAAGGGATGCTGAGAGATGAGTCGTGTCACGTTTCAGATCACAAATCAAATAGTGTTACGTGGGGATTTAGCGTGAGACAGCCACTGTAATGTGTGTTTTATACGGTGAAACTTTGAAGTAAAAATATATGAAACAGACCAATAAATGATGTATAACATAAATAACAGAAATGCTTTATGCTTGCTAAAAAAACCCAAAATGAACTCTATGAATAGAATGCTTGTGAACATCAGGCACAATACTAATGCGGTTTGTTTCACCCCCTTCATGTGGTATGTATACAAGACTCAAGGAGCAAGGCAGAGACAAAATTCTGTAGTTGAAAAGGACCTTCAGTTTGTTACCTCCTGTACTGCCAAAATAAACTGCTCAATGCCAGATGATTGCTTTGGTGAGAACCAGCAGCAGCCTTCATTTGAGGCACTTCAAATGGATGTGACAGTTCCAGTTTATAGACAGCTCTGTTTTCCCCCGATCTCTGTCAGGGTGATGCTCATCATTAGACTTCAGACATGCGCACACACATGCTCTCTCTCACACACACACACACACACACACACACACACACACACACACATGCTAGCCTGTAGCTAGACCCTATAACGGAATCTCCCTGGGGAAAGCTCCTGGATAAGTCTGTTGCTGTGTAGGCGACCCCCCCCCCCCCCAACTTCCCCATCCTCCCTCCTGTGGAAATCTCCCTGAGGTCTGTGTGTGTGTGTGTGTGTGTGTGTGTGTGTGTGTGTGTATGGCTGTCTGTCTGCTGTTCTGTACATGCCAGTTTCTTGGAGGGAGATGGTCTCAGTGATGCATGAGTGGGAGGCTGATTTCCCTAACTGCATCACTCGCTCCAATCTAACTTCCCACTTATGCTCTCTGCTTTGTTAGATACTTCTTAAGTAACTCTGTCTCTTTCTCAGTTTCTCTCACACGCAGACAGACAGGAATAGGTGTGTGTTGGGAATAGTGCGCGTGTGTGCATTCAGGCAGGCCTGTCGTGATGTATTATTACGTAGACTCACACAGACATGCAGAATGTCTGGGTTTCTAGAGTAGATCCCTTGAGGAAGATACTCGTCCCTGTCCATGTGTCTGGCATAGCAATTATGCACGCACGCGTGCGCGTGCATGTACACACACACAGACACACATGCACACACAGTATTCCTAAAGGGTCAGTGTGTCACCATCACCAGGCATGCTCAAAGCACTCCATCACTGCTTTCTACTGGGACAATAACAGTGACTTCCTGAGGTTCGACCTTCACCGTCTCACTTCTGCCACTCCTCACACGGGTGAGCGTGAGTGCTGTTGAGGGAGTGAGCAGCAGTGTGTGTGTGTGTGTGCAGTGTGAATGTGTGTGTGGGTGTGTTTTAGAGTGTGTCAGGCGGCCGTTTCAGCTGACTCTTCTGTTTCTAGCTTTTTTAATGGCTCTTATGGGGCAGGCCTTTAATTGCAAGTCTCTCTCCCTCCTTCTTAATCCTCCCATCCTTCTGCCTCTCCCAGCCCCTCGTCTCCTCTCTTCTTCTCCTCTCTCCTCCCGCCTCCCACTGGCTGACAGTCACTAGGGGGGCACAAGTGCCTGGCCGGAGCTGTGGAGGCCGTATAGGATATTGACTTGCTGCGGAGTGGTTTGGGAGGAGGAGAGGTGGCTGCCTGTCACAGCTAATGAATAGATGCATAAATGAATGAGGCACTCCTTTTGCGTGTGTGTGTGTGTGTGTGTGTGTGTGCGCGCGCACGTGTGCATGCGTGTGTGTTTGTTGTTTGTGCCGAGCTTTGGCTGAAAATGTGCCTGTGTGCATCCAACCCAACCATGACTCGGAGCAGTTTTATGTGCCTGAGACAGACAGACAGACATTAATAGTGGCCAGCTTGAGAGTGATAATTATTAAGGGTGTGATAACAGCCCAGCCTACACATACACACGCACACATAAACACACATAAATGTAGGATGAGGCAGTAAGGGGTTGGAATGAGAGGAACGAATGGAGGGTACATAAAAAAATAAAAACAATCCAGTTAAGTGCAAGCACCCTTCAGCTGTTCCCCCCCATCCCCCCCCCCCACACACACACACACCCCTCCCTTCATCTCGTCTGATCGGTGTGGAGCTGAAGTACTCTCTTGCCAAACTGGGACAAATACCTAAACACACACACACTCACACACACACGGAGAAAGAGGCAAAGGAGGTCTGGAGAGGAGACTGTTGTTCTGAGGGGGCAGATGAAGGAGTGCTGGAGTGTTGATGTCTTCTTCACTATTGCTTTGTGCCACATTTCAAACACTGATTGCCTTAAGAGGACAATTTACATTTCACAGTCTTTCACAGCAAGTGGGTGAGATGGGAGTCGGGGAAAGGACAATGTTTCAAGGAGGAAGTCAGGGGTTACAGGGTAAGGAAAAGGCGATGCTGCGTGAGCGACTAAAAAGCAGGAGGTATAAACAAGAGTTTCTTTTGGCTGCATCTCTGTGTCTCTGTGTATGTGTGTATGTGTGTGTGTGTATGGGCGTTTTGTTTTTCCTTACTCTTGGTAGAATGCACCTGTACGATTTGAACTTTCTTTTTCCTTATTGGATTCATTTGAGTGTGGAAGAAGAATAGAAGTTATGTGGAGAGCTGAGGAGATGAAAAGAGAGCCAGAGGAATTAAGAATCGAGTTAGGAGCGAGCTTTATCTGCCGGGAAACTGTGAAACTGCCAAGTACAAGAAAACTTTTCCTATCAGCGCACTCTCTCAGCTAGTGTATAGGTCTGCACACACACACACCCACCCCCTGTGCATGTGTGTGTGTTTATGTAGCATGTGTGTGTGTTTAGGAGATAGCTTTTCCTCCCCAGTGGAGGGAAACATCAGTGTGTCAGTGAGTGTGATTGGTTGTTGGCCCTGAGGGTCTGTCCTCTATATCTGTCTTCTGACTGGCTGCACTGTGACCAATCAGACGCCCAGACCTCACCGTGGCAATCAAGATAGTGACACGCTCTCTGTGGGCATCAGCAGGTCATCTGGAAATACCTGTTATGTTTTATCTCTCTGTGACAAACACACACACACACACTGATACACACACGCACACATACCAATATAACCTTTCTGCCTTGTCTCTGTCTCTCTAGGAAATTGCTGCATATCTCATCACTTTTGAGAAACACGATGAGTGGCTGACGACGTCGCCGAAAACCAGGTGAGGGGAGAGAGAGCAGACAATGATTTCCACACACGTACAAAAACACAGTATCGCTCAATCAGTCAGTGGCTCACATTGGTTTAATCTCAATGACTGAGCGCCTCTGTTTGATTAAAACATTAGTGATGTACGTCGACTGTCTCCAAAGGGTCCTTCTAGCCGACCTGCTCTACATGTAGAGAATGCTCCAGAACATGCTTGGACTGTAAAGCACCTAGTCAGCTGGAAACGGAGTATTAATGAATGTAAATGTATTAGGATAAGTGATGTATAATTCAGATGAGTGAGGGTGAGGGGGGTTTGTGTATATAAGATGGGGTGTGAACGGGGATTCACATGCCAGAACTGAATATTCATCGATCCGAATGAACCATAAGCAGCTCTTTTCCTAGAATGGAGAGAGGTTATAGCTAGGAAAGTGGTTAGGAAAAAGAGGAAGAGAAAATAAAAGACTGAAGGAAAGGGCAGTGTGAATTATTGATAAATCACCTTATTGACATTTACTCTAGTTAATACAGATGTAAGTAGAGGACTGAAAGAGAATGAAAAATGACAGAGATGGGGAAACAAGAAAGGAAAGAAGAAAGTAAAGTTAAGGAAGTGAAATGGTCACCCCCGTGGCCCCATTTCTGATTACTGACACCGCTGAAAGCCCCAGGATATGCCTCTGCGCTCCTATTGTGCCAGCTAAAGGACTCTTCTCGGGAGCAGCCGGAGGCCAGCAGCACAGTTTATGTTGTGGATGGATTTCTCATTGATTGGTTGTGCTGCCGTATAGCCTCAGTCTCCCAGCAGCAGCAGCAGCAGCACTCATATTGGTGTTATTGAGCAGCAGTTAGATATAATCCCATTTACACATGACATGAGGCACGATTAGAACAGATTACACCTAATCCCATCAGATGGAAGGATCAGCTAACGGGGCCCGTGACATTTACGTGCAGCGCATACGTTTTTGTGCATGCGTGCACGTGCACGCTCGTGCGTTTGCATTCATAAGTGTGCATGTGTTTGCACACTTGTGGGGGGTCGATATTAAGATAACAATCAATGACCTTCATTTCTTCCCCTTGACTGAAATACCTCATTTGTTCAGTGTAATGAACTCCTCCTTCTCTCCTCCCTTACCGGATTTACCCACTCTGTCTCTTTATTGTGGCGTTTTTGTTTTGTTTCTTTTTTTCCCACTTTCCTCCAAATCGTCTGTTTTTGCTCTGCTACACCGTGGAACAGTGGAAAAGCTTTTTATATCCCACACATCACAGCCTAGTTACAATCAATAGCATTTATGTCTGCTTGAATCAGAGGGTTCGTGAGCAGTACGGGCACCATCCACGCGCCCCTGTCGCCACACACACACATGCACACATACGTATGAACCCGTGCGCATGTGCTGCCCACACACACATGCACACACACATCTGAAATCATCCATCTTCTCCATAACATAATTAGAATCAGCAGCTCTAAGATGACTCACGCTGCTCGAGACAGAGACTAAACTTGGCTTTGATGGGAGGGTGGGGGTCTCCACTCCACTAAGAAACTGGCAGGCTCACCCCCCAAAACAGAACAGATTTAAGGTGTCAAAGAAAATCAGCTCAAAGTAAATTCAATTTCACTGCTCACAGTGTTCTGAGTAAATTGCAATCATCTAAATCCATATACATATATGAGAAGGGAAGGAAAGGAAAGGAAAGGAAAGGAAAGGAAAGGAAAGGAAAGGAAAGGAAAGGAAAAGAGATTAGATGAAAGGAGAAGCACAGGTTAAGATAGCAGCAGAGGGAACAGATGAGATGAGCAGATCAGAAAAAGTGGAGGGGAGAATGGGGGAACCAAACAAGCCTTAAAAGAGAAAATGAAGAGATGGTGTGATAACAGGGATAAAGACTAGAGGTTGATGGAGACGAGGACAGTAAGAGGAGGTGTATGAACGTGTGTTTGTGTGCATGTGACTGCCAGAGAAAGAGCAAGAGAGCATTCGTGAGTATATGTTAGTTTATTGATTGTTAACGTGTCTGTTCTCTCTCTGTTGCGGTGAGATAAGGCAGAGAAAGCATTTTTCAGCGTCCTACACACACACACACACACACACACACACACACACACACACACACACCTGTCCTTAATGTTTGAAAGTATAATGATTGATTGCTGGGTAGCAGGTTTGACATTGAGCCCAAAGAACGCACGGCGGTGGGTCCTGCCACCTTTGATATCGCTATAGCCTCGGTGTCTCACGTGTACGTGTACATGCATGGCTCCTGGTGTGCGCCTGTGTGTTTGTGTGTGAGCATCCTGATAGGTGTATATGGAATGGGAGCTTAGAGGCCAATGTTCCTGCCGTGCCAATAAATCACCCTACTAAAATATTAACATGTAGGAGCTGGAGTCTCTGTATGAGTGGGGAGGGAGCACATGAGACCAGCTCACTTGACTGTGGGAGAGTAACGCTGATGTCACTGTGTACACCAAGAACATGTTTTTTTTTAATTCTTGTTTTTTTCTTGTTTGAGTTGAGCAATCCAGAAGTTTTTGGGTACTACGGGAAGTTTTAGGAATGCAGCACAAAACTCATGTTCTGTTCAGTATCCCAGAGAGCTGCATTGCTGCTAGCTTCAAAGACATTTATTCTGAATGACCAACCTAATACCTGACTACGTCTTTATCCTGTATCCCGTCAGACCTCAGAATGGCTCTATGATCCTCTACAACCGTAAAAAGGTGAAGTACAGGAAGGATGGGTACTGCTGGAAGAAAAGGAAAGACGGCAAGACCACCCGAGAGGATCACATGAAGCTGAAAGTCCAGGGAGTAGAGGTGAGAGGCTGCAGTGGAAAAACAAGTCGATGATCTTGTTTGCCGCTGAGTGTGGTTTCACTGCCAATCTTGTCTCTAACTCACTCTCCTTCACTTGGAGGGGCTGCATACGTGTAGCACAAACGAACACACAGCCGAAGCTACAGGCCACTTTGTGACCTGGGAGCAAGTGGTGCCAATCTTTCTTTCTCTCCCTTCCTTCTCCTGTTCCTGTCTCAATCCCTCCCTCTGTCTCCCCTCTCTCTCCTCTCTCTCTCTCTGTGAAGGATAAGAGTGTGTTTGGCCTGAGGCCAGGAATGATGTCAATGCCTCCTTCAGCAGAACAGAGAGGGGTATCGATCCAGTCTCAAGGCAGCGTCTGTGTGTGTGCGAGTGAGTGTGTGTGTTTGAGTCACATCAGCTAGCTCAAAAATTGATTATTCAGCAGGAATATACCAAGAGGTGAGAGGAGTGAGCATGCATGTGTCAGAAACAGAAAGAATGATTTGGAATGGGGAGCGAAGGAGAAGGCACATGGATCTTTGTGGAGGGCTCAGTAGTTTTGCATTAAAGGAGAGCTGGAGACACAGACGTAAAAGGAATAATTGAGATCAAGTATTCCCTTTTGCAACTCACAGCTCCACGCTCACGTCCCATTTCACATGCATTTCCCTGCAAATGTTCATGGATGCACATGCTCAAACACATACACAAGGCAGCCGCTCTCCCTGGTACTTGGTCAGTAATTGTTTATGTCACTGTTTCCCGTGACCCCTCAAGCAAGTAAGTAAGTAAGCAGTGTGTTGAGCACGGGAATGAGGGAACAAGGAAGGCAGCGAGATGAGCAGAGGGAGAGGAGCAGGAGGATGGGGAGCGGCAGGAAGCATGAGAGGAAAAACATAACCCTGGATGGAGAGCCTCCTCATATCGAATGGAAATATATGGAAATGCACTCTGCCTTTGGCAAAACACACTTTAGATAGAGGGCTGGCTACTTCTGAGAAGAGGCAAAATGGCGAGAAAGTACAAGTGTGTGTGTATATGAGAAAGAAAACAGGGCAAGTTTTAACTGTGGATTATATACTGCCTGATTGCTGAGTATTTGCGTTTGTGTGCAATATTGTCTGCAAAAACAACCACTTTATTTGCTGCATGTGGGTGTGATCGTGTGGGTGTGTGATTCTTGATTGTACTGTGTGCGTTGACCTTGATAGAAGGCTTTTCTGACATCATTTCATCCTTCTTCTGTCAAAAAGAAAAGCTCACTTCATTAAGGCTGGGTATTGATTCCTCGATACATTTTGAGTATTGACTAAAAAGTTTCCACTGCGCAGATGATCAAAAACTGTCAAAAGCTCCAAACTGGAGTCTGACTTAATCCACAGTCAGACTCTATATCTTGTTCACGTATTCTCTAAGATAAGATGTTTACTGGTGCAAGTCATATTTTTGTGACTGCTCTGTTGCAAAACAATTTCATATTCTTTAACTTCAGGTATTACAAAATCATATTGCAGTTTGTTTCGGGGGGTTTGAGAAATCTCAACTGTTTTACTGGCACCAGTTTGCACTATTTTGTACATGCACTATGTCAGCATCCCGCCCTGGATGAAGTCCGTACCAAACCCCACTTTTCGTCATACTTTCCACGCTGAGGCTCCACTCACACTTTATGCTTTGCTCTCCTCCTCCTCCTCCTCGTCTTCTTTGTCCCCTTTACTGTTGCTGATCTGTCTTGCAACATCTGTAAGCCAACAACATTGTAACTTTTTGTGAATTCCAAGTGGGTTATGCCTAGTCTTGCAGAGGCAGTAAATTTCACAATCTCTTGTGCTATAATTGTCAGCATCAGATTTATGGTATTTTAGAAAAGACATTAGGAAAAAACGCATACAGCATGTTTGCAATTTAGTTTTAGCACCGCAATCAATACAACCTAAGTGGGTATAACCTAAGTTCTCCTCTCCTGTTCTGTCCTTCAGTGTCTTCTCCCCCTCTCTTCTCCTTTTTTGTTTTTGTCTTGCCTCCGCCATCCCCCTTCTTCTCTCGTTAACCAATGTAATCTCTTTTCCTCTCCTCTCCTCGCCTCTCCTCTCTCTAGTGTCTGTATGGCTGCTACGTCCACTCCTCCATCATCCCCACCTTCCATCGTAGATGCTATTGGCTGCTGCAGGTAAGCCCACTGCCCTTTCCCACCTTTCCTTATCGCACAGCATTTATACACATTTAAAAAAAACTTTAAAAAAAGATTTCATAGTGTTGTGATGACTTGTTATTACTTGTCATTTAAAGCACCATAGATTTGTCATTTTGGGGCTATTCCCCCTCCCGTTATGGCCAGTCCATGGCATTTATTTCAGCTGTGTTAGTTTTTATTTAACATTCTACCTAAAAAGGACTGCTAGAAATTATCTAGTATATCATTAGTTTTACACAGAGCTTCACCTGTTAAATTTTCAAAACAAAACACTAAGCTAAACCATAAAGCAGCAATAAAAGTCCTCCTCTTCTGAATTAATGAGGCAGACTCGGACTGCTGGAAATACTGTCACAAAACTGGGCTCCCAATAAAACTTAATGTTGTTTGGCCAAAAGGAGTTTCCTACACACACAATTAGACCGCTGGACTACACCTAGAATAGGCTCGGCATCTATAGCGGGTGATATATACAATGCCATGCCTTGCAGTGCGGCAAAAACATTTCTTCTCCAGAAGTTGACTGTAACTTCCTCGAGCACAGTGTGATGCCTAACACTGAGACTCGATGCTCATGGCGAGCATGAAGGACTCAGCCACTAGTCTCCATGTGGTCCTCTCCAAGAAAACACCCCGAAGCTACAAACAACACACACACACAACCTGCTCTCACGAACTCGCGCGCACAAACAGACTCACGTACAGATGTCTACTGTGTATGAAAGCGTGTTGCTTTTCAACAGAGACGTTGGACTCACTCTGCTGCTCATGTGAGAGACAGCACAGAGCAGCATTTGTGTGCACGCTCCCCACGCACACCCATACAGGTCTCACTCTCTCTTTTGGGACATATAGTCACCAGGACCTCATCATCTTCAGATGGCAGGCTACATGATTCATCATAACATGCCTGCATACATTTATATACTCATCCTCTGTCTCTCTGTCCATTTGAAAGAAAATAATGATTGAATACCAGGCTATGGAAATGTAAAATATGGAAATGTATACTTATTTATTCATTCATTTCCAGAATTTCCTGCATAATTTGTCACATTAAATTTACAAGAAAATTTCAGCCATCAGCATAAATTGAACATGCCCTTACCCAATACATTTTTTTGCAACACGCCCCACTAGTTAGACTCTCGTGGTCTCTGGCTTTGAAGGGAAATTTGACTCTTTTTATCTTTAATGTGCCATTTTCTGCTCTTTGCACATATATCAAAACACGTCAGTGGAAATGGTCATAAATCAGTCTACGAATGCTGTTGCATTGCACAGTGAGGTGCTGTAGCAGCCTACTGTGCTATCCTCTTTCGGAGAGAAAAGTGTTCCACCTCAGCAGGTCCTCCCCTCACCTGAGTCTGTCTACTGAATCTTTCATCAAGAGGAGCTTCTCTCTCTCTCTCTCACTCTCTCTCCAACACACACATACACACATGCAAGTGAATGCACTTGTTGAATCATTCATGGGGTAGAAATTCCATAGGTCTGCTGGTGACCTGCAGTATAGTGAGAATTGTTCTCTTCCTTTGTTTCTCTCTCTATATATATAAACGTAACACACACATACATGCACAAACACACATGTAGGCACTGCAGGGTTAGAGAGAGTGATGAGTGGGCTCAGGCTGATAAATCTTTTATGGGCAGGTGAGAGAATCTTATCTGACACGCAATGTTCGACCTCCTCCGTATCCTCTGCTTTCTCTTTCACTTTCCTTATGCACTTCTCCTTCCATCAGTCCTGATGTTGATATTTTTTTTAAAGTTTTTTTTCTTTTTCTCTCCCATTGGTGGGAAAACAGTGAAATCGCTGAAATGATGAGCTTATGCCACATGTGTGCATGCCTTTGTTTGTGTGTCCTTACTGTTTGCTAGAACCCAGACATTGTGCTGGTGCACTACCTGAATGTACCGGCGGTGGACGACAGCGGGAAGCCATGCGGCCCTGTCCTCTGCTCCATCAACACCGACAGGAAAGAGTGGGCAAAGTGGAGCAAGGAGGAGCTCATAGGACAACTCAAGCCCATGTGTGAGTTCTCTGTGCATCAGCACTTACACGACCTTCCTCCTACACTCAAGCACTCAGGTTTTTAGCCCTCGCGCTTTTACTAAATTCGGGAGTGCGGCTAACCCCGGGTCAGTATCATTCCACTTGTCGTGTTCAAGTAACACCGGCAAAGATGCTGAAGAACCCAGACAAGCATGAAAATGAATCAGTAGACAGTTAGTGTGGAACATCTAAAGCAAAGATCGTTTGGTTCACTGGCTTGTTTTTATCTTTGGCAGCAGAATGGAGCCCTGTCTGGAGCTGTGCCATCATTTATCAAAAGAGACAACAGGTGTTGCACTGGTTCATTGTTGATCCTATGAGGGGTTCGCTGTTGCACTGAAAAGAAATATGTGATGTAACTGCAGCAGCTCACTGTTTAGTTCCTTGTTGTAAATCATGGATCCGAAAAAGAAGAGTGGATGTGCCAAAACATAATTACCTTATGTTGATTAACATGTGAATAAATGATATGTACTGTCATTATAAAGAATCTTGTTCTTTAGAAATCCATTGTAGTAAGAGATATCTGCTACATATTTTCAGGCTTTATGCAGTTATTTATATACATATATAGTTTTTGATGGCTCCAACAGTCAACGCCATGCTGCCACCTAGAGGCAGATACAAATTGCAACCACTAAATTGAGGGATTGAGGGAAAGAAGACAGGGATGCCTGAAATATCCATCATGTATTATTCATAAATGAGCATCAGGGAGTAGATAACTCCAGTACACACACTAGCGCACATATACACACACACAGAGATCTAATCGCACCCATCTTTTGATCTGCATTGGAGGGGCAAATAAGGACAGCTGCCCAAATCTAAGTGGCTTGTTGACTTAAGTACTGCTTCATTTCTTCTTCTCGCTTCTCCACATGTCCTAATTTGTTCACACAGCTCTCTGCATTTTCCCCCATCCCAGCACTTCTGGTTTGATCACTGACTTGATCCCTCAATGGTCAAAGGGGTTTTTATTGGCATTAGACCTCTGACACTTAGACTGGTGTTTGGTGTTTGTTATCCTCTTTGAAAAAATGAACCGGCTACATACTGAACCTGTAAATGAATACAGCTAGTTTAAAGTTTGGAAATATCTTTGGGTAGTAAATATCTTGCAAAGTAAGCAAATTGTACATTCAAAGGGTATTTACTTAAAGTTTTTGCAGCAGTTGTATCAGAGTCTTCATGAAGTCAGTTTTCAGTGTAGATTCTGAACACTAGAGGGTGCCATTACACACTCTTAGATGTATATGAGTTAATACTACAATATGTTACTGGAAAATTTGACCTGAAAGTATGAAAGGACAGAAAATGATGACAGATGTTTGGTTCTTTGTTGATGTTTTGTTTTGTTTTCTGCCAGGTGCTGGAAGCAGCCTGCATCAGAAATGTTCAAGTGTCAAGCAGCGCATCATCTCCTCCAAGCAGGAGTCAGGAGCAGCAGCAGGAGGGGGAACTGCAGTCAGTACCAATGTAGCAGCAGGCCAGAGAGCTGAGGAAGCAGATGGCACAGAGGTCCAGAACAGCGACGTGTCAGAGGGCCAGACAGAGCCCAATCCTGGAGGGGGGAGGAGCAGAGCAGGTGGAGGAGAGAGGAGGAATGGCAGGATAACCAAACCCTCCTTACTCCCACAGAGCAGCATGGAGGTGTCTTCTTCTACTTCCACCAACCAGGTAGAGGTCCCTGACACCACACAGAGCTCCCCGCTGTCAATCACCAGTGACATGGCTGACAGTCCTGCTCTTGCAATTGGAGCGGGCTTATCACAGAGCACAGCTGTGTTCATGTCTGAGGTCACCACGCTCACTGGGGATTCGGTTTATTCCGCCGGCCACACCCACCTGCTGGCAGCAACCCACGACAGTGCCACCGCTGGGATTCTGTTAGCTGTTGCCCCTGAAAACCAGAGATTTGCATCGTTTCCTGGTGGAGTAGGATTGGGCGAGGGAGGAGAGTTGGTTCTGTCCAGCTCTTTAGACTCTGGTGGAGCAGTCAGCCTTCCTGAAACCACCATGACCTTTGACCCCGATTGCTTCCTCAACAATCCCAAGCAGGGCCAGACATACGGAGGAGGTGGAGGGAAGACTGAGGGCTGTAACGGTGATGATGGAGGCCTCCACTGTTCCTCTAATGGCTTTGTCTACAGCCCAACCCTCGTCAACAACATCAAGACGGAAGCTACACCCCTAGAACAACCCCTGTCCACTCAGAGTAGCTACGTAGGAGAAGGAGCTGGCCTCAGCCCCAGCACCACGCTGGAGCAAATGGATTTCAGTGCCGTCATGTCATCAGCCTGTGTCCCAACCCTGACCCAGCCTTCACACCACCCTTCCCCAAGCCTCTTCCTCCAGGCCTCCCCTCAAACAAGCCAGCCCTCCCAGCTGCAGACCAACGGTACTGAGGCAACCCAGGAATCTGGCGAGGCCCAGGCTTACATAGGCCTGCCCACGGTGCCAACAGACTCTTCACTTGCCAATGGAGACTCACATACACACCTCCATCAATCCAGGACAGACCAGCAGGCCCTGTGTGCAAGGAATGGGAAAGGATCAGCAGTGGGTTCCTTTCCCCTGACACCGCAGGATACCACTGTCGACCAGTCAGGCAGCAGAGGACACCAGGAGGTCGGAGGCCTAGACAAGCCTGCTGAAAATGGGGGAGAGTTACTCCTCAAGACCGGAGATCCTCGTGAAGCTTATGCCAGTGTTGACACAGAGCACTACCTCCAACCCACAGATGACAACGGAGGAGAGGAAGGTGGAGGAGGTGGTGGAGGAGGAGGAGGGGAAAATGAGATCCTTTGTAATGGTGTGAGCTTGTCAGGGGCAAGCAGCTCAGTGGTGGCCAGTCCTCAGTCAATGGCTACAGGCGCAACCATTGAGGGGGCGCTCTATAGCTCTCCACTTCCTCAGCAAGGTGGGGGGGTGTCAGCTGCAACAGCTGGAGCAGGAACAGCCATCAGTCTGGAAGGCTTTGAGGCTTCTTTTGGAAGCCAGTTTTCTGATCTCATCAATGATTTTATCTCAGTTGAAGGGTCTGGGAATGGGGTCGGGGCAGCTGTCAATGGGGTTCTGATGCCCCAGGAGGGGGCAGCAGGAGAGGAGCAGGGCACAGCAGCAGGCCACTTGCAAGGCTCTGAGGTGGAGCAGGGAGCTTTGGGATTGCTCCAGGAGACTGGGAGGCTGTTTGGCGTGACAGACTACTCCCCAGAGTGGTCTTATCCAGAGGTTAGTAAACCCAACTTGATTGTCATTATTTATTCATAATTATTCCCTACAGTGAAATTAGTCTTTGCAGCACATGACTGAAGGTGGCTCATATGAACGTTAAGCACTGAAATCATGCTGAGCACAATTTGTACCGCCAGCTTGCTTGTGTGGTCATTAAGGAGACCGAATATGTCAGATTCAGCTGACTGGATTTTGATGAAATTTCAATATTTAACTGATTCTTCAGGATAGCCTCATTAATTTACCCATGTACCATTTCTAATATTCCAGACAGCAGTCTGTGATATAATTACCACAAATACTTAAGATAAGACTGCATCTTGCCGCCATAATTTCCAAAAGCTATGGCATACCGAATTTTATGGCGGATTAAAACTGCCAAAATTTAAATTAAAGAAATATCAGAAATAAAGAAACTGAGTTAAATACCACATAAATGACTTTGTAACATAAATTGATATTTTAGTTTTACCTTTATTTTCATCTCTCTATATTTGTATTTTTCTCATCTACTACAGACATCACAGTTTATTTATGTACATTTTAAAATTAGGAATATTGTACAAAGGTAAATAAATACAAAAGGCAAAGCAAATCAATTCAGTTTACATTTTATTAGTGACTTATTGTGTGCACTTTTAATATTACTTTTCATACATTTAAAAGCATATTTGTATTTATTTAATAACTCCTTTATTTAACTATTTATTATTTTGGCAGTTTTAATCATCCATAAAAGTCTGCTACTGTGTTTTTACAGCTTTCATTTGAATCATCACCAATACATCCTTTTCAGGTTTAGGTTTCATAAAAAAACATCAACAGTTTTCTCCAAAGGCCAGTGATCCATTTTTGCACTAAATGCCTCCTTAATTTGCCGGCAATGATGATCTTTGTGTATTGCATTATTTTAGCTACACTGGCAGGAACACAGAACAGCTTCATTCAGGCAGTTCAAGCTAATTTGCTTTGCTTTGATGTAAGGCATAGCACAGCCTCTAGGGGCTGCTAGCAGTCACGGATCTGTCATTGCCAAAGTAGCAGGTAGCCTACTTTGTAAATGAAGAATGAAGACGAAAGCAAATATTTAGGCGCCTGGGTCCCGAACATTTGTCTTAGTCACAGATGGGGTTTTTGATAGAAATAAGGCATTCTGCATACTAACACACATACACACATCAAGTGACGTGTCTCATTTCTCTTAGACTGTTGTTTAAACTTATACTCTGTAGCAGTGTACTGTAAACACACACACAAAGCTACACTGTGTGATATTACTCTGAGACATTTACCTGTCTGTTGCAGGGTGGAGTGAAGGTGCTCATAACAGGTCCATGGTTGGAGTCAAGCAGTGAGTACAGCTGTCTTTTCGACCATATCAGCGTCCCCGCTGCCCTCATTCAGCCCGGGGTGCTGCGCTGCTATTGTCCAGGTAACACACTTGTGCTTGTGAAGACTCTGTTTTGTCTGGGGTTTTTTTGTTTTGAATGCCTTGGTATTTCTTTGCGAAGCACTTTGTGAGCTTTACTTACTTTACTCTCACAACTCACACTTTCCTTTATTTATAAATTCAAACCTTGGTCTGACCTTGATAATAAGCAACTTTTGAAGAAAGGAAGACCCTGACAGGGTTGCTTTTCAGGAGATGCAATCATTTTAATATTACAAGATGATACAAATGAACACATCGGGTTTTTTTTATTTGTTTATTTTTTTAGGATTAAGTAAATGATACTTGATTATCAGGCTGTTTGATCAGTGTGATTGGGGTAAAGTTCAAGGAAATACTGACTTGCATAAGCATAACATTCACAATATATAATGTGTGATTGACTAACAAACTTTCCTTAAGTTAGCCTTTGACATTTACCACTGCAGTTCATCCAGTGCAGACACGCTCCAACACCTTTTTGATATCCATTTCCAGCCCATGACACAGGACTAGTGATGCTGCAGGTAGCTATGGGCGGTGAGGTCATCTCTTCCTCTGTGGTGTTTGAGTACAAGGCACGCGACCTTCCAGCCCTCCCATCATCTCAGCATGACTGGCTGTCCCTGGATGGTGAGGACCACAATTTTTTGTGTACTGATGGCTGCACTTGTTTCAGTGACTTTAGCATGTAACTGTCTTATTGTGTACACAGAGTGCCGATATAAACCTGAGTTTTGTAAAAACACACACACACAAATCTGTGTGTGTGTGTGTATGATGCTGCCACTTTGCTACTCTGTTCTATTCCCTGATTCTCACATCCTGGTGTGAGATGCTTTTTGTTTGTTTTTCTGTACTCAGTGTAATCCTGACCAGTTTTGCTTGTCTTTAGTGCGTTCTTCTCTTCTAGCAAGCAGCTGTTTTTTCCGTAACCCTCTGCCTGCATGCAAATTGTATCTAGCAGTAAACTGTTTTGATGCCTGTTGTTTCAATAGCGCAGGCATGTACCAGGCTCTTTCATCTTCACTGACAGCATTCATAGAGATGTTCGGCTTTGCCTGGTTGGCTTTGTTTTGGGCAGAGTCGCTTATTACTGAGTCTTGTTTGCATAAAGGATTGTTTTGTTTGAGCTGTAGATGTTCTGTGTGAGTTAAAAAAAAAAGTACTTTAAAGGTGATAGAGAAAAAATTAAACTTTCTTTGAGTGATCTGGAGGAAGGGGGGCGCTTTTGTGTGTAAAATATATCTCTTGATACAAATGCAGTTCGGAAACGCACGGGTCTCCTCGGTAAAGGCATGTCCTGGGTCTGCGTTCGCCCCCGTCTCTGCCTTGCGCAATGCGGCAATGCGGCTCCCCGCAGCAGGCTGGCTGATTTTTTTTTTTTTTTTTTTTTTTTTTTTTGCTTTGCTAGAATGAAGGGCAAGGACATAAAGGCACAATCGCGGACCATTTGACAGTCGAAATGCTGGGCACCGCTGGCAGTGGCGCTGTGCAGCCCGTGCTATATTTAGACTCTGTGACTGACTGTGAGCGGAGATAGCGGGCTTGGCGCGTTTCCCCCTCTCTTGTCCTTTGTTTGGCAGAGGCTCAAAGTATGTGAAGCATACAGATAAATAACTACAATCAAACACCCGTAGCACCCGGCTTTGTCACACGCCGTTGCTCCAGTGTGTGCAGACATGCTGACGACCGAGCCTCCTGTAGCTCCGAGTCTGGCGGGCGGATTTGAAGCGCGCTGTTTTGCCAGACATAAAGTGGAGACTGTTCGCTCCCTCTCTCCTTCTCTCTTGCTCTCTCGCTCTCTCGCTCTCTTGCTCTCTCCCTGCACTTAGCTGTGTTTTTTTGCACGGCTGGAGTAGCAACGTGTGAGTCGCACACTTCAAACTAACGGGGTTGAAGCGGGAACAAGAACAAAGAGAGAAGCAGATAGAGAGAGACTCGCTGTTTGGGTTCGTAGCTTATTTGATTTGTTGATGTTTTTTAACTGGTCTTTGTAGCTCAGCTGAGTTTTTTCTTTTTCTTGTGTTGTAGATGGACATAAACGTCCCAATTTTTCACTTTAATTCAGAGCTGTGGAGCCTTTGCTAGGTTTCCATCCCACGTTTTCTGTCAGTTTCTTTTTTTAATTTCAGTAGTTTCCATGTGGTTGCCCTGCCAGTCGATTTTAAACAAATGCAGGTGAAGCTGCCACACGATGCCGTCACGCTGGCTCCCAGCCTTTTTGAGTTGAGTTGTAGAATTGTGGATGAAGCTTGTCTGGTTGACCTGTTCGGTTTCAGCACCACCAGGAGTGGACAGAGCCTCTGAACACTAAGAAGCTCATGTAGAGAGGCCCTGATCAAAACAAGCATATAGAAGAGTGTGGGGATGCTTACGTGCAGATGTGTTGTTTGTGGAACATTTGGGCATGTTTGGATGTTCACGTTCATTTTTGAAAGTTCCTCTGTTTTCATAATTTCCTCAAAAATGGTGTGTTTAATTGATGACAAGAATTCTCAGTGACCTGTGTGTAACAATAAAAAAACCCGAAAGCATTTTACTTTTTGGTAGTTTTGGCACAAGTTTGATCATCAAAACCATATTTAGCGATGTGCTATAACACTGGAGACTTTCAAATTTGGTGTTTTTGTTTGTCACTTTGGCCAAATCTCAAAGGAAATCAGGAAGTCTGAACAGCACAGTAAATTCACAGGTACCAGGGATAATTATTGTCAAGCAAACTCTTAAAAATCAGAGAAGAAAAGAGTTCAACAGGTGAAAATGTGTCGATATGATGAAAATGCGGTTTCTTGCTGGTCAGTCAGAAAAAATTGCACACAAAATAAACAGTTTATAAGATAAGGTAATAACTGTGCAAAATAAGACTAATATTAGCAGCAGTAATTATAAGGCCAAGTAGAAAATTAATTACAAATAATAAATTCAAGATTTTATTGAACAGTTAAAAAGGGGAATAAAATGACCCATTTAACTGCCTATTTTCAGTTAATATCTTCAACTTCATTATGGGATTTTATTGTATTAGCTTTTTCTATTAACCAGAAATTAATACTGTAGCAGATATCAGGGTCTATTCTTTTTCTCTGTGTGTGAGAGTGTTTACATGCTGATGTGTTGGTGATAATAGGTGAGGACAGGTGTTTCTGATGTGTTTGGCTGCTAAAACTATTGGAGTGTTTTTGCCTTGTAGTCAGCTGAGCTGTTTTGCTCTGGGATTGGCAGAGTGGAGTGGGAGGAGCCTGAGCCCTTCTGTCAGTGTCATGGCCCCACCCACCTCTGGTTCAGTCTTTGTGCTTCAGGCAGCAGAAAGAAAAATAGGAGTGAAATGAGAGCAGAGCAGAAATAGAGACTCTGTGAGAGAGCAGCAGGTGGAATGACATAATGTGCACTGCAGCAAAAACCGCAGCAGCCCTGAAACAAAGGGTCACATGCAACCCTGCTACAGACATAAATCTGCATTGCATACATGCTTATTTACACTCTTACACTCTTGTTGATAATAATGGGAGTCATTAGATTTCAGCCAGTATTGAATCCCTTCTGCTTTTAAGCTTCTCTATAGCATTTATTGAACTCTCACATGGATTTACCTAATGCCACAGTTTGGTGGTGCTTACAGCTTTAAATGTCCCACCTTCATTCCTGTAGATACCCAGTTCAGGATGTCTATCTTGGAGCGTTTGGAGCAGATGGAACAGAGGATGGCTGAGATAACCAATCAAAATCCCAGCTCAGAAGCCATGGCAACAAAGGGAGGAGGAGTGGAGGGAGGAGGAGCTACTGATCAGCAGTCTCAAGTAAGGCTGTTGTGCCTCTTACGATGAAAGTTCCCTTTAGACCTTTAAAATGTGAAGGCGCACCATAAGAGAAGTGCTGAAAACCATGTGAAACCAAATTCAACTGTTTAAATTTAAAAGCAGCACCATGTGAAGTCATCGTATGCACAAGCAATACATGTAAGCCAAAAGCTCAGACTCCTCTAACACACTGTTTCACATATATTTTTCTACTTTGAGCTCTAGATGATGTCAAAGAGAGGGGATATCCCTAATATGTGGTCATCTTGGGGCAGCTGTGACAATTCGGAGTGCTCTTCAATCCTTCTGTTTGCAAGTGTCAGCCAATTAAAGGAACAAAAACAAGTTGTTTTTCCTTGACTGATAATGAGCTGAATTTACAAGACAAAGAATCTGGCCCTGTCCACATACAAAACTAGTGCTGATCATTCTTTAGTGAAGTGCTCAAAAGCAGCATTAGTTTTTACTGGTTTTCCTTATATTGCAAAGGTGTTGCAGTATGGCAGAAAAGTTAGTGACACCTTGAAATATATTTTTAGCATTTGGAAAAGAGGTTGACCTAGTCTATTGTTTTATTTTACAATCTTCTAGATCTCTCCTGATCAGGGGTCATTCGAAGGTCGTGTGGTGGTGGTGTGTGAGAAGATGATGTCTCAGCCGTGCTGGGCTTCTTCTAATCAGCTTGTCCACAGTAAGAACTCCAGAGGAATGACTTTACTGCATCTGGCTGCAGCTCAGGGTTATGCGGGACTCATTCAGACACTCATTCGCTGGCGGTGAGGAACACACAATTACAACATGCCATCTTGACGGCACAAACTGGAATGCCAGTAATTTTAATGCTATTTGTGTTTCTTCGCAGCACAAAGCATGCTGACAGTATTGACCTCGAGCTGGAAGTAGATCCTCTGAACGTAGACCACTTCTCTTGCACTCCATTGGTGAGCAATCAGTGTTTTTTTTGTGCATATTGCTTTCTTTCCATTCCTCTGTGTGTTTGACGGTTGTTTTCCTTGGACTTCCATAGATGTGGGCTTGTGCTCTGGGCCATACTGAGGCGGCATTGGTGCTTTACCAGTGGGATCCAAGAGCTCTAGCTATTCCTGATTCACTGGGACGCTTGCCGCTAAACATTGCCCGATCCCGGGGCCACACTCGATTGGCTGAGCTCCTAGAGCAACTGCAACATAGTCCTCAAACTCAGGGCCAGCCTTCGGACACTTGGATGGATAGATGGAGAGGAGAGTCACAGACGGGTGGGATGAACAACAGCCCCAGCCCTAACCCAAACTTAGGTTTGTGGTTTCTCAACAACAGGAAAAGTTTTGTTTCACCCTCATAAATAACAAAGTTCTATTTATCCTTGGACTTTTATTGTGGAGATTCTATTTACTAACTTCAGCCACCAGCCTTTAATTATAAAAGTGTATGGATTTTCACTGATATATAGCTGGTTAGTTTAACTTAATATAGAGAGAATAGAAAATGTACCTAGATAACATGAGCCACCTCCCAGCATGACTTAAGCCCTCCTCATTAGCATTAGTGTTTAAAAATGTAGTGAGGTGTTTTTTGGATGGTAGTAACTTCCTCTTTACTGGTTTTGTAGAAATTGCACCAGGAATCATTTAAACATAACCCAAAAAATATGACTTCATAAGGCATTGTATTTACACGTTAGGTTTTTGTACCGTTTGTATAGAGGGAGCTTTAAAGGTGTTGGTAGGCAGTCAGACTTTCTTTTCCTGAGCTAAGCTATCCTACTCCTGACTTTATTTATATACAAACTGATTCTGAAAATTTTGTTTGACAATCCAACAGTAAATCATTACACAGAAAACTGTAAATGATCACCACTATTTATAATTTTAGCTGTAAGTGTAAGTGTTATTGTCACTGTTTTTCCACCATCTTTGTTTCCCCAGAGCTGAGGAGAACCAGGGCAGGAAGCAAGCCAGACAACCAGAGCCAGAGCTGGAGCCAAACAGAACACAGACCCCACAAGGGAACCCAGGGAGAACAGGGAGGTCCACCCCCAGCCAAGAGGCTCAAACCCAACCCAGATTCACAGCAACAGCTAGCTAGCTCGATCTCTGGTACCACCCCCCTCAACTCCTCTCCAGGTCCTAATCCTCAACGGTCTCCTCTCTCTAAGCCGCTACAGACTCAACCCACGAACCTCAGCTGTCAGAAGGCACCACTTACCAGGTCCAGCCCCAGCCAGCCTCAGCTTCCTAGTGCCCCATTCTCCCACCTGCAGGCCAGGATAGGGGGAGCTGGAAGGGGCAGCAGGTGGAGTCTGAGACAGACTCTGGGGCAGCGTAGCCTCGCCAGGAAGATTCTAGGAAAGGAGCGATTGGCCGTTCACCTGCGTCAAAGAGTGCTGTCTGACAGGGGAGAGGAAACAGAGCTGTTGACCTATCAGGATAACGCAGATGACTTGCAGGTACAGATTTTTATGTGCAGTGTTGAGTTCGATCTCTAACCAAGCATTCATGCATGAACTGAGTAGCTGATGCAAACTCAAAAAGTACTCAGAATGGAAGTGGTAAATCATGTATTACTGTGCAGGAGGAAGCTGTAAGTATAAGATTTCAAAGTCTTTGAGATGAGTCATTTAAATATAGAGTGTTATGTGAGACTTTAAAGAGCTATTCAAAAATTACCCAAAAAACTAAGAGGAAGTAGGTTTTGTAAATATTTAGGTAACCTTTCCTTTTCATGATTTGCAGATGGACATCACAATGCTAGCTGATCACATTGTGGAGGCTTCAACTGGCAGACTCAAGCAGGAGGTTATTGAAGCAGAAATTGAATCCAGGAAGGTTGGGATCAGCAGTGATGTCAGATTACTGTCTGGTTACCTTGATGAGGTGGAAAGGTGAGGTTCACATATTTGCATAAGTTATTGCATTGCTTTTTTGTTTTGTTTTGTTTTTTAACAAACAACCATTCTCAATCTTATTATACTTTAAAAAAATAATATTTCTTTTCCTCAGGTTTCTAAACTCCAAACCTCAGACTCCCAGCCCCAAGCCAAATTCTCTCTCAGGGCCAGAGGATCAGCAAAGTCCTCAGGCTAAGCAAGCCCCATCCTCCCCCTCTGAGTGGACCTCCTTTCTTTGTGCAGCTATGAAGGAGGAGAGGTTGAAAACAGATTCCTCCTGTCTAGCCATGACTGAGGCAGAGCAGGGAGAGCTGTATGAGACCATCAGGCATGCTCTGCACTCCCTCAGAAAACACAAGGCGAGTGTAATCTAAACTATTTTAGAAAAAAAAACTGAATTTGTCTTTATGCTCAGCCTACAGTGACTCAATGTATCATCCTCAGTTGCATAATCCACATTTGAAAAAAAAAACAAGCTCAATATGATTGCAAACCATTTTACATATACAAAATTTAGACAAACTCTTGTCACTACCACAGGGTCCCATTCAGGAACAACGCAAAGAGATTGCAGCAGTGATTCAGCGCTGCTATAAGAGATACAAGCAGGTAAGAGTTAACATGTAGTCAAGATTAGCCTCTAACATGTCGCTCTGCAGTTCAATAGTGAAGTAGTGACACAGCAGTTGTTCTCTTCATAGATGTAAGCTAAATTATCAGGTGAATTTTCACTTTGATTCTCTCTCATACGTGGTTAAATCTGTAGTAAAAGAACAACAGATTTCAGTCCACTTGAAAAAGCAAATCTTGCATGTACACGTATGCACTTCTTGTGTTTTTTTACCTTGTTCTAATATAGCAATCTGAGAGGAATATATATAACTTAATGCTGTCATAAACTGAAAGAAAAGACGTTCACATGATGGATTTTGTGTATTCTTGAGATTTTTATTCACTATTATTTTGCTTCCTGATCATTATGTAATATAGCACAAAGTAAGCTCACAGGTCTGTAGTGCATCTGTGGGTCTTATCATGTGCAGACATGTTGCATATTGCAAAAGAATGTCTTTTCTGATCCCAGTGAGTTTTACAGCACTGTTGTCCTCTCTCCCAGTATGCACTTTATAAGAGGATGACCCTGGCAGCCATCTTGATCCAGAGTCGTTTCCGGAGTTTCCATGAACAGAGGAAATTCCAGCAGAGTCGTAGAGCAGCGGTCCTCATCCAGCAATACTACCGCTCCTACAGACACTCTCTCAGGCACGTCTCACACATGCACACACACAAAGGGAATAATTATCTTATGTATAATCTCTTACCCCTCATCTTTGCCTGCAGCAGCCTCCTAACTAAAAAACAGAACCAGGCTGCTCGCAAGATCCTGAGGTTCCTGCTCCGATGCCGCCACAGGTAAGACCTAAAACTCTTAATGCTGATTCAAACACAAGCGCATCCAAAGACACATGCTTGACGCTTAACAAACCCACTGCCACACATACACACACTACACTATTGCTAATAGTTGGTGTTGTTTTACTGTTCACGTGAAGCCCCTTGATGGACCATAGGCCTCTGAAGCGGGTGAGTCTTCTCTTGCTCTCTTCTCTCACTCCCTCTCTCCTGGTGGCTGATGCCTGTTTGCATGTCAGCAGAGGGAGGGGGAGAGGAGATCCTGGATTATCATCCTTCCATCTCGCTCTCTCTCTCTCTTCTTCCCTCCCTATCACCTTGTCTCTCTCTCTCTCTCTCTCTCTCTCTCTCTCTCTCTGTCTCTCTCTGTCTCTCTCTGTCTCTCTGCCAAATGATGTCAGGACTTGTGCATGACTGACATAGTTAGAGGAGCGATCCCTGCGTATGGTTTTCCTAGGGGCATGTTCTGACTGTAATTGCAAGGGGACTTTAAGTGTATTGCTTGGCCTGCAAGTCTTATTTTTTGTGCCTTGATGGGTGGGGAGAGTAGCAGAAGGGAGAATGTGTGCGTCTTTTGGAAGGAGTTGGAAAACAAGACATGCAGTTGCATGCACACTTACACAAATCTCCGACTCTGAGACTAATATGTGTTTGCTCTTCTTCAGGGCCAGAGAGCAGAGAAAGGCCAGGGGTCCTGAGAGCCCACCACCAGGCCCCGCACAGAGCCCCCTCAGCCTGTGAGCAATCTATGTCCCCCTCCATCTTCTCCTTTTTCTGTCTCTTCTCTTCTGCCCTCTCTAAACTCCCTTCCCTTTCCTGACCCCTTTCCCTTGCTTTCTTCTTTCCTCGTCTCCCCTCTTTTGTCTCACCCCCTCTCCCCTCTTCTCTCAAGATGAAAAAAAAAACTTTTCCCAGACAGACTGAGGACAGGATAGGTGTCCATCATGGCAGCTCAGACAGACAGACTGCTGGGCAGAGCCCAGGGACCTGGCTCTGCCCACAGCACTGATCCTCCTCCCCAGTTTCACTGGGAGGCCATCACATTAACCTCATGGCATTCTTTGCACTCTTCATGGGTATGTTTCTTTGCAAGAGCAAGTCGACAAGTCAAACCAGAGAAAACGAGGAAGCGCCCAACAACGGAATACCGCTGTTCACGGCGGCGGCCAGATGCACCGAAAGGCTCCCGTAATGAACAGCTCGCTCGAGAGAAAGGCTACTTTGACATGCAGAAAACACACAAAGCTTGCTGCATTTTGTGTCCGAACAAAAATCCATGAAAGAATAAGAAAAACATAAACCAAAAAACTCACTTCTGTGTTGCATTTGCATGCAAGTTTTTCGCTTATTCCTCCTCTCCATCAATCCCGAAGAGCTACAGTCGCAAATCATTCTGCCGATTTAGTATACCACAGTATCACCAACCACTCGCAGGCGTGCAAACCTATTACTTAGTCACCCAATCAAAAAGGGGAGGAACTGCACTTGAATGTAAGAGGGGCATTGTTAGATAAAGGGATGGGGTCTGAATAACGATGTCTTAATTTGTTACATGGACTTTGTATGGAGTCGTTCTCAGAGGCGGCATTTTGCCCGCCCGATGTGGTGTGTCCGTGTTTGTTCAATTCAATGCATGTGTTTGAGCTACGAGCTCCTGCATGCTTGCCAAAACTGCTTTAGTGTTGTTTCTTTTGTATTTCTGTGTAATTGTGTCTCACTTACGTCCTCATCAACTTATCCTTGCCCTGTGTAATGTGAACTGTGTAAGGACAACTTACTTATTTTGGGTGCTTTTGTTTTGTTTGTTTTTTTAAAGGGAAAAAAAACTTTATTTATTTAAGGGTCTGATTATTTATTTAATTGGCTCAAGAGTGGTTGTAGCTCGAGGCTGGTTTTTTTCCCCCCATGTGATGAAATGCGACATGTTCCAATGGTTAAATGTCTCTGTTAGTTTGTTCTTTGCGTGAACCTCTAAATCCTACCTGTGGTTTTGAGGAGAGAGTCACATACCATTGCCTTGACTTCTTCTTGAGTCTGAGAGGTCTCTATGCTTGCTCTGTACAGGACATGGGTCCTATACCTGCCCCTATACAGGGCACTGGTCCCCATATTAGCCCATACGGGCAATCAAATCCATATTTTGGACTATTGCATATTCCTGTATATAAACTGACGAGGTAAGGGGATATGAGGACCCTGAAACTTTTTCATAAGAGGACTGTATTTAAGATTATAAATTATTTTACTCCCATAATGAGAACTTAAGACAGAGACCTGGGTACACAGGATGGCTGTATTGCTTGTAAATAATGTAGATAATACAAACGGATTAACGTGCATGAGATTTAAGACAAAGAAACAGCAAAAAGAACATGTTAGTGGCTATGGACTGTCAGAGGATTTTAACTGCTTCACTTTAAGAGTATCCAGTTATAAGTGTTACTGAAAAGAACATTTTGTTAAAAAGCATGCAACTTGAAAACTCTAATGTTAGAATTATAAGTGGGAAAAACAAAGTTAGCTGAAACAATGATCTTTCAGACAAAACATTTACACTTTGTGCTTTTCGTTTCTTGGCTAGCAAAAATTAAACTCCTTTTGCCAGTAGTGCCAATTATTATGAATGCTATTTTGCCTAACAGTATGTTACGTTGGCGAAACCAACGCCCAAAAGATATCGGTAAGATCTACCGAGGCAACACGCAGACAATAAACCGCAGAAGAGATGTAGTGCCAGCGCAGCCGTAGACCTCCTACAAGTTCTGAAGTTTGCCCAAGGCAGGCTTACGTATAGGTGACGATGCACGTGGGGAAATGATGCCAATGGCGATGATGATTGTTTAAATGTGAGTGCAACGACTGACGATGCAAAAGAAAAGAAAAAAAAAAGGGAAGAGGGCGCTACATTCTTCACAATGTGGTTGTGCTTCAGCAGCATACTAGCTTTTATTAAGATCATTTATCACACCTACAGCGGATCCAACCTGGCCTCCAGTCTAAGCTTTCCATCCTCAAACAGAATGTCCTTCCCCGTTTTGGTTTTGACATATCATTTTCTCCTCATTGTCACTGCCATAATTATACTACATGTACTTTAGACTTATGGAAAGCTCTGTTTAGAAAGTGCCTGCTCAATAACAGAAAAGTGCAAAATAATATCAGGAAGTATCTTATTGTGTGTCCTCTGAAAGGTTTCCAGTTAACCTGTTTGTTTTTTCCTAAATTGTGTGTTTTCAAATGAATCTGACAGTGTTAAACTTGACCTTAGTCTAAGCTGGAAGCTGTAATTGGGAATGTGGTGTGAATGAATGCTCATGGCCTGATTGACGCTGTGTGTCGCTTGCTCGGGCGATTAATTACACTATTGCCGTTAAGTCCTACTTTTTGTGTGCGTTTTTCAGTAATTAGAAGGGAGAAAACCGCTGAATTCAGCCTCCGTGTACTAAAGTATGAAAGGCACAGTCACGAGTCTGTTCGCCCTCCAAGAGGAAGCTGTGTTTTCTTTCACTTTGTCTGCTTTTCCCCTACAAAAAAAGTATTTTACAACATTTAAACAAAATCATAACTGGGCTTTTTTTTTTTCCTCATAGAGGACAAAAATATCTTTCACACACACTTCCTTTCTTTGTCTTTCTCCCTGTCTCACAAGGATGTGCATAGACACATAAACGCAAATGTACACACAGGTGCAAAAATAAAACGGCCACACGCTTTCTCTCTGTGCTTATGTCTTCGGGAACAATGAAATCTCTCCCTTAGATTTTACTCAGGGTTGAAGAACAGGGAGATGGTATGTGGAGTGCAATGACTACTGGCACAGAGTTGTAACACTGCAGGTGACAGGTTGTGTACATTTGGGTGTGTATGTGTACATATTTGAATGTGTCGGGGATACGTCGTCCACTTGTATCCACACTCTTTATAATAGTCTAGAAGCAGCAAATGTGATCTGTTTGCCTTATCTGAGAAGAGAGTGAAAAACACGCTTAAATATGAATTCCATTCAAAGCAAGTAATAGGGTAGGAAAAAAATACTTATGCATTTGCTGTAGTCTTAAACGCACAAGATTCTTAATATAAGAAATTCATAAGTGATACAAAAAATAGGTAATGGCCCCTGAACACCTGAAAAACAAAACAAAGTGAAAAGAGATAGCAGATTGTGAGATTAACAGCTGGAAGATATCGATTGTGTTCCATATGTTTTCTGAGGTTTCATCATACTGAGAGACAGCCATGGTTTGGACAGTGCTGTTAGGAGCGTTCATACGGTATCACATGAATAACTTCTTAAACTGCCCTTCCTCTCACATCAGCACAACTAAAGGACACTGCTTTTATATAACAGACACACATGAACATACGCACATACACAACAACTTCTAAATGCTCAAGCTTACAGACCACACGCACACGCGAAACTGAACACACAGATTGCAGAAAATCCATCAATATGCTCACGTTTTTGGAGAGGATGGTGACTGTAAAAAGAATATGTAGAGTAGAAGAAGTTAAAAAAATAAAATAAAGAAATAAATACATAAATAAAAATAAGAAATGTTGCCATAGTAAACAGCTGGTTAACATGTGCAGAGATGGCCTCTGTTCTCTTAAGTCCGCCTAGAAATGAATGGTATATAACCTTTCAGGCCTTGTTTTGAGAGGGCGTGGCCAAACACCACATTGCATGCTAGAATGGTAGTCCCTCATAGATAATCTATGGCTAGACCTCTCCTTGCCTTCCTCTTCTTTCACTCCCCCCTGGCCCTCCCCGCTCTTCTCCCGCTCTCATCTCCTGCTGTATTCCCACCTTGCCTGCTGTTGTGTTCTCCATGCCTATCTCAGTCTCTCATTCCTTTTTATTTTGTAGCCTAGTTTTTAACTTCTTTTGTTTTACGAACATGCATGCACAAGCATCACTAAATTGTTGATGTTTTAAAAAGAATATTTTGTTGCTGAGGCCATGCAAAGTGTTTTGAATATTGCCCTTATATGTGGAAAATGTCTTCTGAATGCTTTACATAATTTCTGCTGTAAAATGATATCAGAATAAAAAAGAAAATTTGCACTTTAACACATTTCCTGGCTCGTATTTATCCCTCACTGGGTCCCTAATGAGAAACTTGCAGATTGCGATGCTCCACTGAAGGGATGTCAAACTCATTTTACACTGTGGGCGACATATAGCGGGCCAGACCAGTGAAACTCTCCTCTCTCTTCTATCATTGTAAACAGGTTTACCTATACACTTGATCGCTGGAATAAGTATTAGAAAAAGAACTGATTTTAACATTCCAGCTCTTTTCCCAGAGTGTCTTGTGATTAAAAAACAGAGTTTCTAGTTTATTTACAGAATATGTTCTTTCTTTTTTTAATTACCGTGGACCTATTATAAAAAAAACAATCAAAAATAGAAGTTTATATAGTAGAAAAAGCAGGAAGGTTTCTGTCATTTAATTATCTGTTACTTTGGTGTAACATGAATGGCCATGGCTGAAATCCTCATCAGTAGGAAAAGCTGTAAAACTTATGAAAGTAAAGTTAAAAGTTCGTGTTTATTCTATTGCTGTCAAACGATTAAAATCTTTAATCGGATTAATCACAGGGTTGCTGTGGATTAATTTCGATTAATCACAATTAAATATCACTAATTTTTAATCTATATTAATCACATTTCATTTTGCATGAGCAAACTCAAGAAAAAAGGATATATACACACTTAACATGTTTATTGAGCACCTTGAACATTCATGTTAACAAAAAACTGTAAACATTTATCCACATTAATGTGGTCCTAAGACAAACTAACTTGTTGACATTGCCTGAGAGGAGAGATGTCGCTTCTTATTTACAATGTTGCTTGCAACTGTGAACGGTCTCTCGCACAGCACAGCGGTTGCAGGAGTGGGCAGATATTTGCAAGCCAGCAGTGCCAGCTTGTCATGAGCTCCTGAAGGAGCTGACCACCACTCTGAGGGACAGTCTTAATGATCGGCTCTGCTCTATACAAGTGCTTGATTCCGTCAGGCAGAAACTCCTCATCTGATTCTGAATCTGAGCACATCTGTAACAGACTCACTTATTACAAGTCTCATCATGCAGCAATCTTTCAAGTAATGCTTTGCATTAAAATGTGATATTTTAAGCTGGAAGTGCTTCGGTGAAAAGAAGATTCCTTCTTGCACAATGTGCATAATACTGGTCAACTGTTCCGTCTTGTTTTTGTTTTTTTATACTCAAATTTCCCATCGAGAGGACCAATCATCTTCCATATTTAGTTGACTAATTCTGCTGCCTGTCACTACCAGATCAACTGCCTATTTGCTCATGTGCGAAGGTAACTCTCCTTGGACAAACTGCCCGAAATGCGGTGACAGAGACACGTCAGGGATTTTGAGTCATTCTGCATTTCAGATGGGTTAACTGCGTTAAAAATTTTGATCTGCTTATGATGGATTTATCTGTCCTGAAGACTTTCTGTGACTCTGTAGTGGCATCAGTGATCTTTCATGATGTGGTCTGCTGCTAAGCATTCCTTAGCAATATAAATAATTATGAAAATAAAATGAACAAATATTTCCAAATTAATCTTAACACATAATGCTCTGGTCATAATTATATCAAGGTCAATCAGAGCAGCCAATCAGAGTGCCCCAAAGGACCTGGCTGGGGGTTGGTGGTCAAAAGGAGTGGACACATATCCATACCTCTACAGGTATGTCATCTGGACCAACTACCTGTCCACTCTTCATCCTCTCTACTCTTCATGCTCTTCATAGCTGTCCTAACTCCCTTTTTACTAATTCACTAACTTTCCTCCATTTGCTATCCTCTTTCTATAATTTTCTTGACTCATCAGCTCATCAAAGTAGTCTTTCCAACACTATACTAACTGAACAAATATACTAACTGAAAACTTACATCTCTATATTTAATTACCCTAATCTGCTGCACATCCTTTCAGACTCAGTCTCTCAGCCAGCCGGTTGATACAAGTCCTTTCTTTCCTTCCTTAGTGCACATCACATTCACTATAAGGATTTTCCTTTGCCATCTCATTGCCCAGTCTCCCAGTAGTGCTGTCGACTTTCTTCTTTTCCAGTCTCTTCCTTTAAACCCTTTACTGTACTTCCACCACCAAGTTCCCTTGCCTTCTCTCCTCTGCCCAGAGAAATCAACAAACAGCTTCTTGACAGTTTCCCTCACCACTTCAGCTGTTTCCCAGCACACCACAGCCTTGTTGTCTTTTCCTACACGACTGCACGTTCTTAATAAGATGACAGGGGAACATAGTTACTTCAGCAAAACTATTAACAGTACATTAGGATAATACTAATGTAATAATTTTAATTAAGAATCTGACATATAAAATCCTACTTAAGTAAAATTTTGCGTATTATCACGAGTATTACATTTATCTTTATTATTTTATACTTTTTAAATATAAAGTATAAATACTTGTGAAAACTTTTGAGTACTTTACAACAAGGGACTTGCTATGCTGTCAAGTTGCTTGACCGTTACACAACTTAAAGTTAGTCGCAACTTAACAAGTATGATTAGATATGATTGGATATTTATGAATCAGTGCAAGGTGGTGACAGGTTCTTTTGCCTGCTGTGTTTGACATGACATAAGGGTACAGTCTGTTATTCAACAGCGTTTCTGGATCAGTGTCATCATGAGTTAAAAAAAAAAAAAGAAGAAGAAACAGAAAAAGAAAGATTAAAGCTTCTCTTCTGTGAAAAAGTGAACCATGGCATTTCAGGACAAGACTTGGGGAAAATGTTTAATTTTATTTCATGCTTGTAAGCACACTTGAATTTGTGTCATCCATCAGTAAAACAAAACAGACTGGCTTCTGTTTGCTGAAAAAAGTGAGATTTGTGCCATCTGAGAGGCTCCTGGAAACTTGGGGAAATGTTTATGTTACAAAAACATGACATTTTAAAATATGGAAACCAGATTGATTATTGCTACTCAACAGTAACCGGGGTGGAGCTTAGCAAATGTATCAGAGGCCTTTAGAATGCTTTTCGTTCAAATGAATGTTGTCATAACATTAATAGAAGAAAACATTTTGCAGGGTGCTGACAGATTTTACACACACTTGCAGTGGATTACAGTGGAAAAAAAGAGAAGACAGAAAAGGAAGAAGAGATTATTTTCGAAGGTAAGAACCTAGTGACAGTTGCTAAAGTGGAAATTTAAAGGTGACATGCAGTGTCCACATTAATGTTTAACTTTTGTAAACACAATGTGGACCTGTACATGTGTTGCTCTTCTAAGGTACTTTCTTGCTGCATAGTGTGAAATGCTTCTAAGAGTACATCTGTGCATGCAATTTTTGCATTATGGTTACAAAAGAGAAGTTGAATTGTGTATATACCACTTCAGTAAGTTTTTGCATTGCAATGGTGTATTATCTTATTGGATTATTGATAATTTTTATTGAAGTAAATAAATTCTCCTTTGACTGCTCAAGGACATGAAAGACTGTTTCAGATGGGCATCCCTCTTTATTTGTTTTCTCAGACTGGGCTTAGGAGACAGAGGCATTTGTACATGGGTACTCACATTTTGTAATTCCTTTAGTGTGATATAACAAAGCAAGTACTTTCTTACAGCCCATTCTTACACCAACCATGTTTGAAATTTTTACAGGCTAACTACTAAAATCTAACAAAGAGGAATGAAAATGTTTGAATTTTAGGATCTGGTATGTTTTGTTGTTTAGCTAGGGAAACTATGTGTTTTAATTTTATTACATGCTTAAAAGCACACTTAAATCTATGGTCGTCCATCAGTAAAAATAAACAAAAAAAACAGACTGGCTGCTTAATGCTTCTTTTTCCTGGAAAAAAAAAAGAGATTTGTGGCTTTTCAGAGGCTCCTGGAAACTTAGGAAAATTTGTTATGTTACAAAAACATGACAGAAGCCAGGTTGATTATTGCTACTCAACAGTAACCGGGGTGGAGCTTAGCAAATGTATCAGAGGCCTTTAGAATGCTTTTTGTTCAAATGAATGTTGTCATAACATTAATAGAAGAAAACATTTTGCAGGGTGCTGACAGTGGTTACACACACTTGCAGTGGATTACAGTGGAAAAAAAGAGAAGACAGAAAAGGAAGAAGAGATTATTTTCTAAGGTAAGCATCGCTGGGCAAGTGACAGTTGCTAAAGTGGACATTTTAAGGGTATATGTCCATGTTAAGTTTAACTTTTGTAAACACAGTGTGGACCTCTACATGTGTTGCTCTTCTAAGTTACTTGTTTGCTGAACAGTGTGAAAGTGTGAAATGCTATTAACATGTAAAAAACAACAACAACAACAACAATCATTTATTATTGAAGTTGCATCCAGTCAATCTAATACAGTATCACTCATCAATCCTCTCACTTACTGCTTTATTCTGATAGTTAGTTGGACACAGTATTTCATTTTTCCCATTTGGACTTTATTTTGTTTTCTGAACTTTTTCCAAGCGTTTCAATAAACAGCTCACCTGTTTTCTTTGTCACATCTACAGACTGTGACATTTGAGTACATTTCAGAGCCTGTTAAGAAGTTTAATTAGGACTTGGACTTCTTCTGGGTTCTGATTTTGAGTGTCTAGCCTCAGCGACACATATCAATACATAAAACACTGGTTAGACCTAGGCTATCCCCTCTTTAATTTTGGTAATTCCACACTGCCGGAAAATCAAACAAAACATGCTTGCTGTTGTGTTCTCCATGCCTATCTCATTCTCTCATTCCTTTTTATTTTGTAACATGAATGGTCATGGCCAAAATCATCATCAGTAGGAAAAGCTGTAAAACTTATGAAAGTAAAGTTAAAAGTTCATGTTTATTCCTACCTTCACATTTTCCAAACCTGTCCTGTGGTCTGGGTTGGAGTGTTTGCCAGGGGAATTTTGGCCCAAAGCCCTATGTTTGACAGCCCTGCTGTACTCTAGCTGGTTTAGGCCCTGTCATGTGCCCATAACACTCTTTGCCCTGTTACTACCACTGCTATTATTGTTGTTGTTATCGTTATTATCGTCATCATCATTTTTACTAACACCAAAACGGATCAAACTTTAACTTTCGTTTACCAAAGTTTAGCACAACAGCTGGAAAATTACTGGTATATTCTGGTTACGTCACGGCAATGTCTTTTTTTTTTTTTTTTTTTTTTTACCGTAACATGTCTTTTTTTCCCCCTCTTGTTTCACTTGCTGTGTAACATGATTCCAAATATGGCTGATTATATTTTTGACAATAGAGAGATCATAACAGCGTCGGGTACGTTGTTGTCTGTACGTGTTTTTTATTCATTCATATTGTTTAACAAATATATATATATATATATATATATCATTAATGATAAAATATGAAGAATTCCTGCTAATTACGGTAATGCGCGGAAATGACGTTGGATTCGCAGCTGTATAAGGACGTGGTTAGTTCCGGTGAAAAGTGGTTTTCGCTGCTTTAAGGCAGTCGATTTTAGAGAAGGATAAATCATGTTATAACTAACTGCTGTATAAATTTTAGGATTAGATGAATTCATTTATTGATACCATGAGAACTTTTCCCCTCTGGAGGTTTTGCGCTGTAAGGCCTTCTCTCGCTGTCGGGCTCACCATCGACTGAAGACACAATGCAGGCCTAGCTAGCATTTAAGGTTAACTAGCGGAAGCTAATCGGATTGGCAGCAGACTGCAGTGGGATTTAAACCTCAGACGAAGCCTGTGTTTCCAAGCTGTCCTAACATCAAATCCGGTATGTTCAAGTCACTCTACAGTCACCATCTGTTCTGGTCACCTTGAGAATGATTTAACCCCGCTTGCTTGGATGAGATGCTTTTTAAGCACCATATTGTAAAAAAGTGGCTGCGTTAGCATGTTAGCATTAGCGAGTTAAGTATCGTTGCCTCGTTGATTTGATCTTAAGTCTCTTACTTTAGCTGGAAAATAACTACCAGAAATATGAAGGGTTTTAGTTTTTTTTTTAGTAGCGATATGGAGATGTGTCATCAGTGGCTTGAACACAGCAGTTGTCTATAAACTTCAGCCGTGAATGGTAAACTGTAGCTAAAGAATTTGGTTGAGCCGATCCGTCGAAGATCTCCACCCTCCACCCTTAGCAGGGCAGTTCGAGGGGTTTTTGTTGTAACAAAGGGTCGACTGAAAAACGAGTGAGGGGTCAGTCAGATTTTTTTAGGAGGTAAATGCAGCATTGAAAACTAGCTTCAAAACACGGTGACGAGTTGTGCAAGTTATTAATCGAGATTGCAGTAGAAGTGGGTCTGTGTAAGAGCCTGACAATAGGTTTGTATTAAATACAGGTTTTCGTTTGCAAGACCAGTAGCTTAATTTAACCGACAAACACTTCTGATATCAAAGAACAGATCACTACTGCCGGGCGGTGTGTTTGTCATGTTCTCCGTGTTGTCTCTGCCTGTTAACGCCGTTATGAAACTTTTCCGTAAGCACGTCCGTCCTTTAATGTTGTCACTATGCTTGCTAGCTGTTTCGTTTCTTTTGTCGGTTTACCTAAACCAGCTTACTGACTTGCACAGAAACACAAACAGTTCGCAGTTATTTACAGTAAAATTCACTCTCAAGTTCCAGGTAGCGTTGCCTACAGTTAGATGAGCAACACGCATGACTATATAAACTTAAATTAACACAAGCGTATTCACTTTTTTCCCTCTCCACTAAGAAGTAGATCGTGGACATTATTTAAAAGCAGATCTGAAGCTATTATATCGGATAATTTAGGCTTAAATCATTAAAATAATGTTTCTTCTATAAAATAAAGGATTTTTATGGAAAGTTTTTAATTGAACAGAATAACTTAAATCAGAATACCTTATTAATCCCTGAGGAAATTATGTGGTTACCGTTGCTCCAAGAAAATAAGAACAGTAACAGACTGAAATAAATTTTATAAGATACAACTTACAAATAAAAGATACAAGAAATTAAAAAGTAATTTATTTTATTATGTGGAATGGCTCTAATGTATACAAATAGGTCAATTTTAAAAATTGGGCCACTCAAAATATACATTTGGCCATTGCTACTGCTTTTACAGGTCCATCCATAAATGGTCCAAAAAAATGGAAAAAAAAAATAGATTTTTTATTTTTTGGCTTATTCCTTTAAAAGTAAATGAAAATCAGAATTTGCTAAATTTAACTAAAGGTTTCACCACTAGGGTGCAGTGTTTTACCAGAAAGTTTTAATGTAGTTGTCCCCATATTAATAACAGTATTTGCCCTAAGTGGTGCGGTAGACTTGTTACAGGGCTTTTTCTCTCTCCCTTTTTTTAAAAAAAATCACTGGTTTGTTGTTGTTTTTCACTTAAGATTTTTTTTTTTTTCTGGTGAGTAGCAGCAGATCCCCGAATTTTAATTACTTTATCAGACAAGTTCCCACCCCCTGCTTCAACATGACTTTTTCCAGGTGCGTTTTACCACTCTGTTAGTGGGGTTTTTTGTGCATCATATTTTAGTTATTGGGAAGTCTTCCATCAGCTCATTGTGGTGACAGTTCTACTGGCATAAGCGAGGCCTGTAATCTTGGAGGAGCTACTGAGGAAACAATGGGTATTTCAGAGCGGTCGCTGTTCTAGTGATCGCTTGTCATAACTGATTAAGATAGTGATTGGAGCTTGATGTGCTTCGTGGAGCATTGCAGCAACAAAGTGACACACTCGTACTTCCTGGACCAATGTCAGATGGTATCAGACTTCAGGTTGTTTCGAGTTGATGGTGACATTAACCTGAGCTGCAGGAAGAAATATAGAGGAATGGAAAAGTTGTATGATTACGGACCCTTTACTCCAGGATAGTATTTCTGTGGCCTGAATATTGAACTGGCAGCTGCAAAATCCATCTATATTACTTGCTGAAGGTATTCATCCGTGCATCCTCGGAGTCTTGTAGCTGGGGCCTTTCTCTGGCGTTTGTTTTCCCACTGTTCAGTCATGTGGTTTTTGGGCTACTGCCAACTGTATTTGCACAGAAGTAGCAAGAGCTGCTGCCTACACTTGCATGGATATTTTCTTTATGCCACACATTTGGCATTATAGCAAATTAATAACAAACATTATTAAGATTGCATTACACTTAACATATCCATGAATCTACTAGCAATCGAGTAAATGTCATCATCAGGCAGTAAGCGTTAGGGTCTGCGCAGTTGTCGCAACCCTGTGTCCAAAGTATATGGTACAACCGGTCTGTAAGCTACTCTTATTTGTGCTGTCCGTCACCCAACCAAGAAGAAGAACAACAAAGTTGTGGCGTACAGAAGGTTGAAGTGGGAGAGTTAAAAACCATGCCAAGTTTTCATTGCTGCCACCACCTGTACCACTCAGATGTTTACTATTTTTGTTTTTTCTTTCTAAATTTCCTTTCTTTACAAGGGGAATGACTCTTTCTGGAATGCTTAAGGAATTGATTGCTGTATTGTTAGCTCCAATACACATCCCTTCACATTTGCCTCTTGAGCTACATTTCCTCTTCTTTCCACACTGGGCTCTTGCAGTCTGGACTCCATATTGACCCACTACACCACCATGTGATTCAAACTGGCATTACAGAAGACTTATTGTTCAATTCACTTGGAATCTCAAAAACCCATTAGACACCTCCCCACCTTTTGTTTTTGTTTGATGATTTACCACTTTCCAAAAGAATATGATTTTAATCATGGGTGCCCCTCATGCCTCAATAGGTATGCATGCATTTGGAAATGCAGCTACCCCTTGCGCAAGATCCTGCCTAGTTGTAAATCAGTGTTTCGTGCAGTTTTCATTCGTCAGGCATACTTCCTGAAATTGCTTTATATGCAGGCATACAGACATGGGTTGGATTCGATCAAACTCTGAGGTGTCGACTTATATTTAATATGCAATAAACTTGCAACAAAACAGAACTGTGCAAAAGTCTTGAGGCATCTCTCATTTCTTTGTGGGTTTTGGTGTTTTGTTTTTCTTTGTTTGTTTTTTGTTAAGCAATAGTTCTACAGGCTTGCTGAATGTCTTTCAGAGTTCTCCCTTGAAAATTGGCTTTTTTCCAGTCATGAAAGGATGATGGGACATTGTCATAATGCTGCTAGACAGCATAGACACAAGTTTGTGAATGTGATGACTCGAGAACATGGCAGTGTAGGATTTTTAATTCATGCCATAGGTGAGTTTACTGAAAATCTCAGACAAGTTCAAATCTTGGTGACATTGACTTCAAGGTTAAGGTCAGAGGTAAATTTTTTCCTGACTTGTGAATGTGGTAACTCAAGAAGTCGTATTGACAGACCAAAACAAAGGGTAGTGAACATCCAAAGAACAACTTTGAATGTCCTTCAAGATGCCTGGAGAACTATCCCTGAAGGCTACTTAAAATGGCAAGAAGCTTGGCTAAGAGTTCAGGCAGTGCTCAGGAATAAATGTGGTCCTTCCAAATACTGACTGACTTATTTTTGTTTTATATGCTTTATTTCTATTTATGTTTGTACAAGCTTCATTAAATTACTGCATCTATTTCCATTTTGGTACCAAAATATAAAGAAATGAGGTTTGGCTAGAGAAATGTACACAGTACAATAATGTATCACAGTTATTCTAAGATACACAACTGTATTTGTTTGGGTTGCTTTGTTTTTGTTTTGTTTGGTTGGCCATGTGGCTGACACTCTTCAATTTCTTTACAGCTATGAGTTCCCAGCTGCAGGTGTTCTCCCCTCCGTCAATCTCCTCCAGTGCCTTTTGCCGTGTCAAGAAGCTCAAGGTGGAAAGCAACGTTTGGGACGTGTCCACCACTGAGGCTTATGGATCCATAGCGGGCCAGTCCGCATACACATTCACCCCAGCCATGGCTGTGCCACCATTTGCGCCATCTCTGGTCTTCCCCCCTACAGCGCCTGGCTCCAGGGGTCAAGTGGTGGTGCGAGCAGCTGATAGCACCGGCAGTCTTCCTCGTGGATCCAGTCGACGCGTCACTGAGCAGGCTATATCCTCCTCTTATGCTCACGAGACGTCCTCTGAAACTAGGGGGCACAGGCATGGGCAGAAGAGAAAGATGGAGGCAGCCAGCGACGGTAGCGGAAGCGGATGTGGAAGCGTCCAGATATTAGAAGAGCTCTCAGCTCCTGCGGCAACTTACTCCACGCGTACAGGCGGCGGTGGAGGCGGGGGCACAGGCCAGTCCATACCTCACTCGGCTCCAACCACCAAGAGCAGCAGCTCCAATGGTGAAGGGGATTATCAGCTTGTGCAGCATGAGATCCTCTGCTCCGTGTCCAGCAGCTATGAAGTGCTGGAGTTCCTGGGGAGGGGCACATTTGGACAAGTGGCTAAGTGCTGGAAGAGGGGAACCAATGAGATTGTAGCAATCAAGATTCTGAAAAACCACCCTTCATATGCTCGGCAGGGTCAAATTGAGGTAAGTAGACAGGATTTTGTTCGATGTACCAGTTTCTTCTAAAAGTTTACGCTACATACACAAATTGTTGTTCACTACACTTGCATTCCCTTCATAGGGGTGTACTAGCATTTGTCTTTCTCATCATATTTGGTTGTTTTTTCCCTTTCCTAATAGGTGGGCATTCTGAACCGGCTGAGTGCAGAAAACGCAGATGAGTACAACTTTGTGCGTTCGTACGAATGCTTCCAACACAAGGGTCACACCTGCTTGGTTTTTGAGATGCTTGAACAGAACTTGTACGACTTTCTCAAGCAGAGCAAGTTCAGCCCACTTCCCCTACGGCACATTCGCCCCATTTTGCAGCAGGTTGGCAAACTGTGAATGCAGAAAAAAAG
Organism: Neolamprologus multifasciatus; assembly: GCF_963576455.1. NCBI lineage: Eukaryota > Metazoa > Chordata > Actinopteri > Cichliformes > Cichlidae > Neolamprologus > Neolamprologus multifasciatus. The sequence continues at coordinate 25,079,789 of NC_140443.1, read as the reverse complement.
CTGATTCCTCTTTTTTCACCCAGACTAACTCTCATGTGTTCATGTCTTTAGGTGGCTACAGCACTAATGAAACTGAAGAGCCTGGGTTTAATTCATGCAGACTTGAAGCCTGAAAACATCATGTTGGTGGACCCCATTAGACAGCCCTACAGGGTGAAGGTCATCGACTTCGGCTCTGCAAGTCATGTGTCCAAAGCAGTGTGCTCAACCTACTTACAGTCTCGTTACTACAGGTAAGTGGGGCGTTTAAGTGGCTTTTAGTTTGCAGTGTTATGCGTAAGAGTTGTGTTAATATGACTCAGTTGAGTAGCCCGGTTCTGTCCCCACATTAATGTATAAATCTCATCTTTCTTGTTTAGAGCTCCAGAGATCATTTTGGGGCTGCCCTTCTGTGAGGCCATTGACATGTGGTCTCTAGGGTGTGTGATTGCTGAGCTGTTTCTGGGTTGGCCTTTGTACCCTGGAGCCTCTGAGTATGACCAGGTCAGTCATGTTAATGGTCCCAAGGACTTACAAGTTAGCAAAAACAGTGCTCAAAGAAAGACTAGGAAAGTCTTCCTTTGAATAAAGGTCACATTTTGCTTCAAGTAAGCAAGACTACATGAATGTGCCACCACCCTGCTTTGTAAGAGAATGATATTTAGTTTTTCTCACATCAGATTGAGTGTTGTTGGCAAATTATAATTGACCTATTAACCAAGAGAGGGTTCTAAAATGCCATGCTGCTCTGAATTCAGGTATACGTATTTAATAAATAAGTCAGTTATAGTACTCTTAACTACACAGTACTTGAAACATCGCAGTTCTGCAGTGATTGCTTAATCTGAATATTTTCTTCCGTGTCCAGATCCGTTACATTTCCCAGACTCAAGGCCTACCTGCCGAGTATCTTCTAAGTGCCGGCACAAAGACTAGCCGCTTCTTCAATCGAGGCCCTGACTCTAGCTACCCGCTCTGGAGGCTTAAGGTTAATATTACGGTATCTTGGTATCCTGTAAAGAGACTTGATGCTCGTTTTGATTTGGTTCCTTCATTTTGGTTGTCCCCATTCAACTGATTTAATGTCTGTAAATGGTAGTGTTATGAAACATAAATGGATATTGTGCTTCTTTTTTTAGACCCCGTCAGAACATGAAATGGAGATGGGCATCAAATCTAAGGAGGCTAGAAAGTACATCTTTAACTGTCTGGATGACATGATGCAGGTATGTCCAAATAAGTGCATAACCCAGGAAATGGCATTAAATATGGCATGTAGTGATTGCCTGACTAGGTTTTTCCTTTTTTTCCTTCCCTTCCCATTAACGTACCAGGTCAACCTTTCCTCTCATTTGGAGGGAACTGACATGTTGGCTGAGAAAGCTGACAGGAGAGAGTTTATAGACCTCCTAAAGCGAATGCTTCGTCTGGATGCTGACAAAAGGATCACACCTACAAAAACTCTGGGTCACCCCTTTGTCACGATGAGCCACCTCATGGATTATCCCCATAGCTCCCAGTAAGTGTGTGTAGCAGGATGAAGAGTTATTGGTCTATTTAAATGCATTTGCTGATGTAATGGTATTAATTCTTCTTCAGTGTGAAGTCGTGCTTTCAGAATATGGAGATCTGCAAGCGCCGGAGCTCCTATGAAAGCAGCAAATCCCTCTACTCGACCAATGCAGTCCCCAGTGCTGCAGCGGGCAACCTCACCGTGACCTTCAGTAGCCAACTAAACCAGCATAACCAGGTATGATGCAAAATTTTTACTCTTCTATCAACCTGTAGTCTTCGCTGGTATTAATGGGCTTTGTTGTTTTAACAGGTGCCTTCTGCAGCGGGTGCGGTGCCTTTGCTGAACTACCAGCCAGCTTTGTACCAGCAGGCGACCATCAACATTCCCGGGCTGACTCAACAGAGTGTCCCGATCCCAACGCGTCCTGCTGGGCTGTGTAGCCAGACAGAACCCTTCCAGCAGACACTCATCGTCTGTCCACCCTCCACTATCCAAGGTAAGTCATAAAGTTGAATACAAACATTCACTTTGATTTCAGTTTTAAAGGTATGAATCCTCTGTGCTGGTTTGTGTCAGGCTTTCTGTACCAACAAAGTCTTGTTTTTTTACCATCTACTACAATATTTGTAGATGTTGTAGTAGATGGTAGATCCTTTAATAATTGAGATGTTTGTCATCGTTTTCTAGGGCTGCAGTCATCCAGTAAGAGTTCCAGTTTCCCCGTGAGGGTGGAGAACTCTGTACCGATAGTACCTCAGAACCAGTCTACTCAGTCCTTGCAGATACAGCCAAGTATGCTGACACAGGTAAGAGTTTGGAAGGTGCAGCGTTTGAAGGAATTCTTGAGTTTTGTTTTGGTTTTTTTTTTAATTTATGAATTTTCTATCAAGAGACACAGCATCTTGTTTTTTGTTTTTTAACATTTTCTGTTCCCTAGTTATTTTGGGTGAGTTTGATTGTGGATTTACAGTGGGTGATGTTATGACTGTTTAAAAATAAAAAGCATCGTGTGTGACTGTTTGCAACCTTTACCTGAGAATTCTTCCGCTTTTAGACGTGCCACACACGGGCAGGCAGAAAGAAGTGCCGTGGCTTTGACTGATTTGCTCACTTTTCACTGTTTTATTTGTAATTCTATGCTTCTGTGCCGTGAATGGATTCAGTCTTTATTGTGACCATTCGAGTGACAGCTGTGCATTCTCAATGGGTCCAACACTGAACATAGATGGAGGTTATATTCACATTTCCTGGAGGAAGAGATGAGGTTAAGTTGTAACTGGGGTCTGATGTATTTGGGTTTTCTTTATTATCTGATATAACTTAAATGTACATAAATACACCTTTTTTTTCTTTCTTTTTATTAATCTGTCATTCAATAATTTCAGCTCGGGGGTTACTGTAAAAAATCTGGAAACATCCCGGTGTTACGTGCACCAGTTTGTGGAGCACTGATGCCTTGTTTTGCTCCTTTGTGGATGTACTAAGTGCATCTAAAAATTCTCCCTGCTTTTGTTGGTCTTACTGCCAGGAGGAAGGCAGATCAGGTTCGTCAAAGGAATTTAGGGCATAAGATGTTAGCTACTTAAATGTGAGTGTTGAAATAAGTCGAGGGCCTGGGCTTTACTGTAAATTCTGTTTGTTTTTCTTTTTCTGTTGACTGTGTGTCTCCACTTGAATTTGCTTTCAGAGCTGACTGGATCACCACTCTTGGCCAGGCCTCTTATTCCCAGTCTTTTTATGTGGGAGAAAGGCCACATGTGTAGTGAGACTCATCTGCTTCCAAAAGCTGGTTAATTGCTGTTTGCTAAAATGAGGAATAATTGCTGCACTCTGCAGAGGCCAGGTCTCCAGATGGCCAGCGGTGCCAGTGTGCATCTCTTGTGCAGCTGGGTGTATCTGCTCTGCCTGTTTTTATTTAAAAAAAAGAAAAAATCTGTATCAGTCTTGAGGGGTGCTACTTTTCATCATGACTTAACACTGCCCCTCCCTCCTCCAGGGTTCCTGCACACCCCTGATGGTGGCCACCCTGCACCCACCCCCAGCAGGCCTAGCCCCGCAGTATTCTCTGCCCCTTGGGCTGGGCACTGGGGTGGGTCGGCCTACCCTCCTGGAACACACAGCCACAGTGCTGGTAAAGCAACGATGACATACCCGAAGAAAGACATGCACATGCACACTCCCTCTACCACTAACAATGCCATCTCTCTCCTGCCTGGCTCTCCCTTTTTTTTTTCTTTTCTTTTTTGTTTTGTTTGCAAGTGTTCCGCTGCCTCTCTGCCACACGTTGTATGGGGCCCATCTTTGTTTTACACATCGTATTTCAGCATCGTTCCTCTTCACATGTGGATTTGTCACCTTTCATAATTATGGTCGTTTGATGCAAATTTTTGTAGGAAAATCAAACGTTTTTTGTGTGTGTGTTCTGGCATCACATTTTATATTACTACTTTATTTTATAAACCCCCCTCCACAGTGCAAAATTGACCAAATTTACACTGCGTTTTTACTCATAAGGACATGCTCGCCCCACACCATTCACACAGTTTCATTCCCCAGTCTTTCCCCATAGGTCTGCTGAGGGCATGGAGCGCATGTGTTGCTGAGTTGGTCTGCGCTTTGCTTGCAGCTTCTCTTGCCATGTCCTTCCTTGGTTTCAGCAGAGGGGGCTGCAGCAACAAAGTCTTCTAAACTGTCCTGACAGCCTGTCTGACTCTGACACATACTTTTTTTCTTTTTTGTGTTTGTTTGTTTTTTGTTTCAGCCCCAGAACATATGGCATGCCTTTTCCCAAGACATATCATCAGCAGACTGTTTAGCAGCAGGGAACTCAACTAATCTCTTAAGTGTTTCTTCTTTAACAGGCACCATGGTTCTGTCTACTTGTCTTTATACCTGATCTGACATTTTACGGTGCTTCATTGTTTGTGCTTTGCATGATTATCATCTTGTGGATTTGTTGCAGGGCAATGTTATAATTAAGGAATGGCTTGGGAAAGGTTGCTCGCTTATCTAGCTTTGCGCTTTTGCCTGTAGAAGAGATTGGCCATTGGCTTGCCTCTTTGGAATTTATATGTCCGCATGGCTCAGTTTGTCTGGCCCATTCCAACAATCAGATAATTTGTTTTCATCCATACACAATTTGTCTTCCATATTACATGTACTCAAGTGTTGGTTGTTGTGTTTTCTTTTTTGTTTTTTGTTTTTTCTCAGCAGGCCTGGCCCACTGGTACCCAGCAGATCCTCATACCATCATCATGGCAGCAGGTCCCAGGCGTGGCCATCCACGGCTCTGCCCATCAGTCAAATGTCACCGAATCACCTGTGGAAACGATTCACTCAGATGCTGCCACGCAGCAGGGACACAGCTGGCGGTGGGTCAACCAACAACTGTTAAAGATGCATGTAGACTGATGGGCTTCTCAAATTTAAAGCTGAATCATTTTCAATGTTATTTCTTTCAGGTTAAATTAGCATAAAAATAACGAAATCGTTTAAATATTAAATAACTTTTTATAGCTTTTCATAACTAGTATCTGAAATGCTATGTTATTGTTATTTCATACGCAAACACTTTGCCCTCAAATTAACTCATTTCAGATAAGTTAATAAGACGCTACAAATCTTTTGGGGCTTTTGTGTAGTTGAGTAGCAAGACTAGAACTGGTTAATTTCATACTACATGAGAAATACTGCATTGAAAGGTGAAGTAAAATGGCAAATATGAAGGCTAAACTAGTCTGACCTTTGACCTTATAGGAGCATTACCAAGACTCAGCAGGAGAGGAAGAAGGTGAAAGCCAGACGTGGGGAGAACAGAAACAGGTTGGTACAACTCTGCTCTTCTTCCAGTTTAATTTTAAGAGTCCTCATTGGGGTTTAAGCTACCATACCGAGGGAGAGATGGCTAAAGGGCCTATGACAGTGGCCACACTGGTTCTGTCGCTTGCAAACAGTGACAGGACACTTTATACCTGCGCTGAGGGCACAGCATCCACTGCAGTATTCTGCTAAACGATACGTGCTGCCACTCAGACAAAAAGCATTCTTATGGGAGTAAAAACTAGTTGAAACTAGAAGCAAAGAAAATGGCTTTATTTTTAAATTTTTATTTAAAGTCTTCTTTGTGGTACCGCAGCTGAAATCACTTGTGCATGATGGGTTGAACACACAGTCACTGGTTGGTGGTGGTGGTGTTTTTCTTTCCCGTAGGGGTGTATCTACTGCATCAGTGGTGAGTAGTGGCGTGACTCCAACCAGCTCCAGCGCAGCCTTGTCACAGCCGATCGTGATCTCGGACACGCCGAGCCCAGCGGTCAGCATCATTACGATTCACAGTGACACAGACACGGAGGATGAGCATAAGTTCCACCCTGCTAGGTGAGAACAGGATGCTCTTCTGCACTGAACACAGTGGTGTGGTGTTTCTTTCTCAGATCACTTTCATTCCTAAGTTGAAATTTCAGAATGTCAAGGTAAATGAGAGAAATGCAAAGCAAGGCTTCTTTGAGCTCATAGACAGCACTGGGACCCAATTCATGTAGAATGAAAGCTGTTGACGTACTCGTTTGCCTGATATGACCCGGGGAATTACACTTACTTCCTCCACAGTCTTGGACTGAGCCAGCGCACCAACGTTATCAGCTGTGTGACTGTACACGACTCGGACTCCTCTACTGCCAGCCCCCTGACTCCCCTTCCACGCACTCTCAACCCAGCGAGCACTATGTCATCTCGCCAGGCAAAGTCTCTGGCAGTAGTGGCACCTTCAATCAAAACACAGGCATCTGAGAGAGGAGCAGAGTCCCGTGGACGCTTGGAGACTGGTGAGTCACCCGTGTGCTGCTGTAGTTTTAGCAGTGTATTTAACTGAAGTGTGAAAGCTGCATAATTAAGTATGTCTTACTGCTTTGAATTCTCAGTGAATTACATCAAGCCCAAGAGATCCTCTAACAGACAGCCGTGCAGTTCAGGGGAAAGTGTGGAGCGCCATGGACTGGTGCCAAGCCAGTCGCACCCTTTAAACCTCAGCCAGGTGAGGCTTGTTTTATCTTGTTGGTTTTACATTAAGTAATTAATGTGTGTTAATGGGACACTGTTTTGTGAGAATCCTTGTCCATAACCACGCAACTAATCAACTACAGGAGGCTGGGCCCTTATTTTGATTGTAGCAATATGAGGAGAGTAAAAAAGGTTATGGGTAAGCTACATCAGAGTGCACCATTTCATCATGTGATTGAGTGAAAAGGTCAGGAGCTGTCATAAGTTATGACATTAGCACCTTTTACCAGCAAAGGTATAAAACTTTTTTTTTTTTCCCAAGGATTCTTAATATCCTGTTATTAAAGGCCTACGTGTATTTACTGCCCTCTGCTGGGGGAAATGTGTATTGAAACTTTCGGTGAGGTTTTGCATTTGTACCATATGCAGCGATTGGACAGCTAATGTACTGAACATCTAAAATTATCAAATTTTAGCATTAGTTTTGCTTTATATGCACATTATGTCAAGCACCAGGAGTTCCCCTCGTTTTTTTCCTGTTAAGGCTCCGGCTGTTATTTTTACAACACAATTGGAGCTGCAGCTGTTGATTATTTTAGTAATTGAATTATTCCATCAATTGAGTAATCAGAATTACTTTTGTAAATAAAAAATATTAAATTAACGATTCATTTTAGAAATTGTAACAATTTAAAAATAAAAATAATACATACAGTGTATATCTGATAGATTATATTATATATTTTTTTGTTTGTGCACTAGGGCACCCTATGCCCCCCTTTAGACCCACCCACTCAGACTATGTTAACAGGTCATCTGCACACACATGTGTTTATTTTAACTTCTGTAGCTGTTAAGATTTTTCACTGTGCAAAACAAAGTGCGGTAGATGGGAGCAACTCCAGAGTTTGCTTTTCTTCACGTTGGAGCAAGTTCAGTAGGTGGTTTGACAGTTTTGTGGCAGTTACGGTAACACTTTTTTTATAATTGAGTTACTCAATGAATAATTGCAGCCCTTTTAATAAACCCAAAGCTGTCTGTCAAATCCAAGGGGAGCGGTGTAGGTAACATTCAAGCGCGCACCTTCATCTGTTATCTGGCAGTTATATAACACAAAAAAAGGGAGGGGAAAAACAAGTGGGGTTTTGTTTGTTTGTTCCTCCCCATTTGGCACAAGAAACTGACGATACCAAAGATGTAGATGCAGACTATAATCTTCTTGCATGTTGTACCCAGCGCCTGATTAAGTGTATGTATTTATTTTCAAAGGTTCACACAGTAGTTTCTTCATCTCAGGAGCGTTCGGGACTCTCCCACAGCGACTCATCGTTACGTCGCCAGCAGACGTTCCACCAGGCCGTCTCAGCCTCTCACTACAGCTTCCCCGAGGTGGCAGCCCTGGCGTCCGGCTCGGCCGCTGCTGCCGCCCCCCCCAGCTTATATACCTACCCAGCCTCTACTGCCCTTTCCTCAGCCTCTCAGGCCACGGAGCAGCTGCTGGGCCGTGGTCACAGCACCCACGGACACTCCCCCTCCGCTTATGCAGCAACGTACACCTCATCCTCCTCCAGGAGAGACTCGGGCAGTCGCAAGGACTCTGTGAGCAGCCTGCTGCACGGCCTCCCTGCAGCCTACCAGCATCAGTTCGCCACTGGTTCTCCTTATGTTAGTGTGACGCCCCGAACCGAGGTTTACAGTGCCTACCAGCTAAGCCCTAGGCGCCTCGCGCAGTATCCATATTTGTAGGAAATCTCACAGAGAATGGGGGGATGGGGGGGGGGGGGGTCACTTCCCCATATGATATCACAAAGGGACATTTTAAACTGTAGAGTAACTGTTGGTCACTTATTGTTTGCTGCTTTGAACTACAAGACAGCGTTTCACCTCTAGCACATTTATATGCTCTTACGGACTCTTAGTGTTATTGAAATGATCCTCTGTATTATTTATGTATCTTTTTTTTTCCCTTTTAAATTGTTTATGGTCCACATTTTATCCCCATTGTATCCTGATGTATTAATATGGTGTTGTTGAAACATATTTTACAGCTGTTTTATCTCGAGGTTATCTGTGAAGAGAGATTTTCCTCCTGTCACAAGCTGCAACGAAACTTGAGCTTCAAGACGCTGACTTGCCAGACTGGTGAAGCTGACAGTTTTTAGTTTTATTTTATTTCTCTTGTTCCTTCCTGTGAGCCTTATTACAAAGTTTTCACACTAATCCACTGAGGCCCTGTGTTTCTAGTGACATAATAATGACTGTACCTTACTTATGTATGTTTACTCATATATGTCTTCTGTTTATTAAATTAAGTTTTAATGTCTGTGCGAGGTAGGAAGAGCAAGGTCGATGAAGATGTGGATTAAAAGAAGAGATACGGTGAAAACTGATGGATACGTGTTAATTTAAGTGCACATGTGATAGTCTGTTAATGTAGTGACAGTGTTTTTGGGTTTTTTTTTGGTTTTTTAGCCAGGATTGATTGTCCTTATGCAATAGAATCTCTTTAAAAACAAAAAAACAACAACAACAACAACAAAAAAAAAAACCCTACAATAACTGAGTGCTGAATGTATTTATGAAATTCAGAGTGGGATGCCCAGTCTGGGAAATAATGTGAAAAACTGTTTTTAAATTGTAAGAGCGGGGAAATCAAATGTCCTTGAAATAAATATTTTTTAAAAAACCTCACATGGGCTGGGGAGGGGGAAAAAAAGATGAAACACACAAATTTCACCCCAAATTCCCACGCCTCTCCATAACAGAGGAGATTTTCCTTTTTCTTTTTTTTTTCCCCCTGTGACGCTCTGAAAATGCTTGCTAGGAAGTTGTAACAAACTTGCACACTGTGCTACACAAGGACTGACTGATTAAATGTATGCAAACTGTCTCAGTTTAGCGTTCTCATGAATTATCCCGTGTCTCAAAGAGAGCTCTTTATACTGGTATGTCTCAACCAACAGTCAAGACAGAGGTGCTGCTGTCCTTTACATGTACAGCTTACTTCATCTCAGAAAGGTTTTCTATACTAAAGTTTGGAGAACAGCAGTCACTGTGTTTTTGAATTTTTAAAGGAGGTGAATCTTTGGTTTCTTTGGATTATCAGCTCTTTTTTTTTTTTTTTTTTCTTTCAAAGTAATTCCTTTCCCCTTGTTTGCATCAGTTTTGTGTTGTAATGTCTGTGTTTAATCCTAACATAGTATAGTAAAGAGGCTGTTAGATCTAATTCAGGGACAAAGGTTTCAGCTAAGTAATCCAATTTCATTGTTTTCCAATAAAATAACCTCAAATTCACAGCGACTCGTTTCCTCATTCATTCCCTTTTTTCCCCCCCCTAAGATAACTCTTTGTCATTCCGCAGTCATACATAGCACAATAGTACAATGAAATTGGAAAACTGTCCTACGTCAGCACTACATATAACACAATATGACACAACACAACACAGTATATTAACTTAGTAATAAAAGAAGAATAAGTATATTTGTATTGTACATTAATCATTATTGCACCTTGTTATAAATATAAATATTATTGTTATTGTTTTTACTGTTGTTACCTCCCCCCCCAAAAAAGTCCAGGGAGGTAGCCAATCAGGTCAGCTGTTTGCATTGATTATGGCTATTGTCCTGTTGTAAAAGCTGTCCTTGAGTCTATTTGTTCGGGACCTCAGCAGCCTGAACCTCCTGCCAGACGGCAGCAGCTTAAACACCTGGTGTCCTGGGTGTGTACCGTCCCGTAGGATGCTGCGTGCCCTCTTAAGACAGCAAGTGTTATACAGGTCCTTCAGGGAAGGAAGTCAATGTCCATTGATTTTTTGGGCCATATTGATGACCCTCTGGAGTGCCTTTCTCTGTGCTGTGGTGCAGCTGGAGAACCACACACTGATGCAATATGTCAGTACACTTTCAATGGAGCAGCGGTAGAAGACGGTCAGCAGCGCCTTCTTCAGGTCCATTTTTCTGAGGATTCTCAGAAAGTGGAGATGCTGTTGGGCCTTCATTAAAACCGCAGAGGTGTTAGAGCTAATCAGTAAAGTAATCCCATTACTGATTACTTATTTTCAAAAGTAATTAATTACTTAGTTACTTTTTAAAAAACACAATTTACAACCTGAATAGGTGATAAAACAATAGATCTTTAAGCCCAATTCTACTTTTTCAAAGTGACAAGAAAGTTTCATTATAAAATAAACCATATTATTAAATCATGCTTTAAATCATCTTTGTTGTTCAGATAAACAGTGCTGATCTGATTGATTTTTTCATTAGTACATTTGCTGTTGCTGATATAAAACAACAAAAAGGTTCACAGTCACAACTTTAAATGGAGGCAGATTCAGTGCCTTCCAAATCACAGTCAAGTTCACACAAAGTCAAGTCGCACGGAAGACTTTCAGGCCTTCAGTCTTCACAAGACGCAAACTCTCACTGAAGGCCTGTGTGCAGGTCCATTACGTGTAGCTCAGATCATGCAAACTTTACGGTCTTGCACATTTCAGTCTATGATTAAACAACATGTAAGAGGTACAAATCCTGCTGTTAATCACTTAGTGTCTGCTCTGCAGAGGCATGCAGCTGAAAACCCTCAGGAGTGTGGACTTCAAACGAGAATGCTGTGAAACGGGTCTAAAAGGAAAGAGGAGAAATTTTATTTATTGAGATCTCTAGGTAAGATACAGACTACAACTTCTCTCGAAAAAAAAAAAATTCAGAGGAACTGGACCGCAGTTCTGAAGCTTATACTTACAGTGAGTGCTCGATGAGTAGCGACTTTGGGTCTTTCAAATCCTCCATTGAATGGTTCTCATTCTGATTTTGCTCCGTGGAAATCTGGTCCCAGATTTCTGTGTTGACCCACAGAGCCCCTGGCAAAGTCAGGCTGGCTCTGGTGCAGGTAATCCAACGACAGAGAGGGCAGGAGACGGTGTAGATTGCACCCTCCAGCTTGGACATTCTCTCCAGACAAGGGGCGCAGAAGGTGTGGTTGCAGTGGAGGACCCGCGGTATCCTGTTGCTGCGTGAATACTCGTAGCAGCACACGCAGCACTCGAGCTCCTCGGCGGTGACCATGCTCATATCAGATATGCAGAATAAGCAATGAGTGGAAGGGTACTTTTCATTAACCAGAGGCCTGCGATACAGAAAAAAAAAAAAAAAAAAAAAACACAAAATAGGTGAGTGGAGGGGAAAAACAGACACAATATAAAATATTCACAAATGTAAAACTGAAATGTGAAGAAATTCAGCTTTTCTTTAACAGATGCTCAGTAACAAAATCATCTAAGAATCATTTGAAATACTTACTTGCTTGTTCGCTGCTGAGCGTTGCGTCTCTGAGTGTAGAAGAGGTGTATTGTGCCTGTTTGACTGGTTGAACACTTTTTAAAACCCTCCCTGATCACGAGGCCGTGTCATTTCTAAGGAAGTCTTGCCCTCAGGTAAATAATATTCTGTGGAACTTCACTCTATGGAAAGGGTGTGCGGGCATGCAAGTCCACGTATCTTTCATAGTTGTTTTATTAACCATTTGTAGACTATTAAAACTTCACGAGGACCTAAATTTGACTTCTTTTTTTAAAGAGAAAATAAACTCGAGTTCTGTTGAACTGTTAAGCTGTTTATATCTGTGCAGCAGATAAAAACAGCATGTGATGTTGTCAGAGAATGGACTTCCACCTATGTATTATTTTTATAGTCTAAACCCTCAAAAAACTTTACATGGTAGTCACGTTTTTCACTCTACAAACTTTGAGCTCTTCATAAGCATTTACTTCCAATTTTTTAAAAAAAGAAAAGAAAACCTGACATGCATGCGTTTGTTTTATGGTGGCAGAAAAAAACGAACCACTCAGGGGAAAACACAACAGGCACGTCCCACAGAAAGACACCAGGAAGTTGCAAAAACCCAGAAGCTTCTGGCTGTGAGGCGACAGCGCTGACCACTGAACCACTGCGTCATCATTAAGCAAATGAAGATATTATTATTAAATGCCCCACTGAGCAGGGTAATTTATTTGCATTTTACTATGAAAACAGAGACAATGCCACACAAGATTAATTGAAGCATGGTAATTTGGGCATTTGCTGTATAATCACACAAACGCACTCTCATCATAATCATCATGTTGGTCTTATTTTGAGATGGCGCCGAGAAAAGAGCAACGAACAAGAGAATCTTCTGCTTTCGGAGTTTTCTTCCTGTGGAAGCATTAGATGCAGTACAGTAGAACCAGCTTTTACTAAATGCAATGCACAACAGTAAATCATCAGCAATTGCGTGAGCCAGCACCACTAACACGACCGCGTGTTTGACTGCACAGCCCTAAGAAAAAACACTAGGTGTTTTCCTTAGAACCATGACAGACAAGCTGGACATTTCTATAAATAAAAGAGAACAAAAACACAAAGAGAAAAAATGATTAAAAAAAAAAAAAAAGGAAATAAAAGGAATATACAGAAACAAAAAAATGGTTCTCTGCATGGGTCTCCTCATTTAATCCTATGTAGATTGCTGCTATACTGATTGGCTAAGCCAAATTAAAAGGTCCTTGTCTCCGTTTATTTTTGTGCAGACACTGCTTGGCTCATGGGTTGACTGGAGAGACCATCTGCACTAACATCTAACTCTGTGTAGCTTTAGCTGCTTCACAGGATAAAAGGCCAACTTTTGTTTTCTTCATGCTCTCTGCCTTCATATATGAATAGAAATCAAGGCTGGAGTTTTCTCTTGTCTTTCAGTCAGTGACGCATCACCGATGCTTAATCTCAGACAGTGACATAAACTGATAAGTACTGACAAGCATGAGCTTTCTCTTATCACACCCATTTTCATATAAGTGCACATATAGTTTTGCTGCTATACGCTTCTTTATCATATTGTGTCTGATTATTAAAAGTTACTGATCTTACACTATTCACAGAATCTGCCTTTTATACTTCTCTGGATGGGAATTAATCGATTCATCATTATTTTGGCCACAGACTCATTTTGCAAGTCCTTATTATCATGTCCAACCTTTACTAAATTACACTAATGTATTCTCGGCATGTATCCCAGCACTGTAGCCTGGCAGCCTTTGAACGGTATACCAGGAATGCATTCAAACCCATTCATAGGAAACAGAAAGCAGAAGGCGTAACACCCCTGACACAGAAATTCCATGAAAATGAAACTCCATGACATGAAACTTGACTTGTATTTATTTGGTCTCTTCATGTCATGTCAAGTCTTGGAGCTGGATCAAATCATCTCTTCATCCCCTGAGGATTTTATTTCCTCTAATGAATTAGCAGGAAACAATGCAGATGGGAATGCTTTCTAAAGACGTCATTGGCAGAGGCAAACAATTTAGAATCAACAAACAAGTTTTCCAGTTATGCAAAGTTCATTTTCACAAAGGAAATCAATATGTCTGTTGTGAAGTCTGCAACAAAATGACCCACAGAGCTACACTCTCCCACAACCCATGAGCCAAGTTTGTTTCTAGAAGTGATATAAACCACAGAAGCACAGAGTAGATCACAACCGTTTTAATAAACCCCTCCAGTCTCCCCGGCCCCGGCTCTACAGCCACTCCCCCCCCCCCCCCCCCCCCCCCCCCCGGCCATCCCCCACCTCCTCCTCCTTCCCTCAGTCCTTCCTGGCTAGGTGGGCTTTGAGTTTTTTTCTTCCAAAGTCCATGTTGGTAGTGGTAGTAGTGGTGGTGGTGGTGGAGGTTGTGGTTGTGGAGGGGTTTGATCGGGAATGAACATCCCTCCCCACCCCACGTAGTGTGTTTGTAGAATATCGAGTCCACTAGTTGGCTCACCTGCAGGGGGAGGGGAGCGCTGCCCTAAAACACCGGCTCCTCTCACTCCTGCGCTATGCTCCTCAGCACGTACTTCACTGTGTAGGCAAATGCTGCAAAGCCTACAATCACAAAGAGGTTGGCTAGAGCCCCACCTAGTAGTCCATGGTTACGATTGGCCTGCTGCTGGCCAGGGGCGGGGTTGGCACCCCCTAGTGGGGCAGGACCACCGTTGAGGGCTGGGAGGCCATAGTGGGCTTGCTGGGGGTCTCCGTCAGGCACCACATCAGGTAAGGGGAGAGGCTGTGTACGGGCGTTAAGCTCCTCCTGGGCCTTCTGTTTCTGCTTCATCTCCTGGCAGAAAGGAGGAGGAGAAGGTTAGGATGGAATCAGTCCCTGATGAACATCCCCCCTCCCCAAACCCCAAAAAGCCCTTATACTTACGTCAACTACATCGGGAAACAGCTCACAGAATACTTTGTCTTTGAGGTTGAAAGCCAGGCTTTGGGCTGATAGCTGTCTTTTCTTGAGAAAAAAAAAAAGACATGAAATACCTGAGACATAACAGGTCATTTATGTCATTATGTTGCAAATATCTGTTTATCTGTTATCTGTCTGTTTTAATTACTGTGTAATCAGAGGTCTCAATGCTGCCAAGAGTGGGTCCTTTTTCCACCATGAAGCTGAGCAAACCCGTGAGGATCGTCGAGACGGACCACGCTGGGTTCCACGTATCCGGGTGGAAGTCTGTGATGGACAAACATAACCTGTGGAGAAACGGGAACATTTATGACCAAGTTCTAAAAACGCAGCCTAAATCATTTTCAAAGCTTTAACACTTAAATTAACTGAGCAATAAGAAGCTACAGTCCTACCTTGTGTTGCACTTAAATCTCCCGTTTGGCGTTATCATGTAGATACTTGGTGGTTTAAAAGGGAATTCTCTGGGAAAGATAAGTTTTCCATGGTAATATCCACCTACAAATTAGACATGACATATATAAATATATGTTATACAACACTGTGATCTATCAAAAGCAAAAGCAAAAAATCCCCCAAAGGATTAGTCAGTCCTGTATGAAGCTAACCTGAGAAAGACTCACCTGATCATTCAGGTGATGTCATCAGTTATTAACTTATCTAAACTTATACATTACACAAGTTTTTTTCTAGTGTTTAGCATTTCTTACCTTCATACGGGGTTTTCTCAGGACCTCTGACTACATAGTGCCTGAAAAAGAGGAACAAAAAAAAAGTTAATCACTTATTTCAGATATGACTAAACAAGTCATCTCTAGACTTGCTGGCATGGCCCAGAATCAAACTCTGTTTCTCCTCCAATTTTTTTTAATTTAGATCTTTCACATTCTGTGATCTAAGATCTAAATAATCTATATATATATTTTTTAAATCCAACATTCTCAGGACCTCTGTTTATATCCAGACCAGAGCGTGCACACTTCCTAGTAAGTGTACAAATGTTGAATTTTCTGCTCTAGCTACACATGTAAAAGACAAGCAAAGTTCCTGGAAAACATCAAGATTGAGAAGAAAAGCCGCCCTCTGTTTGTGTACGTAAGTGATATATTAAGCATTGTAAAAACACTTTGAGCTATTCCATCTAGGAACAGCATCAAATAACGGACCAGAAGAAAACTAAAATACCGTAGAAAAAAAGTAGCTCACTGCTTCCATTTAATTATCAAAAAACAGATGTGCACAATTTACAATCTATATTTAAGATTCCTTTTGTTCCATATGCTTTACCCTCCTTTAGTATCACAGGAATAAAGTCTGAGGTCATTTGTTGTCTGTGGGCACATCCTGCATTTACTGCCTTACACGGGAAACCAAATCATTTCAGAGTGAGCATTATAACAATGAATCATGAATCATTAACAACTTAAGACCCACTGACAGTACAAAGACACACTTTATCAGTTATAAATACCAGTTATACCAGTCATTTATCCTCCACTTTTTCTCAAATATTTTTAACAACACACTGCACACTGCACACTACGCTGAGATATGATAATAGCTCTTTGGAAATCACCATGTTGGTAATTAAAATAAAATTCTACTTATTTTACAGATTCAAATAAAACAAATGAGGTGTTTTTTGTGACAGGCTGCTAGTCACAAAGCGCCTAAGATACGATTTAAAATGCCTACTTTGCCAAGTTGTCTATTCTGCAATGAATCTTTGTAGAGCTTTCAACATAACCTACACTAGTGGCCAACACCGCTGCCAGCATTCATGCTCGAATGCACACAGTGGCAGCTGCTGGCAATGGCAGCCACAAGGTAATTACGTGTTAATTAGTGTGCCTGTGTTTCATACATGATGCAAGATACAAAAGAAACAAACTGCTGGGACTTTTTCCCCCTCCTAGCTCCCTTACTTGTTGTTGTCTTGTTTGTTTTATTTTTTGAGCCAAATTAATTTTTTCCTCACGTTTCTACCTCTCCGCACCTTCCCTCACATCAGTTCCAACAGTTTTTCTCCCACCTGGAATTTGCTGACCTTTGTGAATCCTTATATTGAGGCTACTCTTATTACTCTTTATATCAGGTGGTGATTTTTATTCTCTCACTGTTCCATTCAAAAACTACAGTGAAAAAATGCACAGGAGGGCTCAATAATACACATTAACTGCAAGCTGCATTAACTCAGTGGTCTAACACAGCGGTCCCCAACCTTTTTTGCACCACGGACCGGTTTATGCACGACAATATTTTCACGGACCGGCCTTTAAGGTGTCACGTATAAATACAACAAAATAAAACTAGTACCGGTACCAAAAAAAAAGAAGATTTATTTATAACACACGTGAAAAGACCCAGGAAAACAGAGTTAATGATAAAAACAATAACAAAATAACGCTGAAAACCGATAAAAACCCTGAAAACCATACATTTCACACCTGAGCCTCAACTCTCGCGGCCCGGTACCAAACGACTCACAGACTGGTACCGGTCCGAGGCCCAGGGGTTGGGGACCGCTGGTCTAACACAAAGGCAAACTGAAGAAAACAAAGAACAAGAACTGGACTGAAAATAAGTGAAAAAGCAACGAGTGTCCAAAGATTTTAAAATGTTCAAAAAGTCTTGAGAACTACTGCTCTAGATCACTTTGAAAATGATAAGAAAGTCTGGCTCCTTTGAAGCAAAATATAAAAACCAAGAGGTGAATTTAGAGTTTTGCACAGTACTGCACTGATCACTGAGGGCATGTTAAACTCACACTCAAATGTCTCAATAATTACAATAAAAATATCATATTTTTTTAATATCATATATATATTTTTTCTTTTAAGAGTTAAACACACTACTGAGGGCCATGTCATATTCCAGCGCTCATTATGACTTTATTTGAAACCATTAATTTCTTTAATAAACATCCATTCAAGAAATGCTAATCAAATTATATGGCTAATATTTAGCTAAGTGCTAAAAGTGCTCAATTACATATTTCTTTCATTATTTAAATGTCACGTATTCAGAACATTTTTGGTCAATTGTACTTTTTCTCCGCTATCTATAACGTCTTTTTTGTACTGGTCTAGATTTTTAAGACATCTCCCAATAGAAAGAAAAAGAGCATCAAACAAAATTAACAAAAACAAAAACCTGTTCATAGCTTTACAGGAAACGATACCTGATCATCATTAGGATAGTCTGTGGGATATATACAATTTGTACAGTGTCACTCTTCATATGGGTTTCCTTCTACCGCAGAAATAGAGCTAACAGTGTTATCATTCAAATCTAAGCCTGTATTTGCCACTATTGAGGTGCAGTAGTGTGCAGTCTTTACTCATCACTCATTTCTATACATTTTCCTTCTAAAAAATATAAATCTTTCCAAGGAACCAGTCTTTCTGACGTGACCAAAGTGGTCTTGACGCAAACGTTTTTAAATCTTTGAACATTGGTTACTTTTTCACTCACTTTCACTTTTGCTTTCTTGTTTGTCAAGTTACTTAACACTGTCCTAGGATTCATTCCAGTATAAAAAGGGATGACTCAGTATTGTGTACACACATAAGAGACAATGGTTCAAAGAAATGACTTTGTTATTAGCAGCCTGTTGGAAAAACATATTTTGTTCCCGCTTCTTTAGTTGAATCACTACTTTCTGTAGAAGCCTGTTGCAACAATGAACGATTTCTTCCAATTTCTAAGTCAAATACACAAAAAACAACAATAACATAATTTAAAAGTCATAAAAATAGTAGTTTTGCACCATGTCCTTCAAGAAGCACTAAGAACTATTCCTAAAGAAAAAGAAAGCACACAAAAGCTTGCCTAAGAATTCAAGACATACTGAAGGATAATGACTTTCAGCCTTTCAACTCAGAACTGTGCAAACTTTTGCCTTGTATACTATATTTCCATTTAAGTTTGCACATGTTTCAAAAATTGCTGCACCGATGTCACTTTTTTTTTTTAGCAAAATATAAAGAAATGAGGACTGCCTCCAGACTTTTACACAGCACTGTAAAATTTTTAAAGCTCTGAAAACAGAATTAAAACTGCATCCACTGCTAAATACTCACTTGTATTTAGCATTGGATGCAGTTTTAATTCTGTTCATCTGTTCATCTTGGAAACCACGATTCAATTTTGTTGGTGTAAAACACTAGCCTGATTTTACACATTAAATGTTTAGTTTATTATTTTTCTACAGAATATTCACAGGTTTTAAACTTTGCCAATGGCCCTAAACACCCTTCCCTGGCCGGACCTCAGGTGTCAAAAAGTCCCAATATTTCCTGACTAATGAGGAACTTACCATTCTAGGATGTTGGAGGGAAGGGGCTCTGCACAAATGTAAGGCACGGGGTCTTTCTTTATCCTGAGGTAATCCTGCTTAAGTCTCTGAGTGGCTGTAGTTGGAGCTCTTTTGTTCCCGTTGTTGTTCATCTGATGATTGAGAGAACATGAACAGTGAGAAAACAAAAACAGTGAATTGCATAAATCTGGTTTTACACTGACACCACTGTCCAGATGTATTCCTTTACATTAGGAAATCAAAGCATATCCTGTTTTACTATGGATCTGAACTCTGGACTGCATAGATTTGAATGATTGAATGAATGAAGAACTCTGAATGAATGAATGAATGAATTATTCTGGGTAGCGGAAAGCTTTAATCCTAATATGCCTGTGAAAGGTAACTGCAGCTTCAACTAGAGCAGATCAAAGAACATTGCATCCAGCACTGTCACCTGACCTATTAAATATCAATACTATTAAATATTTAATAAACTCTTAAACATATCACTGCAAATATTATTTATATAGCACATTTAATTACACGTAGGTTAAATGTGCTTGCCACAAAAGATAAAATATTTTTAAAACTATGTAGCTCTACAATCTCTTAAGGCAATAAAAACAACATAAGAGAGATACGTTAACAGTCACACACAAACACAAAGTTTTTAATCATATGCCTGCAAGAATAAAGAGGCTCCAAGTTTGTTTTTGAATGTAGACACAGTTGGAACTGACATCAGGTCAGTGGGAAGGTTGTTCCAAAGAAGAGAACCATTATAACAAAATGTACCCTCAGCAAACTTTCATCTCATTCTGGTAACAGTTTACAGACCTGCACCTGATGACCTGAGAGGTCTAGTTAGGTTATAGACCTAACTAGACCTCTCAGAGTCCGAGATGTACTGGGGGTCAAACCACTGAGTGCTTTAGGAACAAATAGAAGCATTTTAAAGGCATTTCTGTATTGCAGTGGCAGCCAATTAATTTCAAACAAGCTGAAGTTATCTAGCTGATGATTTGGATAATCTTGCAAATACACCAGTAACCTGGTTGATATGAATGGATGGACCATTTCCCAGTCAGTTTGAGATAAGAATTTTTTTTGACATATGGTTATACTGTTAGAAAGCTGCATATGCAGTTGTGTTGGCCTTATTAGTATGATTATGAATGCTAAGACCACTGTCCAAAATAAGGCCAAGGTTCCTAACATGTTCAATGTGTTTCAACTAGAGTGAAATCGGGTTGAAAAGACTAACAGTGTGTTATTTAACAACAACAACAAAAGCAGAGAAGGGCAGTAAAATCTCACACTGAACAACGCATAACCAGTACAGGCTTCTGTTTATTTATTAGCAAATGCTAATGCTAACTGGAGAAACAGGCAGAAATAGCTCAACTTTGGCTGCAGAGTGAAGTTTAAATATCAAGTGATTACTTCGCCTCTGTTTTCCTAAAAGATGAAGTTGTCCAATTAGTACATCTTACAAAAAGCACCGAATTTTAAAAAACAATTTATCCAATCTCTCATTGTTCTCTAATGGCGCTGTGACTGTTTGTTTTATAACTCATGCACAGCACTGCTGTGGTGCTTTAATGCATACAACACTGCCTCGCCAAGTGAAAAAGTAAGCATTTAGCAGAGAGTGGAGTATAGTAAGTATTGCGTTCAAGTTAAAATACGCATCGTGTTCCAAATACTTACACAACGGATATAAACGTACTTTAAACTTTCTTCCCCTGTCAACCCGTGTAACTGAAAATTACGACAATAACAAACACTGTCAACTGACCTGCTGTCACGGGGACAAACGCTGACATGTAATAAGCAGTACGTGGACCGCAGTAGTGCTAGAATTATGTCATTATCACTTCCTAATAAAGAAGAAGGCTTCTTAACGCAACTTATGTGACTGAGGCTAATCCGCTACTTAGCGGCTAACGTTACATTTCTGGCACATTCACTGCCTGTCATAAAGCCTGATAATTAAATAATAAACAACTATTACGGACCAAGCTTCAGCTACAGAATGACTGCATATGTGTCTGACCACTCTTTAATCACACCACACTTTAATCAGTAAAGCCAGTTCAGGAAGGTTAGCTTGGCACGGTGGCTTTGCTAATGCTAGCCGGTGTCGGTTCCTGTTTGAGTGCATTTTAGAACAAGCGGCTAACGTTAGCCAACGTAGGCCACTGCTAACCGGCTAATGTTAGCAGCTACTAGCACGAACAGTTGTATTGTATATTGTATAACGACAGCTGACCGCGACATCTCTCGCTTTTATTAGTAACTAAGGAATGTGCAGTACACACATACCTCTCCAGAAACCCCAACGAAAATATGTATTCGTGGCTGGACACGAAATAAGGTTGTTGTTTCTGTTGCCAACCCCAATCCGATAAGACGATGACACCAAAGTAGCTTACGCTATCGCCAGCAGGAGGAAAAATTACACTTCCGGTTTTCTTCTTCATCGCTGCTGTAGCAGTCGAAACGTTACTTAGCAAGTGCTTTACTGTCGCTAGCTGCCCAATCGCGATCCTCCTGGAAGTCCAGTACCGTCTAACAAACATGGTCACCCTTCAGTAACTGTCTTTTAATCATAACATCCGTACTTACATTTGTAGTCAATTGCCAAGTAGCACTTGACACACTACACAGCGGTCTGTCTGATGCGAGGGGCTCAGAGGGCCTCCCGGTACTTTATGCTGGTGCTTAAATTTGGATTTGAAACAAAACACGGACTAAACATTGTTTAGTCCGCTAAAACATTGCACAAGACCTTTAATAATTTCAGTAGATTGTTTTTATTTGACTTCTGCCAGTTACAAAACACTTCATCATCATCATTTTATCAGAAATTTCATCACAAATGCTGAACAAATGTTAAAGGATTACTTCACTTAATTTAAAGGTCAAGTTTCATTTACTCATCATAGAGAGCGTCATTAAGCCCGTGGAAATATTTGCATAAGCATTAGCAAACACAGTCAAACCCGGATTATTTTATCTGTGTTATTTTTTTTTATTTTGTTGGTGTGGGTGTGAGACCCACGGTTTGGGAAGCTCAACTGCTTCCTGAGAGAATTTTTTCCCCCCAAAATGACAGTAAATCACAATCATCACCTCTTGCATTGCACTGTTCTCCGGGGATAACTCGGGTCCTGAGAGTCATGAGAACATTCATTGCGCATATGACCATCTGTCCAAAAACTGTTGCACATAAAGAAATTGTACTTCCTGTTGGCAGAAATAGGAACACAAAAAACAAGCCAAGGCACTGATTGAACCTCTAGGCTCCCCAGATTCCAATCTGATGATGCATCTACATGATGTCCTATCCAACTCAAGCTCCAGAGGTCCCATTGTTCATGCTCAGACAGGTCCAAGGTTGAGTTTACTTTGTAATGGGGCCCTATGCAATATTAGTTGGACAGGTTGAGAATTGTTTTGTTGTTATATGTCTAAAGGTCATCAAATGTTAATGTCAGCTCTGCTGGATGACTAACATTATCAAAACTGGAGTAAGTCAGCTAAAACATCAGTGCAATAGAACTGTTTGGCTTTGAACAAGTTTATTTACGAGAGAATATTACAACTATTACAAGTCTGCTGTAGTTTTAACTTGTGCCTGCTGGAATTGGACTTTTCTTTTTTCATTCCCAGAGCATTCACTTCCGAGGACCAACGTGTCTTCTAATCGAACGCAGCAGTCTCCTGCCTGATTCCAAAGTGACTGAAGAGAGGTCGGATGAAGTGAGGGGTCAGCAGGGATCACTTTGGCTTCTTACAGCTGCTGAACTGTAAGCTCCTTCTTCTCAACTTTTCGGGCTGGAGAGACGCGAGGAGAGAAAACTCGCGAAAGACATCAGTGTAGGAGATGTCACCTGAAACAGTGGACACTGAAGTCAAGGATCTGTCCCACTGCAGGGCACCATGGAGAATTACCAACCTTCTTTTAGAATATGCAATACACTACTGTGAAAAAAATCTTGAGACACCACTCATTTCTTTTTCTTTTGGTAACAGTAATCTATGCCTAATACTGTTTCATTGTGAGTTTTTCTATCTAGCAATGCTTTGCCAGTGTGGTCGGGATCATTGTAATCATTAAAAATGAAGCTGTCATCATTACATGGTGGGTCAAAACCTGACAGTATTTTTCTGCGTTCATAATTCATTCAATTTTGACAAGATCCCCAACATCACTGGCTGAAATGTCCAACCATGACAATGCTGTAGACACTCACTGACACCAACTAAAAATATAAAATTTGAATTCATTACTCCTTCAAAAATGTCGCCACTGATTTTTAGTCCAATTCTTGTATATTTGGCGTATGTCATTCTTCTTTACCTGTTTTCCCTTTCCTAAGAATCTAGCCACCCTTGCACTGAGACAATTTCTGATGAGGCTTCAGTCAACAGTAGATGGATCAAATGAAGGGTCAGGTGCATATCTCAGAGCCTGGGCCAGGTCTATGCTGTATTTCTAACCTGTTTCTTAAGCACATGACTTTTAGATCCTGTTCATCTGTTTTTTTCCAAATCCTTTCTTGTCCCCTTTCCTCAACATTTTAAGCACATGCTGAAAGCCACGTGGACATATGTTAAGTTTTCAGCTAATATTTAGGAATCAACTCATTGGTACAAAAATAATGTTTTATCTACAACAAGTGCTGTTGACCATTTATCAGAAACACGGTGACTAAAAATAACATTGTTTGGCAAGTTGTTTGTTAAGATGAGCCTGGCACATCCCTGAAGTCAGAAGCATTTTTATACTTGAATGAATCATCAGTGTTGATTGGAAATTGTGAGGCACAAAGACTGGAGTAAAGTTCAGTGAAAAAGCAGCTGATAAACTTTGAACTATTGACCACATTTTTTAAAATAACATAAAAGTCTGGCTTATTAGAAGCCAATTAAGAAACAATTGGTGACTCAAGACTTTTGTACAGTACTGTATATAAGCAAGATTATAAGGAAGAAAGATCAGATGAATGTTTGCTTTGCATACCCACGAAAGAGAAAAGTGCCCACAGCCTCATATTTTTGCATTGCTCCTAAGCCTAGCCCTGTGAATCATGGGACGTACAAGTAAAAAACCTTTATTTCCTCTTAAATGGGATTCCTGGATACTTAATAGCAAGTGTGGAAAGGGAAGTAGTGGTGAGCATCCTGTTCATTCATCATTTAACTTACCAACTCTCATTGAATGCAGTCAAAATTACAGTTTAACTATATAAATACTGTATTGTAGCCGTCTTGGAACATCCTCCTTAAGACAATGTTCCTGTGCCTCATTTATAAGAAAGGGAAAAGACTGGCAGCATTATCACAGCAAATGTTTTCCAAGCTTATCCATAAAAATAGGAGGGGGGAGGGCCACAGAGCAAGAACCTCAAGTTAAAGCGCAACCACCAGAGCAGGAAAAATCATAGTATCACGCTAGTGTGCCACAGCAAGACAGCCCAGGATGCTTCACTCACTCTATCCCGAACATCCTTAGGTTTTACTCTCCTGCTGCTCGGGGTACGTCCTGTGGTAACAGAAGCAATGATATGTCAGTCAGTGGTTATTTCCTCAAGTGGACATGTGTCATTCGTCTTTAGTGTTAAATTGAAGGAATTAGAGAGGACATTTTATTCAGGGATGGTGTGACAACGCTTGTGAGAGCACATACATGTTTTACACACTGGAGACACTGAATTATTCAAGGCACGGTGTTGCTGCTGCGGGCAAGCAGATGAAGCACTGTTTTAATACCCATAAGACTCTGAATGCTTAAGTTATTCTTAAATAGTAGAGTCTGGAGAGATCCACGTGTACACCTCAGTGATATTTCACAACATGAGACTAATTGGTTTATTGCTTTGAATAAGCCAAGTGCTACCAAAAGTTTGTAAATCACCAAAGACACACCAGAGTATTCTGTAAAATAGCACTCTCCCAGCATCTGGCTATATCTATGGATTACAACCATTGCCGTATTTATTATTATTCAATAAATTAGAGCAGCTATCATCTGGAAAAAGAATGCTGGGAGAATGTTAGACAGAAAAGATGAGAGAGGGAACAGCAATGAGAATAAGAAGCAGGCAGCTGGGTTAACAGATCCATTTCAGTTTCTCAGTTTTATTGTATGTATTTTGTTTTTCCCCTTAGTGCTTCTAAAGACATGGAAGGGAGTATTCCAAAGATATCCAAATGCCAGTAAACAGAAGAAACCCCGCAAGTAATTCAGAACCGTGTCACAGTTCTACCCGACCGGCTGTTTTTCAAAGACAATGAAAAAACAAACATTAAACAGAATCTGTGACCGAATGCTGAGAGGCAGGAAGTTAGCATTAAGTTAAAATATGCAAGTGTACTATATACAGCATGTTTGCGCCTTTAACCACTCTTAAGCCAATACTACACACAAATGGACACAACATTTAATACTTCCGCGAGGGCGACAGCTCTTAACAGTTTGGTAACAGTAGCTTCACATCACCCCCCGAGACTGGTTCTACTTGCAGTACATTGAACTATTGCATCTATCAGGCAAGTCACATCTTCTGAACATGTGAGCACCAACAGTGTTTCTACCACTCTCACAACTCAGAAAGGATGGTAAGAGTATCCTGTATATACCCAAAACAATTCTTCTTTTTTTCCTTTTTTTAACATGATGTTATACAACAGTGTCAGACACTTTCCCTTTAAAAAAAAAAAAAGTCTTTGGCAGAGGAAAATAAAAGCACAGTATAAAAAAAAATGAAAGAAAGGAAAAGAAAAGAAGAAAAGTCACCACAGATTCATGTGTGGATGAAACAATGGCACAGAGGTGGAAAAAGGAAGAAACTTCTGACACCAGAGAGGTCATATTGGTACATGCTTTTTTTGACAGGACTGCACTGCACAAAGTGATCAAATTATAGAAAAAATATTCATCATGCTCAAGATGCAAAGAAGGTCAAACTTCCCAAAAATCTAGCAAAGCATACAGAGGATATTCTTAGCACTGACGTAGATATGCTAGTCCTGTCACAACACGAGTTTTTAAAAGATTAAATATGCTCCATAATTTCAACATAACACGAATACTTTCCTGTAATATTACCATTGCCAGGAAGCTGAAGAGCTTTTTGTAGTTTCTGTAAATGGAAGTGAATAACATGATGCAGTTTTATGTTTCTGCATGTTGTCACTGCTCTGAACTATTGGCACAGTTATTGCTCAAATAATGAGTCACTGTCAATTCAGAATTTCCTCAGAGCAATCAGAAGTTCCATTGATATGCTTGCATAACCTAATGAGAAGTGGCACGTTTTACTGCCAAGACAAAAGCACTCTGTAATCTAAGGCCATTTGAACGTTTTCTGACTGCTGTTAATGTAAAATATATCTAAAGACCTCCATCATAAATTCTGAATAAGGATTTTAGATTGAAATGACAATCATTAACAGAAATGCTGATCTAAAACTGCATTCAATAATGCATTGCACTGGTCCTCTGGAAAGATAAATAAAAAAGACATCATTAAAATAGACAATAAATTGACAACAACTTGACTAGACAAGAACAATGTAAAAGCTAAATGATAATTCTGTATATGGGAAAAGTGCACAGTCTTTTTTTTTCCTTTACATATTATTTAACTGTCTCTCAGTATTCTTTAACACATGCACTCTCCTGTTCACTCACTCACTCACGATGACACAAAGTATTTTACAAAGCAGGCGAGGGTCTCTTCCCCACAAGCCCTTCAACATTTTTGTCACAGTTTCACTTCTTCCTTCCCGACCCCCCTTTTTATACACAGTAAAACTATCCTGCCCACCTCCACTGCAGCTTGTCAGTTACTCTTTTTCTTTTAAGTTACTGGAACAAATACCATATTGTTTTACCTCATGCCACAGTACACAGTTTCTAAACTTCTAAATATGCATATTTACATCTCTGATGAAGGAGAGATGGGTACATTGGATGTCACACAGATGGTCTGGATAGATATAAAGTGTACAGGATTAATGCAGCGAGATTCTTCTGAGGTAAGAGCTGTTAGGCAACAAAAATAAAAACACCCACACCCTCATACAGGAGGTCACACCATGTAATGAAGTTAGAGCATAACCCTGTTAGCGAAACACCAAAAAAGCTGATGTCATTTTACTGGCTGTGTTGTGTAGCTAGGATTGGTAGTGCCAAGTAATGGCAAGGAGAAACATAGTGGCGAAGCAGGAAGATGGTGAAGGTGACTGGATAGTCAGTAGAGTTAGAAAGGTCCATCACGGGGATGCTCCCTATGACTTGAAGCATCCAATAGTCACTCTGTATTCAGACACCCAGCTTATCAGAAGTTGCCTGCAGGCTTAGATCTAGGGGAAGTAACTGATTTGTGATCAGGGTGTAGGGGCAGCTTTTACATGAATATGTTATTTTCTCAGTCAGGAGGAAGATTTATAAATAGAGCACACGCTTTGCTCCACGGTACAGAAGTGACCACTAGCATTCGTCTATGTTGAGACAGATGAATTCCTGGATGCACTTCCTATACTGCTGCTCAGTGGGACTGCTTGTGGGGTATTGACCTGGTTGACCCAGCGGAGCCGCCTCTGCCTCTCGCATCTCTTCATTCATCCGAGCTAGACGCAACCTGGAGGACAGGAGTGGGAGGGAGCGAGGCAGAACAAAGGGACATGATAGAAGGTGAGAAAATAAGGTAAGGGTGAGAGGAGGGAGGAAGGTAAGAAAAGAACTGTTATGACTTTGCCACCAATGATGGATACACAAGCTTTCATAATAACATTATAAAGATTTAAACTATTTTTTTAACTGTTTATCCACAGTGCTTACAAGTGGAAAAACAATCTGGTGCAAGTAATTCTTTTAGTCACATGGATTAAAGCATGGATCAATACTACAAAAGACAAACATACGGTCCACAGAGAGAAAAAATTCAGCTGACTACATTTAAATTGTTAAAGTTTTGCCAGGTTAGTTGCTTGTTCAGCAAAACCATGAAGTAATACATGTTCTTCCAGATCAGCTACTATTACACAGAGTGTCTTACAGGGTGACGATGTCTGCATTGGCAGCCTGGACAGCGATGCTTAAAGGATCATGGCCCTGCTCATCCACCTCTGTTTGTGATGCTCCTCTTTTCAGGAATAGACACACCTGGCTGTACAAACAAAGATGGGAAGACAAACAAATTTCTTTACTCTACAGGGTCCCAGTTTTGCTCACTGGTTGACCATATGCTATAAGGCTAAAGTGTAGCAGCCTGGGTCCCAGTCTCACTTGTGGGCATTTGCTGCGCCCCATTCCCTCGTTTTCTGTCTGATTCTTATATTAGACATCACCAAAGGCTCTGAATGGTATCATAGAGTGGATATCCCCATTATGATCATGTCAAGCACATCATGTTAGGAATATCTCCACCTATTTGCTGTTCAAAACATCTGTTTATTAAGGGTAACCAATGACAAGAAGCCTGGCTTAAAAGAAGAGAAGCTATAACAGCTTGTTTCAGGCAGTACAATAAAGAAGGATTATTTTTAATGCCACCCTAGCAGAGCCAAAAAATAAAATATGGTCCACAATAGCAATAGTGACATAGCAGATTTTGTGGAATGCACACATGATGACTTACTGATGTGGTATTCACTGATTCCTTTCATAGCAGTTTCAAATGTGAATACTTCAAATACTTTAAAGCAATGAGTTACTCGTGATGGCAAGTTTCACGTGGGATTGTACTGCATAGCAGAGGAAGACGTTTTGTGTGTGTTTTGTTTTTAACAGTGACACTTCCTGTAGTTTTTCCTGGTTAAAACAACATGGAGTGTCAAAGAATAACAGGATTATCAAAACTGGTTGGGCAGCTTAGTTATAGAGAAAGATTACTTCATGCATTTCTTAACATTCAAAACAAAAGGTATTCACTGCTGTTGGTACATTAATATTAGGTGTACCAACAATGGTTTACACATTCGCCTGGCAAGAGAAAAGGCTGCTGGTTCAATTCTAGCTGGAGACATAAATCCCCTTTGGGACTACGTCTGGTGCAAAACTCAAACACGGGGAGCCACCTGCTGTGGTAACCACTTTGTGGAAAGGGAGCAGCTGAAAGTAGCTTTTACCTAATAATTTCCACATTTCATGACATTATACACAGGCTAGAACACAATGATTATCAGACACAACTTATTACTTCTGTGTCTCTCTTACCCAGTGTGCCCCAGGTCGGTTGCATGGTGCAGTGGGCCTCTGCCTCTCATGTCCCTCTGGTTCACATCGGCCCCATTCTGTAGCAAGAACTCACAAGCTATCAAGGAGCCCTAACAAAGAGACAGATGAAGAATTTCAAGTCTACAGTGTTTATAATGGCAGACGATACATTTACGTGGAGAGTCTTTCTTGTTTTTAATCGTTTATGACTGCAGATGTTTTTTTTTAAATGTAGACAGTCCAGATAAAAAGATTTTCTTTATCCCAACAGAGAAATTATTGTGTTACAGCAGCAGGATAAAAAAAATTACAATAAAAGCACAATCTATAATAAATACACAACATAGTAAAAGTGCCACTGCCGCATAGTGAGGGTCTTATATTGTGAGATAGAAAGTTTGCACTATATATACACACACACCCAACAGTGATAAAAAACAAAAACAACACAAATAAAAAAGTGAAAAAATGAGGTTAATTTAAAGAAGATGCAGAACTACTGCAGTGTCAGAAAGCTCCTGCATGTGGCATGTTTCACTGTTGTACTAGAAACCTGCGGCGAACAAAGTTAACAGGAATGGAGACAGGACTGTCCCCTGTGATGCCTGAGTATTACTAACCACCACATCAGCTGTGCAAACTGAAGCCACTCAGAACAGTAGAAGTGATGACACCCATTCTGAGCAGCTTCTCACTTAGAAGTGGTTGGATGGTATTAAAAATGTGGAGGGGAACCCCCCCCCCTCCAAACCCCACAATTCTCTCATAATGCCAATAGTACCATCCATACCATCCAGGTGGGAGAGACATGCAGCAGCATGTAGATATCCACCCTAAACAGAAACTGGCTTAAAAGGGTGGAGAGCATGTGTCACCTGCAAGCAAAGCCGGCAAGAACCAGTTTCTCCAGCACCTTCATGACATTTAACATCAAGGGCACTGGTCTGAAGTCACTTAACAATTAAACAGATAAACTAAATTTAATAAATGAAATTATTCATTTACATCCACATCACTTTATCCAAACCAAAACACCCACACATGTTTATCACAGAGTGTCTCACCCCTATCACAGCCTGAATGAGAGGTGTTTTTCCCTCCTCTTCCTCGCAAGCGGCGTGTACGTCAGCACCGTGTGCCAAAGCCTCCGCCATGAGCGGCAAGTTGTGGAGTCGGGAGGATCGGTATAGGAGTGCGCCAGGGTGGAGTTCTCTTGGGTCTTCAGGGTCTGAGGATACTTCCTGTTCAATTTCCACCTCACCACTGGAGGACTCCTCTGATTCCTCTTCTGTGTGTGAATAATTTAACATGAGAATGAGCGACAATAGAAGTACATGTAACACGATTTAATTTAAATTGTAGCTAGTTACACTGGTGGCACACAGCCCACAAGCACACGTACCTTCCTCTGTTACACTGTCCACCACTGAGCCAAAGGCCAGGACGTCTGTGCTCCCGTCAGTACTTCCTCCCAGGCCGCTGTCGCTACTGAGACCTGCAGGGCCAAGCATTGCCAAGCCACGGACACGTTAATCATTACTTAGCACAAACTGCATTACATAAAGACACGTTATCGGTTGGATTGCTCAGGAAATCACAAATATGTGGAAAACTGCTATAAGAACTTCAGTTTCTGAGTTATTTTGTTTCACTGTGGAGCCTTTACCTAAAATCTTCTCTAATGTCTACAATAACAATGCACTGTATCTGTATCAACACATTGTGTAGAGGACTTACTGCGAGGACCGGAGCCAGTGTCAAAGTAGGAAAATAATGAGTCCAACTCATCTGGACAGAACAGTGAGTCCCGGCGAAACTTTGCTGCAGCTGCTGCAGGAGAATAAAAGATCAGAACAAGAGCTCAGTCTGGGCTTCACAGTGTGTTTGGTTCGATCACCACATCACAAGTCCCCACACTGACCTGCTGAGAGGTTTGCCGGCGAGGCGCTGCCAGGTTCATATCGGTGATATTTCCTACGAGCCTTGTTGGGTGCCCGAACAGAGCTGCTGTGTCGCTGGCATTTCTTCACTGTCCAAGGGCGGGACTTCCTTTCACCTTGCACGAGCGCTTCACTGCCACTCATCTTCTTCAGGAAGCGTTTCTCAACGTATTTAGATTTGATCCAGGCCTCTTTCTCCTGTCTGGAGGTAAATGACCATAAGAAAGAAGGTAAAAGGTATCTTTAGAGTCTTGGAAAAATTACGCTGGATAGAAACTGACCTTGAACTGGAGGGGCCTGGTTTTTTTGCTCCGAGTTCTTCACAGGATCCCTCATAAATCTGGTTGATCACAGTATTCCCCAATTCACACATCAGCTAAATATAAGATGAGAGAGACAACACAGAAAGTGAACATTTTTTTAAAAGGGCTAATTAAAATTGCATTAGCAATGAACTAAAGGAATAAGACATGTAACTCTGCTGGGGGGAAAAACATGGCAGAGAGAAGATGAGCTGTAGGCAAAGCGTTAAGAAGGCGCACCTTAAGTAATTCTGGCTCCCACGAGTCTAACGTCAGTGAACGCACTTTAGAGAAATGGACCCCTAAACTCCTGAAAGAAACAAGAAAAAGAGAGTTTAAAAATAGTTTTTATCCAACCGGAAGATCTTAGCACAATCTTACTTTTGCTACTTTTATTTAAACTGCCTGGGGCGGCAGATGTCTGAAGCTATGCTCATAAGACCCTGGAGTAAAAACAGTATTGTCTTATTACTTAAAATATACACAAACGTGACAAATCCAGTATGAAAAACCATAGATTTGTGCTTTTTTTCTTATTAATATTACATATACATTTATTTAATTTTAATTCTAGTGCAGCCAGCCTTTTTATGGATACAGTTTTGACTGATAAGCCTACATGATGGAAAGTTTGACATATCAAAAAAGAACTGATACACTTGTGTGAACGTGAATGTAACGGGATGCTTGAATGCAGATGATTAAACAGGCATGTGTTAAAAACAAGCAGAAGCAGGGCAAATGTCAGTCACACAGATATGTGATGTATTGTTCTCTTCTCTGGAAAGGAACATCTTTTTTTGTAAATAGCCTTACTAAACTAGGACAGTTGCATTTTAAAGGTTAGGCAATCAGGAAAAACTCACCAGAGACAACAGAGAAAACAAACTGACAAAGCAGGTTTAAAGTCCAGTTTGTTTGCCTGGTTTGTTCACTGCAGGCATTCAGTTTGATTTGACCACGTATGCATGTGGTATGATTGTCACCCATGCCCAACGCTTCCTCAATAACAAGTTAAGTAATCAAATAAATATGTGAGCAGAAGTGTGTCACCACTTCTACAATGTAGTCACAAACTAGAAAAAAGTTATGAATGTAATGCTCTGCATAAGGTTATTGAGGGCTGTGTGAATGCAACCTAGCAGGGGAATGAGGATGGGGTCAATCTGTCATGACTATCATGGGTTTTGGTCTTGTTTTGATGACTATCATTTAGATTGTGTTAGTATACTTCTGAGCTCCTAATTTCTTTTTAGACCTTCATTATATGTTTGAATTTCTGTTTACTTATAGCCTTAGTCTCATCTATGTTCTTTGTCATGCTGTCTGTGTATTCAGCTTGTTTGCTTGCGTGAGCTCCCCTTTGTGGCTTCACCTGTTGGAAGTCAGCCAAAATAAATGGCTCACTTCTTGTTAATTTTGACTGCCTCCTACATCACGTATTTCGGGGTCTTTAAAAGATTTACAGTCCACAGGGTCTGTGTGATTGTTGCACAATAACTGCAGCCTTTAGTGTACAGTCACCTGTGGATCCCTGAGCACTCAATGCAGAGCAGCACTCCCAGGTTGATAGAGGCCCAGCAGGGAGCCGTTTGGCCACAGTCACTGCACAGCTCATTGCCTGGCAGGCTCTGCACCCGCTGGAGGAGGCTCTCTCCTCCTCCCCGAACTCCCTTATCAGCCCTCTCTCCTCTCTCTCTGGGTTCACTGGCGGAGTCAATGCTGCTGGTGGAGGGTGAGGCAGTCCGGTCCAATCGCTGTGAAGATGGAGTTACAAGTTAGCGATGGAGACTTGATAAAATTTAAGGAAAAATAAAGGCTTGCATTACAGGATTGTGTAAGTGTTATTGTAAGTGGTTATGTGTTTGTTTTCACCTCGATGTAATAGTTGTCGGTGATGTCCTTGTAAGCAGAAGCGATGCTTGCCTGGACGGCCTGGATCCATGCCTGCCTCAGCTTCTCGGACTCAGCCTGCAGCATGCAGCTCCTAAAGGTTTAGAAAAACTAGTTATAAACATCTTGATCTGTTTAATATTTTAGCTTAAGTCTGTCCCAATCTGAAAAAAAATAAAAAATAAAGTTGAGCTTATTCTGGAGTGAATAATACACACACTTACTTAGTGGGTGAAACCACCTCAAAGCAGAACCGCCTCTCATTATCTTCACATGGTTTGACTGAGCACAACCTCAAATCCTCAACAACCACTGTCAAAGAATCCTGCCATTGAAAAAGGGGAGTGCCAAAAAACACAAAGCTTAGTGACAGGATCGACAGGAAAGACAAGACATTGGTTGACCTGCTATTATACAAATGGTGGCAAATAGAATTCAGAACTCTAAACTGTGTAGGTTAGCTAGAGTGGTGACAGAATCTTAGCATAAGGACCCCAAAACGGTAGATTTACATTTACAAAATTAGACTGTACCTTGAGTTTCTTTTGGTAGACCAGCTGGCTGTTTTGTATAGAAAACCACCGCCTGGAGGGGGTTGAAGGTATGAAATCAGACTGTTAGAGTGACAGAGATAGGCTGACTCAAATGCTGAAGTCTACTTTCAGTACTGAACCAATGGAATGAAATCAACTAACTTAGTAGAGCTCAACAAAGCACATTCCTTCTTCAGTTATTCTACATAGAAATCTGAGAGCTCACAGGCAATAAAGTTGGAAAGATGAGCTTTTTACCCCCATCTTGTCACATTAGTGTATTTTCCATATGAACAGGTTATGGCTGATTTGTGAGCTAACCTCGATTCTATTTTGTTATATATCGTAACTTTCCAGTTTACCTATTCCAGGTCTTGAATGCATTGCTGGCCCTCTTAAAGAGGTAGCCCTCCATAACCACACCATTGGGTGCATCCACATTGAATTCCAGCTTAGGGTCATCATAGGAAAAATCCTGCGAAGAGAACATATGAAGTAATTATTTGTGTGAAACAATCAGTGTAAAGTCCACAACAAATGTCTGGGTAACCTTATCGGGAGCTCATACAATAGCTGTGCCTCCTCAATAATCAGTGTCCTCTCTACAACACAATTAGTTTACATTTAAAGATTGTGTCAGGATTTCTTGACCATTCAGCTAAACCTTTTGTACCTATTTGTATATCTAAGATTAGCCAAGAAGGGTCTCTAAAGTCAGATGCCACCTGGTCAGCAAAGTGAAGAACAAAAGCACACAGATTGTGAAATGAGAGCTGAGGCTCAGGTTTGCTTATCTTAGGTGACACTTTGATCTGAGGGAGTACTAAACATATGGCACACTAGTAGGCACACAAACTTTCTACTCAGGGAAACCCTGTAATTTTCCACTTTCCTTTAGCTTTGTTAAAAGCATAAAAGCCTTTTCACTGATTCCTTGCCACAAAGTCACCTCCCATTCAGGCACGTGCAGAGGGGGGGGCTAGAGGGGCTTGAGCACCCGCCCCTTTCCTGATGGGTGCCCAAAGTGCCCTTTTGTTGAGGCAACTTTAAAAAAAAACTATTATTATTATTATTATTTAATGTGTGTGTGTGTGCGGAGTCCTGTCTGTGCCCCTCAACAATAATATTTAACTATTAATCACAGTTTTGCTAAATAAAAGGATCTGGCTTGCATCAGTCACGTGAACACATTTAACCAATGATCGCCCTTGACGGCAGAACGCGCTGGTTACGAGCCGGGAACAAGCTCACAAAGAGCACGCGCATTTTTTGCGGTCCGGAGCTGTAGGAGAAACACAAGTTAACTCAGAGACACAGACTGATGCGACAAAACCAGTAAGTAGGTG
The DNA here is from genome assembly GCF_963576455.1 of Neolamprologus multifasciatus. Lineage (NCBI taxonomy): Eukaryota > Metazoa > Chordata > Actinopteri > Cichliformes > Cichlidae > Neolamprologus > Neolamprologus multifasciatus. The sequence continues at coordinate 25,044,482 of NC_140443.1, read as the reverse complement.
TACAGCGTACACTGTAGTGTATAGCACCCAGGAGTATTAGCTTATTACGTACACGTTGGTAAGTTGAAACAAACGAGCGTGCTGTGTGTGCAACAGCGCGACGAACAGTACCTGTCCTTTTATTAACTGCACAAGTAGTGCTGGTCATAGCTGCTGGCTACCTGTGTAAGGCTGTCATGGGTCTGTAGCTCTGTCACCATTTTAGGGAACATATTTAGTTTTAAAGTAAGTTTCCGGGCTTTTCCTGCCTTTCTGGAGGGATTATATTTCACTAAAAAACGATCTAATATGCATGTCCACATAATTATGCATTATTATAATTAGAATATATTAAAAAACACATGCTGTATTTTAAAGAACATACATTAGGAAGCAGATTATATTAGATTTATATTTTAAATAAGACAAAATTTGGATTTTACTGCAGTAAAATGATTGTATCTCTACAGTTTAAAAATGTAATAAGCTTTGCCCCTGCACAGAGTGGATAGTGAAACAAATGGAATCATAAATACATTATTTCATATTTATTACTTCCCCCCTCCTCATTGCTTTATTATTGTAGCTCTAGTAATAAATAATAATGTAAGGATTCTGGATCAGCACAGTGATGCCCATAGTATACACAGTATTCTAAAGAAGGTCTAAAATGTCACTGTGTGTGCGTGCATGTGTTTGTTTTATTTAGATGGGTTTTTTTTTAAATTATTACTAATGATATAACATTGTCCAGACATGGCTGGTAAGGACATGAGGAGGAAACAGTAGGAGCTGTGTGAGGCTACTAAAGGCAGGGCTATAACATTTTTCTGTCCTCATTTTATTATAGATTAAGTGCTGGAGTTGTTAGGTGTGGATAATTAGATTATAGTTTATTGCAATAGCAAGTTGTGCCTTGTTCTCAGATAGACAGCAAGTGGAGAGATATGTATGAAATGATGGGATGGAAGGAAGAAGAGAAGCAAAGAGTGATTCACAGGCAGAGCAGAGTTTATTTCTCACAGTTTTTTGTTGCCTTATGGTTCCAAGCGCTGTCACCAATCTTTACATTTTGTTATTATCTCATGACACTTGTTTAATCAGCTACCATCTCTCCTATGGACTTTTTAATGTCTACAGTCTCAGATCAACACAGCCCTGCCCTCCAGCACTATCAGCAGCAACCCCTCAACAGCAACGTTGTACCCATCAGGTAAAACATCGGCTATGTTTGCTTTGCCTTGTTGCCCATATTAGATTCTTGATGAATGTGTGTTGTTGTTATTCAGCCTGGTTCAATGTGCCCCTTTTTAACTTTGAGCACCCGCCCCTTTAAACCTCTCTGCACGGCCCTGCTCCCATTCACTGAAACGAACGGATCCAGACATAAGATAAGTAGGTGAACTGCCATGTGACACGGAGGTACTATAATAACACAAAATTCTTCAGAAACAATTCTTCCAAAACATGCAGGCCCTAGAAAGCAAAAACATGATGTGACGCGGTACAACAGCTTGGTTCTCCACCAGAACCTGGAGGTATTTCCAAGTGATTCAAGAGCCACTTATGCGCAACATTTGCTGGAGAGCAGTAGGCTAGTTGTAGGCTCTCCAACTGGGCGTTTTTGCACCAACTTTATAGAAAAAAAAGACAGAAGAACATTTGGAGGAACACCCGTGTTCGCATTTCCCTTAACTCCAGTTTTCCCTCATGCAGCTAATTGTTGCATTTTAAACTTTTAAACCTGTTGTCTGTTCACCAATGGAAAAGGGAACACAGCGTACAAGAGTCGAACAGAAGCTCTCATCAAAACTTCAGGTTAAATAAATAAAAGCTCACCAGTGTGTAGCTCAGCATGCCAAGTATCTTCATCTTTATCACACTGACATCCAGCAGCATTACGATGTCGACAGGAAAATAAAAGCTTAAATTCATAAATAAATGACGATAAAGGAGACAAATGTGCTCCTCACGGGAGTCCAGACACACACTGTCAAAGAGGAACAGCGACACGCTCGTGCCGCTCCTCCGGCCGCGTGGACCCGGCGCGGGCGCACATTAGCATACAGCTGTCACCGTGTCCTCGCGCCCCGCGGGGGTGACCCCTGCAGCGCCTGCTGAAGATCAAACGTTTCATTTTCCTGCTGCATGTGAGGCCCTAAACGTAGCCATACCTCATCCCCGCCCCACCCGCGATTTAAGGCTGCCCTTTCACCCCCGCCCGAGCGTCTTCTGTGGGAGTCAGCTTTCCATCTGTCTGCAGCTCTAAAACTTTTTCCTGCTTAATCAAGCTGACATTATTGCTCCCCAAACACCAGCCCGGAGCACCCTCTTCCCACCTTAAATCAGCCGGGACCGCGCAAGAATGCAGCGACTAGCCCAAAGGCGCTGGAGGCTGCATAGCGCCACTGAGCCAAACTGCCCAATTAAGTCACTGTGAGCCCCGCAGCTGAATTCTACTGATTCGCTTCAATTATAAGTTACACTAATTGATACAATTTAGTAATGAAAAACTTAAACACACATAAGCTTCTGCTGCTGGGGGCTTCCCATGATGCACTTGGTCACTCTGTCTTTTCACTACTGCATTTAATCATTAGCAATTCTTAAACTCTGACTCTCCAGTAGTTTGCCTTTTGTGCTGCCTCCCTCTGTGCTCTTCTCTTTCCTCTCACACCCAACCAGTCCCTGCTCCTGTGGTTCCATTGGTGATTTCTTCCTGCTAAAAGGGAGCTTTTCCTTCCCAAGGTCGCCAAGTACTTGCTCATGGGGAATGTGTGATTGTTCTTTCTAATATTTTAGGGTTTTTACCTTACAGTATAAACTGAATTGAATCACTGATAAGTTATTGCAGTGCAAGCTCAGTTTTATTATTACATTCACAGTAGTTTTATTATCTGATTCACAGTAGTTTAGTGATTCTGTAGCAATTGTGGCACCCAGCATGACTTAGGAGGACACTGAGCCCATGGGCCTGTGCTGGTCAGACTTTGTACGGTACTCCACGTGTCTCTTTGAAGACTAAAAAGAGCTCATTCATCAGCTTTTGCATTTAGTTTTAAATCATAAAACAACAGGAAATGTGCTGAGGATAATGGGTAATATGCAAGGACGTAGCGCACAAGTAGCCCAAAGACGCAGTGAGCTGCATAATGGCACTGAGTCAAACAGTGGGCCCAAAACATATCAGTGAGGCTGTATGAGACATGTTGAACCAGTTCCATAATATACATATGTATATGTATATTACAAATACAAGTATTTGCATATAGTGAATTCCAGGTAACGCCCTCTAATAAGGCACCCACTGGAGCAGAACGGCACCTGTCTAACAACAATTCCTACAAAAAAAGATTTTAAAGGTGCCAAGCCTGAGCAGTCGCTATACAAACTGAAGATGTGTAATAACAATAACAACACAGCTCTTTTTTCCCCCTAAAAGCACTTTTTGTTTGGAAGCACTGCAGCTGTCACAAGTCCAAGCTGTTATGAGTCAAAAGGAAGCCCTTAATTCTAACACACAGAATAATTCGTATCTTTATACAAATATTTATGTCCCCTCCTGTCTTACAACCTTCAATTAGCCAGGACTGTTCAAGAATGCAGTGCACAAGTAGTCTAAAGGAACAGGAGGCTGCACAACAAAAGAGACCCTGAACATGCAATTTTGGCAACATACCAGTAAGGCTATGTAAGACATGTTGAAACATTTCCATACATTTGGAGGTATTGGAGGTAAACTGCATGTGATAATTTGCATATAGTGAATAACATTCCAGGCAATCATCTTCATGTCACTTCATGTTATGTAATAACCCATCACACCACGGACACGCAACGCACACTGAGCTGAAACAACACCTCAGGGACACCTCGGCAGTTGTCACCAGTCAACAGAAAACTATTACGAAAAAATACCTCATCCTAATACGCTGCAAGCAAACATGCGTGTAATCAAAGCAATATGGATATAGTTTGGGCAATTTATTGATAAAGGCGGTTAAGGAAATGTTTAGTATTAACACCGTAGTTTTTTTCTGGTGTATTTGCGTTTGCTTGATTTAAAAATGTTGTGCAGTTAAAAGTGGTGACAATGAAGGAGCAGAGAGTTGAGGCCCTGGTTCCCCAGGGAGCCACAATGATGTTCTGCACACATACAAAAAAGAGCTGCTGTGAAAGAAAGGCGCGAGGGAGCGTGTGATCTGTGCAGGAGGACGGGCTGAGATGGGGAGGGAGCCGCCGGGGCAATCAAAGAAGCGCGAGGTAAAGAAGAAGAACCCACTGTGTAAGTATGCAATGGCTAAAATGGTTTCTCAGTCATCACCTGATTACTGTTTCTGCTTCATCCTAATGCCAACAATGCCCCTTTCAGATAACCCTACACTAATATATTTATCTGTGCTCATCCCTTATTAACTTCTCTGCAAATAAAGCAGGCGGGCTTAACTACTTCCATGAATTGGTCTTATTTTTACCCTGAGTGCTGAAGTTACTCTTAATAAAGAATGCATTGCATCTATAATTCACAGCTTCTGCCGTCTCATAGCGCCCCTTCCCACACTACTACATTTGCATATGGAAGGAATATCAGAAACAACAGACAGTGTTCAGTGGAAAAATTTTTTTTAAATGGCTCGTGGCAGCGTTTTCTCTTTAATCTCTTGATGCAGTGATGCTTTTTCTGTCTTCATGTTACTTCAGGTCTTTTTCTTGATAAAAGCACTTCCTGAGAAAGACCAGACATCTGATTTGAAAGAGCTTTGAGTTTTTCCCTCTTTGAGAGAGACGGCCTCCGTCATCTGTCTCGCCCTGCTGTCTGGATCTTTCACTTTTTTTCCTCTCTTCATCTTTTTGTAATCTATTTCCATTGCTTGCCCTTACATTCAAGACCCGGCTGTGCATCTTAATGCCATCTGTTGACTTTGGCTGTAAACTGGCAGTTGTAACTTTTGGTTTTCTGACCTGTCAGAATGAGGATTGGTTCTGCAAAGACACCAAAAAGGCAGAGCTGGCTCCAAAAAACAAAAAAACAGTGCTGGCACTGGCACTTTGTTGGTGATAGACAGATGTTTGATCATCAGATCATCACCACCCCTGCTTCGATATTTTTACACACAGACTGTAATGATTTATTTAACAATTGAATATAATAATCTGTGTTGTTTTGGTGACTTATTTTAGAGTCTTACACTCTTATAAAAACTGTTTAAGAGCAAGTCTGTGCTAGAAATTTCAAGAAGGGCACATCGGTGTGACACGCGTCAGCGCCTTCAGACAAATACTGATGTTAATGTCTCTCCCACGCAAACACAGTCTCGCTTTATGCTTACAAAAAGGCACACTGATTTATGCATCAGTCGAGCTAGTGAAACAACTACTACCACTGCTACACATACACAATGACTGGTAGACAAAGATCTTCTGGGGCAGGACAATTTACAGGTTTTCAGGAAAGTGAGATTACTTTCATTTTATTTTTAATTTCCAGACAATGTGTCCTTGAGAGCTAGAGTACAAACTTCAAGGATCAGCTGAAAACCTATACCAGTCGACACAAGAAACCTGACACCTAGAGCCAAACAGGCCAGGTCAAAATACGGGCTAACAATTGCAAAGCAGGTCTGTGTTTCTTGAACCGTCCATTACTGCAATGTTCCACACACTTTTTTCTTTTAAAACCCAAATAAAAAAAAATCTAACATACATGTGGTTCATTTTAACCAGTAAGCCAAGGTTAAGGTACAGAGAGAGAGAGAAAAAAAACAAAAAACAAACTCACCTGCATCAGAGTCTGTGAGGAAGAGGCCAAGCAAGGACACAGTGAAGAGAGAGAGTGAGAGAGGGGGAAGAAATGCATTAGAGGAGGAACATGACTGCGTTAATTTCACCAGAACAAACTAAATAAGAATAAATATGTGCAACTGATGGTGTCACAAGCGAACGACATCAGAGAGCTCCTGAAAAATACACACATAAAACAGCTGTTCCTGATTAAAAGAACTACAGCATGTTACACGTGAAGCATTATTTTTCTAAAACCATCAGAAATGAAGCCCAGTGGCACAATTAAATGCACGTTTTATGGATTAAAAAGGACGAGTTGCTGAAAGGTCATTAATCCATGCACAAAGCTGTTTGTCGAGTCTGGCAGGATGCCTTCCCTGGGCAACTAAATTGATCGGAGGGAAGGGCCTCTGGCAGAAAAACAGGCATGCTTTTGGCATTTCTTCTGGCAACAGATGGATGATTTTTCTTATGCATCTGTGCATGTGTGTGGCTACTGGGGGGATGGGGATGGTTAAAGAGTTGCTTTTCTTCAAGCGGAGTGAGCCATGCATGTTTAGGGGACTTGTTCTTACTGTAACCCTGAATGCAAAACGCAGAATGCCGTCTATCAGTGTCTCGCAAACCTTAGACAGTAAACAGGACAGTGGCATTTACTAAACAAACATAAATAGTTCAAGGCTTTGTTTTCCTCATGAAGGCATCTGTGGTCTCTGTAAGATCTGATTCGCTTTGTTATTTTAATGCTGCCAGTTACATACCACTTTTAACTCCGGTGTTTTACTGAACTTCTCCTGAATTAGGAGGTGACTGACATGCTAAATGACAAAAAGAAATTCCTTTCAGCAACCTTTAAGGAAACATATCTAACATTCTGGTCAGCATAGACAATATCTGATGAGCATTTCAGATTTCACTATCAGTGCAAGGCCTCCTATGCTACTACAGGAGAATCTGCACAGACCTGTGCAGTGACTGCAAAAAGAGAAGCTGGAAATAGTCGTGAAAAGGCTAAGCTTTAGTATTTATGAAAATACAGATGATGTAGAGCCTCCACGCCATCTGTTTATTTTGTATTCTGATCTATTAGCATCATTACGAATGATCTCTCTCCAGTAGTTTGTTTTTTGTCTCATCACCCTCAAGCGGTCTCGGTGGATGGCTGCTTGTCCCTGAGTCGGTGTATCTAATATCCCTGTTGCTCCTACTTCATCATAACGATGCTGGTCCAGGATCAACAGTGCAGCTGACCAATAATGTTTATGATGTCATAGCTTTGCAATGTGGAAATTTATATAAATCTGTTCATACAAAACTCTCTTCTGGAACGAGAAACATTTCATGGTGAGTATTTCAGGTGTTTTCTTTATTAATTTATACAGTAGAATAAATATATTATGAAGATATATTGGTTCTTAGCTGAATTTAGGTTATTCGTGGTGTTGCTGGACCAACATTATTATGATGATGAAGGAAGAACATCAACGAGGGGATTCAGATTGTGATCCCTGAGCCTGCTTCTAGTTCCTATTAAAAATAGGTTTTTCCCTCCCACTGCTGCCAAGTGCGTGCTCAAAGGGGGTTGTGTGATTGTTGGGGTGATGGTGTCTCACTCTCTGCTGGATGAGGGCGTGTTTGTGCTCCAGCTCCCTCTTCTCCACGGCCGAGTCAATGACCAGCTGATCTAGCTGCATAGAAGACAAGATCACATATGCAGCAGGAGCAGTGAGTGAAAAATAAAATATGTTTGTAAAATTAAAGGATAATGAAACTAGAAACCACATGGTATGGTTTCTTTATTATGTTTTGGGTTTGCTTGTTTTGTTTACCTGTGCAGCCAGTTTTTTCATATAGGGGTCAATCTCATCCAAGATGTTAAAGCCTTGTTGGAACAAAGTATACTGGGCTCGCATGAATGACAGCATCTGTAGCAGACAAAGGAAGTCAAATGACAAAGTTAAAACACCTTGCACAGGCATACATATATGCTGTATATGTATAATTATGTGACGATACAGATGGATCCGAGTCACTCACTGCATCCAGGATTTCAAACTTCTTCTTGGCTTGAAGCACATTAATCTGCCAGAAATGAAGAGAAAAGGAAAATTATACATTTTAGACTTCATGTTTGAGATGTACAGGAGAGACCTGAGAGCAGATCAAGAGTCCGTGCATGGGTTCAACAGAAGTTGACTCACAGTGCCACCTATTGGAAAACACTAGTAATAACAAGTAGAGTGTTCCGTGTGCCTCACCTGTAGCACGTAGTCCAGGGCCAGGTGCCGAAAAGCTTTGCGGCTGAGGATGAGAGCCTGCGTCGCCTCCTCCGCCTCATGCACCTTGTTCCTGGGTGCCTGCGCGTTCTTCACCTGCGCCAGCTCCATATCCTCACGCACTCGATCAAACTGCTTCTTGGTATCCTTGAACTTCCGTATATCCCTGGTGCAAGCACCATGAAGCACAAAGGTAAGAATTCACCGATTTTTTTGCCACATCAGAAACGGTGAGATCGAAATTCTTAATTTCTGTTATTACTGGGAGATTTCTGCTTGTGAGTACAAAAATGCACACTTAACACAACAATTAGGGGACTAGATAGAAATCTTAAAACATGAAGTTACTTATAAAAACAGACATTGTGCCATCTAGTTTTCATATAGCTAGTGGTTTAACATCTTGTTCACTTGTCCTCACCTCTCTTAAGTGCTTAAATCTACTCAAATGTGATGTGATACTCACTCTTTAATGAAGGTGTGAAGCTGCTGTTTGATGGACCTCTGAGCCTGGTCAAACAAAATCTGCGAGCAGACGGAAGGAAGAGATATCATGTGAGATACAGTGCACAGCAGTTAAAGAGCAAGCAATGAATATGTCTGAAAATCTGTAGTTCTCCGATCTGGGCACAAGATGGCATTATGATCCCTTTCATGTGATTACTTTAACGGCTTCAGCCACAAGCAGAGAGGAGCTGAAGGAAATGAGAAAAGCGAGCACACACGTGAACACACTCAGCTACCGCCTCAGTAGGTTTTTAGCAATATTTGAGCCCACATTTTACTTCCTGTTAAGTATGGGTTTCCCTTTCCTGACTGTCTCATCCTCTTTTCCCTCCACTTCTCATGCATTGTAACCAACTCTTCTCTCGACCATAGGAAGTGAGTTTGTTTCAATTTTTATATTGTTGATATTATCCTAGACTATATTAAGGCCGTGTGCCTTGTTGATTCATCTTTGTGCAACACACGTGCACACAAGCTCACGCAGAGACTTACAGTAATTGTGATTGCTTTATAATCACACACATGCGGACAGTGAACACAACAATCACTTTTGGTATCCTATGGATTAAACTTTCTATAGCAATCCCTAGTTTGCAAGCATACACATTGAGGATTATGGGCTTAGTGTACATGTAAGCCTCCGACCACATGACATCTCTGCAGGGCCTGATAACACACGGCGGATGAGACTCAGATTTTTTGCTTGAGGTGGCTTGTCATTCTGCAAATGTAGAGCACACTCAGTGTGGAAATTTGAAGTGGACAACGTCGAGCGTTGGAATGCTTTATTCCTTCATAAGCATGTGTGAACTTCCCACAGAGCCTGTCTTTTAAGTATTGTGCAATGGATTCTTAAAATAAGGAGGAAAGACTTTGCAACTCCTCCCATGTCTCCTTTCACTGGAAACACTTCAATCAATGTTTAATTAGTGCAACAAGAAATAGCCACAATTAAATGACTACATTATTTTAGTCAGCAGATAATGTATAAAAGTATTACATTTGTTATATATAATTAACATAACAAGCATAAAGAATGACGAGATATTTTGAGAATATTTACCTTAAACTCAGCTCAACTAACTAAACTGAAATTAATCTATTATCCTCTAGTTCCCCTCTGTGACTAATAAACAATTTAAAATAAATCATTAAGAAATTGTGAGGAAATAACCCATAATCCCAATAAAATGAAGTATAATCCTTTCACACATATCTCACCGTGGATTCATGATTAAGAAAGCTACTTTCACCTGCTCCCTTATTAACAAGAGGTCATCACTGCGGGGGGCGCATGTTTGATTTGTCCGGATGTACACCGGATGCCCTTTCTGAAGCAATCCCAAAGGGGATTTGTGTCTCCTGCCCTTGACAGAACCAGGGATTGTTTGGAGGTACTACCATGCATTCATCATTAAAATGCTGAAAAGGGAAAACTACCTGAGAAAATTTTTAATAAATGATGTGTAATCAGACTGCACTGACACAACACTGAATTGTGTTGAGCAAAATAGTGACCAAAACGGGGTGTAAGCTATCTGAAGTTTCATGGAAAAGAAATGAAACCCAAAACAATTTCCGTACATCTGATAGAAACTAATCCAAATGTTCCACTCAGGCCTGCACTTGATTATAATGCCTTGGGCTCGACCCAGCCCAACCTACATAATGTCAGCACTCATGGATATACTCATGGAAAGCCAAAGCTCTTTTTTGCTTGTGGCCAAATAAGAACAGTGATCATCAACAGAAATATATCACAGTATAGAAAATCGCACAATGCTGTCAATAGGTACTCAAACGACAAGAAAAAAAAAGAAAAAAAGAAATCTGCTCAGTTTCACTTTTTTAAGCTTCCTAATCTGTTGCTGAGACTGATCCATGTTTGAATGTAAACACATTTGGTTATATAATTTACTGAGAGATCAGTTTTTCTTTTGAATGCCCTTGTTTATGCTCGACAGCTGAAAAGCCTTAGGAACAGGCACTGATTGGTTAAGTAAAGACACTAAGGCTGCTTTTTATTAGGCTAACACATCTCCTTGATTCTCTTTCTCATAACTCTTCCTCACATCATCCTCATCATGATGGATGTGTAAGAGAGATGGATGTTGGTCCTCTTCTCATATTTCAGGGAATTGAAGCTTCTCCATGAGGGTGACGGCACAGCAAACCGTGGGACTATGTTAGTAGATAAGATGCAGGGAAGTATAAGTTAGCAAAGGACTTCATCCTTTATTTTTTCCTTCCCTTGTTTATTCATAAAATCTGCTAAACAAACACTCTTGTAGAAGGGTGAATGAAGGGAAAGCAAGAAAAAAGGCTTCACAGAGGATGCACTGAGATGGTGTGAAAGAGCAGCGGAAAAGAAACAGCGTTCTTAAAATTGGTGCTCTATGTAATATAAGCAAGGACTGCAGACATTACATAACGTGTAATGGATAGAAAGGAAAAGAGTACACCGCGTCTATAAAAAAAGGAAATTATTGGTCTGATGTGGCTAATGGATCCTATGTAATAAGCAAAGATTTGATTTGATTTTAAAAAGGTGAAGTTGGAGATCATAACAGAACCATGCAATTGAAGAAGATTTATCTAAGGGGTAACTCACACTCTGTGGAATAAAAAACAGAAAGCTTCAGATCTTTTACATTTGTGTCTCTTTGTCACTTCCTTTTTTATTCTGTGTTTATTTTCTTCCCCCACTTCCCTTCATTGTCAATACTCTCCTTTGTTCCTAATTTTGTCATGCATGCGTGCATAACGCATAAACATGGACTTGAGTGAACATCTCAGAATATTACACACTGTCTTATATTGTCATGTCCTAATGATTACTGCTGATTACTTTAAAGTGCTGTAATATCTCTTTCTGCCTTGGGCTTTTTAAACCTGCATCATCATCTCAGCAGTGTGAGAAACCTTTCATAGAGTGAGAAATTTCGAGATCACACTTAGTCATGAGGAGAAATCACTCTGGAGTCATGTGGGGAAAACCTGTGAGTGTGTGAGTGTGCATGTGTGTGTTTATGCATTAACCTGCAATACACATCTGGTCCAGCATGTGGTTTGAATCAGACACACACATGATCACTGGCCAGTGTGGACAGATTCAAAGTCATTGAGTGATTTCACAGTTGAAGTGTTGTGTGTGTGTGTAAGGGTTGTGCACGGAGGCCCAGGAGGACTGCATGCCTGAAAGATGTTAATATGTCAGAAGACCTGGGCTGTACCTCAACCTCTCACCTGTGGCTACAACATACAGTGTGTCTGTGCGCGTGTGTGTGCAGATGTGTCTTACCGTGTGGTAATTGACCATCTCTTGGAGGCTTTCGCCACACTTTTCAAGGCATTCCTGTGATGTAGAGTGCACAGTGTAAGCATGGATTTCCATATGAACCTCAAAATCTTTCTCACATAACAAGATTTTCTCAACTTATCTATACATGAGTACACATTACACAGGAAACAGAGACCAAATGCCTTCCTAAAAAAACTATAAAGTCAGTTTCAGGTCTATATGCTTGCAGGCATGTAAAGTTTTAGTGTAAACATCTCCTGTTCAAATCAGGTCACCTCTTCCATGCACACAACAACTGGAGGAATGCATGCAGGAACGTCCAAGTCAAAGACAGAGGAGTCAGTTGCTAAGAACCTGGCACTCAAATATTACTCAGTGAATCTGAACTCAGTGTTGAAAATATCCTTGCTTCTACTCACCGATATCATCTCCTCTTTCTTGCACTGCTGGGACAGGTCTCTGATGCCGTTAACAAAGAGCTTGTTAGCGCTGACATAGGCCCTGCCGGCCTCGATCATCCCGCTGCATAGCTTCACCAACTAATGGGAGGTGTAAAAACATCACTTTAATGCCCCAAAAACAAGAACACTGTCTATTTAAAGACTTTTTACACAATGAGATGTGAGGATATTAATAGTCAAAATGATGACGTAAATCAAACAAAGCCTATAAGAATCTTTTGCTCACATGCTGAATGTGAGAGGACGCTCGAATGTGGAATAATATTAATTTTGGAGGCCAGCGCAGGCCTTACTGAAGCTGCTGTGTCAGGAATCCAACTGAGAAGCATGTATTTATTAAGAAAGTAACTAAATGAGCAAATGAAAAGATGGAAATGAAGAAGATGATCAAAGGCCACTGACTGTATTGCACAACTATAATTAAAGCGGCGTCCCAAATCCCACACACCAACTTACTCAAAACTTGGTACATAATAAATAGAGGAAATTTCAAACACTTGCTAATTAGCTCTGTGTTGTGCAACTCTACTGACAGATGCAAGGTTGCGTGACTGCAATATTTTCCAAAAGTAGAGTGCAAGCTCTTGCAAAACACACTTGATGGCATTACACAGCATGAAGAGGTCATCATGGCGTTCTGAGGTGCCTCAAGGAAAAAAATTGTTAATGTTTATTTATGGCTGGATCACCTTTTTGCTAAGCATTATAACCGAATTGGAGACAATTTAAATCTACTGCTGAAAAAAATAAGCAATAAACATTTTCTTGTGAAATATCTGAAATATACATTGTTGCAAAAAAAAAAAGCTTAATGCAAGCAATATAAAGACAGATGCAATTAGCAAACTTACTCCTCGTTAATGTTTTTATGGATGTTTTTACTAAAGTTTAAGTTGGCACTAGAAGGGGAATCTCCAAAGACAAATGCATTCAAGTACCAAATTTCATAGAAATGTGACTAACCTCAGAGCCAAGGCACCTTGATAAGCAGACTTTAGGTATTAAAAAGCTTTGGGAGTCAATACACAACACTGAGAATTTAATAATATAGTATATTGTATAATATAGTATGCAGCCAAAGTCATGTCAGGGTAAACTGAAATTCTAAACATAAATGTAAATTAACAAGCGCAGACAGTAAAAGTATGTATGCCTTTAAATGCCACATCATGACTTTCACTGTGACTGTTTTCCCGTTTTGCAAGTAATATGATAAGGTGCAGAAAGTTACACTGTCATTACCAATGCACTTATGCCGAAACACAACGTGTGTGTGTGTGTGTGTCTGCTGGCAAGGGGTGGGGTTGGGGGTTAAGAGAGAGTGTAGTAAACGTTTAATTATCACATTTGGTGCAAGCGTTCCCAAGGTTGTCTGTATGTGACTGTGGTTTACTGGGTGGCTGGCAGTAAGGGCTGCAGCCGCGTGAACGCTGCTAAAACGGGCTGCTGGGATCAAAAGCATCAGTTGCCAAATGTTCACACTCATGTTCACACAGTATGTTTTCTAAGATGCATAATGCAGTCCAAATTTTAACAGCATTTTTAGGAATCTGTAGAAAATCCAAAGAAGCACGATGCTGCTGCTCCTCCCAGGCTGGTCTGACAACATATATGTCAACAAATTGGTTGATGTAGGGAATGTGATCTCATTGAGTGCAGGCCTGAACCCCCCAGGGGTCTGAGGATGGCCATTAGAGGGACAAGCTGTGTGTCTGGATATAATAAATGGGTTGGAGCCAAAATGCCACATCTGGTGCCACACGACAGACCTTGCTGTGTTAATTGACCAAAACAATAACAGTATATTTGCAGCGTAACTGCAGAATCGCTGAGCAACGAGGTGAAGAATGTGAATTTTAATATTTTAACTAATTAGAAATGGTTCTGAGTACTGTTAGTGTTCTCTCAATAACAGCAACATTTCAGTATTCCAGTTAGCCGACGGACAGCACTAAATGTTTTCACACTTGTCAGAGAGATTCAGCTTTCATCCGTCATGTCCGTGTCCTGTCCTGAAAGCCTTTGCTGTCACCACAGGCAGCTTCAGGGCAGGTGGAGGACTCCTGCTGAACAGAACAAACCTCCCTGGTGGAAATCTATCTCCTCTGACGCTTTTCAGTTTTCAGTGAGGCTGAACTGGAGTTCATAGTTCAAAGTTCAAAGTTCATAAGGTCCTGCATTATCAGTTGGTGGCAGGAATGTTTATATGTGTAGAGAGTGAGGGGCTCTATTCACATGACTCCTTAATGATGAACTTTAATATTAAGTAAGTCCAAACCATCTAAATAAGCACTTTATTATTTAAACAAACTTAGGTGTTCACACTGAGGTTTGTTAGGCTGTTTGATGTTTGAAGAACTGTCTCAGATTCACCTTCAGAGAGAAGAAGAAAGAAGCTGCAGTAACACTATCTCCCACTCTAAATTCTCTTTGACTTCCACGTCTATTAGTTTATCTGAAGAAGCCTTTCAGCTCACTTCCTCAAGACAGTCATCCGGTCCATCCAGAGTTATCTCTGTAGCTAATTAGGTTTGATACAGCTATAAAATTTATTCCAGTCGTTCCATTTGCCTTTAAACCTTTAACCTCTCACTAATACCAAAGAGAACAGAGCCTGATCACAGTGATGCTGATGCGAAAGACTACACTTATGGAGTTACCTTAAGCTTCTTTTTCTAAATTATTCTGTTATATACTATGTGGAGAAAAGTACTGATACCTGTTTGGTATTAACATCAGTGTTTGTGCTAATGTTGATGCCAGAGGAGGTTTGAACTCTGCAGATCTCGAGTCAAAAGAGAGCTGGCACCTTTTATGCCTCACGCTCGGTGGCCCTACCCTGTAAGTTGATGTGTTCTGCCACTTTTTTGAGTGTCTGTCATTCCTAAAGAGATCAACTTTGCAAGTAATACCACTTACAGCTGATTGTGGGATATCAAGGAGGGAAAATACTTTAAAATTGACTTGTTCCAGTGGTTGCCTCCTATTACAGTACCACACTCAAATACAGTGAACATCCCATTCTTTCATTGGCTAGCTGATTGATTTTAGACACATGTGGCAATAGAACCGAAAACATCTGAATTCAGAGATTAAGAGGTGCGGCCCAGTACTTTTGTCCAAATAGTGTATGCTTGCTGGGCTCATTCTGCCAAACAAATATAGCTACCTGACTGATAGTACTATGAAATGCTGCATGAGTATGAACTGTAATATATGTATAAAATAAATATACCTCCTAGTTTTGGTCTCTATGGCAGCTTTAAAATTAACACCTCCTGTGTTCAAGCAAATTGCACTTCAGGGCAGATTGATCCATCCATCCATTTTCTTCTGCTTGACCAATTCATAGTCACAGGGGGACTGGAGCCCATCTTTGTAGGCACCCTGTGACAGCCTGGACACGTTCACGCTCACACCTACAGCTAATTTAGAATCTCCAGTTAACCTAATCCAAGCACGTCTTTGGTATGTGGGGACAAGTCAAAGTACCCGGCGAGTACCCAGGCAGACATGGAGACAACATGCAAAATCCAAACAGAAAGGCCCCAGCCAGCAGGAGGATTCAAACCCAGGACCTTCTTGTTGTGAGGCAACAGCAACAAATGAGATGGAATAAAGTAAAGTGCTTTAATTCATGTCTCATAAATTGTTGTATAAAAAAGGAAAATTCAGCGCACACTAATGTAATAAATGGCACTATGTGAGCCTTTTCTACTACTTGCAACCTCGCTGGCATTAATCAGTCTTTTCTCCCTGTAAACGGGCAGCCTCTTGTTCGGTGCATGAACCCACTGCATTTAATTAACTGTCTGCAGCATTTTCATTATTTAAATAGCTCTGACATTTAAATAACAAGTGTGTGAACTGCAGACATGCAGAGCGAGAAAGACGGTGATACAGAAAACTGATTACAGCGTAGACTCTAAAGTACTACTCATAGAAAACCTCCCCATCTGGTGGCGTTTAGCATTCAAACAAAGCCAATGAATTCCACTAATGTCCTGTTTAAAGTGTTCTAACCACTGAAAGAAATGGACATGTGTTTTTTTTCCCTTATGGATTAGCTGACTTTATCTTTTAATGAGAAGCACAGTCCACATGTTAGAAGGATTCATACCTTATCGAGCTTCGCTTCGATTTCTACCACATCTGTCTCCACATCATCAATTCCAGCCCTGTAGAGAGAACACAAAGTCAGGCGGTTACTCAGAAATGATTTTCAGTAATGCCATTTCCGAGAAAAGGAGCCACAGCTTAACCTAAAAACAAATATTACAGCCACAATCGGACGATTTAAACTCTTGTTTCAGAGAGATTCTTGGATTAGCGGTAAGCCACATTATCAGAGTGAACAATAAGAAAAAAAACCAAAGAACAGATATATCAGTGAAAAGTTTAAACTGGCTGTGGCTCTAAAAGAAAACACCTAAAAGAAACAGAACAGAGGAAGGTCAGATGCTAAGACATGGCTTAAAAATCACAGTGTAAAGCTGTACCATGCTGCAATCGGTCACCATATATCAGTCTCACACACTTAAACATTAATCCTGATAATCAGATTGACAAAGGCATCACTCTGGAAGATTAGTAACCACTGCTGAGCTGTAAAATCAATGAAAAAAGCCAAACTAAATCAATGTAAGATCACATATCGGCCCGCACTTAAGTATGAAAGATGTGAGGTGATAAAAGAGGCAGCAACAAGCTTAAATTTAGTACCAGCATTGTAGAATTACATGATACTGGCCCAGATTTATAGGATAATATTTTTCAATTAATACTTTTAATCTCATTTTCCCATGGTCAGTCTTCAAAGATCAGCTGGAGCATTTGCGCAGAAGCCAGCGTCCCACCCATCACGTGCTGAAACCATAAATCACAGGAGATGATGACCTCATCATATAATCTCAACCCCACCCGCTCCTTCAACCCTTTTACACCCTGCAGCTGGTTTTATACGTCACAGAAGAGGGGAAAAAAAGCACCAGCAGCTGCCCAGCTAGTTAATGTGATTAAGGTTTAGGCTTGCTCATGTGTGTTGTACAAGGGATGAAAGGATGCAGTGGGAGGGACAGGACGAGTCGGTTGAGTCAGTTAGCAGCTGATCCAGAAAAAAAGCATTCCCAGGATTACTTTCTGGGAATATGCTGCTCCTGAAAGTTCCAAAAAAAGCCACGAGCTGCCAATTCTTGACTTGCATCTGTCTTCCACTTGCCCATTTCTTTTTCTCTCACCCGTGACACATTCTGTTTAGACAGACTAAATTTTTTCTCTACCACACATCACACTGACAGAGCATGTGTGCATGTGTGTGGTCTGCAAGATGGCAGGTATTTATCGTTTCACAGAGAGAGTGATGAAAAAACGACGTGTTAGCACAGATCGTTCATTAAGCTGACTTTGTAATTTGTTGCACGTGCTCAGGAACAGGTCAATTTCTGCTTTTTTGTCTTCCAAGCTGTGTGTTTATCCAACAGTATCATCTTCTCAATTAAGTCGCTCTGTACTGAACACCACCAATGTCAAGCAGCTGTTCAGTTTAGAGGATAAGCTCATTACAAGGGTGTTGTGTCTCTGGTGGTGTGCAGCCTAATAAACATTGACTGGCATTTGATTCAAGGGTGACACAGATGACATATAATACAGCGGCAGCAGTCGATATGCTATCGATCAAAGCTTTCGAGTTCAGCACAACATCACTTGTGTGTGGCAAGACCGTTGTTTTATGATACAGGTTTGATGCATGTAGAGGTTTTTGCAGCATGCATTTGGCATGCATGTTTTCTGCATCGATACACATGCCTGTAGGTTTATAATGGTGACGCGCTGAAAATCAGTTCACTGAGAAAGTTGTCAGCTCTGTGAAGGTTAAGTAAATAAACAGCATTAACAAGCCAATTATGTGTGTGTGCAAGAGACAGAGAGCAAGCATGTGTGTGTGTTAATGTAGGTTTGTCCTTATTTTTTCCTTTACCACAAGGGATTGTAGTGGAATCAAGTAAGACAGACTTCCATGGACGATTATGGGTAATCCTGCAATGGTGGATGCCTGCATGTTTATGACAGGAGGAGCAGACTGATGAAATGCAATGTATAATAACTTAAAAATATATATATATATATATATATATATATATATATATATATATATATATATATATATTTGTTTCCAATGTGCATGTTCAGTTTGTGTAAACAGACAAAGTAGCAAAAACACCCCAAAGTAGCTCCAACAATAAAGCAAGCCATTTAGAAGGGGGATGGGCTCATATGCACTGCCAGTTTTAGCATGGTGTACATGGGCTGACATCACTAGTGAAGGGGGGGGGGGGGGGGGGGGGGCTCACGCGCACTACCACCATGTGCACATCCATCAGCCTCAACTACAACCTACGAGTGTGCTGAGGCTATTCTTGTTCCCCATGCTGTTGGTGTACTGTAGCATGCAGCCTGCACGCTCTCGTCATCTCGCATCTCTTCACATGCCACACACACACACACACACACACACACACACACGCACACACACACACTTCAATGCCCTGAGTATTCCCTCATGTCTTCCAGACTCAGCTTGTCACACAGCAACGCATTCACATCAGCATCACTTCAAGGACCTGGAGGACAGAAGTAAAGGAATCACGTCTGCTGATAGCAGGCAAGCCCAGACCTAAGAGCTAAAATACCTTAATTATATGCCTTAATTTAGTAGAAAATAGTATGAAGGCAACACTGTTTTAATGTTGAAACCAAGTAATCAATCTCATTTTGAATTTCAATTAAATTTGCTTTACATCAGAACATGAACTTTACTGTGAGCAGGGTTGTAAATGTATGCATAGCGAGCATTTTTCTCACTGAACGAGCATGCTGTTCTTATAACAGTTTGTTGTATCATATTTATTATTGTTTACCCGATGACTCATCAAGCCAGGCAGCTGTGGGGACTGAATGGCATACTCCTGTTTTCATTACATATTCACTATTTCACGTGGAGAGTGCACTCCCACCCCTCACGGACACATACAGAAAAGTGTGACCCATCAAATGAATGAGGAGTTGATTACGCACCTGGACAGACACACAAAGACACATGCAAACAAAGATACAAAAACAGAAGACACACATTGACCCAGAAACCCATTAACAACAGGGTTTCATCAGAAGGCTCAAATTAGGCATAAAACCTACAATCTGCCAAATTTACTTCCATTAACATGCAGGTCGTTTCTGCCAACAATGAGGATGAATACATTATGGGGCTTTTACTGCTGTGTGAAGAAAAGCTTACTCATATCTGAAACAACAATCTAAAAGAACATTTTTTTTGCCACACACACAAAAAAATAAGAATAAAAAAAGTAGAATGACTGAATGGATGCATGCCTGTACCAACGTTTCTGATATGAAATTCTGAAATTTTAAAGCTTGACTGTTTTTGTCCAGATTTATGTCGAGTGCATTAATGGATTTATTTGCATATAAATCTAACTCTGATTGAATTTGACCAGTCATTTTTTCAAATATATATATATAAAATGCTGCAAGTAAGGGATTACTATTGCAAAAAAAGTAATTAGCTTACTGTTACTTTCCCATAAGCACGCTGCGTTACTGCGTTACTAAACTGTGATTTTGTTTGTCAGTGTCTCATGACAATGACGTACAAGCGTGCGACGCTGTGGTAGCAACAGAAATGTGTAGAACAACAATGCATAATATGGAGTGTGGGAGAAAGTACAACCGTGCAACATTTAAAGCATTGAAGTACTGACATTACAAGTTTGAGTCTGTAAAAGCTGATAAAAACATTAGCGTCCGCTGTACACTCTGTGTGGAAAGAAAACTTTTTTCTACAGCGAAAAATTAAACTTCAAATCTGAGCAAGCACCTAGCACGCTGCCACGGGAATGTGAAATTCACAGAGAAACCCCCAGATCCCTCCACTGACATGAGCGCTGCGGCACCGGGCAAACCTCCACCGGCTCCACTCCTGCTAAACAGTAGACAATAGATTTAAGAGCGACAGGAGTCTTTGATTTTATTCCTTTTTTGCTGTGTTTTACTTGCATCTATTTGAAAGAGTGAGTGTAAACACAAAAAATTATTTTATTTTATACGCTGGAATACGCAGAAAAAAGGTTTAAATTTTGAACAAATTCCTTCAAGTCAAAGACTGTTGCATATAATTTAATTTTTGCTTGATGCAAAGTGCATAAAGTTAGTGATGAAAACTAATAAAACATTTTTTAGAAAGAGTCTTTTTCATTCGAATTTCATCTGATGGATTATGCAGAAAAAATAGAATTGTCTATTGCTTTACAATGTATTCAGGTTTTGTAAGTGATCAGTAAAGTAATGGGATTACTTTCTTGGGAAGTAATCAGTAATTAGTAACTAATTACTATTTTCAAGTAAGTTGACCAACACTGGTCATAAATACCAAGTTTATCCTTGAGTGAGGTCACAGTGACCTCTGACCTTTGATGACTAAATTCAAAGACACAAAGGCTCAAATATGCAGACCTTAGAGACTAAATCATCCTTACACAAAGTAATGACAGGTTAGAGGCTGCACCGTTATCTTTCTTTACTTTGAATTTTGAGCAGCACTGCGCCTGACCTACTGCAGCACACGTTACCACACTTGCTGTTATAAAGGTGCCCGTCCGTACACACAGACGCATGCTGCACATTCTCAGTTATATTGAACAAACGTCTCCCCTCATCCACACGCACACGCCAAAATATCCCTTCCCAGAATTCCAAGTAGCGATCACCATGGCAACCAGTCATTGACCCACATCACCATGGCAACAGGCATCAGCATTACTCTCCCCTTTTTTCTTTTTTTTTTTACTGACCAATTTCCTCTTTGTCTAATGTGTCTAATGTGTCTGTCCCTGCCCCCCCCCCGCCACCGCTCCTCCAATACTCCTTTCAGCTTCTTCCTTTTCTAAAAAGCACATTATTCATCGACGTGTGCTCCTACACTGACTCCTCTCCTCCTGATGAAACATATCAACCCGCTGATACGATCTTTGTCACTGACGAGGCGGTGCATTACAGCGGTGAGCTCGTGGCTGTAGTGTGGCTTGTGATGCATCTGCAGCGCCCGCTGTGACAGGCAAAGTGCCCTTGAGTAGCACGCTGATCCCACAGGAGCTTTAAGCTGTGGTCAGTCCTGCTCAATACAAACACACCCATCACAGTGAGCTGAGCTCTGTTATTCAAGTCGTACGTGTTCGTGTTAGTAGAAAAAATAATTATTTTTTTTTCTGCCGAATCACAGCTTTCAGGATCATTTCCCAGTTAAGGTTACATTTCTTTTATACTAATGAACTGCAAGGTATAGCTGTAAAAAAGCAAGGAAATATAAAACGAGGTCACTTTGTTTGAGGATGAAATGATGTAGGGTTTTTTGTTTGTTTTGTTTTTTTAAATCGTCCACACTAATGGAAATCATTGAGATCAGGAGCAGGTGGTTTTTGGGTGGCGACAGCAACAGCAGCCCCAGCCCTCATCTCTTTGTTCTTCCATGCTGGACCACATTCAGGTAATTAAAAAAATCAGTTTCAATCCCATCACACAAACATCTTATATTCACTGTTCAGTAACAGTATTGTTTATAAATATTCCGAGATAATAATTATAATTTTTGTCGATTACTGATCCCCCAAATCACAGTCTCCTTACTCTCTTTGTTTCATTTGCGTACGCTTGCGTCTGTCCATCTGTCTGCTTCCTGTCTGTAACACTCCCGTGTTTGCTGATGGCACAAAGCCGAAGACAGCGTGTTTAATTTTTTTGTGTGTGTGCATAAGTCTGTGTGAGCATACATAAAACGATAAACCTGAAATGCATTTAGCAATCTGTGTAATTATATATGTATAAATCTCAAAATCTGCAATTTCATGGCAGAAAGTGTTTAAAGATCCATACAGTCCAACATTCAACAAAATACAACACGATTCAAGGCTCTGTGCCATTAATTGCTCAAACACGTGTTCAGAGTCCATTAAAAGAGCCTCCAGTCAATGATCCTCACACATTTTCCTAAACAGGCTGTCTTTTCACACCAATAACCAGCCAAGCCAAACACTACTATCTTATGTGCAGAGAACAAAGATGCCTTCACTGCTTCCCAAAACCCTCCCTCACTCCCAACACACAACAAACATCACACTCATTCCCTGAAAAAACATTTGACTGGTCCGATGGCTGTTCGGACAAAGAGACCAAACAGGATGCAGACAAAAAGGACGAACCTCGCGGGTAGCCTTGAGTCTCAGTTTAACTGGATTACAAATGATTTCAAGCAACACTCATAAAACAGCGGTAGCGAACATTTGGATACATTTTGTTAATGTTAATTTTAAATTTTGAAAGAGTTCAACATTTGGACATATGCTTTAGTGGTTTCTTGCTGAGAGGTAGATGAAAAGACTGATACCTCTCTGATGTCTGTGCAGTGAACAAATCACCTTCTTAAATAATGATCATATCATAACTGCAGAAGATCTTTTAGACTGCTCAAGACAACTAAAGGCACACTTTTAAAATGCATCAAACCTATTGGCAAATAATCATTCTGGATATCTATACTGATGTGGGCTGGGTAATGTGTTAGGAGTGAAAAGGATGCCACGTCATTTGATGGAAATTAAAATTATCAGTCCATAGTTGGCTATTCAGACACCCCAAAAATCAAAGTGAATAAATGATGCAGCAGGTTAATCCATTTTGTTGAAACTCAAAATAGTACTCAGTGTTTTTATAGCCCCCACGTACTTGTATGCATGCCTGAGAATGTCAGGGCATGCTCCTAATGAGACGTATGGTGTCCTGGGGGATCTCCTTCCACATCCGGACCAGGCCATCACTGACTCACAGAGACTCTGAGGTGGAACTTGATGGACCAACAAATAATGTCCCAGAGGTGTGCTATTGGATTTAGTTCAGGCAAGCGTGGGGGCCAGTCAATGGTATCAATTTACCTCATCCTCCAGGAACTGGATACTGATGCAACATTAGGCTGGGCATTGTTGTGCACCAGGAGGAACCCAGGACTCACTACATCAGCGAGGGAACTGACATAAGTCCAAAGCACATAGCGGTCCGGCTGATAGAAGGACCTTCTGTGGTCCTGTCCAGTAAATGCCTGTGTCCTGGAATCTCCTCCATGCTTAAATACAACAAAACATCTGGCATCATATTGATGTGCTGTCCTGGAGGATTTGGATTACCTGTGCAACCTCTGTAGGGTCCAGTTACACTGACCCAAGCCAAATGCAAAACTAGTAAAAAAAAAAAAGGTCAGAAAAGTTGAAGTGCGAAAAAATGGCTAACACAGAAAGTAACCCACTGCACCTATGGTGTCACAGCCACACGAGCAAATCACAAATTATAAATACACTGGAATAAACAAAGAGCAGGGTTATTAAGACAGAACATGACATTACAGCTACAATACAAGCTCAACACTGGATGATCAGCAGTGTCAAATTAAAAGCACTGGCGTTTCAGTGAACAGAAACCTGTCAACTTTTCACAATGCTTGTAGTGTCAAGCAAATGCAGTTAAATATAATTTAAGAAAGAACGTTACGAACAGTAATAAGAGTGACAGTATTACAAAGAGCACTTTTAAGCGGGCCAACCCCCGGGCTCATGGTAAAATGACTTAAGAGCCTGTGGCATAAGTAGTGTTTCAAAAAAATCTCACACTTTCCTTTGAAACAGGAAACATTAAAATTGCGGCTTTTATTATTCATTTAGTGTGATTTTCACCATCTGTCTCACCAGTATATCATTCGTCTTTTGGATTATGCCTTTGAATTATTGGCAGGAATAGTTGTTAATGGAGAAGAACAATTCCTCTCGCAGTCATGCAGTAGCTGTATAACGCAACATAAAGACTTCCACAAATTCACTCAAGGAGAGAAGAGAAGTTTCCCTGTTTCCCACCAGCTGTCAGACCACCTCTGTGCTAACATCAATAAAAACAATTCCCCAAAAAGCATTCAACCAAATATAATGTATCTTTGTTATGACTATTCATAAGCCATCGTTCTGTACACCTCACACTATAAACACCCTGCATTTCTAAATGTTTCTGCCGAAGCAGTCTGGGATGTGGAAACGTCATTATCTCATTCCAGAGTACATTCCAGCTAAAGGCCGGCAGGAAGTGTGCTGGAAAACCTCCTGTACCGAGTGTGAAGCAGACAAAAATCAATTTTCTCTAATGTCTTGTATTCAAGACTCGTGCCAGCTGGAACAGATTTTGCTTGGAAAGTGCAATTGTTCTTTTTTTTTCGTTTCTTTTGTTGCCTTTCTTGCCAACAGAAGAGGAGAGCGGGTAAGAAACAGAAAACTGAGTTCCACAGGAAGCCATTCTGTTGAAAAATGCAGCCTGAATTACATCATCATCATCATCAAGTGACACTAATGGTTTCCACTGTTTCCAGAAAATCTCAAAGCCGAAAGCTAGAAAGAGTACACACCGTGATCTGCTCTACGAAACCACATTTCATATTTAAAGAGATGCAGGAAAGAAAGTCTCCCTTGAGCCTGCTGATCATAATATCCATCCACACTGTGCATAAAAGTGGTGCCAAACCTTCTGCACCTTCACCCTAACTCTTTGAGCAGGTTTCCCAAAGAGAGGGAATAAGGCTAGTCCTAGACTGAAAAAAAGATGAATGAAAACCTCCACTTAAAAAAGTTCATCATCCGTGACCAAGGTTAATCTATATCTGAGAGCCCGAGCCTTTATCAATAAAAGTGGTCTAGATTTGGTAGTCAGTTATTTCTGTATTGTTGGCAGACAGGAAGAAAAGATGAGGAAGAAACAATACAACACAAAGTTGATGACATGCAACTAGGTATGACACATATATGGAAATGCATTTGCACACAGCACACACACACGCAACCCAACCAAATTTAAATCCGATAAAAGGCAACACACTTCCCAGTCACACGCACACCCATGTTCCCTTTGTCCAAGTGGAAGAGAGGTGTGCCCTGGGCCTGAAGAAAAAGTCTGATCATACTTTGTTAACACCCAGAAGAATGTGAACTCAGTTTCGCTTTCCAGTAACATCACATGACAGACTTTCATGACACGTTTGGATTTGTCCAATAATTTAAATTGGTCTTTCTTTTCCATATCCAGTCACTGGAAAAATGAAATAAACATTTATTTCCATGAACTTTTAGCCTTGTCCTCTACCTGCCCTACATTCTGTTAATGTGTCTTTTATCTTATGTGTAAATCCCCTGCATGACAGGACATGTTAAACTACAGATTCTTCTCACATTATGGGGTTAGAGGAATACACGAGAGACAGAGGAAGATTGCTTCCCAAGAAATTTAGATACAGCACAGTCTAGGAAGTGCGGTATTGGAGTTGGAAAAACTATGATGCTACTGCTCTAAAAAAAAAGAAGTTAAAACATAAAAAGACACAGCAGAGCTCTCCAAACACAGACTGAAATCAGCAGGAAGCCTAAAAGGACAGTATAATAGCAGGACTGCACATTTATCCAAATCTCTAAACTCTTTAACCTTCGCTGACCTCGCAGCAGGGTGTTAGCAGTGGGCAACACGCACACGGATGCAGCTTACATGAGAAATGCAGAGGAGGAAGAAGACCCCTGTGGTTTAAAAGCACTTTGTTCCCAGGGCTCCTTTGCTTCTGTGCTCTTTGCATCCAACCCACCCAGAGCCAGTTCACAGTGAGGAATGACAGAGGAAGTAGCAGACAGCAGAAATGAAGTCACACTTGAAGATAATACAGGAGCAGACAGATATTGGCTATCCTCTTTAGAGAAGAACGTGCAACAGACAGCAATGACCTGCAGAGCGTCTTTTGTTCAGGCCACAGCTAAATATTTACATCTGTGCATTTGTCCGGGAGGGAATGAATGCAGGCAAAGTGTGATAAATGTAAGGACGTCTCAGAAAGTCTCTTTTCTCAGACAGACACAAAAAACAGTATTCAGTGGATAATATGGCTCTCCATTAGTCACTGCAAAAAAAACACACACAGTTCAGTTGGACTGCCATTCCTACAGAGGACCAGTGTCCGTATAGAGCCGTCTCTCTTTCAAATGTGCCTCTATATAGTGAATGCCTTGTATACATATACCAGTCACAATATTTCTTTAGGACTTTTTTGACAGGATAGCACAGGGTGTAGTTATTATTGCTAATAGAGAGCGACTTGAATGAAACCCATGAAATGGCCTGGGGAGGACTTGAAACCAGGCACCTGCATTAGCCTTACTGCTCAGCTACAACATTAAACCTACCTGTCTAATACAGCTTTCTGTTGCCTAAACACACTAATGAATTGTGAAACCCCAGTTTTTCTACTGTAAAACATATTTTCACTGCACAGTTACAGCATCAACTGATATTATGCTGCTGTGATGACTAACCAGTGACTAACCAAGATATGTATCACATCCCCCACTTGCCTGGAGCTAAAGTCCAAAAAAAGAAAGTAAATCAGAATGAAAGTGGACATTGACATTTAGAACTTTACTGTAAATCAAAACAGATGGAGTACATTAAGATGGTGGAAAAAGCCTCCACTCCTGTAAATGCAAGTTAATGCAAATGTAAAAAATGCTTGATGTTTGTGTTATCAAATACACAGGATGTAGAAACTATTATGTAAAAAAGAAAAAAAGTCAGCCCTAACTGTGCTCAACTGGATTGTATAATATTTATATTCAACGGTAGAAGAAACAATACAGATATTAACTGACGGATACAGAGAGACTTACAGGTAAGCTAAGTGTGCATTCCTTCCTTGGGCTTTGTTAAACACAAAGAGTCTGTTTTTGTTCCACAGGGCAACAAGTAATTCCATTCTTAATGAATGTTTGGCATTGATAAGGCTTGCTTTTTGTTCCACCCCAGAAATGCACACACACATGCTTGTAGGTATGTATGGATAAGCCACGCATAGTACAAAAGGCCTGCTTAAGGTCATGCCAAAGGATGTTGGATAGAATTCCAGTCCAGTCTGACCTGGCCACTCCAAAACCTTTGGTTTGTTTGTTTCTTAAGCCATTTTTTAACGATCGTTGTCTTGCTGCATAAGCCAAGTGAGCTTTAGCATTACGGGACAAACGGATGGTCAGACAGGATTTTCTGGCAGAGAGCAGCTTTCACGGTTCCATCAATTATGGCAAGTCGTCAGGTTCTGAAGTAGCACAACAGCCCCAGACCGTCACACTACCACCACCATGTCTGACTGTTGGTACGATGCTCTTTTTATGAAATACTCTACACCAGATGTAACAGGACTCAACCCTTTCAAAAGGTTCAGCTTTTGTCTCGTCAGTTCACAGAATTTTTCTCCAAAAGTCTTTATCATCAAGACGGTTTTTGGCAAATGTGAGACGAAACTTTGTCCTGTTTTTGGTCAGCAGTGGTTTTCTCCTTGGAGCTCTCCCATGGATGCCATCTCTTTCTTATTGTTCAATCATGAGCTCTGACCTTAACTGAGACAAGTGAGGTTTGCAGTACTTTAGATCTTGTTTTGGGTTCTTTTGTGACCTCCTGTGTGAGTCGTCAACGTGCTCTTGGAGTGATTTTGGTAGACCGGTCACTCCAGGGAAGGTTCGATGCTGATCCATATTTTCTTAATTTGTGGATAATGGCTCTCGCTGTGGTTCACTGAAGTCCCAAAGAAATGGCTTTATAACACTTTACAGGCTGTCAAAGGCTCATCAGTTGTTCAGTTTATTTTGATCATGGCATGATCTGTTGCTTTTTAAGATCTTTTAGCCAAGTCACTTTGTCAGACAGGTTCTGCTTGAGCGATTTCTTGATTGAAGAGGTCTGGCAGTAATCAGATCTGGGTGTGGCAATTGCAACTGAACTCAGCATTCAAAATATTAGTCTTTAGTATCAGCTAAATATTGGTCTTAGCTGATATTTTTGTTTGCACTTATGCACTCTTTATCTATTGGCTAGTTCCAAAGAAATTTAGAGTGACATCATCACAACATACAGTGAGACATACAGTATCAGTCTTGGGCCTGAATCAACGAGCTCCAGCACGCTTTTGCCAGAAAAGCTCACTTGTACATGAATTCCTTCAAGCACAATGTTTAGGTTTTTCCCCACTTGATCACCAGGTAAGGCTTGGTAAAAGCACTGTCAGGTAAAGCAGTGTGATAACTAGTGGGAATATCTGATCACATCTTGCTTCCCACACTGACTTAGAGAAACACATTTATGCTCTAAGCTAAGGTGTTTATTTATGGCTCTGCATGCACGTGTGTGCATTTTATTGAGACCATGTGTGAGAGAGAGGAGATGCCTCTTTGAAACAGTTGTGCAAAAGAGGAAATAACTCAGCTCTGCACAAGAGACTGCTTTCCCACTGTTATCTTTGGCAGCTCTGACCGAACATCAGCGGAATAAGGCTGCTGCTGACCATAAAGTCAGATGTGCCAAAGAGGAAACAACCACAGATTTACACTTTTATCCATTTAAGAACGGTCTGTCACTGCCAAACACCCCAAGAAGGTCGGCAATGATCATCTGACAATGTTCATCTCACTCAAGTCGATCTTTTCCAAAAAATACCGCAAGGTCTGGTTTTAGTTTCCTTGCTTTGGCTGCAGCACATTGATGTACTCTGACTGGATATACAGGACTCCTGTGGTAGGTTACTGTATCCTAGTGTCATGCATAAAGATATTTCGGAAGACAAAACATTTTAAAGTTATGCTGTTATCTTCGTATTGTTACTCTACTCCACCTGCTTGCATTTTTAATTATTCCTAAAAAACAAAATCATCCATTTTCTTCTGCTTATCCAGTTCTTATCCAGGGCTGGAGCCTATCCCAGTTGGCATAGGGTGAAAGGCGCGGTTCACTCCGGACAGGTCGCCAGTCAGTTGCAGGGCCAACACAGAGAGACAAACAACCATCCCTTAATTTGCTTAAGGGCAATTTAGAATCACCAATTAACGGAACCGCACTGCTTGTCTTTGGATTGTGGGAGAAAGCTCGAGAACCAACAGAGAAAAAGCAAACTTGCAAACTAAAAGGCCTTGAACAGATGGTGGATTCAAACTCAGGACCTTCTTGGTCTGAGCCAATAGTGCTAAAAAAAACTAAACAAAAGCAGTTCAGTTAAATGGAAGGGGGTCACGCTCAGGAGTCAGACTTCCCCTACATGAACTCTGTGACACATTGGCTACCAGTCCAGGAAATATTATGCTTTTAAACCAATTTGTGCTGGGATGTCTTTCAGCATACTGTAATTATAAAGTGTGATTGGGCTCACAGAACATGCACAGATTAGAAGTTTATTTATGGCAAAAGTGACTGAATGACAGAGTTCTCATTCGTCTGCTGCAGTTTGAGTAGCTGCTGCTGCTATTCCAAGCACATCAGCATTTATCGTTTGGCTATATCTGATCGACCTTCAGCTTTCAAGCTGAACTGACTGTGAAACGACTTGTCAGAGTTTTGTTTACCTACAGAGATTATTATTTCTTACATCACTGGAGCCTGTCAGCAAACACTGATGACCTCAGTCAGGACAAAGTCATGAGTTGGTTTCACACGTGCGCTGCAAGGAGCTGCATGTGAGACTGTAAATCTTAAAACATAGATCAGGTTAACCTGTCCAAATCTTCACACGCAATATCCAAATAAGCCCATATTACAATAGAGCTGGTACAGGGTATGTGTAGAAAATTTACCACTGGATGGTTGTCTTGTGTCTTGCCTCCTGCACCCTCACCTAAAACAAGCGGCAGAGGATCCGTTATCATGCGCTAACATGTGAGAAAGCACCCACGGTTACCCACTCGGAAACTTGAATCAGTCATACTCTCCAAATTCCCAATGACCAGTCAACAAGCTGTTAAATAACTCTCTCACATGCAGACAAACAATCGCGTGTGTGTATGTGCGACGTAAAGATGGAAATGGAATCCGCTGAAGGCGCACCATAGACAAAGTGAGCTCACAGACCAGACAAATTTAGTTTGGGGTAAACATTTATGCATCTAATGAACACTGTTGAACAAATTCTGTCACTGTAATTCCAAATGGCCAGCGTTTTTCTTTCACTCCAAATTATAGCCATTATCTCCAAATGAAGCAACAGCAAAACCACAAGGCCAGATTTTTGTTGTTGTTGTTGTTGCTAATACCAGACTACCAAAGCATTGTCCTTATCCAAGACTACGGCGGCGGTCGAGAAAACAAGATTACAACACCTCACACGACTGCATTATTAAATCGTTGATTGCTGAAGTGCAGCAGGATATGAAGTGGAGGGAAAGTCCACTGGGTGAGACAGAATGAAGAGACAGGTTTACATTAACGCTCGGGGTGGTCTTACGCAAGAGCCTCGCTCATTGAGACAGCAAGAGAAACAAATCTGGGACAGACAGCGTGAGTACGCAAGTGAAGTGTTGTGGTTTCACCTATAAAGCTCAGTGCTGGAAAGATTTACGAATTATATTTTACAAATCAAATGTTAACATGTTGGTAATGAGGTAGTAAATACACAAGGACTTCTGACACAGCTGATGCTTCCAGTTCAGAGCTTAACATTTTACAATGAACAGATCAGCTAAGATCATTGCTTATCTGCTCCCATGTAGCTGACTTGTTGTGATGCGAGCATTCTGACTGCAGTAGGGTGACATAACATTTATGAAATTTAATTATATGACCGGCCCGAGTTAGACCTCAAAAATTGTCAGCAGTAATTATCGAACACTTTAAATTAACAAAGCCAGTTTTTATGTGATGTGGTTTCAGAAACTGTGGGAGAAAACTGTGCTTGGCTGCAGTCAAAGTGAAGCTTTAACTCTAATCTGGTTTTCTACACTCTAGTACAAAGTAGACTGCAAGTTGCAGTCACCATGAAACCTCTGGTTACGCTTGTTTCATATCGAGCTGAACCTTAATCTTCCTGCTCTCCAGGCCAGATCTCTCTGACAGAACCACCCTGTTCAGCTAGCTACATCTGTCTATGTGACATATGCACACACACACATACCCACCATATCCCTACACCCTCATACCAAAGCAATATATGACACGGTCTTCCTTCCTTCCTGCCTGTTTTAAGATCAATTGTCATTATAATTTGATGAATGTGGTTCAGCTGTTGTGATTTTTTTTCTTGCCACTTGTACGCGGTGGGCAAACCACTGAACAAATGGAAAGAACCACTCTTTTCGTGAAAGAGTGCATGCTTATGTGACTTTGTAGGGGTGGGATTTATGAATCCAAGAAACTGTGGGACTGCTGACATGGCAGATGGGAATATTTTCATTTGGTTGCAAGGAATTCCTCAGGGATTTCAGGCACGGATGCAGGCTGAAGAATGTAAAGATGGAAAACATGACTAGGGAATCCATCAGTGTCCAAGAAAGGGCAAAAGGTGTTCCGGTTTCTTTTCATGTCCCTCAAGACTGGCTTGTCAATCACACTTGTGGTTTCAGCACTGCAGGGGTGTACGGATTCAGCGAGGATTGGGGCTGGTGGGGCGCCAAACACACGGCAAGCCAGCGTCAACAACCTGATGGAAATGGTCAGATATGCATGTCTCTACAGACTGTAGCTGAGATTGGAGAGTAAGAACAAGGAAACATAAAAAAAAATCCAAAAAAATCTTAACTATGTGAATTGTGCTATTTACTAAAGGCACCGGAAATGTATATCGGTGGTCTAAAATTTTGACACATTTGGTGTGAGGGACAGCAGGATTGTGGGTGGAGGAAGAGCGTGAGGGCTGAGTAAGACATGAGAGTAAACAGGAAGGACAAACAGCCTATCAAAGTATAAACTAATAATCTGACGCAAAAGAAAACTACTGTTCATAAAACCAAGTGTGCACAATTAAAACCAAGGCAGAGAAAGTTGGGCCAAATCTGAACCAGCTGCTCAAGTGGACCCCAGATGTAAGACCGAGACATGCAAACACAAACACCTTCTATTCCAGTTTGAACAGGATGATTGTGAGACTGTTTCATTTGTCAGCCTACGGAAGCTGCCCTCTGTGTCTTTAAGATACTTTTCTGGGAAATTTTACCACAGTGGGTTTTTATACATGGTTATGTGTCTGTATGTGCTGCCATTAATCTGTCTCCATTTTTTTTGTCTTTCTTCCTCTGGGTGCACTCCATCCCTTTGGACCATCTTTCTTCCTCTATATTCCCCCTCTACTACAAACATCCGGCCATCAGTCATTGCCCCTGTATGTTTAGTCATCGATCATCCTTCCAGTCATGCTACATTCCCATCTTTTAACTAGAACCAAAGCAAAAACAGACTTAGGCAGCGTACTGAAACTCAGTCAGCGTTGCTGCTGCGCTGTTGCTGCGCTGTTGCTGCGCTGTTGCTGCGCTGTTGCTGCGCTGTTGCTGCGCTGTCACTGATTCATATCCACTCCGCACACTGCCAATATAGGAGGCTGGAGGAGAGAGTACAGTGAGGAAAAAGATGGATAAAGGTGAAGAAGAGGAGTGCAACCACAACAAGACGACTGGTGGGTGTGCACACAAAGATTTCCCAACTCTTTTCTCTCCCTTCCTGTCTTTTGGCTGCCACTTGGTTGAACCAGTTGGGCTGTTTATCGAAGGCATGGAGCCCCGCGACACCAGATAATTCCCACATTGTGTGTAGACGACAAACACGCACTTGTAGCTTAAATTTCTCTTTTTAACACAAGCATTAGTCTTGCCGACGTCAGAGGCGGCGATTTCTTTGGCTAGCTACGATCCAGAATTATAGACAGATAAACATCGGAAGACCGACTGCGTCGACAGTCTTGTGGAACAGGCTCTTAGGTTTCGATGCGAGTCCCCTCAACAGGATGTAAACAGTGAAGACTAGCCTTTAAATCCTATGGAAGTTCTTAAGTGGTTTATCCTGGCTTAAAAAATGTTTTCAAGTTGAGGAAAAAAAACATGTATGGCTATTTCAACTGCAGTGTATTAAAAAAATGCAAAACCGTGTATAAAACCTCCTGGCACACAGAAAGCCACCACGAAGTCAAATGTTTTATTTCTTTCTGTACAAAAAACACAATTTTAAGACCACTTTTATCATAATTAAAGTAGCTTGGAGACAAATGTTGATTTGAAGTGTGAGAAACCACTGACCCTTTAACCCTGCAGAAAATCACCTTGTCGTGTCACATTGTGGTGCCAGATTCTGTCTTTAATGTGCGTGTTTGTACAGCTACATGCGTCTGTCCAAACACATACAGTGCCCCAAGGTTTCATGTGTAGCTTTCTGTACAAAAAGTCTGGAAAACACAAATGCATTCCAGAAACTACACATAAGCGGTGAAGCTGGTTTCCCCCTTATGTGATTTAATGACTTCCTACATTGTGAACTCTCTTCAAAGTTAAACCAAAAGTCAGTCTGCGTGTTTGGTTAACAACTCCACCCCCCCAAGTAACTACCATAACACATAAAACTAGCAAACTGTGTTTTGATTCTGGAAGAGTCTAAAAAATACACCTCAAGTGAGGCAAAATATGTGTTTAAACTGCGGGGGATGCCGAAGGATAGACAAATACTTCTTGCTGGGAAAACGACTTGTAATACCAACATGAAGAAAGAAACCCAGGAACAAGACGACAACAATTACTTAATAGTTTTGAATTGAGTTTCAAGAGGCAGCATTTGCACAAACTCCCAGACCAAATGCTGATCTTAGTGGGACTGAATGATTACACAGAGAGCTTACTCACAATAAACCATGACACAGCATGAAAGACGTGAGAAGGTCTGATTTGTGCCACATTTTTCACTCTTCTCACTCATGACAGGAGTGACCCTCGACTCCGATGAGACCAACACATCTGCCACAAATCAGACTTTGTCAAAAGGATGTTTTCAGATGATTCACGTTGTCCGTGCTGACGCTGTTGATCGCCACATCTTTAAATCAACCGCCTATTAGACTTAGTCGCTCTATAAATGCAAAATTGAAACCTTAAAGTGGCGCTTTATAGTCATCCAGATTAAATGAGAATCTGCTAAAGCTCTCCCATGAATCACGACTTGCTCAATCACAGCTGCCCAGGCTCTGATCTGGGTAATTACTCTCTGGACCAAAATAAGCTGCAAGTCGCAGTCATTATGAAACTATGACTTTGATTGGCATTATTTTCCAAAGACAAAGAATTAATAATTACACTTTGGGGTTCTAGTTTATAGAAAAAGCCTGTTTGACTGTCACGTCCACTGAGCTGGAATTA
The DNA here is from genome assembly GCF_963576455.1 of Neolamprologus multifasciatus. NCBI lineage: Eukaryota > Metazoa > Chordata > Actinopteri > Cichliformes > Cichlidae > Neolamprologus > Neolamprologus multifasciatus. The sequence continues at coordinate 25,009,900 of NC_140443.1, read as the reverse complement.
AGATACAGCTTAATCAATGTGGGGGTTACAATAGTTAGTGCCTGTGTTTCTCTGCGTTTTATCAGGATTAGAGTTCAGTTTGTAACTCAGTCAAATTTATGTTTTAGACCTGAGACAGGAGGGCATTTAGAAAATGAAAGATGTCAGGAGAAGTGAGCTGGACCACGAAGAGATCTTAATGTGATCTTTTCTTTCTCCTGATATTTGTGTGTACAGTTGTACTGTATGTTAAACACAGTAATAAAGCAGAGTATCACGATATTTCATGTGGCAATATTGTATTGGTACAGGGACACAAAATATCAATATTTTATTAAATAAATTAAAATACTCTGGGAATACTACAAACAAGAGGGTTCATCTCATGCGCCACCATGCTACGTTAGCCGAGCAAACGTGTTAAATCGCCTCAATCGAAAATCGATAACGTTATATTATGGGATAAAATACATAACTGACAAAGTTTAAAATTGAGGACGTCGAGCTAAAATTAGCTGCCTTGCACCTGCTTGATTCGAATTGCGAATATTCAGGACTGCACTGCGGTTAAAGCATCCTCCTGTACAACATCCATTATGATCTCAGCAACCATGGAGACGCCTCTTAAAATGAAAGCCACTGAATTGTGAATTGGTTTTCTAAAAACAGTTTTCAGTGGGACATAGAAGTACTCTGACCCAAGGCTTGCGAGTCCTTTAAACTGCAGTTTGTCAACGGCACTTGTGTAATTCTTCATCCCTCACACTACAGAAAGGAAAATTGCATTAAAGCTTCTCAGGGTATGAGGCTGATAGTGTGTGAGCTTTAACGGGGTCTGTAGGCTATCCAGCTGATTTAATCAGAGTGTGTTTACTGATAATCTTATTTCATATAGGTCCCCCAGCACATGCACTCCGTGGATTCTCTGAATGTGTCCACGTGATGGGCCTATGTTCTCATGAACATGCCCAACTTCTGTGTGCTTGGCACGGTGGCAGAAAGAGGAATATGAGATGATGTGATCTGCCAACATGCTGGCCAGGAGGCAGACACACACGTGTGACACAAATGCAAATCCGATAAGAAGAATGAAAACCACACAGTACAGAAGCCATTCAAGTGCCTATCATTATCATTATCGCTACTGATTTCCATCCTTCTATGCTGCTCTGAAATAAAGAATCGGATCCTGCACGTTTGCAAACATCGAGTCTCGTGTAAGAGCAAAACAGAGCGGGAATACCAGATTTGTGAGCAGAGCAGCAGCTGCGATCTGTGCACAGTATGTTTCCAAGCAAACAAACAAAATGCTGCAAGAGCAGAAACGCTGCTTCTAAGTCGATGGATGTCAACAACTCTGTTCCTAAAACAAAAACAGGAACAGTATTACTGGCTACAACATTTCTGAACACAGCAAACATCTGCAGGTGGCAAATGGGGGCATCGCCTTTTTCGCATCATATGCAATGTCATATGTCTTTAATTTATGACAGCAGTGCGCTTTTTTAAAATCTGGAGTCATGTAAGGGCACCTATTCAAGGTGCACATGCAAAACAACTGAGGCGGGGTTGCCCTCTTTGTTCACCTGATGTCTTTCAATGCAATAAAAAGAGCACTTCATATCACTCTGCCACAAACTGCACTCCTCCTAAGTTGTAACAACAGTTTGTGAAGCTTCTGACAAGACCGGCCAGCTTTCTGCAGTTCACAGCCGACGCTACCTTTACATACCCAGGGGGAACTAAAATATTTATGTAAACTCACAGGGGTTACGAGATATTTTTATGGCCCTGCCAGTCTGCATGTTTTTTCTGTTAACACTTGCAGGTTAAAATAGTTTAACAGGTCAATATATAGCTAAGTGATTTCTTTCCGGTGAGGGTTTCCTGATCTAATCACTAACATCATTAGGAGTTTATCATCATGGCACCATCTGCTTCATCCTCAACCTGCTGCGGTCGAACCTTTCAGAGCAAAGAAAGTATTAGCAAAGCTGCTATATCACGCAGTACGTGCGCAACAACACATGTACCTATTACACTTTCAGGGCTAATCAAATATTCAAAACTGTATTCAAATCAAAATACTCACATTTATTGTTCTAAACAACACTGCATAACATCGCTATGTTAGTGACATCTGTCCAACTGCCAGTCAACACAAAAGTCTACTCCACCAATCACATTTCAGACAGTGCTGAGCTACTGGGATTTTCCCACTCATCTCTAGGGTTTACAGAGATTGGTCCAAAAACAAAAGCTATCGAGTGAGCGGCAGTTCTCTAGGCGAAAAGGCCTCGCTGAGGTCAGAGGTCAGAAGAGAGTCGAAGGAATGCTTCCAGCTGATAGGAAGGCAGGAATAACTCGAATAACCAGATGCAGAAGAACATCTCTGAATGCACAACATGTTTAACTTTGAAGCCGACAGCAGCAGCAGACCACACCGGGTGCCACTCCTGTTAGTTTAGAACAGGAAACGGTGGATACAGCTGACACGGGCTCACCAATTTGACATCAGAGGATTAAAAAACGTTGCCTGATGTGATGAGTCTCAATTTCCGCTGTAACCTTCAGATGCTCAGGTCAGAACTGGGCTTGAATAATATTCATTGTGGCTTTTATTGTATGAAAGGATCAGGGCAGGGTGGTGTAATAAATATTTTGTCAAACTTTGTACCCCTTAGTACCAACTGAACATCACTTAAACACTACAGCTTACCTGAATATTGTTGCTGACCATCGGTTAATGACTGCAGTGTGCTCATCCTCTGGTGGCTGCCTAACTCTAGAGTAGATACATGTTCTGGACGCAGTGTATTAATAAAGTATCACAAGAAGAAGGAAAAGTATTTATTGCCGCCCTGATATTCCTTCATACCTTTATCACAGTGGCAAAGATAACATAAACTGAAGCAGATTTAGCAGTTTTTAATATTTTTTGCATTTGACTCCATTGTACAGATTAAAATAGTGCTTTAGCTTTAACGTATGCTCACAGATTAGTGACAGGGGATATTTAAAATACATAAATTCCCAACACGTAGGACCAAGTCCAGCATTAGTAACTGCATGACCTTCCTATACCTTGTAAAAGACAAACTACCATCTTGGAGGGAAAATCCCTTTTATTATAGCTCAAATGCAACAGATTTGGTTGCAAACACTGCTGGAAAAGAAAAACGTTTCGATTTTAATATGAATGGAGAGTATGTGTATAATAGAATAGTGATTCAGGCCAGCCAGGCTGTTTCCTTTCTTCCTCTGCTCATCTCCCATGTACACGGATGCATTAGAGAAAGTGTTTGGGAACGAATGTCTAGACATCAGCTACTTAATGCAAGCGGTCTGGAGCCTTTTTAAACATTTTGCCAAAAACAGTTGTAAAGAGGCTTTATTTCTGATGGTTCAAACGGTCACGGTGACTCTCAAAGATGTTTTTCTCCAAAATAGGTTACAAGCAGTTAGACAGGGTCATTTTGGGCTTAGAACTAAAAACAGGTACAAGCCTGGGACATTTTCCAGACAACATCACATCTGCACATGTGCAGTTTATCAGTGAGAACCTACTTTGTCGACATGTAATCTTATTCAGCACTTTAATGCATTTTCTCATCCAGTCTGAAATCATCTAGGCTGTTAGTCACCATGTGATGCAAATAACGCAACTGTTTTTTCTACTACACACCTGCCCGCTGGCACACTCTTCAAACAACTGCTGAGTATTTTCCCATTGATGGGGACAGATATGAATCTCTCCCGCCATCACGCATGATACCGAGATGAGAAGGGTATTGTCTACACCTGCCAATGCCTACTGGTCACTCTTGGCAACAGCAGAGCTATTTTCCCGCCTCTGACTAGCAAAGACAGCATGACGCATATTTACACATTTCACAGGCTCTTAACAATAAGCACCCAGTATCTCAAATAGACAGCAAAGTCAAGATGTGTCAGAAAAAAACGAGAGAGAGAGAGAGAGAGAGGATTAGAGGTAATGGTGATGTAGGTAAGGAATAAAAATCCAGACAGTTAAAGAAACCAGGGCACCAGACAGACAACTAGAGCATCAAAAAGCACTTTAATCTGCCAATAAATGGAGACATGCTTTTAAAAATAATTGTAGGAAATCACACATAAGAGCAGCTAAAAGCCTCTTTTTATACAGACACATCAAATCTTTTATCAAATCCACTTCACCATCAGGATATATAAACCTGAGATATTTTTGAACTTCCACGATTTTGCAATTTATTATCATGTGGGCTCTCTCTATACAGATTTACAATAACATTCATTTCTGAATAAGAGTCCTCCAGCTCTAAACGGCCAGACATATAATAACATAATGGCCATGGAGCTTAAAGCAAACATTCACACCCTTTTTCTCAGACTATGGGGTTTTCATGTTGTCTCAAAAGCACACTTTCTTACTACCCATGTTAACTCTGAAACACTCAAAACTGTAGATAATATCAACTTAACCAACTATAGAGCAGAAATAACACTGTTTAAAGCTTTCACATGTTCATAAAAAACTAGGGTATTTGTGTCTGACTTTGTGATTTTGGTGCCTTTTAGATCATTTTTTATTGCAACGATCAGAAAAATAATATGACTCAGTGTGCAATTAATTTAAATAACAGATCCATAGAGTATGTGCATGCACTTTGTTCACCAAGTCACAAAGAGTGCAAGTTTTAACTGATGAAACTCAACCCTCTCATCTCAATGTCGACTCTTGTGGATCCAAAATACCAGGATGTCAGTGACTGTAACATGTAAACTCAAGGCTTTGAAAGAATACACCACAAACCGATGGCTAGCCAAAGAATGACGTGCAAGACCACGAGAAGCCATCACCAAAATTAAGTTCTGAACATGCAACACTGCTGTTGAAATATGGTTAAGAATGTGTGTAACAGCTGTTACGCTGGGATATGACATGCAGCTACCTGAAAGCTGAAGAGAGTATTTAAATATGAGGTAAACTGGCACGCAGGTTTGGCAACAGTCTGTAGCACAATCCCTCCAGTCTTATGGATAAATTATTTTACATGGACCCTAGTTTTGTTTTAAACATTATAGACTGAGCAGCTTTGACGAGGATTTGGTTTTTCCCTGTCCTAAAAATATTTTGTGTTTTGTGTAATAAAATATAAAGTTTCGGTCTGTGCGACACATTTTCAAAAAGAACATTCGATCTGCTGCGTCCACTTTTCAAATGCCATTGACTCCCTCTCTCAACCTGTCTGGACAGCTTGATGCTGAGTATACGCTGTGCGTGGGATAGAAGTCAAACCGAGGGAGGCAGACGGGTGCAGTCGCTTCTCAGTACACGATGGCCTAAAACGTCCATTGCTGGAGTCAACAAACACTAGTCCATATTCAGTATTCTCATTTTGATTTACAGTTTACAAATGACACAGACAGACTTCCTGTGAGCTTAATATTATTCCTAAATGCGCTCTGACACTGGATTTAGGCATCCAACAGCAATTCCACTGTAATAAACTCAAGTACACCACTAATATTTGGTTGTTTTTTTTTTACTTTCACACACTTCTTTGATAGCAAAAATTCTCTGTGACTGAAAATCCAAATGAAGATGACGTCTTTCACGGTGCCCACTCGCCTCGTCCATTCTTAAATTTTCCGTCCTCATTTCTCCCAGATCTCAGCTGTCTGGCTTGCAGCAGCTGTTGCTAGGCAACAGCTAACACCCACCCATTTGAATATTAACACTTATATCACAACAACACTGTCAGAACAGTAAAATAGAGGACAAAATGTATGTTGTAAAAAGATCGAGTTATGCATCCTTTTTGCGACTGAACGTGTAAAACAAGTCATTTTGGCTGTTTCGAAACATTTATGTTTATGTCACTTGGTTTTAGCAACTGAACATCTGAATCAAATGAAACCACAAGCACAAGATGATGCTTCTCAGCTGTAGCAGGTTCTAAACTGTTCACCTCTAAGCTCATCAGCGTTTTTCTTTTTTAACACCGGCATGTTTTTCTGAATGTTCTAACCTGCGATACAGTGACAACAAACACTTGGCAGTGGAGCTTTTGAACACCCAAGTCACATTTAGATCTTTTTCTATTCTTTTTCTGCGCTGTGTTCTCTGACTCACAGATAATAAATCTGTTTCAGTGACACTGAAAACCTGTGCAGGCCTACTTTTTTCTCCCCAATTAACCAATAAAAGAATCAGTAGTGGTGCTGGGATTAGAAATACTGAAACGACGGCAAACAAACGTGTAACAGGGCCGTGGCTCCAGGAAATCTGATTTAAATCAATCATTGCCACCAACTATAGGCAGATTTACACGCCACACGTGCTTTGTTGAAGAATGAATGAAAGAGCAGGTGAATAGGAGGCAGGGCACTGGTGATGAGTTCAGTATACAGAGAGAGGCTGAACAAAAATATGTGTTACAGATACACCGACACGAATACCTTTCCAAATTCTTTCATTCTCACTCAGTGATGCTTACACAGAGACAGCGCTGGCGCAAGTTAAGACCTGCAGTGAGAGGGTGTGTGTTATAGGCCTGTGTGTGGGAAGATAGACAGGATTGCTCTGTTTCTACAGAATGACCCAACAAGGAGGGGGAGACAGACAGCTGGATCACAACACGCTTCAATATAATGGAAATTTCTGCAGTGATGATCTTTAATTGGATGGCTTAGTCACGCAACTCTGACCTGTCACTTTATTTTTCAAACAAATCAGTCTTTAGGATTAAGTTATGACACACTCAGTGAAACACCAGCACACATACATTGTTTTCATTCAAAACTTCTTACAGCAACACTGTCTCAACCTTGATGTCCTCATGATGAGCGTCTCTCCCTCTCACTGTCACTCGGGTCACCCTCACTTTCACTGTTAGTTTTGTCACATGAATTTGCCCTTTGGGCACTGCTGCCCTTATCCAGTAGTTCTTTTAGTATATGTTGCATCATTGTTATATAAAACTGAGCTCCACATGTGACTTAACTAACCGTGCTGAGTACAGCTGAAATTATCCTGATGAATGGATAATGAGAACAGGGACATGAAAGTGAAGGCATCCTATGGTCCAAACAGCACTTACAAAATAATTATCCCCATCTTCTTTATTACAATTACAGTCATACACATGACGTGTGTCCTATGATCTAAGGAAACAGCAGGTCTGGAACTCGTCCAGTGAACCGGGAGAGAGAGAAGGGGAAGTTTCTGAGTCTGTTCTGCTTCTCTTTCTCTTCCTGGCATTCTCTCTCAGCCATCTATCATCCATAAAACAGCGTGAGATTTATGGAGCCAACTGGATGTCCGTCTCCCCTCGCCCTCTTTCTTACATTTCCCTGCCTGCCTTCTCATTTGATTTACTAACTATTATTCTGAGGACATATACAACAGTGAAGAAACCAGATGAGCTGACTGTGAGAGGGAGACACAGGGGAAGAGCAAGAGGGAAGCAACAAAATGACAAACATAGAGAACTGCAACTAAACACGCAACCAATGCTGACATGGAGATACAGAGGGGATGACTTAACAACCGATTCATGGCATTTTTTATTTCTCTACAAACTAAATAATTCATAATTTGGTCCTTTAAGTTGAAAACACTAAGTAGAAGGCATGCCCACATATCTGCAATGCCTCTAACTGGCATATTTAACAGGGGATTCCTGGCCTACATGTTGCTTGCTTTCTTTTATTCTTCCCCACTGGCCTGTACAGGAGTGCAGCCAGATTGGCACGTGGACCTAGTGAGGCTACAAACCTCCAGCAGATAGGCACAGCTGGCTTTATGCCCAGGATACAAACTCCCTTCTTGCAGAGAGCGTGTACTCCACTCCCTGCTGCTTCTTTGCAAGCCAGGGCCACTATTGTTGGTGCTGCTGCAGCTGCTGCAAGGGTCTCTCCTCTCCACTGTGCAAACGGACACACATTAGAGACTGCATGCCCTTCTGTATGACTAAAGAAAAGACTGCACCCAAACTGTACTTCAGTGATCCCCTTATACCCTCAAAATGTATGTGTGCCCCTTGTAAGAAGGTTAAGGGAATGATGTGATCACTAGAAAACCACTTGTAATTTTACATTTCAGCAATATGGATCCTCATTGTGCGTGGCAGTGGGTGTCCCTCCTCTCATCATTTGCACTGGGTTGATTCACAGCCCATGTTAAAAAAAATTAATTAATTTAAAAAAATCACACCATTACACATCCAGCTGATGTATCACAAAGATGCCATATGAAAATTACAATCAATGAATAAAAATGCAATAAAGAAAATATGGATAGAGAATCGCCATCCGGCTCTTTCAACGTCCTTTCATTTTACCCTGTTGATCCCACTGTTACATTCCGCATGGGCGAAGCGTGCTATCCCCCCTTCAGAAAAAAGAAATCCCGTAGCCTAAAAAAAGGTGTGCCATTTTTTGCGCAAAGCTACTATGTGCCCGAGAGGAGCTCCTACCTGAATCGGGGCGAATCTTTTATACATTCTTCAAAGTCCACAGTCATTTTTGCGTTTTCTCGTTAATTCCCACGTCAGGCTGCCAATGTCATTGCCCCCAACGGGATGTAGCTTGAACCGTGTGGATGATGACTGGTATCCCCTTGACGCGCAGCAGTCTGTCGCCCCTCTTCTGGTGGCACGGTGACACAAAATGCGAGCCGAGTGCGCGGCACGCAGATTACTACTACACTACTGCCGCTGCTGCCCAGACAGGCGGGAGGCGTAGCTGCACCTTGAGCACCGGAGAAGGGGAGAAGAGCGCCGAGCAGACACAAGCTTCCGTAACAACCCAGGAGGAGCACAAGGAATCATGGGAGATAGATAGATAGATAGATAGATAGATAGATAGATAGATAGATAGATAGATAGATAGATAGATAGATAGATAGATAGATAGATAGATAGATAGATAGATAGATAGATAGATAGATATTAAATACCTCATAGTACCATTTTATCCTAACAGAGCACTTTGCTTTCAAACTGCATGCTTATTTGTGGTTGTAGCAGTTTTTTAAAGTAGAATGGGAGGCAGAGCCTTCAGCTTCCAGGCCCCTCTCCTGTGGATTCTCCTAGTTGGGATTCAGGAGACAGGTAATCTCTGTGATATTAAGATTAGTCTTAAAACTTCCCTTTTTGTATTAAACTTTTAGCTCGGACTGTATGTGAACTCTGAACCTTGCATATGCTGCAATAGACTGTAGCAGCCGGTGGGGGCTTCCCATGATGCTTTGAAAGTTTTTTCTTCATGTTTTCATTCTCTGTATTTATACATCAATTTGTGTTTGATCATTAAAGTGTCTCTCTTTCTTTCTCTGTGCTCTTAGGTTGGTTGTTGGTTCTCCAGGAGGTTTCTTCCTGTTAAAAGTGAATTTTTCCTTCGCGTATGCCCATGATTGTTGGGATTTGTCTATATTATTGTAGAGTCTTTACTTTACAGCGCAAATCACCTTAAGGCAACTGCTGTTGTGAATTTGCGCTATACAAATAAAACCGAATTGAACTGAATTAAAAGCTACTGTGGGTGTAATGTGTAGGTGGTCCTGTACGTTTGTCTATATAGTGTTTGTAAACACAAAAACTGGCTTAAGCATGTGCTATTTCCCTCATGATTAGCATCAGCTTAAACGTCATCTATGTGGAAAATGTGTAGGTTTGTGTATTCTCTGGGGGGCACAGAGAATAATATTAACACTTAACACAAAAAATAATATTGTAGATTTGATATAACTTATGGCAAACCTATCTTAAACATTAAACTTTTTTCTTTTTTTGCTTGACTCGTCTGCTTATCCCTCCGCCCTGAACCGCTTGCTCTTGTTAGCGGTACATTGACTACTTGCTGTCGACCAATCCTAAACGTGTGTACAGTATCTGGCTTCAATGACTGGAGCAAGAAGGCTCTGCGGCTGGAGCGACGCAATCAAAATGCGACGTACTACAATATGGAAGGAGGCAAACATCCAGAAATGTTGCTGTGTAGTAACGTGCACTGAACATAGGTGTCACAGCTTGGATAGCGTCATACAGTGCACGTGCCGTCTCACTGCTAGTTATCACGCGGCGCTTGTAACAGCTCTTTTGTCGGGTCTGCATTGTACTACAGCCTCGTGACACAGTAACGTGCGCTCTCATATGTCAACAGAAGAATTCTAACAGCCGTTGTCTCCAGTGTACTTCCGGACTACACTTCAGAGGGTTCTCGGTGGTACTTGGAGGTGAGGGGTCGTGTCTGGCTAGCACAGGAACGTTTCACCAGAGGTTCAGTCTGCAGGGACAACAGTCACAGCTGGATCCATGAAATGATTCTGCATTGCAGTTTTTCTACTCTCGTAAACGAGGAACATGCACAGTGACATTTCGAGTTAACATGCACAACCGGGCTCGTTACCTCATATTTTTTCAGTACATCGGAACAAAATACCGGTAGGTTACAGGGCACACTGAGATGTTATATTTTATTATCATTATTATTGAATATACCAATACTGTTATCATTATTGCAGTGGAGCAGTGAAAGTCCCTCCACATCAGCTGGGGAAGAAAGGGGTCCAGGACCACTTGGAGGTATGTTTTAACTCACTTAAAGCTAAGTGACAAGTTGCCTTTGAGCTGCTAGTATTAAATGTAGTTAGGCTTAAAAAGCTGTGTCATGATTTTATGAGTCTGCTTAGCTTAGTAATTCAGTATAGGCCTTAAATCCTCTAGGTCTCTGATCCACTCATCAAAAGCAGCGTCATATGGTGTAATGCATAAGCATTTAATTAATCTCTGACTTGGATCCTTTTTTCTGGGCTTGTTTGTCGTATATATATAAAAAAAACTTTACAATCTCAACTTTATGCTGATGCCTTTTGAAAATCTAAAAAGTGAGAATGATCAGACTGCTGTCTGGTGATTAAAGGCAGTTTCAATAAATGATTCAAAGGCAGCAAGGATCCACATGAGAAAATGGGACTAATGTTAAGGGCCACACCAGTAAGCTTATAAAGAAATAAAACTAACTCTCTGAGGTCTAAGTCATGGACTGGTCCTTTTCTACTCTACCTGAGCAGTCAAAGCACTTTATACAACACGCCTCATTCTCCCTTTCACACCCTTTCTATGTCACACTCTGATGGATGCATCTAAGAGCAACTTAGGGTTAGTATCTTGCAAAAGGTAAGGCAATTGGTAGATTGGTAGATGACCCGCTCTACCTCCTGAGCTACATCCACCCCTTGGGATCATAAGCGCAAATCCCAAATATCTTTAGATATGATCTAAAATGTAACATTAAATGTGATTTAGAAAATTTTTGCTTTTGCATGTGTTATTTTTCATAGTTATCACATCATAAAATATCTAAATAGCTTCTGTGTTATTTACAGTAAGATGCGTTCACAACAGAAACACTGTTAATTTGTTGGCTTTAATCTGTTTTTGTGGTGTAGGACTTATATGCATCAAACTGTCAATAAAATCCACATAACTGCACTGTTAGGAATAAAACCTGGCATACAGTTTGAAGTCTGTACGTTCTGCTCTTTCCAAACATGGACTAAGCGAGGCTCCATCGTGCTTCTAAGTTGTCAAAAATCAGTCATTTGTTTTGGGCGTACCAACACGCCCATTGACTCCAGAGGGTGAATAATGAAGTTCAGCTTATTGGTGTGGCACTCCACACCTGGGTTGAGCACTACAATCACCAAACTTATGATATGACGCATAAACAAGGTTCCTGTTTCACATCCAGCTGCTTTGTTGATTGTTGCATGTCTTTCTTGATCACTGTCTGTTCCTTGTTTTCTTGTCAGCTCTCTACTGTCTACTGTTTCTAATAAAGGCATAAAAAGCCCAAAAATAAGCACAGAGAGAAGGAAACACAGCTTACAGGGCAAAAAAAGATCAGTCTTTCTTGTCACATCATGCCTCTGTTCACAGCTCTGTTTGATAACTATTTGAGGCAGACAAGGCTGTGAGTGGCTTCAGAAGTTTATTTGTTTTCCAGTCTATCAACCCAAAGCTATTTATATCTAAAAAGATCTTTTTGTCTTTGTGTAGGATGCAATCCAGCGACTGAGGCCAGTCAACCCTGTATCCCTGTCAGTTTCCAGCAGGACGGACACGGGTGTCCACGCCCTCTCTAACTCTGCACACTTTGACCTGCAACGCAAGAATGACAAGCTGCCGTTCACTGAAGATGTTCTTGTTCAGGCGCTCAATTTCCACCTCGGGACAGAACAAATCAGGTGAGTAAAGGGTCATGAAAGTCTTGGTGAGTGCATGAGTGCTTTTATGACTTTGTAAGTCTCTGAGTTATGTAATTAAGCCACTTAAGCCAAATAAAAACACATTTCTCTGTCTCTGAGGAAACTAAAGTAGTTTCCTTTAGCACTACTTGAACTTGCCCCCCCCAAGAAATTGACCTAAATGTAACTTTTTTTAATCCTCTTACACTGAGTGAATACAGTTTAGTCAGCTGGTGAAGCAGCTGCCTCGTGTTTTCTCTGATAGATGGTGTTGCCATCTTGTTACAACTGACCTGTCAAGTAGCTTGAAAAACAGTGTACAAGTGCCAGTGTGCTCTCTGTTGTTGGCAATAGGTGGTCAAACCAAGCAGGATTTTTATTCATTAACTGCACTGTACTTTTTAATAAATAGAAACCATTCCTGACATTATTTTTGCCTGATCAAAATAGTTTTCAAAAAGCTATTATGAATTTTTATAATTGGCACAATTTAACCTGATTGACTGCTCCATAAATAACACCAATGAGAAATAAAAATAGAAATGTTTACTATGGAGATACACAGGATATGGTCAAACATATGCAGACGTACATTCACTGGTTGTTTCATTAGGTACACCTTGCTAGTACCAGGTTAGAGTCCGTTTTGCCTTCAGAACTGCTTTAATTCTTCAAGCATAGATTCAACAAGGTGCTGCAAACATTTTGGTCCATATTGATATGTAAACATCACACAGTTGTTGCAGTTTATCAGTTGCACATCCATGATGAGAGTTTCTCAGTCCATCACATCCCGAAGGTGCTCTTTTGGATGGAGATCTGTGGACTGCGGGGCTTATTTGAGTACAGTGAACACATTGTCATGCTAAAGAAACCAGTTTGTGATGGTTTGAGGTTTGTGCCATCTGAAGAAGAGTTCACTGTGGACATGAAAGCATAAAAGCAACGATACTCAGGTTGGCTGTGGTGTTTAAATGGTATTAAAAGTCTGGTATTAAAAGTGGCACCAACAACCATACTACCTTCAAAGTCACTTAAATCACTTACCCTCCCAATTATGATGCTTGAACTTTAAAAGGTCATCTCAACCATGTCTGTGTGCCTTTTGCTGCCATTTGATTGGCTGATTAGATATTTATGATAACGAGCAGGGAGCAGCAGTACCTGTTGAGCGTAGATACACAGATACAAATCCGGAGGGGCATACAGTGGTAAATAAATCCCAGAAAGAAGTATGACTGACTTAAACATCTGCCTCAACACATGGGATATACATAGCTGTGGTGAAATGCCATAAGTTCACCTGTTGAATATGTGTGGCATCTTTAAATACTGCTGCAAACGAGTATCTGCCGACTCCTTTTTTCCTGTGTTTTCTTCATCTCCTCCCCTTGTAATCCCTTCATTACATACATTTACATTATTCAAAGCCATAGTTTGTTTAAGGCTGTTTTGGTTTAGGCTGCTGTGGCATTGTGTTACTTAGTCAGGATTGGAGAGAAGAAGTACAGAACAAAGCAACAGATAAAGAGATGGTATTGGGTAAATGCAGTCAGTGCCAGTGAGAGAGGGTGTGGAAAGACGAGTCTGAATAAAGAGAGAGTGAGTTTGAACAGCGCACGCTGGGAGAAAGAAAGAGGGGAGAGAGAAACTGCTAATCCCCAAACCTGCAGAGAGAAGGTTAGAAAGGATTATCCCTGCTCTGTTTTTTGGTGTATAGCATCTGTTTAGCACGCACATGCACACATGTGGATACACACTGCATCGTTTGTCACTCTATATACACTTTTTGTTTTCAGCTGACACTTAAAATGTAAAAGTGTTTCATGCACAAACACACTTCATATGTTTTAGATAGAACATTTTACTGTTGATGTGAAAGAAAAGCAGTTTGGGATGTCAGATCTGACATCCCAAACTATCTTTTCCCATCTTGCACAGCGGGAAGAGCTTTTGTTACAGCTACAATGACAATACGGCTCGTCTGCTGCTTCCAGAGACAGAGAGCCAAGGCGAGATTTGAGCACAGCCTGCACACTGTAAAAAATCTCTCTTCTCCTTCAGCTTCATTTGTCTTCTGAGCTGCTGTGAAAATTGGCCTCAATTAGCCTAAAACGAACGGCTCTTTTCACATAAAAGGAAACTGCTGAATAGCAAAATAGTGCCATGCTAAACAATGCCCCAGTTCCCAAATATGTGACGCCATGCTTTGTACACTGCTAATGAAAATTTTACGTGCGTGTCTGTGTGTGTGTGGTTTGGAGGCCATCGAAAGGCTGTCACTTCACATTGGTGCGGTCGCTGAAGGCAGATGCAAGGGTTTCCTCTGCCATGTGTCACACCCAATCTCCTCCCCTGGAAACCTAACCTAGTTTCCCCGGTTGCGCACAAACACACGCTTACATAGACACAATACACATGTGCAGATACCAATTGCCGTCGCACACATTCTCAAGCACATGCGTGACTGAATGCGTACTCTGCGTGCTGGCACAAACATGTGATCAAACACTATAGGGTGCTAATGTGCTTTGTGCAGTCCTTTTTACACTGATGCAGGTGAATGCAGCTCTTTGTTCTTGAAGGTTACAGAGACATGAATTAAGGAACCTCATCTGTCACAGTATTGTAATTATAAACTCAAGTGTTTTATTATTAAAAGGGGTCAAGGGGGTCACCACAGAGGGTAGCTCCACATATTTGATTTGGCAGGTTTGTATGCCAGATGCCCTCCTTGATATAAGCCCAGAGGGATCTGTGTCACCAGGATTGAACCAGGCAAATGTGTAAACCTTGTACAATATGGAGCCATTTATTTTATTGTCATTATTAGTGTAAATTATTACATCTTTGCCTTCTTATATGTTGTGGAACAAGATGAATTAACATGAATTAGAATACATTTGTTGTGCGGTGCTTTCGGTACATGAACAAAAGCTTGCAAGACGAACATTGACATCAGCTTTAGGTGTTATTTGGTTTTACATCTAAACCGCAAATATTAGCACGCTGAACCGCTGTAACAGCTATAAATACTCATTGGGCACTTTGTTAGCCACACCTGTTTAGTTGCTTGTTTAATCAGTAACTGGAATAAACAATTAATCATATAAAGTGCTGTGAAAAAGTATTTGCCCTGGGATTTGCTAATTTTGCAATCAATCAATTTTTTATTTATCAAATAAATTAAAATATTAGACAAAGATAACAGAGTAAACACAAAATGCAGTTTTTAGATGATGACCCTCGTTTGTTAATTTTTTTTTAAAAATGGCCCTATGTGGGGAAAAATTGGTTCCTAAACATAATAACTGGTTGGCTGGGAAGGTTCACCACTGTTCCAAGTTGTTCCCATTTCTGGATAATGGCTCTCGCCGTGGTTTGCTGGACTTGTTTCTGCATAGAGCCAGGTAGCTTTGGATAGCTTTTTTCCCTCAATAAATGAAATCATCATTTAAAAACTGCATTTACTCAGGTTAGCTTTGTCAAATAATAAAAGCTGTTTGATGATCTGAAACTTGTAAGTGTGACAAATCAGGAAGCAAGCATGAAATCAGGAACAAGGAGAAGTCGTTTTTCACAGCGCTGCTGACATTGTGAAGTTCAAACAGCATCAGAATGAAGAAGCTCTAAAGAAAAAAGTGGGTCCACCTTGATGCTCGCAAGGTGTACTTAATAAATAATAATAAAAAAATAATAAAATGGCCAGTGGTTGCGAGTTAAGTGTTACGCCTCTTAAATGGTAAAACGCTTTTTGAGTATGTTTCAGTGCAGATTATAAGCTTGGCTATTGATTAAATTTTAATAGTATGCATAGCAGCTGTTGTTATAACTGACTGTAATACTGTGATGAGACAAAGGTGGAAAGATTTGCCCTGCATTGCATTAAATCGATAGTAATAGTGAATTTCTGTGCAATCTGACAATAAATTTGTGATCTTAATCAAAAATGATTCAGATATTTTCATTACTGCTGTTGCATCGATCAGACAGCTTGAAACTATTAAAAGGGGGGGAAAAAAATCCCCTTTTTGTTCAAACTCTCTGTAAATCTCAGTTTGGTTCATCGTTCTAGTAATGACACTGCACGCAGCAGAGTAATTAAATTGTACGTGCAGAACCTGTAGCCAGAAATGCCAGTGTCATTCTTCAGTCTACTTTAAGACGTCTCGCAGAATCAGGAATCGATCCAGTCTGTTACTTATTACATCAGTCCCTGCCTCTGCGCGCAAAAACACACGAACTGTCTGGTGTTATCCTGCTGGAATCGCATCAGAGAGGCTCAGCCTGAGATTCTGCTCTGATGTTAACTGTGTTAAAATAAGCTCTGGCTTTTCAGTGCTCTTGGCAGCCTTTTTAGGACTCTGTTGGTGTGTCTTTGTGTTAAAAGCTACAATGCTGGCACTTTGGAGCATGGCTTGTACACAGTTTTTCTAGCTGGGAATACACAAAGGAGCATTGACACCATCTTTGCTATGGGACTGCCTCTACAAAGAAAGAATCAGAGATAGTTTTGTTCTCACTGAACAGCCAGACTGAATGTTTAAAGATCACCTCCAGGCTTCAGTGCAGATGTATAAGAATATTTATGAATGTGCAGGTTTCAAGTTTCTTCATCCTAAATCCTAGGTTTCACTTCTCTTTGTCCATTTTATTTCAGGATCACCCGTGCCCACCGTGTTCCTCATGACTTCCATGCCCGTTTCCGTGCCCAGTCTCGGACCTACGTCTACCGAATAGCGTTGGGAATCTCCCACCACTCTCTCCTTCCCCTCACAGACTGGGATCTGTGCTGGAGCCTCCGCAACACGTGAGTTATCCCAGTTTATGCACCACCCCTCCCTTTTCTCAGTCATGTCTTTTTCTTTTTCATGTGTTAGTGTGCATGCGCATGATGCCTTAAAAAAATAAATAAATAAGGGCTCAGTCTGAAGCTGAATCTGACTGTGTATATGTGTAAAAGCAGAGACACACTCTTTCTGTGTAATCGAGACTCAGACCAGAAAAATGGCACATTGAACACATGAATAGTCCACATGCACCAGGAGGTGCACATTAGAGACAGCCAAACTAAGTGTTTTATCTGAGCTGATGCGCAAAATACAAACAAAGGAGGAGGAAGGAGAGGAGAGAGGATGCATAGAGTGTAAAAAGTAGGAAAGAGATTAAATGGCGTGGGCTTCGAAGCTTACACAAGGTTCTTGTAGCTGTGATTGGAAAAACTGGCCACAAAGAGAAACATTTTAGTTTGTGTTTGAGCGTTTGTATCTTTTTTTCTCCTCACTTTTTTGGGGAAAAGTAGGGCAAGATAAGCTGCGGGCTTTTATGCGTGCAGAACAACACCCACGCATTTCACCCTTTCTTTCCCTTCTTTTCTGCTTCTGTCCATTTTTTTTCTTCAATCTCTTTCTTTTTCTCCTTCCTTTCTTCACTAACTTCTTTCTCTGGATCTTCTGCTTTGTTATCGCTCTCTCATGTTCAGCATTCATGTTGCTCTTCACACCCCTGAGCGTCTCAGCCTCAGCTGCGTCTCTCTTTTCCTCTCTTTGATGCGCCTCTCCAGCGTCATCACACTCGCTCCATTTCTCCCACTGCAATAAAAAAAGTTACTTTTTTTTTTTTAAACATTTTTTTTTAGATCATTTGAATGTTGGAATTCAGTGACCACGTTATCATTGGTCATCAGTCAGTTCTGTCTTCCTTCCCTCTTACCAACTGGTCACAGCTGCCCCCCTCCCAACTTAGCAAAAAGTAAGGACTTAATGATTCTTTTTAATTAGACCGTTAAGATATCTTTTGCACATCTTCATTCATTCCTAATTCTTATGTTAAAATTTTTATTACTCAGCACACTTCTCCTTTTTCCCGCTCACTCTCTCTCCTCCCTCTCTCTTTGTCAGATCATATTTAAGCAGCAAATGAAGCGTGAGACTGGAGAGAATCTAATCACCGGCTCGCTCTGGTTCTCTGCCTTAAATGAGCTGGTCGTGGGCATGCTCTGCTCTCTCACGTGGCATTATCTTTCTGTTACATAAGTTTTCCACTAAATTATTCATGGAGTTCTGAAAAGATGTACTTCATGTGTACATTTGTGGCTGACCTTGCTGTTCAGCCAGGTCACTCTTGAGTGACGCTGCAATATCAAGAGTTAGCTTACAAATCTTGATTCAGGAACTCTGATGACCTCAGAATCTTCACATTTTCCTGGTTTTCAAATGCAGTGTAATACTGTAAATGGTCACTTGTATAAAAAGTGTGTTTTTCTTTATTCTGTCTTTCATCAGAGAGCTAAACGTGGACGCTATGCACGAGGTAGCTTCCCTACTGGTTGGGACTCACGATTTCAGCAGCTTTAGGGCCGTCAACTCTGATCTGCCTTTCAAAAATCCTGTGAAGACGATGGATGTGATCAGTATACAGCAGGGAAACTCCTTTGCATATGCTCACTTCCACAGGTAGGCCACAGTACTGAGACCACAATACCTACGACCAAGTTATTATGGAATTGGATACATTATGTAAGGCAAAAAACAAGGTTTGTACAATTTTAACCAGCTTTTTAACCACAAAGTCAATATTTGGTACAAACACCTTTACCTCTCTCAGGCAAAGATGAGATGACCTTTATTAGTCCCACAGGTGTGAAATTTGTTTTGTTACAGCAAAAGTGCAAAGTTATGTAGCAGAAATTAGAAAACACTGAAATGCAATAAAATAAAATAAAATACTATATACAATAGAATAAAATAGAATAGAATAGAATAATATATACAATAGAATAAAAAAGAAATACAAATGCTATATACAACTGAGTAAGAAAATACAAAAGTACAACTTTGTCAGAAGAAGAATTGTACAAGAATTGCACATATAGCAGTCTTATTGCACGTGTGAGGGTTTTGATCAGCTGCAAAAGTCTTTGTTGTGGAGTCTGACAGCAGTGGGGAGGAAAGACCTGCGAAATCTCTCTGTCCCACACCGTGGGTGCCGCAGTCTCCCACTGAAGGAGCTGCTCAGTGCTGTTAGAGTCTCTTGCATGGGGTGGGAGATGTTGTCCAACTGGTGTTGTTGTCCAACAGATGTTGTTCTCTGTCAAGATGATCCCACACTGCTTCAATAATGTTAAAGACTGCGTTTCATTGTGTATTTTTCTATTCAGGTACACTTTTATTGCATTGGCGGTGTGTTTGGGATAATTGTCATCCTGAGAAATGAAGCTGTCACCACTCATTTGCTTTCCAGATGCTATTACACGGTGGATCAAAGCCTGATGGCGCTTTTCTGCAGTCATGTTTCCATCAGTTCTGACAAATCTCCAACACTGCTGGCTGAAATGTTGACCCAAACCATGACAGAGCCTCCACTATATTTTGCAGATGGCTTTAGACACTCACTGTTGTACTTTACTTCTGACTTCCTCCTCCGTACATGTTGCCAACAATTTGAACAAGTAATGACAAATTTGGATTAAATTTGGGTCCCAATGGAGGGGCTGCCATCCCTCCATTTCTGATGAGGCTTTGGTAAACAGTAGATGGATCAACTAACGGGCCAGATTCATCTCTCAGGTGCTATGTCAGGTTTTTTCTGGATTATTTCCTATTTCTTGAGGACATGACTTTCAGATTCTGCAGATACTTTTCTTTTTTGGCACATCCTTTCTTCTTTTCTCCTCCACATGTCCAGTTTCACAAAGGACACACTGCACACCGTGCCAAGATATGTCATGTTTTTGGCTAATTACTTTTAGGGAATCACCTGTTGGTGCAAAATACATTGCAAAGCTGATACTAGCTAGGTGTTACAAACTAGTGTAGTTAGCTAAGTGTAAATAAGCAGCTTAAAAAGCTAAAAATACTTACATAAAAAATAGATTTGAGAAACTTTATGTAAGATTTTACATTCTGAATACGGTTTCATGTGTTTTCTTGCATGGAGTTAGAAAAAACGAATGCAGTCCAGTTACGGTCACAGAAATGGAAAGGGGTGAAACAGCAAGCCAAAATGCATCTGTTAGCAGCTCTGCAGCTTTTGTAACTACTTCCAGACAAATTATGTATAACACATAACTGTAAAATATTTGCTTCTTATTACCAAAGCTCGAGCATGAGATGTGCTTCAACCACAGAACAACTGTTAATGCCCTTTGACAAACCAGGTGTGGCTGTTAGATCATACAGTTTCTGTTTGCTAATGTGCTGTCTGTGCTTGTATGTTAAGCAGGTTTGTGTGCTTTAGACAATGAGGATCCTTCATAAGTAGATATGGAGAAAGAGGGAGATAAAAGCGAGTGGGGGCCATGTGGGCTCTGGGAGGTTACACATCTATGGGGGTTACTCTGGCTGCCAAATTCCATTTTCATGGGCATTAATTATTTGCCTTGCAAATGTAGTACACAATATGGACCCTGATGGACTGCTTCAGAGTAATATCCCCAATGCACGAGGTGCACCAGGAGGCTGTGGGAACAAGGTTTCCACAGCTGTAATATATTTCACATTATATTTGCACGCAATTGTCTGCGGTTGCAGTTTTGCCAAACAAAACCATTTTCCCTTCTTCTACCCTCTGCAGAATTCCCATGAATGATCCAATGTGGGCCCACATTGGTCTCTGTCGGGTTTTGAAAGCCTACAGCTGAGCTGTATTTATTTTTTCATGAGGGTCACTATTCTAAGAAACTGTGATAAAATAAAAAGAAACTGACTGATGAATTATTGAGGAGTCTAAGGTTCAACTAAATTTTTGATCCTAAAATGGGGAGATGTGGTCTGTGAGGCTGACTACCTTGGTCTCCATTCAAAGTGGGAAAAAAAGGGCTTTTTTCTAACCTCCCAAAATATTTGATCTTATTTTCATGCATAAGTGAACAGAGATTCATTTTAGGGCCTTGTGTAGCCTTGACTCTGTTTTCACGTTAACATGCTAACATTTGGTAGGTGTGCATTTTAAAATAAGTCTTCACATTTTGAAATTAATATATGCAGAATTCATCACCGTGCCACAGCAGGAAGTGTGACATCCTTAATTTGTTTGTTTACCATTAGTTTAAGCCACACCAGCATCTAATCCAATCGAGAGGTGTTGCCACAATCCCATAAAATTTGGTAGGTGTACAAAAATTCATATGATTAAATTAAGCACAGCTTAACAGAGCACCTAGCTGTTGTCTTGTTACAGTTATAATCATTAGCATGCTAGCATTAAGGACAAAGCACCGTTGTTCATAAAGGACATCATAAAGCTAGCATAACGCTTACTGCTTGATTAAGTCAATTAATAAATAATAAAGTAGTTAACTGACTTATCATGTCAATGCTACCAGCTTGTCCGCCCATCTGAGCAAAATTAACAACTAAAAATTCAGACTGAGCAGCAAACCGCAGCATCACACAGTCGCTGCAGATTTCTTGACTGCACATCCGTGATGTGGATCTCCATTTCCAGCACATCCCAAAGGGTCTCTTTTGGGTTGAGATCTGGTGACTGCGGAGATCATTTGAGTACACTCAACTCATTGTCATGTTCAGTAAACAGGGTGAAATGATCTGAGCTTTGATGATCTAAGACGCGTACACTGTTCTGGTAGCTGCAGTGCTGAGTTGGTACTAAGGGTCCCAAAGTGTACAAAGAAAATATCCCTCGCACCATTACACCAATTTTATGTGGTTTGCTCCAATACCTGATTGTTGGAGTAGAAATAAAGATTTATCAGACCAGACAACATTTTTTTTCCAATCTTTTCTTGTCCAGTTGTGGTTTAGCCTCTGTTTACTCTTCTTAGCTCACAGGAGGGGCACCTGGTGCGGTCTTCTGCTGCTGGAGCCCATCTGCTTCACAGTTCCACATGTTTTGTGCTCTTCTGCAAACTTTGGTTATAATGAGTGTTTATTTGAGTTACTGTTGGCTTCCCACCAGCTTAAAGCAGTCTGGCTTTATAATAATAACACAGCGCTGCAAATGTGCAACAAGAGGCCCAGCAGTGCTTTATTCTCATCTGAAGATGCTGCCCTCCGAGTCCACGGGCTAAAAGCCCTGCTCTATAAATCTGTCTCTACATTTCCTACATGTCGAATGTAATCAGACAGCAAGCACTGAGTCAAATTTGCATTTGACCCAATTCTTCCCATGTGCCTGTTTCCTTAGTTCAATCTGTCCTTCCCAAA
The DNA here is from genome assembly GCF_963576455.1 of Neolamprologus multifasciatus. Classification (NCBI taxonomy): domain Eukaryota; kingdom Metazoa; phylum Chordata; class Actinopteri; order Cichliformes; family Cichlidae; genus Neolamprologus; species Neolamprologus multifasciatus. Next base: position 24,987,502 of record NC_140443.1, on the reverse strand, counting down.
ATAAGAATCAGGGAGAGGTTTATTTTCTTCCTTTCTTTTTTCCCTTTTGAGGGCAGGGGCAAAATAATAATAATAATAATATTTTATGTGGCATCACACATAATCCTGTTGGGCCTAAGCTGCAGTGCCATATTTAGTGTGTGACATTTAAACAAATCTGTGCATGATGACAAACCCAGGCTTCATTTGATGCCTGGCATGAATGTCACATCAGTTATATTCACACAGGCAGGAACAGCACTGCTGCACAAGAGTGACTTAAGATGTAAAGATATGAGGCTGGATTATTTTCTATTTTGAAATAATTTTCAAATGGTTACGTTTTCTATTTTTGATTTAATTAGTATTTTTTCACTCAGAGGAATAAATGAGTAGGTGTGCTTTGGATCCACACTCTTGCTTAGTTGTTTTCATCAGACTAAATAATATTACATTACATCTGACAACCATTCACGATGTCCTTTAGGCAGCGGTGCGATGTTTCAACTCCTGTGGCAACATTTAACCTTTCTTTATCCTTACACATTTTCTCCGTGATTCAATGTAGACTTCATGCCTGCTGGCCTTGGTCTCATTAATGTAACATTTCATGTGTAGTGCTTTGAATGTGGCTAAGACACTAATTTTATTTCCTTTTTCCAGAGAGATACCATTCTGGGAGCTGACTTTCACAAGTAAATCTTTTCTATACAAGCAGGTTTGTTGATAATCTTCTTCAGATTTTCTTTCAAGTTATATTTCTATTTCTGTGCGTGTGAGATTACGAGCCAGTAGCGACATCTGCTGGTGGTGGATGAAACTTTATTTAGAATAAAGTAAATATTAAATCTCTTAAAGCAAGCTGTGCATGCTTCTGTGTAAAACCTCTTTATCTGGCCTTTTCCTCCAGGTGCGGAGGATGACGGGGGCAATGGTGGCAGTGGGCCAGGGGCTGCTCTCAGTACCCCAACTGAAGAAAATACTGGAAGCGAGAGACTCTCTGGCCTACCCACAGGGTATGGCTGCTCCAGCCCACGGCCTTTTCCTCACCAGAGTGGACTACAGGGATACAGGTGAGAATAAAAACCAACTCGAGCAGCAAGGAGTTGGACGAGGTGTAAATCAGCAGCTTCCTGTTGTCTACATTCTCTGTTGAAAATGAAAACATATTCTGAGAAAGCTATAAATTTAACAGAACATATGATCACTGCTTCAAATGATAAAGCAATCTTCCATCCATTCTCTTCCACTTATCCTTATCAGGATTGGGGGGGCACTTGAAACTATTCCAGCTTATAAAGCAACATTTTTCCATTATGTGTACTCTATGGTAACTAGGATACCCTCCAGCCTCCATGCGCCGTTGGAATTGGATAAGCAGCAGAAATTTGATGGATAGGAAAAATTTTACTCATATTTTCATCTTTTGGGAAGAGAAAACAAAAAAAGGAACATTTTTATGAATTCTTCCTGTCTCAAGTTCTGTTTGTCGTCTCAGACCTGCAGCTTTCACCACAGCTGTCAGAGGAACTGCTCACCTCCACCAGGAAGGATTGATGCTACTTGAATATTCTATTTGTATGCATTTCCAAATGTCTTTATGTCAAATAAAACAAATATAATAAAGTTTGTGATTTAATGTACAACATGCTGTGTATTCACTCGTGTACTAAAAACAGTGATTGTACTCTAGTTCGACCTATATGAATAAGCATTAAGGGGACATACATATGAACAGCTAGATGTTCTTTTAATTCAACATATTAAGAGTACATAACTGTGTCCATGAACGCAGCTCAGCTACAGAAGACCACACACCTTGAACCTGTCATTGTCTACATAGATCTTTAGGTTACAACAGGCTACTTGCCTTAAACCCGATTAGGCAACGTGTACAATTATGAGTTTTGTAGGTTATTGAAAATTATCAAACAAGGTATACATGTGGGCAAAAGTGTGACGTTCTATAGCCAAAACTGCTTTGTGTCCATGGGTCTCATACAGTGGTGTTACATTATGGATCAACAAAGTGCACACACTCACTGATAACGTATACATCCGAGTGTCCGATAAAACTGCATACACTTATTCTTTACCCAAAAGTCTTCAGACCATTCCTATGGATTCTCACGCTTGAGGTCACTTCCTTCCAATTTGGCTGCATGTGTTCATTAAGTGATTTTTCATCAAGTTGTCCATAAATAGTCCATAAAATCCGCACTACCACCGACAGTCTTCTCTGTGCAGCTGGGAGCCAGATGAGGTTTGTAGAAGGTTTAGATTGACCAGTCACCGATCTTAATCTTCCAGTGCAGTGATCAAATACACCAAACATCACACATTTGTTTTTCTTGATTTTTGTACAGTCACCCAACTGTTGCAAGGTTAACTGATTTGAAGTGCTGCGTCTGTCAAAATCGAACCTCGTGAGGAATGTTTCTGCACTTCTTAGAAGTGACAATCTCAAAAATTCAGTAACACTATTTTTTTTTTTTAAACAATTTTTCTGTAAATATGTACACAAGTACACATTTCCTATCCAGGCGACCATGTCAGAGCAACATAGTAAATCTGATTAGCATAGGTCCTCAAGTCAATTCAGCATTTGGTTTCAAGAAGATAATTCACACATCCTAAAGACGCCCATAATTCAATATATAATCAAAATTTCAAGTGTCAGTCAGAAATGTAAGCCCAATAGCTTAAATATTAATAACAAAATCATATGTATATAATGCACTTGAGGAAGGCATTGCGTAATTTTTTTTAAACTCACAATCCTTAATAACAGCACAGTCTGGGTGAAGAAATGTAGCTGAGCTAAAGTCAAACTTGAAACCCTGATTGTAACGATTGAGTGGGGACAGTGATACACAAAGGAAACGTAATGGTCACATTTTCAGTTAAAAATCTGATTTTTATGAGCGATGAAGGAAGAAAGAAGACTAATGATTAATGCTCAGCAGTGACGCCAAGCTCGTTCTCAAGTTTAAATTAAAAAAAAAAGAAGATATAAATAGCATGCGTGTGAGATGTGTGGTTGGCCGATGACAGACTAAACACAGAAACATCTAAATGTCCATGACTTGGAGTTAGTAATGCGTTATCACTCTAGGCAGCCTTTTTTTGGCATTTGACTAGACTACACACCCTGATGCTAAAGCTGAGGTTATTTCAGGATTAATTTGTGTCACGTGAATACAGGTTGATAGTGTTCGATAGTAGCTATCACAGGTTGATAAGTTTGCATAGACCCTTGAACCCCAACCATCACCATTTCAATGACACAATCAATTAAAACTACAACTCGGAGCAGCATACCCAACTTCACCCTTTGTACTGATTTTGGTAGTCATAACAAAGCACGATAAAAGCTGTAATAGTCCACATGATACGGTTACATTCAGTTATATTTTAAAACATTTGTGGCACATAAAATGAGTATTTTTGTTTTTCTCTTAGGGTTTTTGTGAATCTCTTTATAGAATAGCTTGTATCATGCCACCACTACAGCCACCAGTGGCTTAAAATTTAAAGAAAAAAAAAAAAAGTCCCGCCCCTCCCCCCCATTTAAAAATAATAATAATAATAAATGAGTCGACTATGCCTGCTTTTACAGCATCACAATACACAGCATTAAACTCATACACTTTATTTAAAGGAGTACAAAGAGTGAAATAGGGTATGTATCAGAGACTTACAAAACACGTGTCTGAGAGGAGACATATCCACATGTAAACATATGCTGTGTGTGGTTTTGCTCTTTTCTCCGACAGCTAAAAAAAAAATAAAAGCAATAAAATTGTAGGAGCGTACAGTCCTTGGAGAGCAAAGACGTGGGGGAGGGAAGCGAGCGTCCGTCGCGTGAACACACCTTCTTAGCTGGCAATTTTCTCAATTTCATCCAGATCATCCGTGTCCAGTTTTTCAATTTTTTTATCTGCAGAGGAAGAGCACACAAAAGAGAGGGGTTCAGAGAGGGGCTGAGATTTGGCTGGAAGAAGGGCTAAGTACATGTTTTGTTTTTATTTTAAACAGCTGCTTACTGAAGTGCTCCTGGATCCTGTAGAGGATGTTCATGCTCATCTTGCTGTCCACCATATTAATGGCCAGTCCCCTTTTCCCAAATCGACCTGTGCGGCCAATCCTGTGCAGGTATGTCTCGTTGTCAGGGTTACCATCCTTGTCAATTGGCAGGTCGAAGTTGATCACCACAGAAACCTGCTCTACATCAATACCTATTTGTAAAGAAGATGGGAGGAATAAAGAGTTACTAGAAAACAATGTACATGTGCAGGACACCAATATTTTAATTTGACTGTAGAAATCCAATTAATTTCATACAGTCTGACATCAAACACATTCACACTTGCACTGCTGTAAAGTGTCTGATTTTTATTTATTTATATTGAGCACAGGATGACTGAGTACACGGCACACTCATGAAGCATAAACCTGTCAATCGCAAAAAAACACCTTAAATCAATCCAATAAAACTATCCACTGAGACTATATCATAACAAAAAGAGTCACATGGTCAGTAACTGACCTTTTTGTGCAGGTTTAAAGGCAGCAACACATTGACTCTGGAGGCTATTTCCATCTTTTACACACAGTGTATGATAATCTTTGGCGGTGGATTAAGGCTTGCTCTAAATTGCATATTAGGCCGTACAGTGTAGAATTAATTTAGAAAAACTGCTGAAAACTGAAATAAGTATGAAAACAATTTCAGGATATTGTGGGCAGAAACTAACCCCAAGCCTTTTTTTATAATACCTAGGACAAAAAATAAATAAATCTGCAATTCTTTCAAAAATCCGTTAATTGCCTCTCTCAGAGTGAGTAGATGCAAGTATGGTATCCTGGTAACCTATGGTTATCCTAAGTGGAGAGCCAAATTCATTAAAGCTGATCTCTAGCAGCTTGCATTCAGGCTGAGACAGCTTTTTAAACCAAACTTGACACCTCAAATGCAAATTTTTTGCAGCTTACTTTGTAAACCCACATATATATTGTGCTAACGTAACTGCAAAAGTAAAGAAAAAAAGTGTCTTTAAATGTAAACAGATAAAACTCATATGACCAACATCTGAACATCATTACCTCGAGCGCAAACATTTGTGGTGACCAGGACCTTCTCCTTTCCATCTCTGAAGCGTTCAATGACTGCAGCCCTCTGCTCCACTTGCATTTCTCCACTAAGTAGCGCTACCTGGTGGCCTTCTCTGGACAGCTCCCCTGCCAGCCAGCCTGCTGTCTTCCTTGTCTGGATTGAACAGAGGACAGCGTGCGTTTCAGTCAGTTAACCAGCATGCCAGGTGTGTATACAAAGAGTCCAAGTATAAAAGGATTTAGAGTTTGGCCCTTCCCTGGTTAAATAAAAAACTGACTATTCTGTTTAAGTTAGCTCATGCTGCAGAGCTCTCTTTTCACTTCTGGAACAAAGAGGAACAGCTTGGCAACAAATGATGACAAACAGCAAAAGAATGTGTAAGCTTATGTAAGAAGAAATAAAATTCAGCCAGAGTCGCTGTTTTTTTTTATTAAAGATCAACTCACATGGCAGAAGATCATGGCCTGAGCGATGGTGATGGCGCCGTAGATGTTAGAGAGAGCCTGGAATTTTTCTTCTTTGCTGTTACACAACACATAGTACTGCTTAATGGTGTCCAGTGTTTCCTCCTCTCTCTTCAGCTTGATTATGTTGGGATCAGGCACAATGCGCTGAGCAAAGTTCCACACCGACTCTTCAAATGTGGCTGAGAACAGCAACATCTGGCAGTTTTTGGGCAGCATCCTGTGTGGCAAAGAAACGAGGCATAAAACATGCACAATTTTAGTATTTTTAAAAAGCCACATGGTTCTCAAGTCTTATTTTAATTTGCTTCAGCTGACCTCTGGATGCGTATACTCTGGTCCTGGTGACCCTGCGTGGCGATCATAACATCAGCCTCGTCGAGCACAAACACCTTAATTTTCTTGGGATCAATAAACTTGAATTTACTGCACCAGTCCAACATGGTACCAGGTGTGCCAATAACTATCTGTTCCTGAAGTTTCATGCCCCGTTGCACTGGGAAAAAAAGACAGACATGCTCATACACGCACAAAAGGTTCTAACAACAATTCGGTACATAACAGTACACATGCAGCACAGCAGAAAGCACAAGCGCCTTACATTTATTTCCTCTAATGGCGTAGACTAGTTTGACTTCAGGGTAATATTTGCCCATCTGTTCAATCACTTTGCCAGTCTGAAGCGCCAGCTCATAGGTGGGTGACACGCACAAGCACTGATAACGAGAAAAGAGAGCAAACATTAATACTGAGAGAGAACACATGTCTGTCAATGAGAGACAAGAGGAATGTTTTTGTCCAAGACAAGTCATGCTTATCACTTGGATTTCAATGGTGACTTTATAGTACAGTAAAGAAAGTTGACACCCACCTGGGGGTATTTGTTGTTGGGATCGACATGGCTGAGCATAGCCAAAACAAAGGCAGCTGTTTTCCCTGTTCCTGACTGAGACTGAGCAATCAGATTCTGTGGACTACAGGAAACAGGAAATTAGATGTACGGGTGGTAATAAATATCATGGATATCAGAGTGTTATTCAGGGTTAAGTGATTCAGTAAGTCTAATGTCTTCATATCATTATTTAAAGGACACTCACGGTTCAGCCAGCATCATCGGTAAGGCAGTCTCCTGGATTTTTGATGGCCGATTGAAACCCATACCATACACTCCCTGAAGCAGCTGTGGTTTACTGTACAGAGAGGAAAAATTAAATAAATGCCAGGATTGTGAAGCACCAGTAATAATCAGTCTGTGTAAACTCACTGTGGTGAAGATGGGCATAAATGAGACACCACAACTAGAGATGCACCGATTCACCAGCCAGGGACTGGAATCAGCCCGGACCAGTGACCGGCTGATCAGCCTCCTGTTTGACTGATTATGAGCCAGTCTGTTTCATGCAGCGCGGACAGTCGTGCATGACACTCACGGCACATGCTACGGTGTTAGTGTGGAAGTGAGTGAAGACAAAGTTCTCTGAAGTAAAGTGTGGGCAAAAACTTTCCTAAAAACAGGGCTACAGCTGAAGCTATCCAGTTCTCAGAGCACCAGCAGCCTCTTATGAGCAAAGGATCAACGTAGTTAAGAGGTGAATTATGGAGATGAGTGAAAAAAATAAAAGGGTCTGTGTCACATTATCTGGCGACATTATAAACACAGGGGTAAATACCTGACGGTAGCTCTATTATATAAATCAGTTGCACCTGGTTTTGTTTGGTTAAAAAAACAACTTATTTTCAGTTATTTTATCCTCTTTCCAGTATCAGAGGACTTTACTTTCAGTTATTTCAGATGAGAAGATCCTGAAACCTACCGCAATACCTTTACTGTGAAAAAAAAAATACTATTTTGAATTGATGAATACTTGTATGGGCGGTCAGTTTTAGCTCTCAGAAAGAAAACTGGAATCTGCAAAAACAGGCAGGTCACACTTAAAGAGAAAAGTGAGAAATCTGAATCAGCCCAAAAGACTGGTGCATCGGTGCATCTTTAAACACATGTGTGAGAATGGTACAGGTCCTTGCTGGGATCTCTCAACAGATACATGTGTCAATACTGTTAAACATGACATATTAAGTGATTAGGCTACCAAGATAGACAAACAGAGGTCTCACTCACAGCCTTAATTCTTCAAAAGACTTGACGGAGTAAAGCGGAGAGTTCGGATCCTTCTGAAGAACTTCCACTTGATTTGTTGTATTGACCAGATTATTTCGAATCAGTTTGTTTAACAAAGACTGTGCCCCTACGTCCTCTGAAACAACAAGTTAGGGGAAATGTCTCTTTTAGAACAAGAACCAACCAAGCATCCAACTAAAAGACAATAATGAATGCACACATATTTTCAACACATGTAGATAATTTACTGCATACCAATTTCGTCATCATCTGCCGCCTTCTCTCCTTCTGACTTTGCAGGTGCGGAGTCTTTTGCGTTTGCGGTCGTGCCTGCAATAAATAATGCCAATATGTACATGCTTGGGTTTCCTTGTTTTATGGATACTGGCTCTTACCCCAATTCAGCTGCACATGGATGCTTACCATTTTCTTCTGGCTTCTCTTTTAATTGAAGTTTTCCCATCTGCGAAGAAGAACAAAATAAACTGAGTTCGTCTGGGCCTAAATAATTAGTCTGACTTTTCCAAAGCCCCCCTCCTTCATATGCCGGTTAGCCAGTTAGCTGCTAAAGCTATCAAACCGCTGAGCACGCAGCAGCTCTTCACGAGCTAATTCAACTTAGCTCTGACGCCAAGCCGGTAGTTTCGTTTTCGACCTAATGAAACTCTACAGAGACGGGCGTCACCGGGAGCCACTTTATTCACTGATGGCGCTCTCACTGAATTATTTCAGCTGTCCACGTTAAAAACAGACTACCGAATTTCTTCAACAGTGTGCCAGACCAGGCCAAAGCATTTACCAAGCAGGCTAACAACAGGTTAGCCCGTGTTGCGTAAGTTTAGCCTTACCGAGTCCAACGCAGCTTCTTGCTTGTCCACTGCCTCAGCCCAGGAGTCCGTAGCCATTGTGGGACAGTTTCTTCTTCAGTTATTATACTCGGGGAAGTCAACTAGGAATTCTAGCTCAGACTTAAGAGTCAATAATGTGTAAGTAACTATTTTCCACAATGGCGTGCAGAACCTGAATCTGGACACATGCGCAACTGATTACGTCACCGGGTACAACACAAGCTCCAAGAAATAATAGTTCCCAGCTTCCTGAAATTTCATACACACCTCACTAAAGCCTCAGCTATGACGGGCTCTCATAGTTAAAATGTGAAGAAAAAACATTAAATGTTGGGAATAATAATTAAAAAAAAAAATCATGAACTCTTGTTGAAAATCAGATGGCTGGAGTCGGATTTGCTAAAAAAAAAAAAAATAAATAAAAAATAAATATCACTATACTCTTCTTAGCCTCTAGAGGGTGCCACACTGCTCTCTATAGGCCCACAGCTACTATGTATTCACAGTAGGCCTTGTATGCAACATCCTTATCTGTGTGAAAAATGACATTCTCAGGTAAAATATTCTTTGGTTAGCTTTATAAAGGTTAGGTCGACGTTACGATGGGGTTAGATTAAGGTCAGACTCATCTTAGGCAACACAAGTATTTGGTTAGGTGGAGAGAAAGATCATGGATTAAAATGCCTTAAAAACTTACCCAAATCTTAGACAGCCTTACAGAAAAATATGTAAAGCTAACTTTGTCCCATCTCCGTTCACTGGATTTCCAGTCTCATTGCATGTTGAATAATCCAAAATGAATGGGGCCTATAGACTGTATATAAAATATAGACATAGCTTCAAGACACTTTTCAAGGTCTGAAAGGTGAAAACTGCAGCTTGTCTGGGGGCCACCATAAGGCAAAAGCTGTGGCTGCACAAAGACTTCTGGATCTCCAGAAAGGTATGTGTGTGGTTTTCTAAGATGGTGACAGTGAAATGCTAATCTTCAATGTGAGACTTAAGAAACCAACGTAGGACATCATGGTAGCTTCTTTGACTTTGCTTCCAGGTCTGAAAACTTCCATTCTTTTGAAAGCCTACAGGGGCTGAAACGTCCAATATCTTGCAAAGACTTCCAGTTACACAGATCTGTATGAGAAAATCTCAAATCACTACTTTCAAGTCATATTTGAATAACTTATGAAGTTAATTGTAGTTAGAATCACAAATGAGGTTTTGTCCAAAGTATGCTCATCTGCTAACAAATTGATAGTCACAAGTCATTGAGCCAATGAGCATTCAGTGTACCGATGGGAATAATAGGAAAATAGGCCAAGTGACCAACTGAGCACAGCTGGAAATGTTCTTTTTGTATGGTGGCTGGAAACCTCACTATTATTCAGAAGGAAACTGCTACTTGGCTGTGAAGTAAGATTAGTAACATTTATGAGCCTTAATTGTGATATTTTAATGACTAATGTTGGCTTGGGAAAAATAAATAAATAGAATTAAAAAGACAAAGTGAAAACAGTAAAAAATAATAAACAGACAAGCCCTATATCTGTGTTTTTCAGTACCGTCATAATCACTGTGGCCACATCCTAAAGTACATCTTAAGAATTTTTTAAACTGACAATTGAGATGAATAACCTTTTAGAATAACGTTTAAACTAAATTGAGAGTTAACTTCTGTTCAAACTGACTTGTTTCTGCAGCCCAAAGTCTCCATGTAGTGGAGTTGCCCCTGCTAGTCAGTAGAGAAAATGCAGTTTTTAGACTTAAACTATCATTAGTTATATTAGTGATTTCAGTGCTGTAAATCATGCATGCATATGTCAATATACCTGCTGTGGTTTGCTAATAAATATAGACATTCTCTTCTAAATTAGTCCGAGTGATTTTAAAATTCTAAAATACCGCTCATCTCCACTGATTCTACTTTGGTGCATCAAAACCGAGTCCAGTTATTGACAGCCTCACTGAAGTAATCAAAGAGAAAGCCCCAGATACCAAGACCACCAAATTAAGAACCTCAGAAGCATGAATGAGCTTCTGCTGTGATGCAGTGACTGTACCAGTATCATTAAAGAGGAAGAAGCAGTACTGAGTGAGTGAGAGAGACTGGATTCCAACATTAAACAAAATCCCTTTGAAAGTTTAAATCACTGCATTTCACAAGTTTCTGTGTAATTCAAATTCCCAAAAAGTTGGCACGCTGTGTAGAATTTAAATAAAAACAGAAAGCGATGATTTGTAAAATCTCATAAGGCCAAATTTTATTCACAGTAGAACAAGAACACAAATAAAATGTTTTAACTGAGAAAAAATCTTCTTTCTGTTTTTTTCCATTTTGGAAAAAAAATCGGGACAGGGTAATGTTCACAACTTAGTAGCATCAACAACAGTCTGAAATGTCTGCGAACTGAGGAGTCCAACTGCTGGACCTTTGAAAGATGAATTGACTGCAGGCCGGCCAGTTCAGCAAATCCTTCCTTAAAACAATGTCGTCAGGATGGGAGCAGATGTGACTCTAAAATTTGGATATATCTTTTAGGAATGATGGTGCCTTTCCAGATGTGCTAGTTCTATAGGCACTAATGTACCCCCATACAATCAGAGATGCAGCTTTTGAACTTGACTTAATAAGCTGGATGTGGTCTCTCCCCTTGAGTTCAGAGATCCAGCGCTGGTGTTTTTCAAAAAGAATTTAAAATTTTCTTTCATCTGACCACGTAATAGTTTTCCACTTTATCTCAGTGTATTTTAAATGAGATTTGGCCAAGGACCATATTGGATCATACTCACTTACAACTACGTCTTTGCATGTAGGAGCTTTAACCTTCATTTGTGGATGGAACTGAGCGCAGTTCACCAACTGTGCTCATGACTAAGATTTCTGGAAGTGTTCCCGAGCCAGTGCAGTGAATTCCTCGACCGATTCATGCCTGTTTTTAATGCAGTGCCACCCAAGAGCCTGAAGATCAGGCATCCAGTGTTGACTTTCGACCTTGTCCCGTGCGCACAGAGATTTCTTCACATTTGATGATGATATGAAATGAAAATGACGAGATATTCTAAGTCCTTGCAATTTTACATTGAATAGACATATGGGCGTATACGGGGTGGCTGTAGCTCAGGTGGTAGAGCAGGTCATCTACTGATCGGAAGGTTGGTGGTTCGATCCCTGGCTTCCCCAGTCTGCATGCCAAATATCCTTGGGCAAGATACTAACCCCAAATTGCTCTCCGATGCATCCATCGGAGTATGAATGTGTGTGTGAATGTTACTTAGAAAGCACTTAGAAAAATGTGCTTGTGCGAATGGGTGTGAATGGGTGAATGTACAAGTTGCGTACAGCGCTTTGAGTGCTCAGAAAGAGTAGAAAAGCGCTATATAAGAACCAGTCCATTTATGAACTTTTTCCATAATTTCAATTTGCGTGTCTCCATAGTGTCGTGCTTTACACATTTACCTAACAAGCAAAAGATCCCTTAATCAGTCCCACGAGGAGACGCAACTCCCTTTGGGAAGGACATCTAGCATAAAAATCTGCCAACTCAAACATATGGTGCTACCTGCTGCATAGACCCCTTGTGAATAAGAAAGCAGCCAAAAGTAGCTCTTCCATAATTTGTAGATGCAGATTGGCGAACCTCTGCAAATCGTTACATCTGAAAGTAAAGATGTATACACCCAGTCACATTACAGACTTAGACTTACTCAAAGTGTGCATTTTCACAGCTTGAACATTTGATATGTTTTCTATGCTCTTCTGTGAAGAAAATCTGGGTTTGTGAGATTTTTCAAATCAACTGCGTCCCAATTTTTTTGCCCCTCAGCCCTAAAGAGCTGGCATGGTTGGTGTGGACAGCTGAGTTTGTCAATGTGATAGCTCAAGAACGAAGCAACGTAGGAGCTTCAAATTGAAAAAATCATGGATGAGTTTGAATCTCAGTGAAGTCGACCTCAAGGTTAGGGTCAAAGGTAAAGTTTTATGCAAACAACTCTAGAAGGAAGTCAACCAGGATTTTCAAATTGATACCATAGGCACATCTATTAAAAACCTCAGAGGAGTTTGGATCTCAGTAACCTCAGTAAGTCAGAAAATCTTGTGATAACTTGAGAATAAGGTGATCCAGGACTAAGTGTCTCGACAAGGAGACGGAGTGGAAGCACTGGGGGTTGCCAGCATTTCTGGAACTGGCATTAACCAAAGCCTCTAAACTAGATTTGTTTAAAGTAGCAGGAACACAGTGAAGTGAAAGTGAGTCACTCAGTAAATCTGAACCTGAAATGCAAGTAAAGGTTTCTATCTAATGAGTGCCAGTGATAATTTAGTAATCATTTATGAGTTATTCTAGGGTTTTTTACCAAATAACATAAAGCACAATAGGAAGACTGTTGTTAGAAAAGAAAAGAAAAGAATAAGTGCTCAATAAGAAGGAGTATTTCTGCTTTTCTTCTGGTCCTGCAGAGCAGACTTTTTGTTGTTGCACAATTAGTGCTGTGGCACAGTTATCCCAGTTTAGTGCTTTAGTGGAAACTAGGCTATTAACCAGAGTTGAACTCCACTAAGGATCATTCAGGAGCACTCGGGGTCACATCTGGAGCAGGAGTGCTGTGACTGACTGCTCCTTAATTGATTGCAGAATGGATTTCGCACATTTTGTCTTCTCCGCTGGGATAGCTAGATGATGACTGTGGCTTTGGACTTTGCTGGAGCAGATTGCACTGATCTCTGTTCTGTTCTGACACCCAGCACTTAAATCCCCTGCGTGTGCATCAGTTTGAGTTTATATGTATGTTAGTGGGCGTATTAGCATGTGAGAAAGGATACAGGGAGACTCTTAGATCTTCAGTTTGGAGACAAATTTTTGTCGGGGGCTTGATAGAGTAGAGTTTATTGTTGCCTCCAATCAGCTGCCTTACCAGAGGTATCCATGGCAACTGAAAGAGTAAAAGTAAGGTTTGAGGTCTCCAGAGGATTTGGAAGAGACAGAGAGAAGGACTTTGTATTTCCATGTAAGCACTCATTTCAAGAGCTGAATATGACAGAAGGGATATGAAAGTAGAAAAGTAGAGTGGTCGCGGTGTGAGCGATCTGAGGAGAGATAAACACACAGCCCACAAATACATAATGTAAGATCACTCAAACACTCCTCCATGCTCCCACATTGACAATGTGTCAGTGTTTATGTAGGAAGTATAATATATATGCTCCATAAAATTACACTTCAACACTTCAGCAAGGCGCAAGCTGGAACTTGTCTTCTAGGGTTAAACAGGGATCTGCCTCCTCCTTCGTTATTTAAAAATGCAAGTGATGCAAATGCAAAAGCATCGCCAGGCACCGGAAAATTCAAACCTCAGAGTTCATTTTGCAAGAGGTGTTGTGTTTTACCGCTTCATCTGCAAACTGAACATTATGTCGATATTAAGATTGCTTTTTTTTTTTCTCATTTTCTTTTGGGGTTTTTTGACGGGAGACTATATACTGCATGGGTGTAGTGCTGGTAAGGTTAGGCAGTGTGTTTGCATATGTTTCCTTCCTTTACTTTCTTTGCTTTTTTTGGAAAATGCAAAGTGAGCAGGAAGTATTTACTTTTTTTAGAACAAGCGTCGGCCACTGGGAGTTTTTTTGTGAATCATGTATTTATATGTCGTGTTATGTATCGTGGACTGTGAAGTGATAAACAGGCGGCTCGCGGGTGATCAGGCACCACTTCAGCTTTGAAAGCAAATGCAAAAATGTGACCCTGTTGGATAAAATGGAGCAAATATAACCACTAAGATGCTATTAGTAAACAAATGAAACAAAATGACTGATCTGTTTTTACACTGTCTTGTGATTGGCTGACCACAGCGGATGGTAGAGATCCATTATAACATACAACACACGAATACAGTGTAAAGAAGCAGAAAACGTGCGATAATACTGGTATTTTTGGAGTTTTTTGCTTCGCGTAGTAATCTTACAGGCGGCAAAGACAAAGATATCCTTTTACTGAGGACTGCAGTGCAGACTGACAGTAGACAACAGGCTGCCCTCAAGCCGTAACAAGTACAGACAGGCAGAACTGAACAAGAGGTAACAGGCTTAGACGACTCGGCTGATGATCTGGGAGAAAATAAGTAATGGCTTTTCCTTGATACATAGTGGGGCTGAGGAGCTGCTGCAGTGACAGATGAAGGGATATGTGAGGTCGAGACTCTGTAGTGACAGCTGTTGGATGGGTACAGAGTGGGAATGCTGGAGTACTTCCCATTCTGTATAAACCCATATTTATCAAGTGTGTGTGTGTGTATACATTTTTTAATGTACATTGGTTTATTGTCAAAAGGAGGAACAAATGACAAAGGCAAGGCAGGACTGTATTATTTGGTACACCTTGGTAGTACCGGGTTGGCCCTCCTTTTGCCTTCATATCTGCCTTAATACTTCATGTCATAGATTTAACAAGGTGCCAGAAACATTACTCAGAGACTTTGGTTTATATTGACATGATAGTGATGATAGTGCAGGTTTGGTGAGCCCAAGCAAACTGCAGTCTCAGTTTCCTGTTCCTAGCTGACAGGAATGGCACCCAGTGTGGCCTTCTGCTGCTGTAGCCCATCTGCATCAAGGTTCTGCATTCCTTGCAACGAGTGGTTATTTGATTTACTGTTGCAGCTTCTGAAACACTTTGACCAGCCCGTCTGGAACCAACAGCAATGCCATGTTCAAAGTCACATGGTAACAAAGACAGAGAGAGAGAGAGAGAGGGAAACAGTGGCGCGACTATAAGAATAATAAAATCAAGACAGAAATAAAATAAAAAACACCACATCATAAAACTGAAACTTATCATCACACGGGACCCAGGAGCTCAATAATGAAGTCTGAGAAAGTCTGAGGAAGAGGCAGTAAAATCCTTTAATGGGAGCTCTTTGGTGTGCAGATCAATCTATTATCATATCATCAGGACTTTCTGGCCTTTATTTAATTTTATTGAGAGCAAAGATCTGTTTACGGTGTTTCTTTTTCACACCATTTTTCTTTATTTGGCTTTGTGCAGTTGAGTATTTTCACTTTGAAACAGGAATCAATATCCCTGCACTGCTGTTCCAAGTAGACTGGTGTCTACTGAACTATGAGTACTATGAATATGCTTTCACATACTACCTAACATGAGGCAAAGAACAGAAGCAGTGGAGTTGAAGACTAAACTGCTACCCTGCTAATATAATTTCTTTCTTTACCTGAAAGAACCACCATATCACACTGTGCTCGTTCCTCAGAGAACTCGTAATTGTCGCACGCACATTGCCACCTTTAATTAATGCACAGTAATCATCCCACTCAATATGGTTACCAATATGTAAAAGAGCCAAATATGACTCTGCTGTGTAGTAAAGGCAAGGTCATGTGTGAGACTGAGCAGCAGCAGGACGCTCTCTTCCCTGTTTCTGTTCTCTTTAACACGACGGAATTCAAGTCTTTGGTTGTCCATTGACAACTAATTAATCAAAATCAAAGGGAGACAAATCCCATAAACACACACGAGCTGTGAGCGCGGGTCCATAGGTGAGAGAGAGACAAGCAGAAGGGGAGAAAAGGAGATTAAGGAAGGATTCTCCCCAGGCGTCTTCTTCCCACTTTCTTCTGGTAGAAGTCATTAGGATTCATACCCCTGATCCTTTACTCTGTGCGGCTCCTCCGCTGCTTGCGCCGTGCATCTCTAGCAAGCAAAAAAAATAAAAACTAGACAGAACCTGGACGCCCACACCAGAATTAAAATGGTGATGCAGCACTTGTTTTCTGTCAACAAGAGTGAACATACTGAAAAAGAGAGAGAGAGAAAGAGAGCGTGAGATAGCACAAGAAGAAGAGGGAGAGAGCGAGAGAGTTCGGGGCTGACTGCTGGTTGGTATTCCTGAGGCTTAGCCAGAGAGGCTGATGGTGCAGAGTGGACATCAACAAGGAATTTCAATGTGGATGCAATGGCTTGCAGTTTTCAAACCTTTTATAGTAGTGTCTACAAACGACACACTGAAGTGGTTAACATTAAACAACATGAAATCGTCCCTCATTACCTCATCAGCATAAAATATCATTTTAACACATGTTAATTGGACTTCACATTGTGTATTTTCCTGTTATACAGCAAGTTTTATAAGACGACGAGGCAAATGTGTTTTTGAGTCATTGCAGCTGTTTTGTTTGGTTTTTTCAAATCTACTTTTTTGGGCACAGACGAGTCACCCTGTCGTCAAGAAGAGGCGAGCACTTCTGCAGCTGTTATTGTTTCAATTGATTTTGATCTTCATTTCCTGTGCTGTTAAGAAAGCGATTTGCAGTGATCTGTATGAGTATTTCACCAATTTATGTACAAAAATCAGTTAGGCAGATGAACTTATGATTGGGATTTACGAGAGTTAAGATGAAAGAATCAGTGTTCGGGGCTGAGCCTCCAGCACACGGCACGGTCTCAGCCCCAACGTCGGCCAGGCAGCCATAAGCATCTGGATCCAGCCTCCTTCCTTTCTCAAGGGGGAAACCTAGCTCTCCCTAAACCCAACCAATTCACTCAATAAACAGCTGGATTATTACATAAGACACGGCGAGGGCTTAATAGCCCCAAGTTCTTTGAAAAACCGGAGAAAAAAAGAGAGAAAAGATTAGGCAGACTTCTAATTTGCTCATGCAGTTTGGAGTTCAACAGTCATTGACAATCACGCGGCCATGTTCATTCATCTACCGGGGCCAAAGAGCTTCAAGGCTGTCAAGCCCCGGCTCAACAATTTTCAATTCCTTAATAATTTATTGATGGCGGGCAGTCAAATTGCATATCAATAATGTACAAGGGCTCAGTACAATGTTGATACGAAATACCCTTTCAGCTGGGCTCATTCATGCTCACAGACCTGCAGACATATGTACCGTGTTTAGTCCCACGTGGTCCGGCGCTGGCACGTTGCATGAATACAATCTGTTTCTGTGAGCTGTGTAAGTCTAGTTGATGAAAAAAAAAGGCCTCTCATGTTTTCATGTTTCAGGATAAAACCTCAGAGGAGGAGGAGAAGAATTAAGCTTTTCATGTGGGGGCTGGGACAGAATAGCAGATCAACTACAAAGACACTGATATGAAGAACAATGACAAAGCAATCGCTGTGTAAAGTGATACAAGCGTGAGGCTGTAATAATATACATTCTTTATATTGTTGCACACTCTTTCTCTCCATACATGCAGAAAGAAAGTTTGCACACGTGCATTTCCCCGACGCTTGTCTTGGTCTTCGATTGGGCAGCTATATTGTGGGTTTGGGCATGAGCCAATCACGCGTGTAGGACAAATTAAGTGACCAATGGCGGATTTCCATCTAGGTCAGCATCTTTTATTCAGGAGTCATGCGTACACAGTTACATGCCATCCCGCCCTGGGGGCCCTGCGGAGACCCACTCTGCCATAGAGAGATGGTCCACCATTTTGTTCTGTTTTGAAAATGATCTCCATGCATGAGATTAGCTGGGGGGCCCGCGAGCTCTTCCCTTTGTTGTGCATCCCAGTTTGGATTTTCCCGGTTGGTGTCTGTGCGCGTGTGCCGGGGAGTGTGCACGCACAGGGCGTGCATCCGTGGCGGCAAGCTGCATCTGTGCATGAGCGTGCATATCGCCTGTGTGTCTAAGAATGTGTTTAATGGGGGCTTTTGCTCTGAGCAGAGGAAAATGCAATCCTGATGGAGACATCCGATGACCCGCTCAGTGGTCTGCTGCTGAGCTCAAAGCACATCTCTGGCTTTGGCCTTTATAGCAATGCACACTTTTTCATTCATACCTCTACATGTACTGCAGGTATCTATGCCTCTTTGCACGAGGAAGGGTCATGGACTAAACATTTATGAAGGTCATTTCTTAAACTGTGCCTGACTGCACTGCTGTTCCCAGCATCCACGCTTTTGTAGGAGGCTTGTGCCTTGGATCCATCGGCTGGTGTGTTGTTTTACATAGCTTGAAAAAAAAACAAAACAAAGAAAAACAACACCTTTACCGTATGAAAAATAATGTATACAAGTGGCTACAAAAGAATGTAAAGTTGGTTTTAAAGCTGATGTTGCCACTGCACCAAAATGTAAAAAGCTGTCTCTCTCAGCCGTTGGTTTCCCTCCACAGACTTAAAGCACCAACAAAGCAACTAGACAGAGAGACAGAGAGTGAGAGATAGAGAGGGAGAGAGACTGGGGTATGTGGTTGCTATAGTAACCATCTGGTGGGTCTGAACTGTTTCTCCCTGGCATTCATTTCATCATATCGAGCCCCTGTCTCTCTCTCCGTTCTCTCTCTCTCTGTACATCTACTCTCACTTTTGTTTATCCCTCTCTTTTTTCCCCTCCATCTCTCTTATCTCCTGATTCCCATCTCGTGCTGCTCTCCCACTCTTTCCAAGCTGCCTGGCTTCCTCCTCCTCCCCTTTTCTCCTCCAGTTCTCCTCACTCTTGTTGCAAAGCAGTCGGAGATGGAGAATGTTTAATGTTAAATGCGCAGTGGTCATTCCATCTCTGTCCTTTTGGGTGTCCGTCCATTTTTTAATCACCCTGCCCTGACAGACCCATCTGTTAATCCTGGACCTTTTCAAAAAAAAAAAAAAAAAAAAGAGGGGAAAAAGAATTCAATTCGTACAGCCAGAATTTTTGGGCGGGATTCAGGTTTTGGGAGATGAGCAGAAGCTGGACTGATATCTAAGCGCAAACTTGCTTGAGCGATTGACGTCATCTGTAATCACGATTTAGATGCAACCAAAGCTGGTTTTTACCATCATATCATTGAGAAGAGTTGCTTTTTTGGATAGATCTCTCTTTAAAAATGTGACGTGTAACTCCACTCGGGAGCAAACAGAATATTCTGGAGTGGTCTAAAGGGATATTTATTTTATTTTTCCAACCAGAGCTGCCTGCATTTCCCCCCTTTTCCTTCTTATCAGCAGTTGTCCTTGTGATTTCCCAGCAGAGTCTCAATCAGCAAGAGAATACCTGATCCCAATGCCCACTGATATTTTTTGCATCCACACACACACACAACAAAATAAAAAGAAACATCAACACATGCATGTATAACCGCACACACGCAGTGGAACCAAATGCAAATGTCGCCTCAGCCATTTGCATGTGCACACATTATATTGCTGAGCCATATATCACCCACTGATTCACGCCAAAACCAACAGAGCGGGTGATTTTCCCAGGGAGTGGTTCAGCATGTCAGGTCACACTGGGTATTTCCCTGGCAGAAACAAAGGTCAGATTCAGGGTTGCAGTGGAGAGCAGCATAGTTTGGGATTTCCGAGGGGGACAGCCGTGTGAGAAACTGCCCGAGTGTGTGTGTGTGTGTGCCGCAGCTAGCAGGGTGTGGTTTCTTTTTTCCTCCACTTTCTGCCAGCGACCTGTGAATGTTCTCTCTCATTCTCTCTGGATTGTCTCTTCCTGTCCTTCACAGTGCTCCTCTTCATCCTCTTTCTGCCTCGTCTTCACCTGTCGGAGCTTATGTAACCTAACAGCTACGCTGAGTTTGACTTTCATCTGCCCCCCACCCCCGTCACAGTACTGGTGATTACTTTCTCATGAGTGCTCATCACAAAACTCAGCTGCCACAATATCATCCAAGAAGCAACTAAGCATATTAAACTGTTAATGACAATAATAAAGAATCTGTTGAATCGTACGTGTCATCTTTTGAGCATCTTTTAACAGTGATGGCGACACAGGAAAAGTCTGGGCAACATCTCCTGCACCTCTCTGCATCAGGAGTTCTAGTTCTGCTGAACTACAACATGAGAGAGAGAGAGAGAGAGAGAGAGAGAGAGAGTCCTGCAGTGAAATCCATTGTGAAAGAAGGTGGTTGAAATGCAATTTCCAGAGGTAAAAAGATTTAAAAACCTTATTTTGCGAGCAAAGCCAGCAAATTTTATCAGGCTTGACCGGCTGATTCTATAAAGGCCGTTTTTATATCACAGTGGCCATTGACATTAAGGTTAATTTATATAATATTTTATAGTAACTGCCCAAATAACTGCACAGAGACAGTTCAGCCCCGGCTAAAGATATATCCCCAGCGTGAGTCAAAACTGCACGTTTATCTGTGAGCATGTATTAGCTGTGTAAGCTAGCAGTGATAAACTGTATAATATAAAATGGCTAAATGATTTCTATTGCGATGCACAATGAGGCCCCCAGAGTTGTAAGTTGTGCTATTTATCCAGTGTTTTGCTGGACCTATGCTTTAAAATATTCCAGAATGACAACTGAGTAAGTTCATTATTGTCATGATCCTGGGTCATTTTGACCCAGCGTTTTGTGTTTTCTTGGATTTCATTTTGTGTTCATTCTGATTTTGTATTAGTTTAGGGTTGAACCTGGAGTTTAGTGTTTTATCAGCCCTACCTGTGTCTGTCCTCGGTGCTCTGTTCGTGTCCTGGTGTTTGTGTTGTAAAACAGTCTGTGCGTTTCCTGTTTTACTTTGAAGGTTCATGTCTCGTCTGGTGAATTAGGTTCAGCTGTGCTCCCCTCCTGTGTGCCATTCCTTCATTACCTTCTGTGTATTTATAGGGTGTGTCTGCCTGTGTCCCTTGTCGTGTCGTCTGTGTTTCTCGGTAATCCCAGTGTCTCTCTGTCCTTTATTCCTGCTCTCCTTTCTCCGCCCGTCATCCCTGGTGTCACTTCCTTATGTTTTTCCGTGAGTTATGGTTTCGGGTTTGGTTTGTTATTAGTTTCCCCAGTCTAGGTTTATGTTTAGTTCTGTCCTGGCTTTGGTTCTTTTCCACTGTAAATAAATCCGCATTCGCATCTCCACCGCCATCTGCATCTTGGGTCCTCATTCATTCCACAACACGACTGTTGCCCCAGCCGTGACAATTATAGTCAACTGATATGATCTAAAAACCAAACCAGGTGAGAAAAGCTGAAATAAACGGGGAAAGACAGACATTTTTTCAGAAATGTCTTCTTTTTTTATACTGTGAAAAAAAACTTGTAGATTGCGGAAAAACAGGAATATAAGAATCTGTTTCTTGATTACTTTGGTGTGGTATGAATGCCAACTGAGAGGAGGGTCTTGATCAATACAAAAAGCTATAAAGCGTGTCAAACACACAAACTTCAAAAGCTTGCCCACCTTCCAGCGGCTAGGCTTTGTTTCCGGCCCCCGGGCCTGATGTTTGACACCCCTGTTCTATGGGATGACTTCATGTTTACATGACTCTGTAAATGCTTTTCTGGGATACTGTATATCTCTAATATATAGATATATATATATAGTTCCTTGCAACCTGGATTGGCTGGTTCCTTTTTAACCTCCTGCACATGGATTGTATTCATTTTGAACCTATTCTTTGGTTAAATCCCCCTTAACTTCACCAAGGCTGAAAATTTCCCTCCACGTGCACAGCTGGATAGGGGTAAGACTACACACCTTTGGAACAGGAGTCGCAAGTTCGATTGAGTGGGAACAGTTTGTGAGCCAGGACCAGGATACTGGCTAGACACCCCCCCCCCCCCCCCCCCCCCCCCCCGGCTAAATACCAAACCCTTGAATGGCACGGCTACGTCTGCAGCGAGCTTGGACACAAAACATTTCACTGCATGTTGTACTCTGTATGATTGTGTATGTGACGAACAGTGTTGGTCAAGTTACTTCAGTAACTAATTACTGATTACTCCCCCCCAAAAAAGTAATCCCGTTACTGATTACTTATTTTCAAAAGTAATTAATTACTTAGTTACTTTTTAAAAACACGATTTACAACCTGAATAGGTACTAAAGCAATAGATGTTTCAGCCCAATTCTACTTTTTCTGCATAATCCATCATACAAAATGTAATCAAATGGAAAAGTCTCTTTTTAAAACTTGTTTTATTAGTTTTAATCTTTTAACTTTATGCACCAAGCAAAAATGTAATTATATGCAACATTCTCTGACTTGAAGAAATTTGTTTAACATTTAAACCTATTTTCTGCACATTCAAGCACATAAAATAAAATATATATATATTTTGTGTTTACACTCACTCTTTCAAATAGATGCAAGTAAAACACAGCAGAAAATAAATAAAATCAAAGACTAGCAGTCCTGTTGCTCTATTTTCACTGTAAAGCAGAAGTAGGGTAGGCGGAGGTTTGCCCTGGTGCAGGTGTGCCGCAGCGGTCAGTGGAAGAATCTGCGAGTTTCTCTGTGAGTTTCCCATTACGTCGTAGCGCACTCGGTGCTTGCTTGGAAGTTACGGGAAAGTAACGGTAATCTAATTACCGTTTTTGCAATAGTGATCCCTTACTATACTTGTTACTTGAAAAAAGTAATCGGATTACAGTAACGCGTTACTTGCCCATCTCTGGTGACGAATCAAGCTGGCTTGTTTCTTAGAAAGAAATACCTTGATCCTTGATATTGGGACACAAAATGCCCAATTTTATCCAAAGTTGTAATCATAGAAATTCCTGCATCGAGATTCAGACCTGGTTAATTAAATTAGGATCAAGTTGAGCCAAGCTGACCCTACGTCTTGTTACATTTCTATGAAATCAATCAAGGTTGCTAATAAAAAAGAAAATTAATACTTACCCAATTCAGGGTTGCGGGACGGACTGGAGCCTATCCCAGCTGTTTGTTGTGGATTCAAACCTAGGACCATGCTACTGTGAGGCAACACAGTTCACCACTGTGCCACCCCAAACCATATCATCTAACCTAACTGGCAAATGTAAAAATTATCCACTTATCTACGAATGACACTTTTTTTTTGATCTCCTTCGTGCAATCACAGGTCAGACTCTAAAGGTTTGGTTGTGTGGGAACAGTTTGTGAGTTTTACTTCAGACTGAGGAGACCCAAACTTCATCCAACTAATCGAATCGAGCATTCCATGCACAATTTTGTATAAAAAGATCCACCGCACAGGCAATCGTAAACCGCTACTCCCCAAATGTAACATCCTCTGATCCTGTGTGAGGGGATAGACTCTTACTGCAGTAGGCATCGCTGTCATGCTTTACTGCCATCTTGGAGGAAGAGACTATTTTGGCAGGATAATGTGGTCACGCCACAGAGTGAATAGGGGGTCTTGAGAGAAGAGGGCAGAGATAAGAGAATGGAGAGCATTCCATTAAAGCCCGCGATTGCATCAAGCCGAGGCTCAAGGAAGACTATTCTGCACCGAATACCCACCGCAACACCCATCAAGTGCAAGGTGCATCTGTTACCATGGTACCCGGCGCAGGCAGCCCCTTTCATGTCTGTCAAGATGGGGAGGGAGAGAGAGACTAGCAATATGTTAGTCTCGCCTGCAGTTGGAGCTGAAACGGACATGCGAGTGCCTGTGTTTGCTTGTATGTATGCGTTTGTAGCATAGATACAGGTGGCCCGGGTTTTAAGATGCCGTACGCTGACAGAGGCTCGTCACACAACATGAATCATTTAGCCGCCACAGCAGAGCTGGAAATGTCACGTCTCATCAGCATTGCTCACGCCTTGGTGCTCCTGCACCATTCACATCTCCGGCAGCGGAGTTGAGGGACGACTTGATTAAAGAGAGAAGCTGAGATTTTAAATGCAAACAGACATTTATTGCATTGGGAAGCAGTGGTGTACATTTTCCCCACAAATTAATTTGCAGTACTGTAGCACTTCATGAGATCAGAGTCTGTTGTGCAGTTGTCCAAGCAGTGTGTCAACTTTCCTTTTCGACAAATCGCTACAAAGTTTAGATTTCAGGCTCTTTGATGGGATTACTCGCTCATCATGCCGTCTCCTTCCATATCTGCTCTTTCCAAGGAGTAGGATGCTACTTTCTCACAGTGGAAAACGCTGACTTGCCAGATAGGCAATCCAATAACAACAGGAGAAACTGTACAAGGAACATATCCAAAATTTTAAGCCAAGCTATCTGCTAATGTCTCTCTTATACAAAACTATATTTTTTGTGTTTTTGCTACAGATTTAAAACAGTTTTAACAAAAAAAAAGTAACATCAAGTACATCATTCCTTATTGTAAACCACAATCAACACTAACAGTAAATAGTACTTTGTCATAATCTTTATTACAAGATATTAGGCCACTGTACAAATCAGTGTGAATCGTACAGTACAACGCAGAGTTAAGACTGTTTCTCGAGGTTTGTCATTCAAAGCTGTATACGAGGTGCTTCAAGAATACACAAGATTTTCAGAATTTTCTGCCATGCATGCATGATTTTATATTTGCCATGCATGAGTCGGTATTTCAGTGTTTTAAGAAAGAGCCCTAAAAAATGGCAACCCAACAAAACAATTGAACTCAACGAGTAAATGTATAAAGCACGAAAAATAACAAGTTGTCCGGTACAGTATATCCCTCATGAGATTTGGCACACACAATAATGCACAATGCAATATAAATAGTCTTTTTTTGTTATCAATAAGGTGTGTACAGTCAAGTTACAGTATCAACCAATCCAGGTGAAAGCCTGGGAAGCTTACAAACAGGTGGGAGGTACACGGTATATAAATGACTCGTTAGCTGCAAAGTATGGTAACAAAAAACACTCAGGCAACATCAAGAATTGTTAAGTGAAAAAAATATCACTCTCGTTTGCTCACAGTTTTCTCAACATACAAAAAAACACTCCCTCAGGCCTTAAGTCACTGCAAAAGACATGTTCCCAAGGATCAATAATAAATAAAGTCTTCAACACGAAACAAACCAGTTTACCAATTCCCACTTTGTGCAAGAAAATATGGGCTACCCTTTCCATATTTACAAACTGCTATTCATTTGCCCTCGCTCAAAATGAAGAGCAGAACAAATGGTACCACAGGTTTGATTGATAAGTTATAGGAGAATTGTGTGCTTTAGGTTTTATATTAGATTTTTTTTTTGTATCCTGTCCCTGATTTCTGCATTTCGACAGCATTGCCTCCTGCCTTTACCCCCCCACCACTGCACCCCTTGCCCTCCCCCTTCCCCATTGCCTTCTCCTGCGTTTGTATTTATGGCAAAACCCTGTAGTTGAGGGTGTGTGTGTGTGTGTGTTAGTGTAAGTGTGTGTTGGGAGTGAGGGGGGAGGGTCCACTTGGGGGTCTCCTTTGCTGCCATCTCCCACCCCTGCCAGCATGTGTCATCCGGACAGCCATGACTGACTGGGAGAGGAGGGTGTGGAAGTGCTGCTTGCTGCCACATGAGAGAAAGTGCTTATATACAGTGTCTTTGGATTAAAACTGGTAAATATCGCCATAAAAAATTTAAAGAGTGTCTTTTGAGGGGGGGTGGTGGTGGTGTGCCGACCACTCTAAGCCTCTGCCGGGGTCTTCTCTGTTCCATTTTTCTGCGCTTCGTCGTCGCCATTCTCATCCTCAATCACAACTGTGGATGACAGGGGAGAGAGTTAATGAGGGGAGGGGAAGGGGGGGGGACTCATCTTGGTGTGGCGTCTTGAAAATTCAACATCGACACAAGGGTGTCAAAGCCCTGAATCGTTAGTGCTGCAACTGTATGAGCATAAGTGATTTGTGCATGCATGAGAGCGTAAGCCCATGCAAAAAGAGCGCGATAACCACGACTGTGCATCGGCGCCTCTGATGCATATTTGGGAATGTGCAGGTGTGACTGTACGAGTGTCGGCTGTGCACCTACAGGTGCAAGTCTTATGTGTCTTTGTGTTTGCCCATGTCTCTGTGCACTACTGTATATAGAACTATGTCTGTCTAAATGTCTGTGCCACCACAACTGAGCCTCAGTTTTCAAGGACTATCTACCTTGGTAGATATGCAGGAATGCAGGACACACAAAAGCACATACATGGCCAGCCTGACTTGATCATGCAAACACAATAATCTCCATCACACTGCATATAAAACTCGTTCAGCCATTCATCTGGGAGGGGACAATCAGCACAACTCTGTTGAGCAAGATTCAGGAGGCATTTAGCGGCACGCACTGCGCATCCAACTTGTGTAGCAATGCGAACAGAATATTAAAAAACAAACAAACACACAATACACACGCATGCAAACAGCAGACTGGTTCGCTGACCATACACTCGACTGAACATCACGTCAAGGCAATAGTGTTGCCGATCTGGTTTTTCAAACAAACATCCTTAAATATGGTGCACTAACAGCCGATGTGCGCATTCACCACATCACCATACAGGCGAAAACGCCTTAATTATATAATTACCCCGTTTGCTCCTGCCTATTTGCCCGAGTTTCGGCGGACGTTTGTTCTGTGAGCCGTTGAAGAAGTTGTTGGTGTCTTGAAGACGACAGGTGAAGGAAAGGTGTCCCTCGTCGCCCTCATTTCCATAATGACTCATATTTTCTTCGTTGAAAGGCAACACTTCCGACATCTCCAAATGCGTCTTTATCACCAAGGCGCACAAACTGAAATGTATAGCTCGTCGCCAAGCTCGAACCGGCTCCTTCGTAAAAAAACAAAAGGGGAAAATAAACAATGAAATCTGCTGGCACGACCTAGCCCTTTCTGCGTGCCCAGAAGACACGTGTCTGTCTCCGTAGGTGCGCGACAGAAATATCAGTAACTCAAAATGTCCTCAGTTTCCCTGCTCGTGGAGGCTCGGCAACATTATTCAAAGAAAAAAGAAAATGGGGGAGAAAAAATCCACAGGCTTTCTCTCTGTGCGTATTGCTTTGGAAATGGAGGCGCGCGTATAACCGAGCCGTGAAGCGCCCGCTGGTTTTGAG
Source organism: Neolamprologus multifasciatus (assembly GCF_963576455.1). Lineage (NCBI taxonomy): Eukaryota > Metazoa > Chordata > Actinopteri > Cichliformes > Cichlidae > Neolamprologus > Neolamprologus multifasciatus. The sequence continues at coordinate 24,960,289 of NC_140443.1, read as the reverse complement.
CGGCTGAACCGGTCGCACGGAAAATCTGAGGAAGAAATGCAAATTGAGGAGCGATGCAAAACACGGATCCCGGGGAGACCTGGCGAGGGAGCTGTTCGGGGGTTTTCTGGTGCAGCCTAGAGAAGCCAAGTCCAGTTGGAGTGGTGGTGTAGTACTGCCAATGCTCCTCTCTCCTCGAATGTGGATGCAATAAAAACAAATGGCGATTTGAAATTCGAAGGTGGCACATAAATGGGAATCGATTCATATCTTTATGTGTGGAGGGGGGGAAGCAATTCCGATTGCGACACCAGTTAACGAGCACGAAATATTAAAACCTCGAACCTCTTTTATTAATTTTCAGATTTTTTTATTAGGGTTCGTGGGGTTTACGAGACCGTCAAACCTCACCAGATGATGGCAGTCTTTTCACAGGACACAGTGACTTTTGGCCCCGTAGCTCACTTTAAGTTCCCAGCTGAGGCCCTGGTGCTGTTTTCACGTTATCGCCCACAGTATCTCCGGAAACTGCACATCAGCATTTTGGAGTGAAAAGAACGAAGGTTAGCATAAAAAAGCAGTGACTGTGTTTGTTTAAAATATAATCCATGTTACAGAAACGGTGGCTAAATATCAACTAGACCCCCAGAAAGAAAACAGTATGAATTTTTTTCTTCATAACATAATTATTCTGAATAGTATGCTGTAACAGTATAATAGGATCCACACTGAGAACATTTCGCCTCATGTTAGCACAGAAAAGTCTAACGCAGCCTGAAAAGGTGTTTGGTTAAACTGATTCCTCTGGAACTTCTTTGACCACCCACTGCTGTCTACTGTTTGCATTAATCTCACTTCTATAGGTATGACAGTACAATGGACTGTCTTACAAAGCAGACAGGGCATGGAGGAACGGACAGGTATTCAGTCTTGAGATAGACTATCCTTTCTCAGAGGAACTTCCCTAAATATCATTACACAGACAATGAAATGAAAAATGATACGGGAGCCTGCAGCAGAGCTTTTTAACTTTTATGTGCCGGCATGACACACCTCCTCCCTTCGGAGCTGAGGTGGCAATGATTTTATCAGAGGATCCTTCTTTCATATGAGAACATCTCAAAGAACAATATTTTTCACAAAATGTGGTTACATTGCCATCAAGACTGTATTTGGTCTTAAAGCTCCCAAGCAATGAAGACAAGTAACCTGATAAAATAGTAGCAGTAAACCCTTGAGAGTGTTGGATTGTGAAAGAGTGCATTTTTTTCTTGCAAATTCTATTTTTTTGTCTGCTAAATCAAGTATTTGTCATGTTTTCTTTCCTAAAACTTCAGTGCAGCTGCTGAATAAGGTTTGATGCTAACATTATACTGAAATTGGCTCAAGTATGTCTTCATGGAATTAGAGCTTTATGACTAGTTAAATTAGATTTTCAAAAACAAAAAGAAAGAATAAACACTGCAGTAGTTAAAACTCAGATGAACTTCTCTTTCAGGCCTGTTTGGGTGTGGTTTGTTCAAATAAAGGACTCCATATATTGTCATCAGATACTGACTCAAATGCTGCCTCAAATTCTTCATTGTTTTTGCTATCTTGCATTTATCAGAGTCACAGTGAGACATAGACAGGAAGGCAGGGGGGAAGATTGAGGGAGATATCACGCAGCAAGGTGTGGAACCAAAGGGTGCTACACGTGGCTCTGAAGTGCGAGCTGTGGGGGAAGACTTCAAAGTACAGACAGGCACGTGGCTAGCCTGCTTTTAAATAGAAAATGAAATAACAACTTGTTACAATCAAGGTACGCAGAAGAGCCTTTCTGAATGTGCAACATATTACAGCGTAGCTGTATCAATGATTCAGGCTACTGATGGTGATGTAATGGTGTGGGGGATATTTTCTTCGCACAGTTTAAGCCCCTTTTGTACCAGCTGAGCATGATTAAACACCATGGCCTACCTGATTATTGTTGCAGACCACATCCATCCCTTTATGATCACAATGTACTCATCTTCTGATAACTTGTTCTAGCAGAATAACTGGACATGTCACAAAACTCAGATGATCTCACTGTGGTTTCTTGAATGTGATAATGAGTTCAGCGTGGTCAGATGGCCTCCACAGTCACCAGAACTCAGTCCAGTAGAGCACCTTTAAGATGTGCCACGAAAAAATGGGGTCCAAGCAACTTTTAGCATTTAATGAATTACTAGTTGAGTGTATACCACACGAGACACTGATTAAAAATAAGTGTTTGGTTTTTTTTTTTTAGAAAGTACATGATCAGATCTTTCTATTTATCTTTTTTGTACAAAAGTCAAACTATGACCAAAACTAATTTTCGTCATTCAGCATTCAGAGCTGACACAACTCCACACCAGCCCCAGAGTGTTTTATTGGAATCAAAAAAGTTTCACAAATCTGTGAGCTCTACTAAAATTACATTTACAGTAACTGTAAACGGTGCACATTCTAGTGAATCCTATAATCATAGTAATTATTTCAGAATATCCAGCGTTTAACTATATTAAAACGATGATCTGAATTATCACTGCAATGTTTTTCTCAACAGCCACTGCAGCTTCCAACAGAACCACTTCCTATCCATGCTAACTTAAATGTGTTTATGGGAATGTTTTCTTTCAGGCACAAATGGCTGCTTTCATTATCTCCACGGTTTGAAGCAACGCAGGTATGAGCCATAGATGGTTTGATCTATCCATCGGCGGAATCTGGACACGGCCGTGTAGACTCCAGGAAACTTAGCATCACCACAACCATTGCCCCAGGATACAACTCCATAGATCCGTCTGTCACACACCAGCGGTCCACCGGAGTCACCCTGTAATAAATAACAGTAAAACCCTTCTATTAGTTCCCATAAGTTTTTTGTTACCATGGTATTGATGTAAAGCTGCTTTAATTTTCCTGATGTTACATGATACACAAAATAATACAAAGTGTCTGGACATGGGCGCCTCATAGGAGACTGTTTCAAAAAGCATTTACCGCCCAGGTGAGTCAGATATCCCAGGCATTGAAGGTTACTTGCTTTTGGTCTATTTTAGCTCAAAGAACAACATCAACTGATTCCCAAAATGCATAAATGTGGGTTTTTTTTGAAAACTTTCTTATATAAAAAAACAACAAAAACCTGAAATCGTGTAAAATGTGGCTATTGCTGTAAAAGGGACATGAAACGATACAGATATAACAGCTATTTGCACCATTGAGCCCTGCTCTCTAAAACTAAAATAGCTGCAACACTGTCTGTGAAGCTGGATTTAAGAAATAAGCGCTTAAAGTGAAACTTTTAAAAACATGTTTAGTGCCATCTTCTGTCAGTACGCGACGTCATGTGGTTGGTTGGTTGCGGCTAAAAGACTTACTTTAGTTTATGTTAGTTAACTAGCAACAGAATCAATAACCTGCAGAAAAATAACAACACTAAAACTAAAAATCAGTTTAAGGGGTTCACTTTTGTGCTGCCCCTGGCTGCAACAATGAGTTTTATGTGAAGAAACCAAGGATACACTGTCTACTTTCACTCTGTCTCTTTAGCAGTGGCTGTTTGCTGTTTGGCTAGCTGCACTCAAATGGCTGCACTGTTAGCTGTAATGTTGATGTTTGTAGAGCACTTTATAAATAAGAACAGCGTGGAGGAGTGTGAAGTCCAGAAATAAATAATGAGAAAACATGTTTTTATCTTGTGACTTTGGCCTATTGTTTCTTGGCTAATAACCAGGGGTGCGCTGTCAAAATAAAAGACGCGCACCAGATAAGAAGTTGCAACGTGCGTTTGCGTACATATAAAAGGCACTGTTTTTTGTCAGCTAGAGTGGGATTTTCATGGCATATTCTGCACCACATCTCTGTGCGTTCATCATTTTTTTGAGGCCAGGTCGCCTCCTGCAACCACTTTTCCGAGAATACGCGCTTCTTTTGCGGTTCGGACTCCTTCTGATATTTCTTTGGAGGTGGAGGAACACCAAAGTAATTGCTTAAAGGAGCTTGCTTCTTCGACATCTTTAAGAGTTCTAAACAAATGTCTGTCCTCCTCCAGAAAATCTTATGTACGCAAACGCGCGTTGCAACTTCTTATCTGGTGCGCGTTTTTTTTTTTTTTTTTGACAGCGAATGCGCACCTGCGGACCACTTATGTGCACCCCTGCTAATAACCCACATGATGTTATGCAGTTGTAGTTCCTGTAAAACACCATTAAGTATAAGAAGGTGAGATTGTTGCCCTTCTTACAGTAAAATTTAGTTTACATGTTCCAGTATTTAAATGTGCAGCATTGTGCAATAGTCTTGAGCAACCCATTGCATTTTCATGTTTTTCTTTCAAAAAATTTTCCAAGTTTTTGTTTGGGCATTGGCTGCTTTTTCACTCATTTGGGATGTGTCATTGGTTTTGGTCCCTGGGTTTTCAGTTTTTGTGAGCTCATATTTCCTTTGGATTGTGAGAATGTTTTGTGTTTAGGTTTCATGTCTCCTGGGTGACTCCTTTGTTTTTTATAATTACCTTTCCTGCACCCTGTTTGGATTTTGCTTCTTTATTGGAAGAAGTCCTGCATTTAGGCTACCCTCTGGGCTGAGTTTCTGTATTCCTTGTTTAGCCAGTATTCAGTTTCCAGTCTATTCAGTTGTGTTATTTTCAAGTTGTGTTTAGCTCATGTTTTGTATAGACTCTTATGGTGTACTTAAGCCGTGTTATTTGGGTCTGATCTATTCTTTTTCCCACTGATTGTCGAGCCTTCAGTTCTTGTTAGTTTCAGTTTCTGCTGACGTTCCGATTTGCTTTGAGTTAGTTTCTCTTTGTGTTTTTTTGTGTTCCAGTCTCATCTGCTTTTGACCTTCGTCTTTCTGTTAAGTTAACCATTGTTTCCCATTCAGATGTGTTTTCTTGTTTTATTTTGGTAACTGTTCTTCTCTTTGTCTGGCGTTGTGTTTACTTCCCCCACCTCATTATTCCTATAGCTTCTAGCTGTGCATCCTACTTGTTGTGTATCTGCTTATTATCCTGTGTGTGTATATATTGTCTCTACCTCACTTCCTTGCCCCCCTCTCATCCCTATGAGTGTGTTAATGCCAGACCTATGTTTTACAGAGAATCTTTTATTACTGAATGATTCAGTTCATGTTTGTGCCACAGTTTCATGAGAGAAAGTTTTTTTCTATGAATAATTCAAGCTTTAAAGGGGCACCTAAGTCAAGATGTGAATAAGGGTTGTTTCTAACAGACAACTTAGCAAACAACCAATTTATCTTTAGCCAGATAAATTGGTTTTATCTGGCTAAAATGTAAACTTTTTGCAAGAGCTTAATCAGAAAAGGTTTCTGTGGAAGGGTGGCTGTCAAAAAGCCATTTTTAAGGTAAGGGAAGAGGGAGAAAAGACTGAGGAATGCCAGATTATACAAGAACTGGACTGAAAATCAGTGGTGTCAACATGGTGGAAGCATTGCAGCCAGTGATCTTGTCAAAAGTGATGGAATTATGAACACAGAAGTATCATGGGATACCATGTAGACAGCATCTGAATGGCAACAACTGTGTTTTTCAGGGTGACAATGATCTCAAACAGCAAAACCATATCTGGATAGAAAAACACCTGAACACCGTCAGTCATTGCATCAGCCTCCCCAGAGCCTGGACCTCAACATTACTGAAGCAGTGTGGGATCATCTCGATAGAGACAAAAGGTAGCCAACATCCAACAGGTGCAGTGTTTCAGTAATGCACTGCACCTGTTTCCCTTTTTTTTTTTTTTTTTAGCAAAATATAAAGAAATAATGGACGGCTTAAGACTTTTGCGTAGTACCATATCTCATGTATAATGCACTGCATGTGTGAAATGTGGCTTTTAGGATGTAGTGGTGAAGACAAATTCCAACTGGCCAACAAGGTATGGATTTAAACTTGACTGAGTACAGCTGGTCTGCTTTTCCTTTAGAAAAGTTCTGGCTGTTTTTTGTTTTAATATTTATCTTTAAATCATAATGTCTTCATTCATTATTATTGCTTGAAAAAAAAAACCCAACACACAAAGACTTTGTCAAACACACAGGTTTTACATAGAGTTTATTTTAAACTAGTCATTCTCTACTTTGCCGAAGGTGAGACATAGCTTACTCACATATCACACGCTGAATTTCATGTAAATTATTCTTTCACACCAACGGCCGGGCCGAAACTCTTTCACGGTGCAAATAACCAAATCATAGGTTATTTTTGCTGCTATGTAAGCGTTTACAGCAAAAATTCAGTCCAGGTTTTCAGTTGTGTTGCTACTTTAAGGGTTGCTTTTCTATCTCTTATGCGATTATTACAACTGCAGTTATGTTTCAGGACAAACAGGCATGTCTCCTTAATAAAAGCTTGTAGCTCGAACCGACACTGACATGATCAACTGTATCCTTACACTGTCGGGGGAAAGAGGTTTCCAGAACTGTGTTATTGTTTTGCTCTTAAGTGAGATGATGAAAGTAGGCTCAGCTTGTGCTGTGTGATAACCATGGATGGTACCTCTGAGAGTCTATTACTTCAAAATGAGTTTCTTGCCTTTTCAAAACATCAAATGAACATGCTTGGCACAGAGGGCCACGGCGGTGTCCAACACTCACTTACCTTGCAGCTGAAACTTTTAAAAACATGTTTTTTCCCCTGATTAGTGAAAGGTGGTGTCTTTGTTCTTTGTACCTTGCATGCATCTTTGCCTCCAGTGCTGTAGCCAGCGCAGATCATGTTTGCTGTGATGTTTCCATTAAAGGAGTCGCTGCTGTTACACCTTGCAGTTGAGACAATGGGCACTGTGACTGTCCTGAGTGTGACAGGCACCTGGCCTCCTTCCAGACTATTGTAGCCCCACCCAGACACCCGACACACGTGGCCTTCAGCTACACCTGTCCCCTGCCTGGGAAGAGGCGCCAGCGACACGTATTTGTTCAGAACCATGGGAGCCCGCAGCTGGACAGAAAATTGTACAGTTTCCATGTGAACATGTTTTTTTTAAAAAAAAAAGAAAGATGTAACAGATTAAACTTTAACAAACCACTGGTAACTTTACTGCACCGATTCTGTGGCACCTTAATGAGCATGATGTCTGCGTTGTTGGTGCTCCTGTTGTACAAGGGATGGATGACCAAGATGCGGGGCTTAGCGTACTGCTCAGTACCCTCAAAGATGTTTACCTTGTAGTCGCCTGCCACTATCATCATTTGCTCTGCCCTAAAACACAGAAATCCATGTTGCATCGCATTTGTTAACAGAGCACTAAAAAGCCACGGAGATGTAATCGTGTAATCGTGATCTCTCTGAAAGAGGAAACAAAAGAAGCCTTTTCCCACAAATAATATGAGCTTAGTTAGCTATTTTTTTTGTATTTTACTAAATGAATGAAAGACAAAGATAAAGTAAAACGACCTGAATGCAATGTCAAACTCAAAGTGTGCACAGGGCTTGATCGTGACCACCATGAACTGCTTGTCTGCCAGTGAACAATGGCTTACTGTGAGAAGGCGGGGATGGGGACAGTGTGACAGAAATATGGCCAATTTCCTACATCCAGACAAGATCACACTTCACCGTCTTTCTCAGTGATGTGCCAAGGTCAGCTGACTAAACCGCATCTGTGTGCTGTTTGACTTCCCACTGGCCCCCATAGAGGTTGAGTTTGTGTCCTGACATTACCTTCACACAGCAGAATGAATGTTTGTGTTTAGGCATCTGTTGGGACCATCTGCTCGCAATAGAAAATCATGCCAAGTTAACTCTGAACCACAGTGTACTGAAAAAATGCCAGAGAATTGTTCCCGTCTGTGAAAGTGTTTCAGATTTATGATGGAAGTGTACATATCCTCATCCTTGATTTGTGGCTGACAATCCATTCTTTTGATCAGCTACATCTGAGTTCACAAAAATGAAGGCTGTAGAGTATAGCCAGCCCACATTTGGAAATGATGCACTCAACCTGCAGTGCCTAGTGGACATTCCAGGTTACGTGGATAACCCTCTGATGTATTTACCACCTTCCAAGTCAAGCAAACTGCACCCTTGGCTCCCATAACCTCTGAGCTTAAAGTTAACATACTTAGTTGCTGCTTTCTTACTTCACTTGTTCTTGCTACAAGTTGCTGAATTTCTTATACCTTTTGCAGTCCCTTGTTTGCTACGATGCTGTTACTCTCTTACTGTGTGGATGCCCATAAATATTACATCTATGGCCAAGCTGGTGGCTCTCTGAGGCTCTCTTCTCTCACAGCGAGAAGGTCCTGGGTTCAAAATCCAAGCTGTGGCATTTCTGTGTGGAGTTCAGGTTACTGTGGCTTCCTCCAACAGTCTAAGACATCCATGGGCTTAAGTTAAATGGTGTTAAACTGGCTTTAGGTGTGAATGTGAGCCTGAATGGTTGTTTGTCTCTATGTGTTAGCTCAGGAAAATTGGCAACCTGCCTCTCATCCACCCCCCTTCGACCCTTAAGTAGATAAGTGGAAGAAAATCCATGGATGTTTACTATGACGTACTAAGATCCCCTTGTTACCATAGCACTATACCTGTTTGAAACGTCCAGCCATCAACCCTTATGAAATAATAAAACTGAGAGGAAGGCTGTGCTCAATGCTATTTGTTACTTTCACATAAGCTTCTTCTTCTTCTTCTTCTTTTTGGAGTTTAGAAGTATGCTACAGTATTTGAGTGCTAAAAGTTTGAACTTAGGAGATCGACCAAGTTATTGCAGTATATGCTGTTGTTTGTAGATTACTCAATTAACTGACTGATAAACCGTAGTTGGATTTTTTTTTTAGACACATGACACTTTAGAAGTCACAGATTGCTGCTAATGGCAGATCCTGAACATTCTTACCCGATGTTGCAGTGCGCTGCAGTCAGGACCCAGTACCTGTGAACTAGTGATCCACCACAAAAGTGTTGGCCGCTGGTGCTCTTCAGTGACACGAGGTATCTGATGGAATTTGGTGCAGCGGTGTGACCACCTACTATACGGCTCTGCATGAGCACACGGCCTGTATGGAAACATTAGCAAGCCAAGAAAGGAACATAAGTTGCGCGTGTTCTGTTTAACTTATCTTTGAAAATGAATAGGATATGAGGAAGTGGACTTTGTGAAGATTAGACACAGACGAGACACGGCTGACAGTTGTTTCCAGTCGCTATTCATAAATCTAACCGTGAGCAGACTTTGAAACTGCTTCCCCCAAAACAAATTTCCATGTTCAGATTAAAAACGTATTTTTTTCATACTTTCATCAGAACAGCTTGTTGTTACCTATATGGATAGTAAAAAACTACAGATTTAATCTGGGATCTACTGAGTTTTTGCAGACACATGACCAGTGCTGCAGTCATAATATGAATGGAAGTGACAGACTTGTGTGCAAACAGTCGAGCTGCTCTCCGCGCTGCAGCAGAGACAATTTTTGTTCTTTTGAAACTCGTCTGCAGTGATGAAGCACAACTTTTACTCTGAAGGCAAACCTTCAGAAACTGTTACTGTTAATCAGAAGAATGCCATGTAAAAGTATAGTTAGGATACGGGGGTGCTGCTGAGTGGATTTGGTTACCTAACCGTTGATGGTAGCCATATTTAAGTAGTCATATTTAAAGTTTTGAAAGTTCAACAACATTCGGAATAACTCTCAGGATCATCACGCTGAGACATAAATTGCCAAGAGTTTTTCGTAAGTACTAAGATACGTTTCTCAGGACCTTTGATTCTTTTCCCAAAACATTAAAAACACACAAAAAAAATTCAAACAACATTTACAACATTTTCTGACATTGGCTTAATTATAAAAGGAAATTGTACAATTTGTAAATTTTGAAAGATAGCTACAAAAATGTCAAAACAAGATGCAAAAAAGAGGAATGGACTCCCAGCCACCATCTCCCACTCTTTTTTTTGTTAACAAGGTGATGCACTGAAACATCAGCGTACACACCAATCAGAGCCTCTGCGTGGTGGCAACAGAGGATCTGATGACATTAGGTCTTTCACTTGTTACTGCTTCCCTCATTCACAAAAGAAAAAGAACAAATAGATTATATGTTATATATATTTTAGATTGCATAAGACTTGTATAAGACTCATATTACATGTTCCTTCTATTTTTTAAAAATTTCATCCACAGTATACTCTGTCTCAGTTGCTCACAGTCCATCTAACATTACTGAACTGAATTTGCTCTCCCTCCTCTGCCTCCCAGATTGCTGCCATCCAATGTTGGTATCAACCTTCAGCACACCCATGCACCCATGTACACTCTAACTTTTATCTGTCCCCCCCCCCCCCCCCCCCATGCACTATGCACCGTTTTGTCTGAGTTGAGAGTTTTAAACGATTTCTGTGCTTTAGGTGTGTTTAACTTCTGCCTCCTGAGGAAAATAAAAGTGCTTGCAGAAAGGTTAAATGATAATTTACCATTTAGGGTTTTGCTAAAAGAGCGAGTGATTCAATAAATTAGCTTAGGCACACATCTGGGAGAATGGCAGCTAATGTTTTAGTAATGTGAAAAAACTCTGATTGGATATAATATTTTAAATCAAAGAAAGCTTGAAGCTTTTGTTAGCAGAACTATAAAAACAAAGCAGATTAGATACTCACTGTGGACTGCCATAAGCTCCAACAGCACACAACATAAACACATAAGCAGGCTCGTCATAGCAGAAGAGGTTTTTGAGCTGTTGCACCATACCAGCTGCTGAACCACTGCAGTGTCCTCTGCTCCTGTCTGCAGCCTGGTCATTCATTCCTCACAGGAAACAGTGGGTGTCAGCCCCACCAACCTTTATCCTCGAGTTTCCTTGAGGAGTTTTTAATTTCATTGTTGATCGTGCAGCAGCGCGAACCAACACTGTAGCATTGATTGAGGAGGAAAAAGAGGCAAGAGAGCAACAAAGTTCACATTCAAAACGTATCTCCTATCACAACTCTTCCTTCTGACCCTCCTGACTTGTCGAAAGGCCTTACATTGTTACTATGGCAACACTGTGGTGAGCAGGTTCATCTATACTGTATCAGGGCGCTCTGTCTGTGTCATCATCCAGGCTTATCCCTGTTGAAATGTTTCAATAGTCTCTCTCTCTTTCTCTGTGAGTAAGTGTGTGTGTGTGTGTGTGTGTGTGTGTGTGTGTGTGTGTGTGTGTGTGTGTGTGTGTGTGTGTGTGTGTGTGTAGACTCATAGCAAAGCCAAGACAACGCAGAGGTATTCTACGCACAAGTGTTTCTCTGTGTGAGTCATCATCCATCACTGAATCCGTGTCAGCAATGATAATAACATATTATCATCAGCCCGATGATGATCATCACCATCCTTCTGGCAAGTCAGCATCGTCCACAGCATGGAGGGAAGAATCTCGCCTGACCTCCTCTTGTCCCACATTTACAGCAAGCTGAATAATTGATGCTTCGCCTAGCAGAATAGGAGAGGGAGAGCTTTGTGTGGCCTCCAACTGTCAGGTGTTTCCTGGGCCAACACTAACCCGCCTTCATACAGTAATTTTCTTTCTCCCTTTCATAAATTGCTACAAAGCACATAATTCAAGTAAATGGTATGGAGCTATTGTAATACAATGGTAATATAAATGCATTGTTAAGAGGTCAGTTCAACTAATGAGATAAAACCACTGACTGTATACAAAGGATGGACAAAGCCACCCTCATACCACACAGTTACTTAGTTTTAAAGCCTTGAATAGCTTTATGATTCTTCCCACCTCCATAATTTGGAGCCAGTGACTGTGCTTAAATGAGAGGACAGAGTGTTAAGTTACCACACGTTACCTATCAGTTGATTTAATTAAAAAAGCATCAACGTCACAAACAAAGTAAAGAGGTCCAGTTCAGCTCACTCAATGAAGCCTAGCAGACAGCCACCAAATACAGCTCCTTGTTTGGCCTCGTCAACGTCAACTTTAAGCTTGTACAGGCTGTTATGAAAGAGTAAATTAGACATACATTTCATTCCCACTGGTTGTGTTTATCAGTTTTACAAAATATTCAAGCAATGATCAGTTTTATATTGGGGCGTATTTCTTTTTCGTTAATAGAAAAAATCAGGGAATTGGTAGAAAATGTTTTGTTATAACCTTTTTTTCCCCTAGTGTCTGATTTGCTAAATATCAACTTTTTAAATTAAAACCAGGAAATATGTTTTTGCATCATTATTTGTTTAAAATAATTATTAAAACATGAGAAATGTGTTTTTAAAACTATTTGATTCATTCATATGCTTTAAATTGCACTGTAAAAAAATGCGTGAAAAAGCAAAAAATGCCCTGGAAATTTTCTCCCAGTACATTTGACACTTTTTGTGACATTTTCCATAAATGATAAAAAAGTCAAATTGAATGTCGTTAAATTGTACTGTCAAACCCCCATAACGCATCAATAATTTGCTCCAAACCCACATAACAAACATCGAAAGAATTCATTTCTTTCATCTGAGGTGATTTTAAATTCAGTGTGGTAAGTTTCTTCCTCTCTAATTCAGTATTTCTCTATTGTCATTGTTGGTACAAATGCTGTTATATTCTTGGATACTTGTTTTATATATTATTGTTTCAACAGTTTAGAGAAAATTTGTTTTAATTTATTTAAACATGAGTCCATTGTCATAGTTTATTATTATTATTATTTGTAGTAGTATTAGTAGTAGTAGTGTTTATATTGTAAAATATGAAAAAAAGTGTTCTTATATAGTATTTACATAAAATCATGCAATTCACATGATATTTTTAGAAGTAATGGAACTAACCACTCTTATATTCTATAGGTACAGTATATATTACACTGAGTACATAAATACACTTTTCTACCAGATTAACCATGTGCAATACTTGTATGAACAAAACAATGATGTGATGGCTCGTGTTGATATGATTGAGTGGTTTGAAAGGATGGGTTCCTACTGAAGTTTGTGTAATTTGATCCATAACAATTACATTTGGAAAACTGCAAAGTGCTCCGTTCTCTTTTCATTGCTATTACAGCGTTGCAACTGCAGTATTACATATAGTTACTGTCATGGTCCTGGGTCGGTGACCCAACGCTTTAAGTTTATTATTATCATTTCTCTAGTTTATTCTGATTTTGTATTTGTTCTTAGGGTTTGAGTTGTGTGTTTCTATCATCCCTACCTGTGTCTCTCCTCTGTGTTCTGTTCGTGTCCCCAGTTGGTTGTGTAAAACAGTCTGAGTTTCCTGTTTTACTTTGTAGGTTTGTGTCTTGTTATGTCCATTAGTTCCAGCTGTGTCCCCGCCTGTCTGCCATTTCCTAATTACCTGGTGTGTGTATTTATACTGCGTGTCTGCCTGTGCTCCTCGTCGCGTCGTCTGTGTTTCTCTGTGAACCTCCCGTGTAGTCTACATTATTCCATGTTTCTTCGTGTCTCTCTGCTCCTCGCTCCATGTCCTCCATTTTGTATTAGTTTTCCCACTTTAGGTTTATGTTCGGTTCTGCCCACACCTTGGTTTTGTGCACTGTGAATAAAACCCACTTGCACCTCCGCCATTGTCTGCTATTGGATCCTCCTTTCTCACCTTCACTCGACTGCTGCCCCAGTCGTGACAGTTACATATAGATCCTTTTTTTTTTATCTTTTGGGAAGATAAGGTTATCCTCTACTGAGAAGCTGAAGAGAGAAAGGCTTCATATTAATAAAAATTCACACACAGACACCTACCTTTATCTTAAATAAAGGATTCTCTTTTTCTCCTAATCCGTCCTGTCAACTGTGCTACGTGTGATTTTTGTGTCATAAATCTTTTAAATGTTGGCAGACATGCAATGAGTCTTACATAAGGATGATTAGTAATTCTAAATTCAATGTAGTGTGGATTTATGGTGAAATTTGTTTTACCCTTGATGATATCAGCACACAGAAATCCATCAGACTTCATATTTTTAAATCAGATAGACATAAGACCTCAATGTGAAGCCTTTTTTTTTCAAGCGTGTATAATCTTATCTGACTTTTATGACACGATTTGAGGGCATAGTACAGTTGTAAAACAACAACAACAACAACACTGAATTTGAATTGTTTGAAATTCAGTCTTAACTCTGACAGTTAATGGATCCATGGATTTTGCTGTGTAAGCAAGTTGAATATATAGAGAAAATTAACACTGGTCTTTTGGTTTTAGTTGATATGAAGTTTAAATTTAAAATTACTCAGTTATGGAAAGAAAAGACAGGCTGTAAACAATTTTTATTTATGAAGCTGAACCTTTTAATGTGGAAGTCCGTGACAATTAACTACAGACATTGTATGGGATCGACTCACTTTGGGAAACAGCCTCAAGTTGCCATTAAAGAAGCTTACCTTTCTCAGTACTTGAACTCACTGATCATCACTTGTGCCTGGCAGTGTAGGCGAATTAGGTATTATTTTCACAAATATCTTTTTGCCATGTAAATTTATGCAGATGCTCCTCTTTAAGCTATCCATACTGTGCATGTACTTTTGCATAAGTCATCTGTCTCGCTCTGTCGCAAACACACACAAAGAAACCCTGTTTGTCGCATCGGCTTTGCACCTGAGGGAGAGCTGAGCATGCTATCGCCTTTCACCCTCACAGTTACAGTGACACCTTGGGGAGTGAAGACTATATGGAGGTTATGGCCTGCAAACGAAATGCTCCAACGTGTGGGAACTCAGAATGGAAAAAAAACCCTTCTGGGAACCTAAATGAGAATGACACCTGGGAAGAGAAAACTCGGGGAGGAGAGGAGAGGAAGGATACAGTGTACACGTACTCGAGCAGGCTAATCAACACAGGCAGGCTGTGGCACTGATTTCTCAGCTATGAGAGTGAACATTTCTACAACACTAAAAAACATTACCCGTAAGCTGTTAAGATGTTTTCAATACAACATTTGAATCAACTGTTCAAAGGATGTTTGAAGGATGATGACAAAAATTAAAAAGTTTGTTTTTAATTATAAAACATTTGCAAAATGTTAGAGCGCTGTGAAAAGTAATTGCCCCCTTCTTAATTTCTTCTTTTTTCAGATATTTGTCACACTTATGTGTTTCAGCTCATCAAACAACTATTAAATCACAAATTAACTGCATGTTTTGGAAAGCTAAGTTCAATTTCACAATCCACACCCAGGCCTAGTTACTGCCAGACCTGTTGGATCAAGAAATCACTTAAACAGAGCCTGTCTGATAAAGTGAAGCAGGGTAAAAGATCTAGAAAAGAAACTCATCATGCCACGATCAACAGAAAGTCAGGAACAGATGATAAACAAACAAAAAATAAAATAAAATACATACATATATATATATATATATATATATATATATATATATATATATATATATATATATATATATATATATGTATATATATATATATATATATATATATATATTATGCAAATAAGAGTAGGCTAAAATTCCTCCACATTGATGTGAGAGAGTCATTGTCAGTTATCGTAAATGCTTCATTACAGTTTTTGCTGCTAAAGGTGGCACAAGTAGTGGTTTTTAGTTTAGGGGGCAATTACTTTCACACAGGGTTTGGATATCTTTATTCCCCTTTATTAAATTAAATAATCTAAAATGTATTTTGTATTTACTGCAGTTATGTTTGTCTAATATTAAAATTTAAGATTTGCCAACAAAAACAGAACAGCCTGCAGTTTTTTACGGATGTGGTGGTGGGGAGCTGTTAAGGTAAGAAATTGTTCTTTTTAAGCTCGTCTGCTTGTCTTTCCCTAAACCCCTTTGGTAAACTTTAGTGACTATACTCACTGCATGCTTTATTTTCCCAGGTAATAAACTTTGCCATACTAGGACTGCACTGTAGTGGTACTGTTGCTTCACAGCAAAAAGGTTCTGGAAACCTGGTGGATACCTGGAGTTTGCATGTTCTCACTGTTCTCCACTACTCTGGCTTCCTCCCACATTCCAAAGACATGCATGTTCGCTTAATCTGTTAATCGCTTAATCTGATAATCTGTGTATGAATGAGAGGTAGGTGAAGTACTTAAAGTGTCAAAATTAAAATACTGTACGAATGTATGGCTAAAAGAGTGGTCAGTAGAAAAGGTTCTCCTCCAAGTACTCTGGCTTCCTCCCACAGTCATCAATGTTAGGTTAATTCATTAGAAACTGGCCATATGTGCAAACACTTGACAATTACATAAACTTACATAAGAGTCAGACTTGTTATTAAAAACACTTTGAGAATGTTGGGTCCTAATGGTTGAAAATGTGACATGTTTTAAAAGGTTTACCACCAAAACACCAAAACTTTAAGAAAACACCAGAAGAACAGTTTAGAGCAAACACTGAATCATATCGCTCTGCAAGTGTTTTAGAACAAAAAAATGACGATGGTGTCTTTTTATGTGGACCTGTGTGTGCAGGGGGAAGCAGACGGAAATGCTCCCACGCTCATCTCAGTTTAACGCAATTTCTGAGAATACGTTTCTCCTTGTCCAAGTAAAGAATAAATGCTGTTATAAGTTCTGCCACATCTCAGGTTGATATCATTCCTCATACTCGTGCTTTTGTCCTGCGCTCTTTAACACTGGATATACTAACAAGATGTCTGGTAGGTGTATTTTATCATCTCTCTGTCTTGTTGGGTTTCACCATTGCACAGCAATACTTTGTCTCCACCACTAGACAATAGGTTGAAGCTGTGAGAACAAAGGCCCAAGAAAGAAAGGTGTAATGAAAGACAAGGCTGGGGATGTCTTTTTTTTTTTCTTGTACTAGGTCAGACTCTCCTTTCTGTGTGTGAGACAGAGACATTTAGATAAATGGTGTATCAATGTGTATCGTGGGGAATAATGAGAGTGACAGGTATGAACACAATATAAAAGAGGCCCAAGTTCTCAAACTTGTCTCGGTGTGAGAGGATTGTGTTAGAGCGTGTGTCCCAGCCTGTGCGGATTTATACTCGACTCCCAATAAGGTGAGGAAGCCTTGCTTATATAGTATTGCTCATTAGCAGCGCGGGTGTGGAATTAATGGCAGTGTAGCAGCTGATTGTGTAATAAGAAAGTAAAGCTTAATCTGGATTTTCTTTATTTTTAATTAAAAGTTCAAATGACTCCATTTAAATGTAGAACTTGGACAAACTTTATGAATGACTTTGCCTCCGTGTTAATGCCCATAACTTCACTGCACCATTGTATTCATAAAATTCAAACTTTGCAGGAGTTCATATTGCCACAGACGACATGTGTTGAGACTAGATTTCCCTTTGTGAGGTTTTGAGCACCTTGTCAGGTTTTTGTATGTGTGTGTTGTGTGTTTGTGTAGCGATTTTGTGTATTGATACTGTCACTCCTATGCTACATAGATCACAAAACTCTGAGATAAAAGTTCTAAGATGTGATGAATAGTTAGTAAATGATGCTGGTAGTAAGAGTGCTAATGCGACCTGTATGAACAACTTTATTTGATGTATTGATACATATAATTTATTAGCTCTAATTTTTTTTTAAAATTCGTGTGTGTGTGCGTGTGGTCGTGGATACACTTACAATTTTAGGAACTTACAACAAATTGCGTTTATATGCGTTGGCGTGTTTCTAATGTCTGCCTGTGCGTGGACTGATTTGGTCATTAGGTTTGTGAAACCATCTCAGTTTCCTATTTAGGGCTTTTGGTTTTGTGCAAAATATTACCAGAATTTTTCAATCAAACTGATGATTTTACCTCGTTAGTCTGTGCAGATTATAATTTACAGCGTATGAGATTAAAATGTCTGTTTTTTCCACTCTACAAAACATCTTCATGTACTTGTGATCTGTGATACTGACCATTGATACTTATTTTTTCTTCTTGCACCAGTTACTATGATGAACCCGGCTCAATCCTGCCACCTCCTAATGGCCTTCCTGTTTGTTGTTAAACTAACAGGTGAGTCGATGACACTGACTACACAGTTACACAATATCTGACTTCAGGTATAATCCGGTTTCCAAAAAGTTGGATGTTTTGCAAAATTCAAATAAAAGCTCAGTGGGAAATGTGGGAAGAAAATTTCAAAGTATACGATTCAAAGACCATCTTCTAGATGCTGAAACTGAGAATTATCATTCGATGCCAGCAACAAAAGCTAAGGTAGTTGCAATTAAAGATTAAAAACAAAAGAGGCAGTGGGACACTGTACAACAATTTGAATTATTCAGTAATATGAGCGGTATAAACATCTTTAATTCTGAGAGGCTGAGCCTTTCAGAATTAAAGATAGAAATGAGTTCACCTTTCTGTGAAAAACTGTACAAGTAAACAGCTACAATTTAAGTATAATGTCTTCTCAACGTAAAAATACTTACAGTACATTATATGATTAAAAAAATACAAAAACAATTCAAAATCCATATTAAATGGCCACAATCGTCAGGCAGTCTGACAGCACTGCATTGAAACAGGTCTGATTTTGCTCATGGACGCTGGAGAAAGCCACTGTCTGTGAACACGGATGCCAAGAAAATACCCCTATATGTATAAAAAATACTGAAACACTGGCACACTCTCTCAAACAGAGCTTATTTCAGCCTGACTGAGGTAAATCAGAAAAACCCTTGAAATCATGGACTATAGAGGAGATGGTTAACTTCTGTGTCAGAATCCCAGACCCTGACATGACATGGATAATACACACATGTGTTGTGCTTAAAGACAAATGCTGCCAGACAAAATCCTTATCAGGTTAAACCTTGATTATTTCAGCAAGATAATCCCAAACAAAGTCTGCATGTCTTGTAGCAACATCAGTCTTCTGGAAAAAGTTTCAGACCTGCATTCACTGTGAAATGTCTGATACATCATGAAACAAAAAACATGGCAGTGTCCCTGCTCAACTACTAAGCCTCTAAAAAAAAACCTTGAATGGGGAGAAGTTAGCTTCAAAACTGCAGCGTTTTTTATTTTTTGTTTTTTCAAAACAAACATACATAATCTCTAGATTCCTAAATTTGATGTGTTGTCCTTTTCAAACGGTTTCTAGCTGGGTTAAAAAAAAAACAAGGAAATTTAATATAGACTAAGCTTGTATCGTGAATGGGATTTTTGACATAATCCTTTGTCTCTGTGTATCTTAGGTGCATATGGGGACAGAATAATTGGGGGTACACAGGTAAACCCTTACACCATCAAATATCAAGCCTCCCTCTTGTACAGCAACTCCCATTTCTGTGGAGGCACCCTCATCCACCCGCAATGGGTGGTGTCTGCTGCCCACTGCTGGAGGGCGTAAGTTACTGCAGCTGTACATCAGGAGCACAGACACTGATCATTCATATGTTAATACAGAGCACATCAATGTTTTGTGCTATCATTATAATTATTAATACATTTATTCCTTTTTAAATATTTGGACAACTTTTGTGTGTCTTTGATCAGCTAAACAATTATTCATGTCTTCCCCTCTTGTAGGAGTCACATGATTAAAGTGGTCCTGAGTCAGCACAATCTCACACAGTGGAATGGATTGGAGCAGATATTCAACGTCTCCTTGATCGTTAAAAACTCACAGTACAGATACTGGATGCTTGACAATGATATCATGCTGCTTAAGGTAAGGGACAGCCATGACAAACACCTCATGATTTATAGTTACTCTTTCTAGACATTTACCTTGGGATGGGAGGTACAGATAAGTGGCACACCCAGGTTGTAGTGTGCAAACAGAGCAGGATGCTTAAAGATGTTTAAATAGTTAAGAATATTTAGAATAATTAGAAAAGTACAGATTTTCTATTGTACCTGTGCATTAAAAAGTAGACATGTAACTTCCAATAAATTAGTACATATAAACTGAGAAAAGTAGTTATAACAGTGGTAGTTGTTCAGTTGATTAGTGCAAGTTACAGCGCAAATGTAAACATCTATGTTTGTTGGGAGCAGTTTTGATTGTACAGTCTGACAGCTGCAGGGAGGAAGGACCTGTGGAAACACTCCTTCATGCATCTAGGATGCAGCAGTCTGTCACTGAAGGAGCTCTGCAGTTCAGCAACATTTACATGCATGGGGTGGGAGACTCTGTCCATCAGAAAGGTTATTTTGGCCAGAGTCCTGTCTCCCACCACCTGCACTGGATCCAGGGTGGATCCCAGAACAGAGCTGGCCTCTGAGTCATAAAAGGTCTTTAAAAGCACTCCCTGGACTCCAAATGACCTCAGTCGCCTCAGCAGGTAGAGTCTGCTCTGACCCTTCCTGTAAAGAGCATCAGTGTTGTGGCTCCAGTCCAGTTTATTATTCAGGTGAACACCCAGGTACCTATACGAGTCCACTATCTCAATGTCCACTCCCTGGATGTTCACCGTTGTCAGTGTGGTGGGTCTGCGTCTCCGGAAGTCCACCACCAACTGCTTGGTTTTCCCGGCATTGATCAGCAGGTGGTTCTGCTGACACCAGTCCACAAAGCTGAAGAAGTCACTTGGATACGTGACGAAACATTTCTCCCACTGAAAATCCTACAAAACAGAATCAACTTTGTGGGATTTCCTTACCTGGATGTTTGAGTATGCAAGGGTGTCAAATGGCATAAACTATTATGTGGCAACAAAACCCATAATAGATCTTCATTAAACCTTATGTTTTAACAGGTTCTTCAGAAGCTTAATTATTTTTGCTGTATCGCCACTTTGCCACTTTGCTTCAGTTCATTGAACTTTGTGGGCATTCCCTCTGCACAGCTCTCTTAAGGTCTTGCCATAACATTTCAGTCAGGCTAAGGTCTGAACTTTGACTGGCCAATCGATTCTTTTCATTTTCAGCCACTCTGTTGTATATGTTACTGCCCTTGGGATCATTGTCCTGGTACATAAGCCAATGACTCTAGAATACTTTGCTATACAGAGGAGTTCATGGTCGTTGTGCTGTCTTTGATTTTTGCAACACGTGGTGCTGTGAAATTATGGCCAAACATCTTCATTGTTGCAGGAAGTCTTGTTGTTTCCTCAGAGTCTATTTTGCAAACTTAAGTCATATGTATGACTTGAGTTGGGTTAGGTTTGCAAAAGAGTTTCTAAGTATAGCTTGTTTGTCATGAAACTTAACATTTAACATGCTCACTGAGGCCTAGAGAGTCTAAAATGTAATGCTCCAGACCTGCCTGCAACTTATCCTCTTAATTGCTATGGAAGCAGTGAGGGTGTACTCAGTTTTTACCGGAGAACTCTTTCCTTTTCACATTACTGTACCTCGCACTATGATTACTTTAAGTTTTACCGAGTTTCAGTAAACGTTTCCACAAAGTTAATTTTAGTATCTAACATTGTTGGGATTCTATACCCACTATACCCTCTGTCTCCAAATCTATAAAACAGTAGTTATTAGCTAATAAAATGTGTTGTCATAATCTGAAGTTTTCACTAACTGTGATTTTATAATAATTGTTTTAACATGTTTTTGCATCTTTTTCCTTTTTCTGAATCATTCTATCAACCTGGCAGGGACTGCAGAAGAAAACTAGCTTTTATGGCTAAATGTGGCATTGTCAAATGATAGACTGAACATTATATTATGTATGATATGTAGAAAATGTTGACTGACAGAAGGATTTGTTTTTTGTGGGTCAGCTGGACCGTCCAGCTATCATCAATGACATGGTCAAGCCAGCCACGTTGCCAGACCCTAACTCTCCGCCACTGCAAAACCTGAATCTTTGCACAGTTAGTGGCTGGGGTGTTACCTGGATGTACAGCCAGAGTTTATCCCCCGAACTGAGGTCAGTGGAGGTGGAATTGTTCACCAGCTGCTGGAATTACTACCCCTTCAGGATCACAAACAACATGATCTGTGCTGGCTCTAGGAATGGCGGGAGAGACTCCTGTCAGGTAATATATGTAAATACAAAAATGAAATACAAAAGAATGATAAGACTTGGAAATGGACACTTCAGTTTGTCTATTTTACACTGTTGACTTTGCATTTGTTTTTGCTTTTTAATGGAGTAATGTGGTAAACTTTAAATTGCCAAACAGCAGCAACAATGTCCCACTAACAAAAGCAATATCACTTCTAACGGTTGCTGGACTTTGCATATTTTGTATTTCCTTTAAAAATAAATAAATAAATAAATAAAATTTGTCCTATCAGGTAACAAACACCCTGAAATCTTTTTTTTTTTCCTTTTTCAGGGTGATTCTGGAGGACCTCTTGTTTGTAACGGTAAATTTGAAGGCATTGTATCTTGGGGCATCGGCTGTGCGATTTCATACTACCCTGGTGTCTACACCAAGGTCAGAAACTACATTGGATGGATGAATCAGGTTATTGAGAACAGCTAATAACAATCCTTACCACTAGCTAACAGAAAATTCTACCTTGATTAACAAAAAGAAGAAGAAAAAGAAACAAACTTGAATGGCTCCTGAAGGACCAAAAATGCTACGTTTATCTTTTATATAATTGTTTTTATATAATCACAGATATATTTGTTAAAGCTAAATTACCTAGAACCTACGCCTGACTGACTTTTATTCCCACTGACTGAATATCACCGTTATGATACAAACTGAACCAGGTTTTACAATTCATCCTGCTAAAAACACTTTTTAATGTTACAGTTATATTACAGTGTTATACAGAAATGAAAACATTGTCATAGATTTTGGATAACGTCTGTTTTAGGAATTGTTTTTGCTCTTTGAAACCTTCTATTGTCCACTGACTCTAAACATATGGACCTTAAATAAACATTTTCTGAGAATAACCTGTGTTTTTTCGGTCATTTGACACAAATAAAACACACTACGAAACTTCCTCAGAATCCGGTCAGGCAGGTGAGTCTTGCCCAAACACAGGGACAACACCTCCCTTTCTTTCTGACAGCATGCTGACATTCTGGTGAGTGATTGGCTGTTTGTGCCCTCTCCCCTTTCCCTCGGTCCCATTCACATTTAAAGCTGAGCTACAACAGGCTCACACACCAACTTTAAAAGACATCTTAGACAATACAACCGTAATCATGGCAGGAACCCAGTCCAACAGTGAGGTGATGCATATTGAGGATCGTGACATTAAACATGTTTCCAAAGAGACAGTTGCAAAACTGATTCAGCTCTCCCACGAGGCGAAGAAGCAAGCCTACTGTCCTTACAGCAAATTCAGAGTCGGGGCTGCGCTGCTCACCCTTGACAACAGTGTGCATACAGGTAAGTCTCATATGAAACTTGTTGTTTTTTAGTAGATGCATGTATATCATATGAAGCTTTAAGGTAATGGTTTTAGGTTTGGGGTGAACAAAAAAGGAAGTTATTGGCTACTATTTACTACTGAATGAATGCTGTTGCACCAAAACACAAAAGTAACTTTTAGCATAATTGTACCCTGAAAAGTATATAGTGAAAGACGGGAAGACGTGAGCTAAATTATGCTGTTTGTATTTGAGTCAAGTCAATTCTTGCTTCTTTATGGTGCAAGATCTCCACACACGAGTGAGAAATGACAAAACCTCCCAGCTCTTACCTTTGTTTTTGTTTTATCCAAATGAAATGCACAAGAAATTACACATTAGTTTGTACTGAGTTGATCCGCTGTGTTAATGATTACCTGACAGTTCAAATGTCTGGACTCAGATAAGCTCTACATCCTCGGCTTTTTATAATTCCACATGACTGAGTTAAATCACATTTCTGAGAAGGAACACATCTTAGCGTTCCCGCGAGCTAAGAGAGCCCTTCGGTTATCACTTGCTTCAACAGCACTGTGTGCACCGAGAGGGATGTCAGACCACTGTCTACAGTAAAGCAAAGACACAAAAGTCTGGTCAGTGTCACTGGACTGTACAAACCTTGGCAAGTGTCCCTCAGTGGGAATGTCTGGGGAGGGTAAAAGGCTGGCAAACAGCTGTGAATGTTTTTTACCATGTGAAGAACCCCATTTATTGCTCATGTTGCCAAAAAAAATCCCTTTCTATTCTTGTGTCTTTGGCAGGTTGTAATGTGGAGAATGCCTGTTACAATCTGGGAATGTGTGCTGAGAGGAACGTTATCGCGAAGGCAGTGTCAGAAGGGCACCAACGTTTCAAGGCCATTGCAATTGCCAGGTAAGGAACCCGTATAATTAACACACACAGACACACACACACAGTAATCTGGAAAGTTCTCCATTTCCACAGATGCAGGCATCCTTCCTGCTGTTGTCTGAGACTATGACTCACTCCTCATTGCATGTCTTTGTGCACGTCGCTAAACCTTAAGAAACACAGACAGACTACCAATGTTATTTCTTAAACCAGGTTAAGACTTTTTTTTGTCTGTATATTGTTTGTTAGGGAAGAGTTAAGGCTATAGGATACTTCTCCTTAGCAGTCAGAAATCTTGAAAACGCTGGAGAAGTGATACTATAACTAATTATGTGAAATTCTGCCATGAATCCTAATATTAAATAGAAGCCATGAGTTTTTCTTTCTACATTTCATATAAGTAAACAACTATTTGCCAATTCAAAACTCTTCTTCTCCTTTCCTCAGTGACATGAGTGACCAGTTCATTTCCCCATGTGGAGGCTGCAGGCAGTTCATGAGAGAGGTATTAACTCTGCTCATTTTGGTTTGGAGCAGATTTGTTTAAAAGGGACCTTTAATCTCCAGTCAGTGATTGTATACAGTACACAGTGACAAGCTCACACGTCACTCTAGGCAATATTTATCCTGTTTGTGGCCTATGTAACACATTAGAAGGTGCTAGTTTGTCATTAAACAAACATTTCAGTGTGAAACACTTGACTCCAGCCCTTTGCTTTCCCCGTTTTCTTTACAGTTTGGATCAAACTGGGATGTATACTTGTCAAAGCCTGATGGCTCGTATATGAAGATGACTGTGGAAGAGCTTCTGCCAGTCTCCTTTGGCCCCGAAGACCTGACCAAGAAGAAAGTGTCTTACATTCCTAATAACAACTGAGCCAGTCTTCTAGTATGAAAACACGCGAGTGTCCGTGACACGCAGCGTACTTCAAGCACATGCTGATCATGCATTGATGTAATGTAGCAGAAGTTATATTTATGGTCAATATTTGTTCTTGTATTATTTGTCGAAATGTAAACAATGTCAAATATTTAAGTGTACTCTAAATACCAAGTGATGCTAAAAATATGTTGTGGAAACAGTGCATCTGACTCAAATAGTCAACCATTTGCCCGCTTGTATGTGATGAGCACTGTGTAGATACATAAACAATATGTGTCGGTTAAAAGAAGCACAAACAACAGAGATATCAAGGTCAAACATATTTGCACACTTTAATAAATAAACCGTTTTAAAAAGGAATTTAGTTACACTTCATTTTATACAGTTAGAATGACTTCCAAAAGACATAGAAGAATACAATTATTATTTGTTGAGCAGCAAATTGTTCTATTACAGAGACAAGGGTGAATTTTATGATGTGATTTTAGGTCTACTTATTCCATGCATTAACATCTGCTGTGGTTAAAGGGCCAAGTATTAAAATGGACAAATATACGGTTTGATTTATTGTTCCTGTTGATTGAAGGTAACAAACAAAACAGGTAGATCAGCCTCAAGCAGGTTAATCAATATGCATTTCACCCTGTTATTGGGTGTTCTGAGGCTGTGTACTAAGTTCTGTTTGTCTGAAAGCGATGTCAGCTATGAATAGCAAACTAAAGTACAAAATCAAATTCAAGGGAAGGATCCTGCAATCCCACAGAAACAAATCATCTGTAAACAGTGCAACAATTTCAGTTTGCATGCCATCATTAGCCTGCTCCCAAAGAAAGCCTCTGAAGTGTCAGATTTTTCCATCAGTGGGACATAACGTTAAAAGGTCAAACTCTAGGGAGGTGTTAACAGTGGATGGAAGGTTCAGAGGTTCAATGTGGTTTTTAAGTCCTTGAGCAGACCGAAATAAACGCACATCTCCCATGCTGCATGAGTTTAACCTCACGAATGCAGAGAAACATTTTTGCACACACAGCTAGCTAGAGCTAGCGTCTGAGCCATAATGCATTGTGTGGATGTAGACACGTTAACAAAACAATTAAGAATGTGCATTTTGCTGTTGTAAAACACTGGATTTCAACAGTTCAGTGGCAAACTACATCTGCAAAATAGAGCTTTAAAAAAAAACAACAACAAACAAACCTGAAAACTAATTTTCTTAATTCAGCTTCAGCCCTCTGCGGTATCGTCAACAAGCGTGGGCCATGCTGGGACACGTATCCTGGGCAGGGTCCCCTCCATTAGCCTCTCCATCCACAGTCCCAGCCTGTCAAGCTTATGGTGGACCTCTATGCTAGTGGCCCTGCTGGAGCCTCTCCTGGAGCCGGATCCATCCTCCCTGGAACGGGATCGCGATCGGGAGTGTGAGCTAGACCTTGACTTGGAACGGGACTTCCTCCTGCTGTCTGAGGAGAATGAGGTATCAGAAGATGAATCGCTGCCATCGTCTCCTGTGAACACGGGTCTAAAGAGGCAGAAATATTTCTTGTGGCCATTCAGGGCCAGGACATAGCCCATGTAGTTGGAAGACTCCTCCTCGTCATCTGAATGGCTCTGGCTCTGCGCACCATCACAAGCTAAGCGAAGGATTGATGGCATCCAGTGGCGATGCTTATCGGCGTTGAGGAAGGAGAAGTGGAGGGTCTCAGACCTGCAGATAGGCAGCAAAGGTCAATAGTATAGCAGATACCACTTTAGACGAAAGAAAAGTAAAACCTCCACACTTACCCAGAGAAAGAGAAAACCTCCTTGGCAAATTTCCGGAGCAAAGCACTCTTGGAAGCGTTGGTGAGCACCAGCAGGACATTGATGTGGCCAGGCCTCAGCTTGACAAGGTTACTGGTGTATGTAATGCCTGTTAGCTCTGTCACCTCCACAAAGTCCTTTTTTGGAGGACGGCTACACAAACCAAAGGGGAAAAAATAATGAAATATGCTTTTGTAGTTCATGTCCATATACAGTACAGTGCAAAGGTTTTAAGTCATTATTCATTTCTTTAGATTTTGCTTCCAAAGAGCCAAATGTTTTTGTGAGTTTCAAAGTTAGTCTTGAGCAGTAGCTCTCCAGGCTTTCTCGGAGGTCTTTCAAAGTTTTTCTTTGCACACTAACTTCTTTTTCAATACTTTTTAGTCCAGTTTCATGTTTCTTTTTGTTTGTTTTTTTACACCACTTCAAAGTGACCTAGGAATCATTCAAGCATAAAAAAGTACATGATCATTTATCTAACAAAAATGACCCATACCTGCACTCTCTTTTGACAAAGGTTTTTGGTGGATTGGACTGAGAAACTATTAACACACAATTACTACTCTATTAGGTCACATGGATCCTGCCTGCTAGATAAAAACCTACAAAATTTCAAAATATGCTTTCAAAAGCATTAATTAGAGTCGCTCATGGAAGGTATGAGAGTGGCTCTTATATGTCTGTGAAGGTTCTCAGTCATCCAGGTCATCGTAGTCAAAGAAGCTTGCAAAGAAAAGCGTCTGGACTTCTTTAAGTTACTTGAAGACGTTTCACCTCTCATTCGAGAGGCTTCTTCAGTTCTAAGGTCTCGGATGAGAGGTGAAACGTCTTCAAGTAACTTAAAGAAGTCCAGACGCTTTTCTTTGCAAGCTTCTTTGACTACGATGACCTGGATGACTGAGAACCTTCACAGACATATTACCGTACATTTTGGGAGGAACACCCTTCAACTGGTGCGGGAGTATGAAAGGGAATCAAGGAAACTAGCGGATTATAGGAACCATCTCCGTTTCAACCTAAGATGCAGACAAACCAGAGTTGTTCCCAAGAGCCTGCGCCTTGGATCCACTGTCAGGGGATACAGAGCAGACTTGATTCTACAGAGAGCGCAAAATCACCTTTTAAGTGAAAGGATAAGACAGGTCCATTTCACTATAGATGCCCTCCAGATCAAGATCAGCCAGACTCTGCAGGAACTGGAAACACTTCTACCCTCTCCAATCTTAGAAGAGGTTTACAAGTTTGTGGACAAGGCTCAGCGGGCCCAACACTCGAAAGGAAAAGAAAGACAACGCAGGAAATTTCACACCTTGCATTCAAAAACACACACTCCTCATTCTGAATCTGAACCTACACAACCCATAGAAGAAAACACACCTGAAGACAGTCAGGAGAAATGGGTTAAGAACTTTTCAGACAGGAATCTCACTGAACCTGAAAAGAGAGTATTAGCCAAAGGTCTCAATTTTGCCATTTCTCCACAACAGTTGCCCATAGTGGACCTCATCACAGCCACAGAATCTGCCATTCGGATTAATAAATTATCACAGACAGAAGCAGAGCAAATCAGGATGAAAGTCTCAGCCACCCTCTCCAGTGCCAAAGTCCCTCCGTCCAACCTTACAATACAGGAAAAGAAGGCCGTCGCTTCCCTGAGCAAAGACCACAACATCACTGTTTTACCAGCGGATAAGGGAAGATGCACCGTGGTCCTAAACACTACAGATTACCATACAAAGATCACTACTCTCCTCAGTGACAACAATACCTACGAAGCCTTAAAGCGAGACCCCACAAGCAGCTACAAAAAGAAAGTTATAGCTTGCCTTCAAGACTTGGAAAAGGACAAAATCATTGACCGCCTTACTTATCACCGCCTTTACCCAGGGGATGCCATACCCTGCATTTACGGACTTCCAAAAATCCACAAGGAAGCTGTCCCACTCAGACCCATAGTCAGTAGCATAAACTCAGCCACTTATAACATTGCAAAACACCTTGCTACCATCCTTGCTCCTCTCGTGGGAAACACCCCACACCACATCAAGAACTCCACCGACTTCACTGACAAGGTCCAGAAACTTACCCTGGATCCAGATGAAACCATAGTGTCCTTTGATGTAGTCTCTCTCTTCACGTGCATACCCACCACGGAGGCAGTGGAGACGGTCAGAAAACGACTACAAGAAGACAGCTCCTTGGAGGACAGGACCAACTTCACACCCGATCAGATTTGCACACTGTTAGACCTCTGCCTCACCACTACATATTTCAAATACAACGAAGGCTATTACAGACAAAAACATGGCTGTGCTATGGGCTCCCCCGTGTCACCTATTGTAGCCAACCTTTACATGGAGGAAGTGGAAAGGAAGGCTCTTGGCTCTTTCAAAGGAAGAGTACCCAGCCACTGGTACAGATATGTAGACGACACCTGGGTCAAAATCAAGACACAAGAAGTGGAATCCTTCACTGCGCACATCAACGCTGTGGATAAAAACATCAGGTTCACCAGGGAAGACACAAAGGACGACTGTTTGCCTTTCCTGGACTGCGCTGTGCACATTGAAGAGAACGGCAACCTCAACATCGAAGTTTACCGGAAGCCCACACACACGGACCAGTACCTCCTGTTTGACTCCCATCACCCTCTGGAACACAAACTTGGAGTAATTAGGACCCTACACCACCGGGCAGAACATGTTCCCTCTAAGCCTGAAGGGAAAAAGAAGGAACACACACATGTAAAGGAAGCACTCAAAACGTGCGGCTATCCTAAATGGGCGTTTTTAAAGTCAGCAAAGAGGCACAGAAAAGAAGATCAGACACCAGCGAGGGAGGATAAGAAGGACAGACGCAACAACATTGTCATCCCCTATGTAGCCGGTGTATCAGAGAAACTCAGGAGGGTTTTCTCCAAGCATGACATCCCGGTGTACTTCAGACCCAGCAACACACTCAGACAAAAACTGGTTCACCCGAAAGACAAAACGCCAAAACACAGACTTAACAATGTGGTGTATGCCGTACAGTGCAGCGAGGAATGCCCAGACCTCTACATTGGAGAGACCAAACAGCCACTTCACAAGCGCATGGCACAACACAGAAGAGCGACCTCCACAGGACAAGATTCAGCTGTCCATCTGCATCTTAAGGATAAAGGACACTCTTTCGAGGATGCCAATGTTCACATTTTGGACAGAGAGGACAGATGGTTTGAAAGAGGAGTGAAAGAAGCCATCTATGTCCACTGTGAGCGACCATCTTTGAACAGAGGCGGTGGTTTACGACACCAACTCTCTGCCATCTATAATCCAGTTTTGAGATCCCTTCCCAGACGCCTTAAGGCCCACTCACACCCTGGGCCATCTGACCTCAGGAATTCGCATGATAAGGTGGGGCCAGGTTTCACAATGAAATCATCCGAAACTCTGGCTGATTGGGACCCACACCCAGTTCCACACCTTGGCTCAGGCGATTAGAGGATCATCAGGGGGTCCTTTTGTCCCTCTGTGGGGGGAAACTCCCACTAGGGTTATATCTGGGACTCTCCACCATTTGACCTTAGAACTGAAGAAGCCTCTCGGATGAGAGGTGAAACGTCTTCAAGTAACTTAAAGAAGTCCAGTCGCTTTTCTTTGCAAGCTTCTTTGACAGTGGCTCTTATACTTGTCATTACATTACCTGAAGGTACTTGCTCTGCTCGATGCATCATCCTCAGTTTGTGTTTGCTCCTTTGGCTTTGGTTTTGGTTTTTGGGGTTTGCTCTCACCCGGCTCACTGAAAATATACCAAAGAAAGAAAATCATCAGTCTTTTGAGATCATGATATTTTCCCAGTGTTTGACTCAGCTGCAAGCACCTGCCAACCAGTCAAGTTTCAGTATGCATGTCTGCCAACCTCACCTGAACGCCTGGATGATGACGGTGCCAAAAACAATGAAGAGTGCTGAGAAGATCAAGGACAGAATAGGCATCATCTCTCGCCTTGCAGGAAAAAAATGAAGTAAAAAAATGAGTTTGGATTGAAAAACAAAATACAATGCACAGCGCAAAGTTTTCATTTCAGCTAATTTTGTCTCTACATGTTGATACACTTTAGAGCAGCAGCATTACAGCTGTAATTAAAGACAGAACGTAAGAACATACAGAGCCACCTCAACATACATATTCATTCGGATACAGAATGATTCACCTACTTAATCATTTCAAAAATATCAGGAAAAACAAACATTGTTTGACTGTGTCTTTCTTACAATGAACTCAGCAGATTCCCTGGATCAGTATTGTCTTACCAATTTGAGTAGAGAAGGTCATCGTATATTTGAAGCATGTAATCATAAGCAGCATTCATCCACCGAATGATAAAAATCTGGTAAGGGAAAAATAAGGACATTAGTGCAAAAATATAATTCAATGAAGTTCACCCTCAGATGAATGTGTGAATGCCCATGCAGACCCAGCCTGGCAGGCTCTCGACTAAAGCATCTACGCTGGCACTTACGGGGGCCATCTCGTTGTTGAGTTCTGGTAAGGTGGCGTCTGAAGTCAGATAGGTGGGGTCCTTCTGAAGGAGCTCCAGCTGTTCATGAAGGTGGTACTTGTCTTCCTCGCTGCCATTCCAGCCACCGCTCACGGAACGGTACAGGACTTTACCAGTCTGGCTCCGCCTCTCAAGAATCACCACCTGTCAGTGTTTAGGAGCACTGTGACTGAAATTTGAGGCGCTGCACCATCTCTAGTCTGCACATATCGGTAATGTGACACATCGTATCAGAGAGACCTTCCATTGCAGGTTGTTCTGGGTATATGAAGGTGGTTTGACAAAAAGTGCAAGATGTCCTTGAGGTTTTGTTTTTTTGTAGCAATAACAGACAGAAAAGTGATGATTGTTGCAAAGCAGTGATTCCCAAAGCGTTGGCCGGGGTGGGCCGCAGTAATAGCAGCCACTAAAAAAGATTTTCTGTTTTTTAAGCGGGCTGCAGAACTCTTGACTTTGGGGATTGGTTTTGTAAAGTATGGACTGTGTGTGTTTTGACCACTGACCTGAGCAGAGTGTGCTCCCTGGTTTTGGAGCAATGCCTGGCAGAGAGGCTGCTGCTGACGCTGGTAGACATATGCAAACCGTAGCACATCTTTGCTGTTGGCTGAGGCGAAGTCCAGGAAGGCCTTATTGGCTGCGAGAGAGGCCGGGTCATCACCTGTGATCAGCAGCACACAGTACCTGCAAACCACTCACAATCAGCTCCCCAGCCACCGCAGTCAAATGTAGCTACACAACCTTTGCATTACCATCATGACAACAGTCCAACTATTCTGCTTCTTACAGTTATAAAAAATTTATTTTTCTTCTAACAGTCTTGGTTCAGTTTACAAGAGGTCAATCTAAGTAGGATCATAAGTGCAGGACTATTGGCTACTAATCTGTTCACAAAATGTCTTACTTCCTCCGCCGGTGGAACTGCTTGACAGGACATAGCTCATCAAAAAGCTGCTGGCTGACCAGTCGTGGCACCTGCAGGAACTTGTTGTTTGAGACAAACTCGTCCATCATCTGTCGCTTCATCCCTCTGGCCTGATAAAAAACAAAGGTCCTTCTATGTAAAGTTTAAATCTATTACCATAAGGAACCGGCTTTAAGCTGCAGCATATTCCTGGTGTACCTGGATGATGTCAACAGGCTTCACCGTGTCTTCCTTAAAGAGCAGCATGGTGGGAGCATATGTGTTTATGTTGTACTGCAGCAGGAGCCTGGTGCTGCCTGTGTCACCCTGGTGCACAAAGCCGAAACGCACATAATCTCTGAAGGCGAATGCCGTCAACTGTGGGGTCGAATGGAAAGATTAGAGCCTGTAAGGGTGCTCAAGACTAAAATGACGCTGCTTTTGTATTCGTTTTTGATTGTTAACCATCTAAGGTGAAAATAAATTAGCTAAAATTCTGTGCGGTATACAAATATAAAATTAATCTATTTGGAAAAAGGAACAATTTTAAGTGGAAGAGCTGCAAAAACAGAGACCTCTGCACTTGCTGTTGGGAGTCTATTTATGTGCTGTCATGCATTTTTGTTTTTTTATAAGCAGGAGATGAGGCAGGCTGAACAACTCATTCTGTAATCAGTGATCTATTTGCTTGGAGCTGGATGTGTTCTTCTCCTACCTTGTAGAGCAGGGGAACAACGGGGACCTGATCAAACAACAGAACTCTGGGTTTATTTTCCACATGCCAGTTTTCAAGAAATGCCATGTAGTTATCGTCAGTGATCTACAAAAACAACAGAAATTAGCTGAAAAATATACTTCCTGCAACTTTATTAGCCATGATGACTAATCTATAAACACAAAAGAAAAACTGATGATGGCACACACATGCAGTAGTAGGACAATTTTGTCAGTTTTAGTTACCTTCATCACCAGTTTCTGGGGCAGCAAATCTTCAACAAACTGTCGCAGGAACTCCCGCACCACTGCCTGATGGAAGAAGGTCACTCTTCCGTTCATCACCCCGATGATGGAGGGAGCACGGTAAGCTCCCAGCTGCTTGGCCAAAGCCCGATCAAAGCCCAGGTCTACAATACCGATGCCTACACCTGGAGTAAAAATAACAACAGATTACAGTTGGACCTGGCACAGTTAAGTAAAACAAATCCTCTGCCTCAGCAAGTTAAAAATAAACAAATAAATCCTAAACATTATTGGCAGATTTGTTATCATCCAATAATTTTACATGGTGAGCTAATGTCATTGAATGTAACTTTTTTTCCACTTACAGCAAGCTGATGGCAAATTTCTCTGTATTCAAATATATCTATGGCTAAATCTGTTTATAATAATAATAAAGAATGCAAGTGATGTGAATAAATTCTATTTTAGCTCTTTCCCCCTGGACACCTGGTAGTGCTAACCCTCGTTTCTCTTTTCTGAACTGAGTTTCAGGTTTCTGTCATATTAGCCTTGGAAAAAATATTCCAATGATCTTTACTTATATACACCGGAGAGGATTTTAAATGTCGTCTTTATGAGGTAAAGAGTTAAGATTGATTTTCACTTTCACTAAACAACTACTGTGAAGCTCAGGAATAAGAGACTCTTAAAGCCTGTAAGAAGAACTACACTTGAGCGGGAGGAGGGGGGTATGGGGTCTTAACACACCCCCGTTCTCTGCTAGCCATCGGGGCGGGGGGGCTGGGAAGAGATGCTGGCTGTCCGATTGGCCTCCCTGCTGCTGCGGAGCCTGGGGCGGTCTGCTAGCCTCCACCACGGAGGGAAGGGTAACATCTCTTGGGTCTGGGTGCCGTTTCCCCCTCTGGGGGCGAGGATACCTGGACCCGGGGTATAGACTATGTTTGGGGAGTGTGATTGTGTGTACATGTCCATTTACGTTTATTCCTACGTTGGGTGAGTGCTGAGTGTTTGTATATGTGTGCATGAGGGTGGGAATGCATGTCTGTGTCTGTGTGTGCCTGTTTGTCTGTGTCTATATGTCAGGTCGGGTCTTAGACTCCACCTCTCTGGGAACTCCCAGGCCCTCCAAGTGTGGAGGCCTATCTCCCCTCACCACACTCCCTGCCGGTGACTGATGCCCTCAGGGGTCGGTGCATTGTTGGTTCTTGGTGTCCGGGGCTGGGCGCTCAGGTCATGTGCCAGCTCACTCCCGGTGGCTACTTGGCGGGGCCTGGCGCCTGCTGCTCAGTCAGGCCTCTTCCGGGGCGCGGAGGGCCCTCGGGCCTCCGGCCTCTGTGCCTGCGGCTCGGTTCACTCTGGCACAGCTGGCTGCCGGCGGAGCCGGCGGGCACGCCGGTGCAGCCCCCTCTAGTTTCTGCCCGGTGGCTACTGGGTGACCCCTCGCCTGGGTATCCTCAGCCCTTCCCATGAAGGTGGCACGGATGCCCCTCCGGTGGTCCTCCTTGGGCTCTTGCACTCTGGGACCTCTGGATGTCTGGGGCCTGGATCTCCTCCATGCCTGCTTCATGCCCTGGGGGACGGGGCTATGGCTCTCTACATCCTCTAGCAGACCATTACATGGGGAAACCATTTGAATACAAGCGCGCTGATCCACACAGGTGTGCACACAGGTGTTCACTGTTTGTAGACTTAAATCACACCTTTCTTGGCTGCTACTTCAAAGCACATTGTGCGCTGTCTGTCCTGCGTGCTGCACAACAACATTCAATATTTAGTATTTACTGCTGTTTACACTTAGCTAGATTAATGCGATGGTGTTGTGTATAGTATGTTGCTTTGTTTTGTTTTGTTTTTTTGCTTGTTTTCTATTCTTTTTCTCTCAACAGGTGATCCCGGAGATATTTTTTTCCCCCCTTTCTCACTGTCCCTCTCCCCTTCTGTTTTTCTTTTCCTTCCTCTTTCTTTCTCCCTTTCCTATCCCTCACTCATGTCTGTCCCGTCTGTAACAACTGAAAATAAAATAAAATAAATAATAAAAACAAAGGTCGATCAAATGGACCAATACGGCAATGCCATGATGATCCATTTGGCAAAATAAATCCATTGGGTATCCTTGTTGGTCTTCAGACAACAATTCTGACGGCTAAAGAACCAAATGGGACAGGCAAAAAAAAAAACAAACTACTATTTCCCTAGTTTAAGTCATAAAATGACCTGAACAGCACAGTACTTAATACCGCTTTAGCATCAGAAGCTACACTAATTACTGAACCCATCCAGACTCAAGCACCACTGTTAAGTTTGCAAATAATACAATCATGAGTAGCCTCCTAAATGATGCACACAGGGAAAAGGTTCAAATTATAATATTATGGTGTGTGAACACAAAGACCAAAGAGATCATTGTAGACATCTGGGCTACAAAATAAACCACACATGCACCTCAAAAACATCTATACATTAATGAAAGAAGATGGAGATAGTCCCCAACTTCAGGTTTCTGAAGCTGGGGACTATCTTTCTAATAGTAGCTTTCTTGGGATGGCAAAACCTCAGCAGTTGTAGGTGAGTCACAACAGCTGTTTGACAGACAAATAAAGAAAACATCTTCACAAACTGTATGAAAGCTTGATATGGTAGCTGCACCAAATGTACCAAAAAGGCCCTTGAGCAGGTTGTGAAAACAGGATGAAACATCACCGGCACAGAGCACATCTCTGCATCACTCGCTGCGTGAAGAGGGCCAAGCAAATCCACAAGGACCCTCCACACACCTTAGACGCTATTTATTATGCTCGTCCCATGAGGCAGGCACCTTCAGAGCTATGCTTCTTCTGTATCTCACGTACAGTCATGTTTTCATCCTTCAGATAGACATATTTATATGGATACATGACTTATTTTATCAACATTTTAGAACTTGCGTAATCATTTTGCACTCTGTCCAGTACTATAAAACTGCTAACGCACCCTCACTCTTGCTGTTCTTTTTAGCTTTGTTAGTGCAGAATTTTTAATCATTTGTACTTCTTACATTTTACTTGTTTTCTTTTTTATTTCTGTCACCATCTAAATGTTACGTGCCACGGGAGATTAGTATCACTGTAATTTTGTTATGTTTGCATAGTGACAATAAAGGCCTTGAATCTTGAAGCAAAGCAAGAGATTTTTGTTAAACAGTTGTAACATCCACCTTGTGAAATTCAATGTAAATCCCACTTGTTCTCACAGGTGACATCAGCTCGGTGCAAGAGGGTTGCATAAACAGCAAGACGGCTGATACAGACTAACTGTGCTTCTAATAAGCCGAAATCTCAGCTATTCACAATCATTATATAGAGTTGAGTTCTCTTGTTTCACTCTTTGCTTCAAGAAACCAAGAACAACAAATAAACCATAATGAATAATTAAAGAAGTGCAAGGCTCTCAGTAAAGCATCTCAACACTGTTGCCCTAATGGGCAGTTGTGCAGACATTAATCTTGTGAGCTGATGCCTTTATCCCAAGATGGTGTTAGGACACACTGATATCCTTACCTAAAGGCTCCAGCTCCTGCACGGTCTCCTTCCACACTGGCTCGATATGGATGCATGCAAAGCACCACTCTGAGGTCACTTTTATTAGGTATGGCCTCTTGTGGCTGTCTGGAAGGACTTCGTTGTTAAACTGTGCAAGGCGAAGCATGTACTTGCTGTCTGAAAAGTCTCTGTTCCTGGAGAAAAGCAGGGAAAAACATGAAGTGTTTTAAGATCTAATCTCAAAGATGCTAACAGTACACAGCTTGAGTGTAAACTGCAACTGTAACTTTCATTTGTTTGCTTGGGTTGAATTAGTGTTCATGAGATAGAGAAGCTTCTCCAAAAAAAGAAAGAAAAAAAAAAGAACAAGAAGAATAACAGGATCAAGTCTAAATATGTGTAAAACTCAAAATTGATGTATTCAGTGTATGAACTGATGTGTGGTGTATGTAAGGAATCTGCTTATATATATTTTTGTTTGGTTTGCAAATACAAAGAGGAGCCCAGATTACACTGACAGCAGAGGGTACCTGGGGAAATGGAAAAAAGACTCATCAAAGTAAAAGCTGCTGTGAAAGCTGCGGAAACCGTGATGCTGTGACTGGCCAAAGGGCTGGTTTTTATCCTTCTGCCCAAACCGGTCAAAGTTGGACCTTCGCTCCTCATTAGATAGAATCTGTGTGCAAAAAAGGAAAAACGGGAAACGATAAGGCTCTGACAGTAATGTCTGCAATTTAGGGAAGAGGCTATGATAAAGAAAGTGAAAGTGAATTAAATGAACCAAGTTAAAATGACATGTAATGATCCCTTTTCACCCACCTCGTAAGACTTAGAAATCTTGATGAACATGTCCTCAGCATTAGGGTCCTTATTTTTATCTGGGTGCCTACAAAAGGGTGACATTACGGATTACCAGCAGGTTCAAAGAGGGTTACATTTAAGGTTCTGAAACAGGCCTACACAGTAATGGGTTAAGCAAATACTAACAGCAGTTCATGCCATATGTGAAATGCACACTGCTGACTGTCAGCTAAGATATGATGGGCTGACATTAGGGGCCCGGTTGTCAGTCACTCACCATTCTCTGGCAAGCCTCTTGTATGCCCTTTTGATTTCGGCTTGACTGGCACTCCTGCTGACACCCAGGGTGTAATAGGGGTCATATTCAGAGGCTGTTTTCACCAGCTCTGCGCTCAAAATTAGCATAAAGATGGCGAGAAAAGCTGCACATTTCCCAGACTGTCGGCTGGTCCTCCAAACCCTCATGATCTGTCTGTCTCTGTCCTTGTCCAACAGTAATGTCAGTTAGCTACCGTACTGTCCAGATGAGTAACGCTACAAAGCTCTCCAGTAACAGATGGGCTTACATGATCACACATCCCGAACTCTTTGACTGCTATGCATAACCACACACAACACTGTAGTATTTCACTAAGACGAAGCCATTATTTCCAGGAACTGATGGACATTAGCACAGTCGGTATCATGCCGGCGATGAAAACCAGCTTCCGGTTGAAACTTTCAAAGTAAATGAAAATTAGGCTAACTAAAGGAACAATAACTGGAAAAAGGTATAATTCAAGAAGAATCCATAATTAATTACAAAGAAATAATAAAAAAAAACCACACGAGAGCTAATAAAGGCAGATTAAAGACTGATTAACTTATGATAAGATGACTGCCGATGATAGATTTGTATTTAAATAGCTTAGTGCAGACCTCACTTGTCTCAGTTAAGGCGTTAAGGAGTTCATGATTCAACAATAAGAAAGAGACTTGGCAAAAATGGCATGGCCTAGTTAAAGTCCTCACATAAATCCTTTTGAGATGTTTTGACGCGATCTTAAACAGGCCGTTCATGCTCAAACCCTCCAAATCTTTAATTTGCCAAAGGACTTGCATGCTTATATTTTGAAGTAAACAAAATAACATCCGGTCTGGGCTCCAAGCTGGAGAATGACTACTGCGCATGCTGTAGTTTACAGCTGTTCACAGCACTCAATTTTCTTCAGTCTGCTTTAATTTTAGATTTTTTATTTATTATCACAAGTGGCAAAAATAGATGTCGCAGCTCTTTTTTTGTTCTTTTTTGTTGTTGTTTTAAATTACTGTAATCATTGTGTTTTATCCGTTTTTGGCAAAAAACTGCAAAATTGAGTTGTGGTGTTTGTCTATTTGCTTATGCTCATTTTTAAGAATAAAAATTAAATTAAATCTTTGTCAATATAAACCTATCTTTTCGCCATTTTAAAACCTCTATTTTGGGGGGGCGGAGGTTCACTTCCGTTTCCCCTGCGTCACGAAGACCCATAAGTGACACTACTTGGAGGTAGACAGTGATTGCATTGATACCTTGTGTGCGGATCTCTGAACGGTGAATGACAGAGGCTGCTTATTGTAACCCAGACTGACCCAGTGAAAAGACCAAGTTTCCATCCTTCCTTCCAATATGAGCTGTCTTTCTGCGTTTGCATACAGCGCAGTGAGCTTACAAAGTGCGCAGATGGTCTGGTCTCGGTAGCTAACGCTAGCTCTGCAAAGCTGCTATCAGTGGTCCGCTCCAGCTGTACCGTTCACACCACAGGCACACGCTTTCATTTCAGGTAACTAACAAATTCTCTTCAATTCAGTTCATAACTGGTTACCGCATTTCTTTGTGTGTGTGTGTGTGTGTGTGTACTGTTAAGCTACTAAGCTTAGAAACCAGGTGGTGCTGCAGAATCATGGGTGAGTGAAAGAGCTGAGGTTACTTTGCTATTTCGCTCGATAGCTGCAGTTATCCAAGGCATAAAGCATCTACGTGAAAAGAGAAAGACGCAAAAGCTCTTTGCTCATTCCTCTTTAACCATACTTGTTCATATTTATGTTTGACAGTTATAATTTGTGATGATAAAGCTAATATATTCTGCCTCTTTTGTTTTTTCACCCCAGAGTCCGCATCATGAATCTGTTTCGTCTGGTGTGCCGCCACAAGACAGCGCTGGTCATTGGCACAGTTTGCAGCTTTGCTGTAGTTCTTGTCTTCTTAGCAAAATGCACATCAGAAACCCTAAAACAGGGTCACCCCGATCCTCCTGGCAGAGCCCCCCAAGCCATCGGTTTTCAGTCCCGCCCAGCGCAACAGAATCCTCCCTCTGCATCCAAAGACTTGTCAGCATTTCTCGTGGTCCTCATCACAACAGGCCCGAAGTACACGGAGCGACGTAGTATTATCCGCAGCACCTGGCTTGCCAAGCGGGACTCTGATGTTCTGGCCATGTTTGTAGTAGGAACACAGGGCCTTTCCAGTGAGGACCTTCAGAATCTTAACACGGAGCAAGGGCGGCACAAGGACTTACTCTTACTGCCCGACTTGCGAGACTCTTACGAGAACCTGACCCTCAAACTGCTGCACATGTACACCTGGCTGGACCAGAACGTGGAGTTCACGTTTGTCCTGAAAGCAGATGACGACACTTTCGCTCGCTTGGACCTCCTCAAAGAGGAGCTGAAGGGGAAGGAGCCCAACCGGTTGTACTGGGGCTTCTTCTCAGGCAGAGGCCGGGTGAAATCGGCGGGGAAGTGGCGCGAAAGCTCGTGGGAGCTGTGCGATTACTACCTCCCCTACGCGCTGGGCGGCGGCTACGTGCTCTCGGCCGATCTGGTGCATTACGTGCGTCTTAATGCAGGATACTTCAAGACGTGGCAGAGCGAGGACGTGTCGCTGGGCGCGTGGCTGGCACCGGTAGACATCCGGCGGACACATGACCCACGCTTTGACACAGAGTACAAATCACGCGGTTGCAACAACAAATACCTGGTGACGCACAAGCAGAGCTTGGAGGACATGTTGGAAAAACATCAGACTCTGCAGCGCGATGGCAAGCTCTGCAAGGAGGAAGTCAAGCTGCGTCTGTCCTACGTGTATGACTGGAGTGTGCCACCCTCACAGTGCTGCCAAAGAAAGGATGGGATCCCGTAATCATTGTTTTCTAAAAGGCTGAAGTTCGCTTTATATCTATAGTCATGTCGTCAAAGTCAGTAATGTTATCGGATTTTTCCTTTCCACCAAGTCTCCATTGTTAGACCGTTTAAAGTCACCTAACTGATACAAGACATTATACAAATTGTAGCATTTGTGAAAACACAAAAAGGGTGCAATTCACTGTTTTTTGATTTTATTTTTGTTTTATCGTGTTAAAGCAGCTTTAGGAGCTCTAAACCTACAATTAGTTTCATTTCCCTTTTGTGTGGGTTTGACATGTTATAGCTGTGGTGGTGAGGGTTTGGATGGAGAAAAAGCCATGAACGAAGAGATTCACATTTTCACAAATCTAAAGCTGTGTTTCAAACAGTCTTTTGGGGGCTCCACGCATTAATACTTGCTTTTATGTGGTTATAGAGCTAAAATCACCCATTTAAATCAGAGCGACAGCTTGAAGTACGATGTCGGGTATCAGTTTTACGGCTTGGCTTGAACCGTCAAGAGATATTGCTCCTCGAGTATTTTAACAGAAGCCATCTTCAGTCCTGCTTCGTTGTTGAGCCCCTTCGGTTTTACTGTCAGTGCTTAACCTTATCACCTTCTGCCTACTTCTTTTCAGTGTCTGTATGTTCTCTTAACCTGCTGTACCTTTTTCTACATATATGAGATATGCTTTAAAGTTATTACAGTATAGTAGCTAGTACAAGAAAAACACAGACAGGAGATTGTTACCCTTCTGTTGATTCTGTTAATGTCTACCTTTTTTCTTTTGTTATTTTATTCTGCGGCAAACATGACACACTGGTATTGAGTTTGGACGGGCTTGCAGTGGGTGTGGTCGCTGCTCATGGATACAGTTTGTATTTAAAATATGTTTGAGAAAATTTACAAAAGTCGTAGATTGACTTTTTGTTTACAATCGATGGCGCTCAAGGTTTCGCGTGTCTCTGAGAATGTGTACGAGAAAATGGGCGAACATGTGGGATTCGGCAGGACTTCTTTTTTTTCCTCATGTTGGAACCTGTTTGAGAATTCTGTTATGGTACTTACATTTCTGATAGAGCACTAAAGTCCAGGCGTGGATATTTTACTGTACAGAGGCATAAATCTGAATGTTTTGTTTACAACACAACACAGATGCGGGAGTCGACTACCGGCTGGCACTGAGTCACTTTTTTTTTTTTTTTTTTTTTTTTTTTTTTAAGCATGAAGACTTGTTTTAATTTCTCTCAATCGTTATTCATCTGTTGTCTGTTTTCTCTGATGTTAGCCTCCCGAACGGAAACCCACCTTTGTGATGTCAGTGGCTGTTTCCCAAAACTTGTGAAATCTGTACAGCAGCTTTGATCAAAGGGGTAAGATACATTGGAGCGCTTCAAATGAAGACTGCTGCACAAAAGGCAACATTTAAGCTCTTTATTTGTTCTGTTTTGTTTTTAATGACTGCTGTTACATTGTTGTGAATAATGACTCTTTCTCAGTGTTGTCAGTAGCAGATTTTAATTCAATGCAATTCAAGTGTTTGTCACTTTTTTTATATATATATAAATATGTAAATGGTCAGCTGCCCCTGGATGTTTTATTAAAAAAAGAAATAAATTATTCTTGTCATGTAAATCTTTTACATCAGTTGTTTAAAGGGGCACATTACAGCCAAATGCATTCATAATGGAAAACTCTACAAAAGGCTGGTCCTGCTAAGATTTAAGAATATAATGCTGCTTTATTAATACTGAAAAACTGATGTGCCAACACGCCACGGCCCTCTCTTGCTACTAAAGTTGATCTGTTGTTATAGAGACACGGGATCTCTGGGAAGGTCCTGTGGCAGCAGCATATAGGACACATGTCCAGGATGCTCAGTTAATTGGGATCTGGGGATTTTGGAGCCTGGGGCAACATCTTGGGCTTTTTGTTGTCGTCCTTCAACTGGTCCTTGGAAGTTCTTATACTGTGGTGGGCCTCGTCATCTCGCCATCCTGCTGTGTCAGCGTGTGCCAAGCAAAGAGACTGTGTTCTCAGTCTGCAACAATGCAAAGTTCGGTGGTGGTATATGTCAGAGTAACCTGAGCCGCATGTAACTACATGAAGTCTGCCCAAGGTAAGCAAAACGCTGCATTTGCATCATAACAAAAGGATCAATGTGGCTGTGGTCCTTTACCTGGCAGCAGCAGTGGTTCCATTGTTGTGGCTGAAATCTTTACCCATGGCATTCATTTTAAAAGATCTATATTTTTTTCCTCTGAAATGTAATATGTAGCAAAATTGAATTTTTTTTCACCGTGAAGCTTGGAGGAGCCTTTTTGCAACTCATAACTACTGCAGTTTATATGAGTCGGCACACTTAAACATTGTCAAAATTATCACAGATACATTTTGATTATTGTTTTCTGACATACAAACAGTTCTCATTCAAGGATCGTGTTCCTTTCAATTTACAGTGTCAACAAGAATCTGTCTGGACTTCACGTTAACGGTATGTGCAGATTTTCTCGAATCGTCACAGGGAAGGATTTGCGATGTGCTTCAGTGTTTGTCTCACACGAATAAATTCTGGCACATTCTTCAGACTTTCGCTCCTCCTCTTCTCCTCCAGCTCGTACTGCAAGACAGATATGTGTTGTTGGATGTCCTCTCTAACGATTTAATTTTAGTCAGCATGCAAATATTCAAAAAGTATACGCATTATTATTGTAGAATTCCCTGCATCTTTTTTTTTTTTTGCTTTTTTAAAAATCAGAGTACTTACAAATTGCATTCTCTGCTGGCGTATACGTAGCTTCACCTCCAAGTCAGAGGGAGGGTGGAGAGCCAGCTCCTGCTTGTTCTTCTGTCTCTGTTTTTGTTCGAGGACACACAGCAGCTCCGGCTTTTTTCTTGGCAGTACACCTCTGAGGACACAATAAAAAAAAAAACTGATAGAAGACGTGTCTCTAGATTAAGACAAACAAGAAGACCATA
This sequence comes from Neolamprologus multifasciatus, assembly GCF_963576455.1. Taxonomy (NCBI): domain Eukaryota; kingdom Metazoa; phylum Chordata; class Actinopteri; order Cichliformes; family Cichlidae; genus Neolamprologus; species Neolamprologus multifasciatus. The sequence goes on along the minus strand of NC_140443.1, from coordinate 24,916,759 downwards.
ACATTGAATTCCTGATGTGGTTCTTATGAGTAAGTGCAGAAAGGTTACCATTAATGCAACAAATCCTTTGTTTTGTGTAGGTATATACAGTAGATGTGTGTCTATAGTTAATAAAACGTTCAAAGTTATTTTCTTCTACCTGCTCTGTTCACGCATGGTTGCAATGTTATATCAAGGGAAAGCATGGTTTGTGTGTATGAAAGGACAAAACTGTTGTAACTATTGAACCAAGTGTGAAATAAAGAAATAAATGAAAGTTTAATAGAAATCTTGTTTAAGCATGACAAATGTCGTTGATTGTGTTACATTGATTATTTTGTTCTTTCTCAGACTTGAGAGCGAGAACACTCAGTGCTCAGTGCTGATCCCTCAACAGGGGTCAAATGGGCATTTAACTTTTGACTTGATCCACATTAAACGCCACCTAAGCATACTGCTAATCCACGGCTGCCACAACTCCAGCCAGCGGGAAAAAGGTTAAATAAGAGGATTCTCCAATGGACGAATGTTTGAACACTAATAAAATACTCAGAGTGTTTTTAGTAAAGGTACTATAACATGAAGAACAATTCAGTGCAGAACTCTCAAGTAGACAATGCGGAGTAACATTTGTGAACAGCACCTGCTACCTGTGTCAGTGTTTTCTCACCGTCTGTGGCAGAATAGCAGCTCTTGATGGAGAGCTCTGTGTTGGTGGGAAGCCAGGACGGGATTTGGCAGCTTTCTGGGTTTAATGAGGTCACTGTCCTCCTGTTGTTGATTTTCAGTCACCTGGTGAGATGGGACCATCCAGCACTGACGTCTGCCTGATACACATGATAACAAGCCAGTGCAATTTGTTCAGTGTACACAATACTACAGCCTATGTATACAGCAAGATGTTCATGAAGTAAACTAAAACTAGTTTCTATCACGTGAAGCTCGTTTGTTTCTTTAGATTCACTCAAACTCCATGAGCTTCACTTTCATCAAACTTTAATCTTACCTCTTTTATTGTGGATGCCCATTTTGTGTGGTACCTGAATGAAAACCAGGGGTAATTATGTGAAATATGAAGTGAAGGTAAATAGATTTCTCTAGTGTGAATCAATTGAAGCCTAAATTTAGGATGATGATTATTTTTATGCAATCTAAACTGTAAAATCTAGTTGTGTGACACCTTTTTTTAGCTAAGTATGCAAAAGCTCGACACCCTTCCTGTTAAAGGGAAAACAACCCCCCAAAAAACTCTTAAATACATATAAATTGTATAATATGGCATTTAAATAGAAATATAGCTGATAGATTCACTATTTAATTTCAAACACGTAAATAAAATAAAACATTTAAAGAAAAAAACATTATAATGCCATGACTAACTTTATCACAAAATTTACACGATCAAAAAGGAGTAGGATGAAGTTCACACTTCTTTGATTCTATGCCGCTTAACACTGTAGAATAATTTACAAACCAGTGTTCATCAGGCAGCAGACATGTATAACTGATAAATAATACATTTTAATTGCAAACCCTGAACCTGAACTCGAGTTCGATTCAGTTGGATTCAATTTTCTTCACATAGGGCTGACTGACAACAACAGTCGCCTCCAGGCTCTTTCTATTGTAAAGTAATGACCCTACAAAGATGTTACCAGATTTAAATGATCACGTTTAGCTACATGAACTATGCAGCTGCAAAATGAATTATGAAGAAGTAAAGAAGTAACTGGTTAGTATTGATGCTTGCTTCTGCCAAATAAATAAACAGAATTTTCCATCCATAAGTGAAAATCTTAACTATCTAAATTTTTTGAGTTAGGTTTCTCAAAATTTAAGTAAGTCGATTTAATAAATTGAAATTTTGTGAATTCTGTGACTCCTAACTCAAAATAAGAAAAAGTAATAGATATAATTATTTTATATCTCTATATATTTTATTTTATTTATTTATTTGGTGGAAATATGCTTCCATACACCAGGGTGGTAAGTCACATGCACTTACTTTTGATAGATATCTTTATCTATAATCCAAATAATTAATTCAGTTGTTCCTTATGTGGTTTTCCATTTAATAAGAACTCACTAATCATAATTGCATAAAAGCGATCAATGAAACCGCCTTACCTGGTTGTTCGGGTGGAGAAGCATTGATGAGCAGATGCCAAGGAGAGACTGCTGAGCTGTGTTCCTCAGAGACGAATGCACCGGAGGAGGAGGACGGCTTTGTTTTTGAGACCGGGGTGCCCCGTGTTCTGCAGCCGGAGCGCAGATGATCAAACAGGTGCCACGCTATCAAATCTCATTAACTGTCTTACGACTCTTTGTTTCCTTCAGGGGAGAAACTTCTGTTGTCTCAGAGCAGCAGCATATGCAGGGATTAGGGCAATTCATTATAGCGATAATGAAAAAACACTGCCAGCAAAATAAAGATAAAGCATTTTTCTTTGTTGTTAAGGTGAAAAAACAAAACAAAGCCGTCCCACGAACTCGTTTTAAGACCAGAGGAGATAGATCTTTTAGAGCGGTGGCCCCCAGGTTGTGGAATGCTCTCCCTCCATCTTTACGTTGCCTTGACTGTATTTATTCTTTTAAAAATCAGCTTAAGACTCATTTATTTAGATTGGCATTTAATTAGATTTGTGCTGTGTGTTTTATTATTAATGTATTTTATGTATTTCTGTTTTATATTACTGTGAAGCACTTTGTGGTTTTTATCCTGTGAAAAGTGCTATATAAATAAATTGATTTGATTTGATTTAAGGTGCATACTTTTACCCTACCCTCATTACATATATTATTAAATATATAAGTATAAGACATTTAATTAAAGTAAAAAAACAGGCTAATCTAAGACTGACACAATGAGCCAGTGAGTGTAGAAATGTAGGGATTACCCATCTGTGCAACACAAGTCTGTGTGTTTTTATAGGTGTCTATATGTTGTCACCCTGACAACATTTCTGTCTTTTCCATGTCTAGGATATTCAAACATCACCGAGTCTGGACTCATGGTTTTCTCATCAGTAAAGCCACACACTACATGCTTCAGAGGCTGACTTGCACATCTAATTCTCAACTAAGAATGTTTTTTAATGTTTTGTGTTATGTATTTTACATAGATACATAATACATAAATTATTATTTTTGTTCAGGTTTTCACATCATGTGTTAAGCACTGTGATGTCACTCTGCCTAAATCTGACTGAAGCTTTCTTGTAATTGATTTATTTGACGGGGGCAAATGATGTCAGCTCACTGTAGTGTGGGTGGAAGCTCACTTTAATCCTCATCCTTCCCTCTGCTGCTGCATAAGGTGCGTCCAGGTTTACAGCTGCAGCAGAGTCAGCCTTTTTCTCCAGTTTGTTCATTGTGCCTCGACATTCCACCCATATTATTTCCCTACAGGGAGCAGTGTGCTGGCCACAAGAAACGACCAATAAAAACCTGCCTTGTGCTGTATTGATTGTTTTTTACCGGTGCATTTTTCTAATGCTATAATAATTTATTACCTCTCTGTAGAAGCACAAGGTTAGAGCTTATCATGTTTACAAATATCTCTCAGCTTTGTTGCCTTGGTTGTGCTGCATTAAGAAGAGTTTATGAGAAAGTTTGTAGAATATTATTAAAGTGATTTTATCCCTACATCAAAAAACCAGAGAGGTACTCAGTAAGCACATGAAATTTTAATATTAGACAAAGATCACCCAAGTAAATACAAAATACAGGACCCAAACTCTCACCAGGCCACAGAATATTTTTCTAGAGTCTTGGGGATCCTCAAGACCTTTGTTCTTACATGGTTGGTATTTTTGCCCAGTGTCATTCTTACTGTTGAATCATGAACTCTGACCTTGAATCATGAACCCTGTAGTTCTTTAATGTTGTTCTGGATTATTTTATGACCTTCTGCACGAGGTGTTGATGTGATGTGGTCTTGGAGTAATTTTAATAGACCAGCCACTTCTGATAAAGTTTGCCACACTCAGCATGGTTTGGTGGAGATTCAAAGCCTTAGAAATTGATTGTCCAAATTGACTGTCAATGACTTTGTTTTCAAAGTCCTTGAAAGTTTAATCTTTTCTTGAGATCAGAGCATGATGTGAATCTGTTTAACTGATTTATTGATTCAGCAGGTCTGCCAATAATCAGGCCTGTGTGTGGCTTGTGAAACTGAACTCAACTTTCCAAAACATATGGGTAATCACAGTTAATTCACAATTTAACAATGGTGAGCAATTACTTTTTCACATAGGGTCAGGTAGCTTTGGATAGGGGTTTTCCCTAAACAAATGAAATCATAATTTAAAAGCTCAATTTGAAAGTAGTTGCAGTGTTGTAGATGTTTCTCTTTGCATTACAGATATCAATCAAGAAATTCAATTGGGGATATCTAAATCTAATTTTAAGAAGTCGAACTTGATGGGTGAGTGAAATTGTAATTTTTCATTTCATATTTTGAAAAATATAAATCCGATTTCCACAAGTAAAAACTTCTAGTTACATCTTAATTGATTACAAGTTTAAAGGGGCGTTTAAAACTGTAAATTTGAGCTCTTAATCAAATATTCCAGTAGGTGGCAGTAACGCTAACTGAACAGCAACAGTGTGAAGCGTAGAAGAAGATTTTAAGTCAGGGAAACGGAAATGTCAGCCGAGTGACTGCATAATATTTCTACTTTAAAATTTAGGATGGAATGCTAGTTTAGAGGAACAAACCGTCATATAACATCGTCAAAGAGAAAGCTGCGAATATGACAAATGGTAGGTTTTCCGTGTTTTCCAACTAGCTAGAACGTGTCGACAACAAGCGGGACAGGAAGTTAAGCTACTTCATGGAATTGAGGCTAGTTGAGGCTAGGCTAGTTGTAGACGTGGCCCTGGGCAGCACTGCCACTCTGTTAGCACCAAAACAAACTCCTCACATATTACAGTGCTATAGTACTTGTCTTTCTATTAAATAGCAGTACTGTCACAAAGCCTGCTGTGTTTAGTATGAACCTCTTCCTAGCTTCTAATTTTTTTTGTACGACTACACGTATCTATGCTATCAGGCTTTGACTTGTGTGTGTCTGTGGCTAATGCTACAAAAAAAATTCAGGATAGCCAGGTAGACAACAAGCAGCAACAGCACAGTTTGGACAAAGGAAAAAAAAATCACTGTTAGGCAAAATATACATGTATGCTTCACCACTGGCATAAATATTTGTCTCAATGGTAACTACAGAGAGGAAATCAGAAGGTGACATCCATAGTTTTGTTTTGCATACTATATTAATATGACGCTTGGAGTTAGTGGTTGATCAATGTCAATATTTGCTTCCTTATAAAGCAAACCTCTTTGGAGGCTGTGCTGCATTTAAGAGTGTATTTGGTTGTATCTGAACAGAAGTGAGTGATTGTTACTCTGTGCTCTTAGATTCTCTAATATAATAAGTGCATGCAATGCCACTTTTCCCTTTCCATAGTTTATTCATTCGATGGCATCCTTGTCTTTGGGCTGCTTTTTATCTGCACTTGTGCATACCTCAAAAAGGTGCCTCGCCTCAACAACTGGCTGCTGTCAGAGAAAAAAGGAGTGTGGGGTGTGTTCTACAAAGGTAAGTATGATGTAGTATGATTCAGACACAATGAATTCCCCCATTTCTTTTTTATATGCTTAATATCAGCAGCCTTCTGCTTTCTTTTTTGTCTTGCACTCTTGTACATATATTATTTAAATTAAACAATGACAACACGCAAGGTTGGTTGATAATAAATCGATCACAGGGCAACAAATACTGGTCCCTCTTTCTCAGAACTCCTCATCTTCTTACTATAATGATCATAGTGTATGTATGCATGTCCTCCTAGTAGCAGCAATCAATCTGGATGAAATATACTATATAAACTGTGTAGGGTTACAGGATTATTAATATTTATATAGGTTTTGAGATTTATTTAACTCTTAAATCCTTCCAAATTATTGATTAAACTACATATTACGTATTACACTGCATATTAAATATTATATGTAGTGGCTGATCTCAAAACGAATGGCAACATTACAGCTTTGTTACAATGTATGATGTTGTTTGTGTATGCATTTTTGTTAAACTAGTTTTAGTGGTGTGGCACATTGGAATATCGTCATACATATCTGTTAATAAGTATATCTCAAAGAATTACATTAATAGTGCATGCAATTGATTACTTTGTCTTATACAATGAATGTGTAGCTTATAAAGAACAACAATGAAAAATGTGTTTTTATTACTTATATGTTTGATATTAATGTGCAGCCATTTTTGCCTTCTCACTATATACAGAGATATAATGGAGATAAAAAAAAAAAAGAATAATAACAAATTCGTACATGAACACACAAGCGCTGCAAAGCGGACAAAAACTGCCTGTAGTTTAGGCTTTTGTTAGTAAAGGTAATAACAGTTCAGCTGTTTGGCATTTACAGTTTTATTATGTCATTATAAACAAAGGGAAGTAAATGCGAAGCCAGCTTTATTGTACTATTTGACTGGAAGAACTTTTCCAGTTTGATGTAATACCTTCATTTCTCACGCACTTATATTGTCAGATTAACCGAAAATGACTGCATTTCCAGACAATGTAGTATGTCACAATATCCACTGATATTTCAGCTCAAGATCTGACTTTATGTCTGATGCTTTCTTCTTGTTTTAACTCATCTTATCTCGTTCTCAGCTGCAGTAATTGGGACAAGGCTTCACATCGCTGTGGCAGTATCTTGCCTGGCCATGGCCTTCTACATTGTCTTCTTAAAATGATGGTGAGGCTAGATGGGAAAGGACAAACTTTTCAGAGAGGGGATGGACTCATCTCTGCGGTCACGTGTTAATCCTTGTTGTTGGGACACCTTTTGGATTCTATGACTGATGAACTCCCGCTGGACCTTTGGACCCATGTGAAAGTGAAGTCAGTGCTGCCCCCTTCTGACGACTGGGTACACAACTTCTAAACTAATATTATGTATGCACTACAGATGTGAAGTACTCGACAGTTATTTCAGTGGAGGGAGAGTGCTGGGTCACATGGTAACATTCTGTTGTTGGGTAGTACTGTCTGACGTCTCCATCCACCCCACGTAATAATTAATACTGAAGGATGCAGAAGATTGAAGGGCTGTGTGTGCATTATACCTTACACCTGTATACAACTTAAAAATAGCCTACCTGTGTATATTTGGAAATAAACATAACGCTAGTTATTTGCTAGAGGTTACATGTGATCAACTCTGCTCATGCCCAGTACCTCTTTTTTGTTTGTTTGTTTCTTCTGTCAGTGTTGGAGGGAAAGATAAAAGCTAATATATAAAAATGTCCATGTGTACACTTTTATTTACTTTTTTGGATCTCCCATGTTAACATTTTTTTAGGTTAGAAAAATACAGATTTTAAATAAGTGTATGTTGTGTATATACTTTGTTATCAAAATGTATACTGGATAACATGTTTTAAATGTCACACATTAGACTGTAATTAAAATTCTGTCAAAACTCTGGAGAAACGAGTAGTACCTGCAACAGATCAGGCATATCTCAAAATTTTGCAAAAATGTGTTTGCTGTGTCTTGCTTGAAGACTTACAAGCAATGCCAAATAGGGATGGTGCTTCTCATGCCATTTTAAATGTATACTGCTGTTATGACTTAATTTCTGTCACATTATTTCTATTCTCAAAAGAAAAGATTGTTTTGGGAGGGAATGCAATGCAATTTTAAGTAAAATGTTGATCATATAATTTATATGTATTGTTGTCTTTAAAAAAAAAAAGTTTATCTGCACTGATTAGCCACTTTATTAAATATGCCTGTTCAAATGTTAAATGTACATATCTAGTTGGGCAATCTCATGGCAACAGTTTAATGCATTGAAGCATGTCAAAGTGAACTGCTGAACAATAACCATTCAGTTGCAGTTCTCTGGGTGAACATGAATCGTTGATACCAGAGGTCAGAGGAGAATTACCAGACTGGACTGAGCTGGTGGCTAGTCAACAATAACTCAAAAAGCTGCTCGTTACAACCAACAGAAGATAATACATGGAGCCTTGAAGCAGATGAGCTACAGCACCAGAACACCATACCACATGTTATAGGTTTGACAATATAAGATTGGAAAGCTGGCGCCTAGTATGATGAATCTTAGTTCCTGCTGCAATATTCAGATGGTAAGGTCAGAATTTGATTTTAAAAACATAAGCAAAGATCCATCCTGCCTTGGACTTGTATTCCAGGCTGCTGGTGTTGTAATGTGGTGGGGTATATTTTCTTGGTTCACTTTGGGCTTCTTAATACCAAATGAGCATTGTTTAAACACTGTAGCCTACCAGTGTATTTCTGCTGATGATGTCCATATCCTTATGACCAGTGTATCCACCTTCTGATGACTGCTTCCATGCCACAAAGCTCAAATCATTTTCTTGAACGTGACAATTACTGTACTCATATGGCCTCTTCCAAAACCTTGCTGAATCTGTACAATTACAAATTAAACTAGTTCTGAAGAGAACAGGGGGTCCAGCCCAATACTATTAGGTTTTACCTAATAAAGTGACCAGTGAGTGTATAAAGTATATTCACCCCTGTCCTTGTGGTTTTTTTCTTTTTGTTTTTCGTTGTGATACAACTGTAGTTTACATCAGCTTTGCACATCTTGCAACCTACCTGAGTTTTGCCTTGACAACATTTGCATTTTTGACTCTCTATTTTCTGTCACTCCTGTGCAGTAGCACAGTTCTTTTTAAAAATCTCTGTCGTCATATTTGGGATCTAAAGTCATTTCTCATGAGGTAAGGTGACTTTTTCCCCCCTCAATATAGCAGTGTTTTTGCTGGTTTCATTTTTACCCACCAAAGTCTGCTGCAGAAACCCCCCAGCAAAATCCCCCCAGCAGCATTGATGCCTTCAGCATGTGTCATGAAGGATAACTGTGTGCTGAGGCTAGTGTAAAAAGTTTGCACCGAGTTTCTAGATTATTCTGGTTCTGTAAGACCACTAACCCCCAGCTCAGCACCTAGTGAACCTTGTACCTCTTTACACGTGTCACACGCCTTTCAGTGTCTTTTGCCACCAATGCCCTCTCTGTGAACATTCTCTGTTATTAAAGGCAACCTTCAGCAGATAAGTTATTATCTGTAAGAATATGCCTTACTTTCTGTACTTTGAGGGACATGGAGTCCTTTGAGAGTTGTCTGATACATTTACTGTGATAGGAAGGAAAGCACAGGTGGAATCCTGGCGTGGTCTATTCTGAGTTATGACAGTGTGATTGTGAGTCAGCGTGTTCGTTAAAAGGGCACTAAAACAGAAGTTGACCATCATTCATGTTATTATTTGTGTGTCTGCTTTTCTTGTTATGAGTAATAGACCTTTAGTGACATGTGAACATTTAGAAATACCAAATTTGCTAATAAACAATCTTGGACTTTCCAGTGTAATTAAATTCAAGCAGCTGTCACACCTTATTGACATACAGGTGGTGTCAAGGTTCATTTGCAACCAGGTATGCAGCTAGTGAGAGCAAGCCAGGTTTTGCTTGGGGTCATTATATAAAGGGCCTAAATGCTGTGCTTGTTTAACCAGTCAGGACTCTATAATTAAGTGATGGTCTGGCATTAATACCACACTAATAAAGTATTATTAACGTACCACAGTGTAAATGAGCTATGTAGCAGGGAAAAGGTACTACTCGGCAAAAAGATGTCCCCTGTGAGTGTTATATTGCTCATGTATATTATCAGATATTCCTATTGTTTTTAACTTAAAGCAGGATCTCTCTATTGCAGATGGTTAAAACGGAGCTCATTTGCTCATCTGATGACTATTTTCATACTTGTATGTTCCACTGCCTGACGTAAACATTTAAAGAGGAGAAACGTGTCGCAATTAACATAACGGGAGGGGGAGATTCCCGCTCCTGTACACGGTGGGGATGGGATATCCCCTAGTTTCCCAATAGCGGCTAATTTCTCGCGAGATAAATTTATCGCTACGTGAGCGCGCACTGGCTGACGTAGGAGCGAAGAGACGTACGCGTACACGTTTCCGCGCGCCCAGCAAAGCGGGGACAGGGCGAAAAATCCAGCGAAAGCCAGACTGAGCTTCCTGACCCCAAAGAGCTTCGTAGGGGAAGTTATCTTCAGACGGCCCTCCCGGTGTGCACGGAGAAGTGGGATTTTACCTGCGCAACTGCACCGAAATTTGCACGACAAGGCGGCTGGAGTTTTTTGTTTTGTTTTGGGTTTTCTTTGCTTTGTTCGGGGTCGGCTCCGTGTAGAGTTTTATTGCAGAGCAGCATCACTACCGCACGTCGTGCCGCACAGGGAGGAGAGGAGAGGGCAGAAGTTTCCGCTGGCTTGTTTTCTCACTGCGGGGCTGGTGAATCCGCAGGAATGTCGCAGAAGGAGAGACCCACGTTTTACCGACAGGAGCTCAACAAAACCGTGTGGGAAGTCCCGGAGCGCTACCAGAACTTATCTCCTGTCGGTTCCGGTGCTTACGGATCCGTGTGGTAAGTTGTTGTTGCACAGCAGAAGCGAGCGAGAGAGCTAGTGCACACACACACAGCGCGATTGCACAACGACCAAACGACTTCCCACCAACCACAGTGGCCCGGGAGAGCTATCTGTCGCCGGGCTGCTTAACCAGCCTGCGCAGGGTGTCCGTGGAAGACACGGGGATATAACTTGTGTCCTTTGTTTACGTCCTAATACTCGGGCCGCGGTAGCTCAGCCGTGCACACTCCCCACAGTAGCTCGCATTTTTTCGGCGGGTGGGGATTGTTTGTGATTTGTGCACGTTTTTTTTTCTGACTTTGTTGCTTTACTTTCTCGTGTCGCCTGAACAGCCTGGTGTAACTTGTAGCGTACGGCAAGCACAGTGATGGCCCCAGGGCGAAGTTTAACTGCTGCTTTGAAAAAAACAAATCTTTTATCAACAGAAGGCTACATGTGCGGCATGTCTATGCTTGCATCATCTGGTTTAAAAAAAAGAGAAAAGGAAAAAAAGGTGGTGGTGGTGGTGGGGGGGGGTCTTCCTTATCAGATCACATCTGTAACAATTACACAGTTTAAGGGTTAACCAGGACGTCACGAAGCACGCGTTTTCCACTTGAAATAATTGCCGTGTAGCTGTATGTGCCGCCTGGCACTTTACACATCCGCACATTGCATATATTATGCATTTCTAGTTGGGTGCAGCCTGCAGAGTACCAGAACGTCACGTGGTTTTCGGAAAGTAGGCCCCCCTCATGCACAGTGAGCGCTTTCTACAGGAGCCCATCCGACGACGTCGACGACTCTAGAATGATGTCATCCTTTCGCCCGCTGTGGTACACGCATGACTCACGGTCCCGAGGTTAGGTAGTGGCATCAGCCCTGACGCCTTCTAGTCAGTACAAAGTCATGGACAGCAGCGGGTCGTAATTACAACTTTACAACTCATTTTGGCCGCACTTTCATCTCTTCAGCTGTTGACTGTAAAGGTTGTTTTTTTTAGCGGTGGATGGTGGATGACCTCATTTTGTCCTTAAGACAATAACTGGGTTTGGAAGCACCAGTGCCAAAGCCAAATGCAAGGCATATGTTCATAGATGACCATTGAATGAGGCTTATTCTGCATTATTATGCACCACTTCCAAGGCAAAATGTGAGCACTGCCATAAGCAACTAGTTTTTGAAAATTCCTGTGGTTATTTTTTTTTTTTTTTTGCTTTTTTTCTGTAAGGAGCTGTCAGCTTTTCTTGTGGAAAACCTTTTGCGTAATGCAACTTCCCCAAAACAAAAAAGAATAAAAAATCTGCAACTAGAGTGGTCCAGAGAGCAGTGTGCCTCTAAAGCCCTTCAGATGGTATCTGGAAAAATATAAATAACCTCATAGCTCCTCCACCAACATGTCACGGCTGTTGGTTAGCTGGGCACATGCTCCCAGGCACTCAGCGGGCCAAGTCTTTGTTGTCTCCACCATAATGTTGCTTGAGTTCTCCACTCAGTAAAACAGCCCAACAGGCATTAACTGTGTGGATTTTTCATTTGAATTGCCTGATCAACTTTGCACTCGCATACACCAAAGATAATAACACTACTGATATCTACTTATATCTTGGCTGTACTGTTTTTTGAATGGCAGACTTGAATGGATAGCCACGGCTGGTGTGGAGTAATAGCTGCTGGCTGGGATTTCAATGTGTCCTTGTACTTTTATTTGTGGGCTTCCCAGCTAAGGGTGTGTGTAGGTACTTTAACACAGGGCAGAAATATTCTTAGCCATAGATAAAAAGAAAAGACAGGCCAGTAAAGAGCACGCTGCTCAGTATCACAAAGCTTTTTAATTATTTTACATATGTATGTTGTAATGTCAGTGTTGTGCAAAGACATACTCTCAGATCCGCAGATTCCCGTTTTCATGGTCACTCTTTCAAAGCATGCTGAGATTAACACTCGTTATTGACAGGCCTAAACTGTTTTTGGCAAATTTGGAACCTAAAGTTTACTCGGCACAGCTCCAGCTGATAATGCAGGGTAAACTCTGGCTCTGCTTACACACATTTCTTATTCATGAAGTTGAAATTCGACCTAAATGATTCTGTTTATATTTATTAAGCTGCAAGTTACAGCTTCAGAACTTCTTTACTTGGAATGATGGCTTTATGTGCTCCTGTTTTTGTTTGTTTGTTTGTTTTTTTACATTGTCAGACAGCATTTAGCGTTTCATATTTCGCTGATGAAGAAAGAATTGCACAAGGCTCATCATATTCCATACTGTGGCTGGCTCCTTGGGTTGTCACCTCAGAGAAAAGTGCAATGATTTTTCAGCTTATGCCCAAAAGCACCAATTTTGTGACTTTGGTTTTAGCAGCTGGTCATGTGAGGTCTATGACCAAATGCATCAGTGATGTCAGAAAAGTAAACCCCCTCATTTTGGTATAAAGTTATGGATTAGAGTTTGAATCCCTAAAACACAAATACGAGTTTTTGCAGTTTTTGTTTTTTTTCCCTCCGACATCTTTAGCAAGCAAAATCATGGTCTGAATGTCCTGTTGCGCCAAATCTCTGTAGGTAACACTTGCTAGTCAATTTCTTTAGATTTTAAAAACATACTTAAGTTTTCCAACTTCTAAAATTACCTTGATTTGTGAGTGTGACTAGGTGATAGAGTAGACATAGGTGAGTCAAACCACGACCCCATCTGTAGGTCTGTTAACTGAGCAGGTTTGTGTTAATAACGCCATTGATAAATCAATTAAACGATGATGATTGCTATTATTAGCTGGAATATGGCTCTAATGAGATTATTTCAAAGATCAAGTAAACACGATAAGCATGGTGTAACGTCACCAGATCATTAAGTCACCCCACTTTCCATATTTATTATATCATTTAATGTCTAACATTGATGTTCGAGTGGCCCAGAGGAAATTAAGCCTTATCGCAAGCACTGCTGTGCCTTATGTCATTGTGTGCACATATTAAAACACTTCCTGCACCACAATGCACTCATCATGAACTGATGATTCGTCCCCAGCTACAGGAAAGCTTGATGATGACAATGATGATTGGGAGTGTGGCGTTGATTGCGTTGCTGCTCTGAAATGCAGTCATCAGAACTCACTCTGCTTCTCACCCATTGTTTTACTGGCTTTTCAGGACACGGTGTCCTGCATGACTCGGTCGTCTTACGGTTGCTTCCTTTCGTGACTGTATACTGAGGATTATGATGCATTGTTGTTCCTAACAAACATACAGGTTAGATGAGGTTCTTTTTTGTTTTTCAGAAAGAGGTGTTACTTCCATTTCTCGTTTGACCTGCGCTAAGGTGAAGTATGTGGCTCAAAGTGTTAATGCAACACAGAAAGTAAACATTGTAACGTGTTGCTATAATTCTGAGTTTAATCCGTGTCAATTATTTCACCAATAATGAACAGAGCATACGTTATGGCTCGTTACTTAAAATGATACTGCGTGTGCTAAGATTTGGCGGTGCCGATCACGTTGATGGTGTACACAAACCCCGTCATGCTCTGACATGAAATCCAATGTATACATTATGTGCTCAGATAAAGAGTGCACAAATGCAGCGTTCCAGCTTTCTCGATGCATGTGCACGTCTTACAATTATAAGACACTTACTACAGACATCTCGACGACTCATCTACAGCACATATTTGCCTGTTTGCTCACTCTGGCCTTCTGTTAGTCAGCGTGCTGCCTCTCTACTTCCCCGTGAAGCCGTTGCTCCTTTTTTAGTCTACGCTTTATGGCCATTTCTTATGGCAGTTCCATTTACTGCTGACTAATTGGATAGTGTATGCTTAGACCCATCTTGTTTGCCCTACAGATTAGCAGCAGTTTGAGCGCGTGTGCCTTTGTTTTGCCATTTAGGATTGGTACACTGTTTACTGACTATGGGTTTTCCCTCACTGCTGACACATTAAAGTTGTTCTGCAATGGAGTACATTGGGTGTGGGAGATTATCTCAGCCTTACTGGAAAAAACACAGTGCTTATCTTAATGTTCTTATTATGGATGTGTTGCACTCTGGGTCATAGCTTTGTCACTCACACAGAATCAGTTTTAACACTTCTCCTGTGCGTGGCGTTGCACTCTCAGCCATAGGCATGTGCAGTTAAAAGGTCGACAGTTTGAGCAAAGCATTTCAAGAGAAACTGACTCCCATATCCTTTTAAACTGAAAGGCAACAGAAAAACTAGCACGCTAGTCTAGTTCTGGTGGTTTCCTTGTGTCACTCCATGCAGTTCCTGCTTTTTGTTTTAGTTGGTCTGTGGTGTAAAAATAACAACAAGAACAACAACAAACACACATATGGGAGCACAGATTTAAAGATGTTGCAATCATCTATGCACGATGTACCGTATCTGACTGACCTGGAAGGAATGTGGTTAATTGTAAGTAGGTTGCCTTCCCTCACAGATAAAGGAAATACAGCAATGTCAAGCTTCTCTTTCATATTGTCTGTCTAATAATCTTAAGAGTCAACCAGTGCTCAATTATTTGTTATTGTAAATAAGTAAAACACGTTCATTTCACTGATCTTTTTCGTGTCTATGCTTTTTGGCATCTACATTAACCATTACCAGAATTGAAGAAAAATAAAGATCTGTGACATCTCCATCACATTTACCAGGCAGTTGCTAATTTTGAGTTTGCTCGAGTTAAATGAGATATCCAGCACATTGAACCGTTTTGAATTAATCAGCTGTTGAATGTTGACAGTTGTGTAGACAAAAGAGGAAATTGAGGCCACACACTTAATTACAAGACCTTTTTCTTATGTGTTTTTTTTGTGTGTGTTTTGTTCCTGTTACATAAAATGATCTGTTTTGCTGTCTTCCTGTGATAAAAATGCTACTAATAATGTTTTGACAGATTGGGCCTTCAAAAAGACGTCAGCCGTGCTTTTCTTGAATGACTGGGAAAAAAAGAACCAATTCTCCAAATAGAGCTGCAATAACAGACTTTCAGTGGTCAGTCACAAGTGGTTGTGGACATCTTGTGCAAAGTCAGACAGTCAGCTGGGTTACATTAATGTTGCAACACTCTGTAGCATGTAAACAACAGTTTACAGCAGCTCTATAATAGATGAATGTTTTACTCTATCTGGAGACTGCTGATCATCAACCAGCATGTTGTGCAGTTAATTGTTTTTCAGTAATTAGCTGCTGTATTTTCACACTGCTGTGTCGTTGCCCACCATGCAGCTGATATTCAAGAACAGGTTCAATCGTGTTCCCTATTCAACTTTAGACTGTAGATTGTAATAAGAACTGAAACCAAGTGCTTGGTGTTATGTAAGTATTTGCTTTGTTTACTGTGTTAGACACCTACGCAGTCTTATGAAGAATCTCATTGTCAGTTTGAGAAATGTTTGGGTTTTTCATGTGACAGCTGTTGGTAGAGATGCATTTTCTTTTTTCTGTAAAGAGCCCACCTGTTTCACACATTACCTTTCTTTCAGCTCGGCGTTTGATGTGAAGACGAACCTGAAGGTAGCCGTGAAGAAGTTGTCCAGACCTTTCCAGTCCATCATCCATGCAAAGAGAACCTACAGAGAACTGCGACTGCTCAAACACATGAAGCATGAAAATGTAAGTCACCTACAACTGGGGCAACATCACCTCCACCTCTCAGCAAGTGGCAGTGATTGCTCGCCTCTTTTTCAGTATTTACACAACATTTATTGTGCATTTAACGTCTAAAGGAATTGTGACATGCAAGTGGAGATGGAAAAGCACACGAGGTTTACAAAAGGATCAGACCATATCTTTGAGTTGGTGGATGTAACAAGTCTGATGAATTGATCAGGCTGGATTGATGGCGCTTGAGGGGTTAACTTGCTGAAAAATGACGATGAAAGAGTTGAAAAAACATGTAGCTCGTGCAGGAATTCAAAAAAGGAAAGCATGTAAAGACACATCTATAACATAGTGATAAGGTGATAAGTCTATGTGGTAGGATATTTCTGCTAGCGTCTGCATTGTTTTGACTTTGAGCCACCTACAAACAAAGGATAGGTACTCTCAGTTTAACATCACAGCATCTGCATGTCAACTACCTGGAACTGACTACAAAACCTTTCAAAAAACAAGAGTTTAACTGTCATGTTTAAACCCCAGTGTTAGTCCTTCTGGTATTTTCATGTGTCAGCATGAGCAGGCACAGGTACACTGTCCTCAGGCAATAACTGTGTATGCTAACAGGACATCACAACGGAGGTTTTCCCCTGCTAGCGTCTAACGCCTATTGCTTGATGTTGCTTGGTGAGGTATGAGTCACCAAACGGGTTTATATCTGCAGCCCCATCACCTACTGTGGTGTCTTTTTTTAAAATCTTATTTTGTAGCTGCAACTTTAAAAAAAAATCATGCAAAGTATCTCAACTTTTTTGCCAGTGGTGTGAGTTTCCCGCCTATAATCACTGCTTTGGTGTGTGTGTGTGTGTAGATACTGCACATGCAGACACTTGCCCGCATACAAAACGCAAACATTGTTCCTGGTTTCTGTGCTGTTGCTTCATCCGGGGTTACACTTTTGACCAGAGAGACAAGATCTTTATGCGTTTTGAAATGTGAGCAATTATTTCTCAAGCTGGCGTGCAGATGAAGGCTTTTTGAGTGCTGTGTGGAAACAAATCCACCTGGTGAATGTTGTACATGAGTTTAAATATTTCTAGAAAAGAGGGAAGTGTACAGTGTGAGAAGCGGTTTGCCACTAGCCGTAGGTAGAAATATTTAGATTGCCACAATATATGCAAGTGGACTTTATGAGATATCATCTGCCAGCAGCAGCTGTGAAGTGAAAATTTTCAGAAGGCACGCTCACAGAGGAAAAAAAAGAAACTTTAGCTGTAAGAAGCATGGAAAGTCTTAAAGGGGAAAAACCCCTAACAACAGTACAACAAATCTCACAGTTAAATGAAAGCCCATCTTGTAAAGTTACGGTTTAATGTAATATTAGCTGTATTCTTGCACTGTTTAATTAGCTTTAAGAACTCATTGCAGACGCTCACAGAATTCATGCAATAAGTGTTGAGCAACTCTAGAAGCTATCACAACACACGTTGGGTTGTCTTTCTAACAAATGACAGCTATGAAGTCATTAAATGGAAGATCTGATTTGGGATTGTTGCTACCCAGAGTGTGCCTGTTTGCTCTGATTAGAAGCTGCTGTGCAGAAGTTATTCAAATCTTATGGAAATGTGAGAAAGAAGCGCACCTTTTAGCTTGCCTTACATGTATTTAGATGAAAGGTCACCTGGAAGAAATGTACACAAGAACACGCCAGATCAAAAAATCCAGGTCTCCTTATGTTGTGAAAAAAGTTTCATATGAAACATCATCGCCCATGCCAGAACTTGCTGTGGTTCAGTCCGAGCGCGCTTGGCTCAGCATTCACATATTAATGCATTTTTTTTAAATTCTTTCTTAGATCCTGTTTTTTGCACAAGCCCTGATTTCACTTCTGTTACAACTTGAGCAGTTTTGGAATTAGTGTTGCACTGTGCACTGGCACTGTGGGGAAAAACACACCAGTGCATTTGAAAAACAGGTTTTACGTGGAATACGGATTATGGAGGATTATACAGAGTCGGTGCCTGCATCGCTGTGTTGAAGGCAAGACGGTAACGTCGCGTAGAAATGTCATTCTGATAAAGAATCTCACTTATCTCGGCGTGAACATACTGCTGCCAGGTTTTTTGTTGTACTAACAGGAAGAAGAAAAAAACATCAAGTTGCGGTGGTTTTCTGTTCATGAATTATCTGTGCTTTAATACATATCTGTGGCTTACATAGGGAGGGATTCTGTGTTTTGCTCATGCTGTTGCCAGGAGACTCCCCGAGTTTTGAGTTTGGAAAGCCTGAGTGGACCAATCGGCTGTTTGTTGTGGCCGTGGCCCACCAATCAGCTGCAGATTTAGGTCTTGTGTGGGTGGGCCGCTCCAGTATTTTTACAATACCTATCTACCTCAGTTCCCCTGACTCCAGGGGGTGGGGGTAGCACTCAGGGCTGCTCTCTGCCAGTATGTCTGCATGCATATGTATATGCATGCCTGAAGTGTGTATACAATACACGCACTGCTGAAAGACACATAAATGAGAAGACTTTCTGTTTTTTCTTTCTTTAGTTTATTTTGATGCACCGTGAAGCTGCAGATATTCAACTGTAGTGATTGTATGCATCCATATTTAGTCACTTTCACACATTGCGTTGTTTGTTTTTTTTCATGCAATCACAAACTTATTGTGCAAGAGACTGTGGAAAGGGGAGAAGGACCCTGCAAATGAAGTGTATTCTAGGTTAAAGACTCCAGAACACACCCCATCTCTAAAAGCTTTTGTATTGCTAGAGGAAAAAAAGGAATAATGCATCCAGCATTTATAAGCCATCATAAATAACTTTGCATTGTTGGAACCAGCATAACCGGTTGCATGCAACTTTAACTACCTGAAAGGTGCCTGTCCTGTCAGCTTGGTGGACTATCCTGAATAATGCATCAACCAAATAATGTTCACTACTTCCTTTGAAGAGACAAGGTAACTTAAACACAGCACCTAGCGCTAACACTAAATTTAACATAAATCAGCAACGAATTCTTTGCTTATTATTGTTGTTTTTTTTGTTTTTTAATTATTATTATTGCTGTACTGTGCAATATGCATTGTTTCCTATTAGGGATTGGAATTGATAAGAATTTAGCAATTTGATTTCTTATTGATTCTCATTGGCTTCACTTTGAGAGGCACCACCATCTCCAAACAGCATATCAAAGACATTACATTCATGCAAATTATTACATGGATCTTAGAGGTATTTCCCCTCTTTGTTCTGATCAGTGTTGCGTCATTCGTCAAAAAAAGTAAAGTAAAAAACAGCTTTTACACATATCACGCAGAAGACTTTTCTTAAAAGTAATGCAATACGTTAATTACACCCAGGAGAAAGACATTCGTTATACTACTCATTACGTTACTTTCATTTTACTCTGTAAAATGAACTGAAACACACTGATACATAATTATAATTTAACAGTATAAACCTGCAGGCTAGCTATTCTAATGAGGACACGTGATCTTTCCCTTTAGTATTTAGGTATGAACACAAAACAAAGATGAAAACCAGCACAAAGAGACTTTAAAGCGATTCTACTTTAGAAACACAAACAGGTAGAAAAGGAGGCTGCTGTCTGGCTGCTCATTGGTTTGTTACCTGTTGAATTCAACATCGGCTTCACCACAAGTGACGGCTCACTTTATCACGGTGCTGGCTGGGGTCAACATTTACTCAGCTTTAAAATCACTCCGGGTTTTTGGCTAGCTTAGCGTTAGCATACTGTCTGTGTAGGTGCTTGCGAAGAGCCAAAGTTTTGTTAGCAGTATAATGCAGTTGTTTGTGCCCTGGTGCAGTCTCCACTTTCCCAACGCGCTCTTATCCTTTTGTGCAATAAAAATAAAAGTAATGTCCATGTCCAAACTGTAGACAACGCCACAATTTTCCTCCACACAAATCAGCTGATCATAGTGAGAGTGCAAGAATCAATAATATGCAAGCAGACACACGATTCCAAGGATCTTGACTACTTGGAACCGGTTCTCTACAAGAACCGTTCTCAATTTCCATCCCTATTTGCAATCCACATTGCACTGGACCCCTACGGCCCCTCCAGTGGGCTGTGGCCTATTTACGGAGAGCACAGCCAAGGCCCTGTGCCAGGCCCTACCTCCTCTTGGCCAGTCTCCTGGCTGGGACCCCAGTTACTGTGATCAGCTGGGATAACATGATCTGTTTTTTTGTTTTTTTGTCAGGCAAAATGGCGTTGACAGCCTAGGTGCTGAGATCACTACAGTGCTTAAACCTCTCTTATAATAAGATGGTGATTCAGGGTGGGGTGTTTGCTTATTTAACTAAATTAAACTTCACACACCAACCAGTTGCTAACTGTCTCTAACCTCTGACCTCTCGGTTTTTCCTTCAGGTGATTGGCCTTTTAGATGTTTTCACACCAGCGACAAGCTTAGAGGAATTTAACGATGTGTAAGTCACTCTTTCTTTCTTTTTTGCTCTCTGCTCTTCTCCTTCTTACTCTTTCAGTTTATTTATTTTCTTGCTTTCTGTCTCAGCGTCTATAAGCTTCACTTTTTACACAATGAAAGCGTTCGTGCCAGCAGCTAATTGCAAGATTACCTCGATAGCCAAAACTAGTTAGAGATGCACGAGGATCCTTAACTTCATGAGAGAGCAGCATGTGGCGAGTGGTACCAAGGTGAATGTGGGGTGAACACGTGCTCCTAAGGAACATCACAGCTAGTCTCCATGGTAACAGCCATCTGGCAGTGTATGTGTGCAGAATAGTCAATCAGCGTCCTTGAATTCTCTGCATGGTGTAACGTCATCAGCATGTTGCACATTTGTGGAAATGTGAGATGAACCTCAACGCGATCTCATACACGAGGTGAAGTTTAGCCAAAGACGTGGTGCTTATCTTTTCACATGACCATTAACGAACACCTCGTTCTTTGACAACGACCTTGGACTAGTGCTGTGTGATTAAAGAGGTCATATATATACTACAATCACTGCTGGCCTCATTCAAGTGGTTTATTTTCTGTTTAAATATTTAGCTGTTGAGGGTTTTTTTTCTCTGTTGTGTTGTTTTTCTGTTATCATCACTTTAATCTTGCCAACTTTTAAGTTAGAAATAATTCATATAGAAAATGATGAATGATTTTTATCAGAAACACCATTAGCTGCACTTTACACAGACATGCTAATCTGCAAAAATTTAATCTTTAAAGTTTAAACTAAATAAAGCTGCAGCAGAAATCAAAGAGAGACTTTCCTGCTTTACAAGATTACATCTGATTGGCTGTTTGATTTGCAGGTACTTGGTGACACACCTAATGGGGGCAGACCTCAACAACATCGTGAAGTGTCAGAAGCTCACGGATGACCACGTCCAGTTCCTCATATACCAGATCCTCAGAGGCTTAAAGGTCAGTGAGGCCCTCATTTTCAACTCAAAACTGGCCGCTCCTAAAAGTTGACTTGCATTCAATCTGTGCAAAAGCGGTGCCTCGTGGAAACAGGCAAAGCTAGCTCACTAGACCACAGATGCATCTGCATTGTTCTGCGTTTAGACCAGCTGAATTCTAGTTGGCAGTGAGGTTTCTGTGCCACTCTTGTGACTGTTTTTTGTTTTTGATTTGTTTTTTTTTTAAATTTTCTGCAAACAGTGGCAACTGAAAGTGAATGGATAAAATGCAACAGTTCCTCTTTTGCAGATTGTTGCAATGCAGGAAAGAGCAAATGCTGCCCAATTGAGTCTTAACACAGACTGTAAAAAGTTAACTGGATACAGCTACAGCTAGTAAAATACTGGCATGATTACAGCCTATTACACACTTGATTTTGTTGTTCCATGAAAGTGTTATCTTTGTCAATCACTTGTTTACGCCACTTGTTGAGAGCAAGCAGATATGTCAGAGTTGCTGTGATTGTGTTGGTGTAGTTACATTTCAGAGGAGAGAACGGTTTTGAAACTTTGGCTTATATTTGTGGATCTAGACAAAGCATATGATAGGGTGCTAAGAGAGGAACTGTGGTACTGCATGAGGAAGTCAGGATGGTGCACAACATGTATGAGGACAGTGGTGAGGTGTGCAGTACGAGTGGCAGAAGTGTTCAAGATGGGGATCAGGGATCTGCTTCGTGTTTGCAGTGGTGATGGGCAGATTGGCAGATGAGGTGTGCAGTAGGGGTGTCCGCTGACTGTGATGTTTGCAGATGATACTGTAGTCTGTAGTAAACATGGAGAGGTGGAGGTATGCTCTGGAGAAGAGGCATGAGACTCAGTAGAAATAAGACAGAATAAATGTGTGTGTCAGTGAGGGAGAGACAGGTGTAATAGTGAAGATGTGTAGAGGCAGTAGAGTTAGTGAAGGTGGACAGATTCAAATACCTGGGGCCAACAGTCTAATGCAACAGACAGTGCACAAGAGAGGCAAAGAAGAGACTGCAGGCAGGGTGGAGTGGGCGGAGACGTGTGTCATGGGTCATCTGTGACAGAAGGATAGCAGCAAGAGTGAAAGGGAAGGTTTCTAAACTGGTAGTAAGACCTGCTGTACAGCTTTTAGACGGTGGCACTGACGAAAAGACGAGAGGCCGAGCTGAAGATGTTATGATTTTAACTGAGAGTGACCAGGATGGAGATAATGACCATATCACAAGGACAGTTTCAAGTTTGGAGACAAAGCTAGACAGGCAAAGCTAAGATGGTCTGAGCATGTGCAGAGGAGGGAAAGTGGATACACTGGGTGAAGAATGCTGAATATGGACCTCAGAGAAAATTTATGGACAGAAGAAGAGGCTGAGGCAGATGATTGGCTACAAAGGAAGATGTTAGTGGTATTTCTGAATGATTACTATTTAAAGAAATGTACACTAGTTATGTTGATGTTCTGCTCGTGTTATCGCTTGGGAGTTCAGCTGGTGTACATTTAAAATGACATAAGCTAATACACACTAATGTAAGTGAGGTGTTTTTGTGACTGCAAGCTTTTCATATGGATGGATGCATTTGCATTTAAATATTTTTATGTTCTTTTCCCCCTACAGTACATCCACTCTGCAGATATCATCCACAGAGTAAGTGATGGCCTCACTGAATGTGTCAGTGTCTGCAAAGAAAAACAGTCCAATGCTGGTTAAACTGAACAGAACAATTAATGGCACTTTAGCTTTTCTGGATGCTGTTTTATTAAATCTATACACTAGAGCTTGAAGTAATCAGATTAACACGTCAATAAAATAAAAATTTGGTTTGGAATGTTTTATGTTTCTGATTGTGGAATAAAAATATAATTGAAGGAATGAGTGCAAAAACAAAAAACATACACAAATGTTTGCAATATGATGACATGTGTAGCAATACTAGCAGGATGTCTCCCTGTTGTTTCTAAATTCTCATCTGGACTCTTTTTTTCCCCTCTCTCCTCAGGATTTGAAGCCCAGTAATCTGGCTGTGAATGAAGACTGTGAGCTTAAGGTGAGGAGACTGATTGTTTCAGATCCAAGCTTCACCATATGCGATATAACTTGCTCAGTCATGTCTCAATTGGTTGTCTTTATGTCGCCTACGCATCGTTGCATCACTCAGATCCTGGATTTTGGTTTGGCACGGCACACGGATGATGAAATGACAGGATACGTAGCCACACGGTGGTACCGCGCCCCGGAGATCATGCTCAACTGGATGCACTACAACATGACCGGTACGCACACTGACATTCAATCATGTTTTGAGTGCAGTTTCATAAAACTGTGTTGAAATAGCTTTTTGGACATCTGTTACAAGTCAAGAGTCATGCGTTTACAATGATGGGGGGGGGGGGGGGGGGGGGGGTTATGTGTGCAGTGATCATACAAGGAGACTAAGTTTTTTCTTCTCTATAAATAAGAAGACAACTTTAGAGAAACTAGGACAGCTTTTCAATTTTCTTGTTTATTCAACATGATGTTTAGAGGCCTTTTCATCAGCCTAAATCATCCAAAACAGACGTTTGCCTTGTTGAGTGCCATTTAGTTCTGCTTCACACTTTCTTTACAAAGCATTAAGTGGTGTTGGTGTAAATGGGCAAATAAACGAATGTGGACTTAAACTGTGCAAGCTGTTTAGCTGTGCTTTTGAGCTGTGCCTTCCCCAGCAGCTTTGAAAAGTTTGGTTTGTGAAAAAAAAATAGAATTTGTTGTCATTATGTGGTAAAGAAATTCTCTTCCTATTTAACATTGAGAGTTATTGAATTAAACGTTGCCCATGTAACACAACGTAATGCAGCGCAGTTCGTTCACAGTTTCACAAATTGTCAGGATGCTGTCACAAAACTGCAGTCTCAGCTCTCATCAGGAAGCAGCGTTTAAATCTGAAAAGAACAAGGCATACTTCATTGAATTCACCGCAAGTAGTGAAGATTACAAGATGATACCATTACATCGTTGCATTTGCATATGCATGTGCAGCATGCACGTACAGCTGTGTTGTTCTGCATTATGCTGAAAAGCTTGGATTTGTGTCATATCTAAAGGATTTGTTGAGAGGCATGTTTGAAATGATTTCTTTTTATTTAATAGTGGATATCTGGTCGGTGGGCTGCATCATGGCTGAACTACTTACAGGACGGACGCTCTTCCCTGGCACAGACCGTATCCTTCCACCTCTGCTGCTAAAATAAATGTCAGATTGTAGCCAGCCTGCAGGTCTGTGTTAGATTAGGAGGAGGTACTGGTTGAGTTCAATCTGCTTATATGCACACGGTTTACAAATATGTATTAGACTAGTTATATAAGAATTGTTGTCCAGTGCACTCACTGCCAGGCTCTCACAGAATCTATTGCTGCAGCACTGTTGCAAGCACAGACAAAAGCACCATTTTTACCTTTTTCAGGCTGACTTAAAAGCATTGCTGAGTATTGAATTTAGTGAGCTACATGCCAGAATAGCCAGGAAAGTGTGTGTGTATGTGCATGATATGCACACACACACTCTCATATGGAGTTAATAGTGCCCTGTGGTCTATGACTCAGTGCTGCCCACTTTTATCTCCACTGCTTTTCCACAATACACTACCTTCCTGTTTCCCTCCCACAAAACCCTTACACACCAGCAGAGCTGTCATGTGATTTGATATAAAAACATACCGGAAAACCCTGTAAATTAGCGCGCACACACACACACACACCTTTAAATATAGAAGGTAGCATACGCCACCAAGTTGGTGGTTTTGTTAAAGATCAAAATCTGTTTCATAACGTGTTCATAATTCCTGCTCTAACTAATCAATCAGCCGATCTACACCTTCTTCGCTGCATGCCTTGCAGGGGTATGTGTGATTGAATGTGTCGAAACTGCTTTGTGATGTAGTGGAGCTAAGAACCCACAGTGCTTGTTTGAATATACAGCAAGCAGTCTTTCTGGTCTGTCTCCTTTTACTTGTCTGAATGGAAGCTGATCTCTGCACATGAGTAGAATGGGAGGGATTTTGGATACAATGCATCTCATTAGCCTTTGTACAGTGTAAGTACAGGTGCACTCCCATAGCACTGGGATTAAAGATGTTAAATAGTAGACATACTACAACTATATGTGGTTCATATTTTGGGCACTAGGTAGTAGTGTGTCAACAGTAGCATGAGCAAATCACTTCAAACTGCTCGTTAGAGGTGATTTAGAGAATTCTTGGCATGCTTTCTGGTGACATTTTTCCAGAGTGGAGACGCAGTAATTAGTTCATTTATTTTTGTTGATGGATCAAATGATTATCTGAAACTTTGTGGACAATTATTTTATAGTTTCAGCTTGTCTGTACTAAGAATTATAAACACTCTATTCCGGATTCTCAATTTTTTGTAGATTCAATAGTCTGTGATGATTTTATCACTGTTTATAAGATTTACATGGTGAGTTATAATCACTAGTTGCGCACCTAATTATGCATATTCATCTATCCATTTTCTACCGCCTGTCTGGGTTCGGGTCATGAGGTCAGCAGTCTGAGCGGAGATACCCAAACTTCCCTTACCGCAGCCATTTCTTCCAGCTCATCTGGGGGGGATACAAAGTCACAGGGTATGCCTAGGAAGGATTTAGGAGGCATCCTAGTCAGATGTGCGAATCACCAAACTGCCTCCTTTCGATGTGAAGGAGCAGCGTCTCTACTCCGAGCCTCTTAAATGGCCCCGCTCCTCACCCTGTCTCTAAGGGAGAGCCAGCCACCCTTTGGTTAATCAATAAAACGACAGTTTAGCTTTTATTATGAGCCTTCTCTTCACCACAACAGGTCGATGCATCCGTATCACTAGAGACATTGCCCCAGTCCGTATGTCAATCTCACCCTCCAGTCTTCCCTCAATCGTGAGCAAGATCCTCAAGATACTTGAGCTCCTCCACCTAGAGTAGCATCTCATCCCTGACCCAGCAGACAGATGAGAAACAAAAACAAGGACTTCTTTAGACACTTAACAAGAATTCAGGTAGAAAACAACAGGAATTACATTTATGAAAGAGCATGCTCAGAATAAAAGCAGCTTTTGAAAACGTCCATGTTCAACTCACATGAGTCTGAGGGATGAAAATTCCAACCAGACTTTCTGTTTTGTTTGTGATGGGTGAAGTAGAAGTTTTGCTTTTCCTTTTCACCACAGCAGGCACAGAAACTACAGCACTGTAGCCTGTTAGCTCCACCAATGTCACCGCCAACTCTGATTGCTTCTGGTCTTTCATTTATAATTTGCTTTGATATTTTCTCTTGCATCTACATTCAGTCATTTTTAAGTGCTTTAATACTTCACACAGTCACAGTAAGTGCTATAGTAATATTCAACTCATCTGTGAATGTTTATGCATCAGTGTGACGTTGTATGATTTTTAGTTGGTGCTTGATATCTTTTATTTTGAATAAGTGGACCTTTATCAGTTACAGGCGACAGCATCAACAGTTGTACCTCTCACCCCTCTGTCCCCGTTACGTCCTCCATCCTTTCTGTTTTCCTTCATGTGAGTGTGGTAGATATTGATCAGTTGAAGCTTATAATGATGCTCGTCGGAACGCCAGGGCCCGAGCTCTTGATGAAAATCTCTTCAGAGTCTGTGAGTGCCATCCCATCCAGTTTTGTTTTATTTATTTGTTTTTTCCTTTTCTTTTGCATTGCCCATCCTCCCTGTTGCTTTTGTGTTGCCCTAGCTCTTTATTTTACGACCTGGTGTCAATGCTACTACCTCTTAGCTGCACCTGTTTTTCTCTTAACACTCTGCTTTTATCCCATTTGAGCACAGTGCTTTGATTTCTGCTTCTTTCCAGCATGTACTATGACTTTTTTCAGAGCCCCGCTGATAACTTTTGTGTGACAGTAACAAAAACGTTAGTGCCAAACTGGGTCACAGTGTTCGTGATTATCTGAATATAGGTTGCAGACAATGAAGGTTTTCTTTATATTAAAGTTTAGAAACTGTCTTCCTTTCTTTCACATCCTCCTCATCCTCACCCCGTGTGTGTTCCCACCCCAGTCCCTATCCTTTCTATACATCCACCTTCCTAACTACACCTGCTCTTTGATGTGCTGACCTCCATGTTATGATACCCCTTGACTCAGAAGGTTTAGATATAAACCAGCTGCAGCAGATAATGCGCCTGACAGGGACGCCCCCAGCCTCCCTAATAAGCAGGATGCCCAGCCACGAGGTGAGACAAGTTCCCTTCGTCTTCCCACATGCCCCGTCTCTTCCCCACAGCCGGAATCAGGGCCATGCTGCAGTCATCCGTCAGCTGATAGCTACATTACTGTTTAGAGATAAATGCAGCTAGACTTGAAGTTTAAAATATATCCTACCAGTTCCTTTCTGCATACTGTCCTCTGCTCTCACGCCACACATTCCCTTTTTCCTCTTTGACTTGTCATGCTTGTCACAGCAAGGCTTATGAGAGTGCTCTGCCAGTGCAGCCAGCGTGTTCTGATCATCTATCCTATTTGACTATGAAAATAATACCACAGTGTTTATGTAATGCATGTGATTTGGGTGTTAGTTAAAATGCTTGGAACATGGCTTAATGGGAGGATGTACAGTTTGTCTTGCAACAGGCAAATTCAGTTTAGCATTGTAGTTCTATTGAAATATTGCATGTTTTTGCAGTTTAAAAGCTGCCTTATTACTTGGAAATCTTCTGCAGTTTGCTTTTACAATACACTTATTTGTTTCTGTTTTCTCACAGGCAAGGAACTATATCAACTCACTTCCCCAGATGCCAAAGAGAAACTTTGCTGACGTGTTTATTGGTGCCAACCCTCTTGGTAAGTTCCTCTTTCAGAATGACACCATTGGGTTAGGCTGCTATTGGCCCACTGGCTCCCTCTAGTGGTGTTAGTTATAATAATGGGGGGGGGGTTTCATCTGTATTTGTTTTGACAAGATTTTTTTTTTATCACAGTGGGTTTTTTTTTTTTTTTAGCTTTAGCTAGTGCAAAAGGAAAAACAATTAGCACTGGCATGAAATAACAGTCATTTGCTCTGCTTTACATGAAGCATTTGTGCTTGTATGTGTAGTTACTGCACAAAGACCAGCTCCACGCCAGGAAAAACCCTGATTGCTATGCATGTTAAATCAATCAAGTTAAAAAAAAGAAAACACAGAATAGATATAGGTGACAGCCGAGTTGGATTAGTGAAGGGTGCTTTCTCATGTGCATCTCATACCACATCAGGAAATTATTTCAGGTAACCAATGTCAAGTTATGTAACATGAACAAGCTACATTAACTGTTGTCACCTCGAGTCACAAAGAGCTTTTCAGCAGATAATCTAGGGGATGTCATTGTAGGATTATTCCGTCACTGACTTGATGCATTTTACAGCACGCAGTATTTGTATAAACGCTTTAGATAAAATGCTTTTAGACTGGGGATGTTCCTGGTGACTGATTTTCTAGTGGACTAAACGAGGACAAAAAATTAGACTAACCAACTACTCTTAAACTAAGAGACTCTGGTATCAAGTTTTGGAAACTGTTTAATGTCAAAAACTCTGCAAAGCTGCATTATGAATGACACACGCAGATAAAAAATTCATGACAACCACTTTTAAAAAAAAAAAAAGTCCTCCAGCTTGTCCGGGGAAAAATTGATGCATTCCCAGGCCATATTATCTCCACTGGGTCCCGGGTCTCCTCTGGGTCTCCTCTGGGTCTCCTCTGGGCCTCCTCTCGGTAGAACATGCCCAGTTGGAACCCTTTACCCAGGGTTCGACATCATGAATGACTGAACTCCTCACCCTATCAAAAGCCCATCCACCCATCAGGGAAAGCTTATTTCCCCCGTTTGTATGCATGATGTCATTTTTTCTCCTTTAAAAGAACTAACAGTAAAAGCGTTAACCCCAAAATCGGGCCCAGATTAATAGATTTATGGCGTTTCTCAGCAACCATGCTCCATCTGGTGGAAGATGGCTGCATAACATTAGGACAAAAGACTTTATTGGCATTGGGTATCAATTAAAATGTAAAACAATTGGATTAAACGACCCGTACATCTGGTACCGACTAGTGACAATGACAAGGATCAGTTGTCGTTGTCACACACAGTTTCTTCAAAGTCTTCACTGCATACAGTCATGTGAAAAAGAAGGTTTTCACAAGACTCTGTGCAGTGCTGTGAAAAACTAAGCACACCCCATGATTCAGTAGTTTATAGAAGCTCTCTTAAGGTCCCAGCACAGCATTTTAATGGAGCTGGGATCACTGGAATCAAAGTGTTTAGTATAGGCTGACCTTTTTTCTTACACAAACAGAAGCTGATGCCATTATTTGAAAGGCTGCCCATAGTTAATATGAGCATCGACTGTGGTCACAGTACATATATTGACAGAAAAGTTAGCGTTCTGGACCTTTTTGCTCTGACCTGTAGTTTTTCTCATACTCACCTTTGTCTCCTTTCTTTCTTTTAGCGGTGGATTTGCTGGAGAAAATGTTGGTGCTTGATACAGACAAGCGGATCACAGCATCTGAGGCTCTGGCCCACCCTTACTTTGCCCAGTATCACGATCCAGATGACGAGCCTGAAGCAGAGCCTTACGACCAGAGCTTTGAAAGCCGTGAGCTGGAAATTGAGGAATGGAAAGGTGAGTTGTTAGAAACCAAATCGATTTTAAAGGTCATTTATTCTGTACGTTGGAAAGTAATTTCAATTATCTGTTCTCAGCCTTAACCTACGACGAGGTCATCAGCTTCGTGCCACCATCTTTCGACGAAGACGACATGGAATCTTGAGGAGGAAGCGGCTCTCTTCCACGATTTGTTTTCCAAGAAACACTCTCTAAAGACTATCGGTCTCATGTGACTATCCGCCACTTTCCTCGTACACGCGCACAGCGATGACATTCAAGTGCCTGCTGTCATTCATATGTGGGGGGGGGGGGACGTTGCGCTATCAGGGAAACGAAAACAAAAAACTTGACATCGTGTTCATACCGTCCCCTGCTCTGTTTTGTTTTTCTTAACATGAATCCCACCGTGCTGAGGTAGACTTTAACTCTCCTTATGCATTAGTAATTTTTTTTTATCTCAGACGTATATTCTTTATATTCTGTCCCTTATTCTACATACACAGCAAAAAATAAATAAAAAGAAAACATTACATGTCAGTATCTCCAGGCAAATTGTAATAACTGAACTTCTTTATGTATTTTATTAAAAAAAATATGGCTGAAAATAATGCTGTAGGACAAAAATTCTGGAAAGTTTTAAACCATGCTGAGTGTGAAGTGTATCTTTTGGCACATTTTAAATTCTGTTATTTCTACGAGTACATAGAACTATGTAGATACTACAGAAACAGTATTTGTACATAAATCTTTCTGGGAAAAACGGCTACCACACGTGTAGTACTCTGAATTAACCAAGAGGCTCATCAGCCGCCCACATTGACAGTTTGTTCTAGAATGGCATATAAACCGATACTGTGTGTAATTTATTTAGAATATGTATAGGATACGCCAAAATATGTAAAATATTCAGCCCAGTATGGAAAATTCAAGGCTTCATATTTCTTAATGATTGAGTTTTACACATGGCAACCCCCCCCCCCCCCTCCCAAGAAGAGCATTTCCCACGTGTTCATTTTCATTTATTACTTTAGTAAGCTTCTTCCGTCTTCTCGCACTTGTGTTGTTTCACATGAATGTTTCAGCGAACAGCCACCGACCTTTGCAGTTTCACCACAGCATGTTAAAGCCAGAGTTTTTGGCGTACTAGTTTATTCAAATTTTAATGTTTTTCCATCACAACGTCAGCCGACAATGTAATTTAATCATATCGCATTTATGAAACAGTACTATTAATGTTTATGGAATGTTTGGGGCGCCAGTTTGCGCCGTATATTTATGATCTTTTCTTATATTGTTTGTATATTGATGTAAAAGAGAATATTATTTGTCAGAATTTAAGGTTGTTTGTATTATTTATGGAAAGCTTATTGTATTAGTATCCAAATGTGTCATCGATAATTTCATAGATCACTTGAGCCACAGTGGCTACAGCTTTCATATCAAGAGCCGACAATGTTATCAAGAGATCGTTTGGAATCAGTTTGATACATTCTGCTCAGTTTGCTAAATTACCGTTGCTGAGGTTGTGTTTACAGCGCGCCTTGATTCACGGCCCGACAAATTATCACAATTTTTAAAAAAAGAAACCCAAAACATGTAATGGTGGCATATAAGTCACCATTTATTGACTAACAAACCACTAAACTATTTCTTTAGTGTGAAGACTTTTATGACAAAATGCTTCCAATGTGAAGCATTTGAAAAGTCAGACACGCAAGCTGTATCCACAGTTGCTCTGCCTCTGGCACCCAAACAATATCAGACATCAGTCATGTTTGATTTCAGCCGCTTGTTTTAAATGTAGTGATTTTTCTAATGTGTTATTTTACTCTTTGTGTGCTAAATCAAGATTTCATGTTATTCTGTGATTCTGTAATGATTGTTTTATAAGCAGCACCAGAAGCCTGTTAGAGTAATTTAGAGGGGGGGGGGGGGGTCACATGTATGCAGGAAAGTGCATATGTTTACTCACTGGATGCTGAAGGGCAATGCCGAAGCCTCATATTTTATCATTTTTAAACAACTGCATTGATTTAAATAGGATATTTATTTTGTCCATATCCCGATGTCAGTAGTAAATTTGGTTACACTTCGTCTGCCTGAAATATGTTTTTCTGGGTTTGGTTTTTTTTTTTGACCACATGTATCAAGATAGCAGGCCACGCCACCTGTAAATACCACCATTAGAAAATAAAGCCTACTATTTTTCAAAGCTGTACCAGAATTCATTCATTGGGTGAGCTTTTGCCTTGTTTTTTTTTCCTTTTTAAGCATGTCACCATTGGATGGCAGCATAGCACAAGTAGAGCAGAGCTTGTCTGTCATCTGGTGTGTGACGGGTTGAAAGCCTGCTGGGCTTTTCAGAGAAACTCCAAGATCCCAGTGCACTTCAGACTCAGCAACACTCTCTCAGAAAAAATCTGCTTTATCTTAAAGACAAAACGCCTAAACACAAACAAAGCCACATAGATTAGGCTGTGCATGTGAGGAGTGATCTGACTTTTGCCCTCCAAACAGTCACTCCACAGATACACGGCACAACAATGACAGAGACGTTTTAACAGAACAAGGATCGGCTGCACACCTGCATTTAAGGTTAAAGGATGCCAGTGTAATCGATAGTCCAAGACCCCTATGATGTAGATGCTGAAAGAAGTAGCAGGATGACTTCTGAAGTGCAGGGCTCTCCACTCCGATGCAGATGAATGCTGCAAAACTGATCACAGTTCTTCACAGTGCAAAGGGATAATGAGCCGAAACAACTTGCAAAAGGAACCTAAGAGCTTTTCAAGGCTAATTGTGATATTCTTCAATGGCCAAGTCAGTTACCTGGTCTCAACCAAACAGAGCATGAATTTCACTTATTAAATACAAAACCGAAGTCAGAGAAACCCACAGAAAAGCAGCAAATGAAGGTGGCTGCAGTAAAAGCAAACACATTTGGTGACGTTCAAGAATTCTAGAGTTCAGGTAGTCATTGACTGCAAATGATTTAGATCCAACTATTTAACTTAATCCTTATAGTTCAGAAAAAGCTACAAGAGACCTTTCCAACTTGTGTAAATCTACAGTTCTCTTTCTTAGATCTTCACTCTGTTCTTATTCCATTGTTCTGAGTACTGATCTTATCATAAATCATGATCACAGATGAGAATTGTATGTATGTATATATTTGATTTATATATATATATATTTATATATGAACCCTATGTATTCTTTTAGACTTTTAGACCCTGTATTGATTACAGAAAATCCAAGATAAATTCAAATCAACACTTGTTTTTTAAATTAATTAAAGATTTATTCTGTACAGTCATTCCACCCTGGAAAAAGAACCATTTAAAGAAATCATCAACAGCCCAAAATTACCATGAAATTCATATCCACAGATTGGCCACATCCAAATCCAGATTCTCTGAGCCACACTATGTTACTTCACGCCATATTTACTGCCAGTGCAAAACTGAAAAACAATGGTATTTAAAAAGACAAAAACTCTTATTTCCCAAAATATAATCCCCGCTTCATTTTCTTTCTGGTAGTTTCCATCACATTTAACAAAATCTCCAAAGCTTGTGACTTTGTAGTGACTTTCCCTAATGAATATGGCATTAGACAGGCTAACCTGCTACTAAGTACAACAGCAAAGCATTCCCATCATATCCACAGTGCAAAAGTCAGGATTTAAAAAATTGCCTGGCCTACAAAATCAGTCAAATTGTGGGACAAGGGATAAAAATGCAGTGCATTCATTCCCACATAAAAAGGACACCTGGTCACCCAAGCTGTGACACTAACGAAGCATCAGAGTTAAATACCAGTTTAAGTCAGTTGAATGTTTTCCCAGTATTAAAGAAGCAAATAAATAATAATTATTAGTAAAAGGAGTATGACACTTCAGTTTGTTACCCAGCTTGGCATTTTAGATAGTTAAAAGTAAATGATGTTTTTTCATGCAAACAGAGTGCTGACTCAGTGATCCTCTCAGGTTGATAGCTGCTTTGATGCTTCTCTCTGATGCTCTCAGTACTTTGTAGGCTCTCCCTGATTTATAAAAAGCCCAAACTTTAAGATGAAGGGGAAAAGTAATGAGAAGTGTGAATTTTCAGTGCAAAAATAAACAGCAATAAACAGTAAAGCTAACAATCAAACTTAGCAAGGAATTCCAAAATGAAGTGCTGAGCGCTAAATTTATTTGACAAAAGATACTTAATACGATCGAAGGCGGTATCTACGGACACTGCCCCCAGGAACAAACTCATATCGCTCTGTTTGGTCATTTTGGCGCACTTTAGAGTTTTCACTTTTCCAACAGTCCTCGAACGCAGCATATGCCCTGACTGGTTTTCAGCATGGAAAGAAAAGGTAACGTAGCTAACTGAAGCAAAAGGCTTTTTATACGGATTCTTGTTGGACATACGCTTTTCTTTTCGACATTTATCAGGCCAGTTGTCTGCTGAAACGATAGTAACAACTAATGTTATAATAAGAAACGTTAAGAACTGACAGAAAGTATAAGTGGACCATGCGCTCTGCTCTCTCTGTGTGTATGTGTTAACAGTATGCTAGCTATAGCCGTCAGATAGTAGATTAGATGGTGGACAAAGTATGCGGAAAGTGTCGATCCGAATTAGAGTATAAATGATACACACAGTCCCAAAAACTTTAAATAAAATTTACCAGGGGTCCACATGATAATGGAGAAAAGGGAAATATCACATTCACTGTGAAAAGCACCAAGTTGGCTATTAGCAGCTAACTTAAAATGCCTCTTTTATGTGAGGCAACACACCCCTGAGGCCGGTTTTCTGTCTATTTACGTACGCGGAGTAACCTGCTAGCCTCATTTGTTGCTAATATAAGTTTGAACTACGAGTTACACCAGCACTCCCTGGAATAAAAAGTCACGAAAACGGCTTTTGACTTGGTGTCGTGTTATAAAGATACAGCTGCTATATTTGGAGCTGTGCTTTATGTTGTACCACTTTCCTCTCTGCTCTTTAGTACTAGCGATGCAAGCAAGGAAGAAGAGGACAAAGCCCCGGAAACTTGGCAAAAAGTAAGTGAAAATGGACCTTTCTCTTGTTTTTACATCACAAGTTAATATATATTATTATAAAGACACAAAGCAGATGGTTCAGTCATGAAAACTGCTCGGCTGCTTTCTATCATTTGGCTCTTAGTCGATCATTTGCAACACAGACTGATAGTTGCAGCATCACATTGTAACGCTTTATAATTGAAGATAAAAACATATTGATGCTTCAGATAGTTTGAGTGCATGGTTTGTCACAATTCGTGACAAACTTTATCACCGTGGTTAAAGTGCATTATTTGACCTTTATAACATTAAGGGCAGAGGAGAATAGATTTTAAACAGCAACCTAATAAAGGCACAAAAAGGCTATTTATTGTGTGTGTGGAGTGTATAACATTTGCAAGCTATAGATGTTTACAGACAGTTGTGTATTTAGCTGTATATTTATGCATATGCACGTGTTATGTGTATAAAAAAACAAAACAGAACACACAAAATGTATTTGCATATATTTAACTAAAAATACCACTTGGAATACAGATGCTACTTTAAGACATATGTTAAACAATAAAAGCTACTTCTGGCTGCTCTCCTATTTGCAAGGGGTCGTGACAGCTGATAGCGCCGCAGTTTGATCTGGCAGATTTTTTTATACAGTGGATACATGGCTGGATTCCTTATGCAACCACAGATGCATTTGTGTGTTTACACCTTCTATTTTCATTTTGAGACGGCTGTGCAAGACAATGCATCACATGTTGAAACGGAGACCTTTGGTTATTTATTTATTTAATCTTTTAAAAATCCATTCATGTGTTCATTATTTTGGTTGCCAGCAACACGTTGAAAACATTTACATTGTCATGCTGGAATAACCTTTCCTGAAATTGTCATGAAGATGGTAGCAAAAAGCTTGCATTCAGCATTAATGGTGCCTTCACATATGTACATGTTACTTCTGCACATGCATACATAGTGAGGCTTTGATTATAATGGATTATGGACATGGACAGTTAAAGTACCATTGGTCGAGCAGTCATTTCTGTTATAGTTCGTTGAAGTCCGCTGCTGGGACTCACGTGTAGTTGGTGCATTGCAATGTAAATTCTCCATAGTCGAGTCTCCACAGTCACAAAAAACAGGGGGGCACGAACTCTTGTCCTCACTGTCTGATGACAGAATCACTTGGAGGACCCTAGTGGACTCATTATCCAGCTTAATGTCCCCACACCATCACAGGTGCTTTTTTTTAAAATCTGTGCACATCACAGGCTGAATGGTCCCTTTGTTCTTTAATCTGGAGGATGCATGATTTCCACAAAAAATACAATATTTTGATTGCTCAGGCTGCAGGATTTTGGATTAGCCCATATTATATTGTTTTGTATTGACCTAAAACATGATTTTAATATTACTGACAAGATGGCAGTTTTGGGCTTAACTTCCTGTTCTTGTGATTCATTTGATTTGTTTTTTTTTTGCTGTGTGACAGTCATTAAAATTTGCTACAACCCTTGAAAACCTTTTGCACATGAAACAATGATGCACTGCATGCATTTTCAGCATAGACAGTGTAAAAGATGGAAGTAGCATCCGGTTGAAGAAAAATGAATTCAGTGTGGAAAAGCCTTCAACCGACATTCTAGCAAAGAGTGATAGCAGAGGGAAGATGTTCCTCTGCCAGGAGATCTAGAAACACTTTCCCGACACTCAGTTGCTCATTTCACGTCCTACTGAATAAAACATTAGGTCAGTTTTGTAAATTTGGGTTATTCTATATGCCAAAAAAGGAGGCTAACAACTTGGTTAATGATTGACAAGTGCTTAACCAATGAGCTTTTGGTTTCACCATTGGATCCACCACTCACTCATTTCAAAGCACAGAGACAGTGAAAACGTTCGTCTTGAAGCTTCTAAACGGGACTTCAGAAACCAGTGTGTGTCATCATGGTGGCTACGTCCATCTTTTATACAGTGTAAGGTGTTCAGAAGAAAGTGCTTACTTGCTCACTTACCAACACACAAGTAGAAACCATTCAAGGATGGATCAAATCTTCTTTTTCCACTTTTTTCCTCTTACTCTGTCTCCCTTTTGCACTCTCTGGCTCTTTTTGTCTCATCTCTCACTCTCTCTCTCACCCTTACTCCCATCGTGGTCCTTCCCTCCCGCTCTCTTGTGTCAGTCGCTCTGTTGGGGCTGCTGTGCTGAAAGGACACAGCAGCTAGTGCACAGTTAAAGAGCCAGCGGAGAGCACACGGACCTGGTCTCAGGTCACAAAAGTCTTAATCTAGCTTTAAAAAGACCTTTGCCAGCGCTTATTTTAGTTCATCATAGACTTGTGTAACAAAGCTTTAGGCTAGTGTCTTCTTAGTCATGTGGCTTCTGGACTGGATCTTCTCCATCAATTCAGCTGTAGTGAAGCTTGCCAGCGGTCTAACATGCAAGTGAGTAGCGCTGCAGTTCTCTTGTGGGAAGCGAGTCAGACTTGGAGCATGCATGTTCTGGTTCTTTAATCTGCAACGATGGGAGTCAGAGTAGTGTTTTAGTGTGTGTGCATGAGTTTGTGTTGCTAGTTTAGACAGAGCTTGGCTGACATACTGATGTTCTGATCCCATTTTTTCCCCTTTATTTTTGTTTTAAATCAGGGAGCACGTTCAGGCTTTTGCCTTACTAAGCACCTCACTGCCTGTTCATGTGTTTCACTTAGTCCTTTTACAAGTGACTGAGAACAGGATTGGAAGATTTATACTTGTCACACAGGACCTTATTTCTGCCTCCCTTAAAATTGTATTTGTTGTTTCAGTTGCAGACTTGTTTTCTTGTTTGTTTGCATCACGTCAGACAGGAAACATTTTTTTCCCTGCAAATTTCTGTGCCTCAGATTTTAATTTTAGGACTGCGGTCCTCTCAGGCGACTGAACACGAATAGCCATTATTATATTTTCCAGCACCATTGCTCTCTGTTATATTTTGCTTTCATTGCTCCCTTTTCTCTTCCAGCCATTGCTGCAGTTCATTACATAACACATCAAATCTTTCATCATCTGCAGCTGACTACAGCTCTGTGCTGCTCTGTTTCTCTCTCTCTTGCTTTCTTTTTGTCCTCATGCTGTAGGTTAACCACTGTTCTTCCTTCCATCTTGTCAGGAGAAGAATAAATACACATAAATATGAGTATTTTTTCGGGGGTGTTTTTTTTTGTGTGTGTGTGTGTGTGTTGGGTGTCATGGGGAGGCGGGTCACATCAGGCCTCAAAAATGTCGGAGTTTCAGCTGTTTTTATGGAGAGATTTGTTTTTGTGAACCATGGAAATCTGCAGTGGTTTAAGTAGTGGTGTGTTGGCCTCTCCCTCCCTCTGTGTCTTTCTCAGGCTGCTTGGAAACCTGGTTTGTACAAAAAAACTCTGCGTGTAACATAAAACACTGTCTCTATTAAGACAAATTTCTGTAAAGTTAACCCACATAGCTCTGAATATTGGAAAGAACATATTATATAAAGCTGGTGTTTACACAGCAGGTAGATGTAAATCATTTCTGTGAGGAAGATTTGAAGACGTTATAAAGCATCCTTTGCTTCACTCGTATGCCTTCAGTAGGTGTTCGAGTGCTTAAGGCAAAATGCAGCACCACACGCATTTACACTTTGTTTGCACTGCACCCTGAGGCCTTCGGCACAGATATCTATTGCTGCTGTTTCATTTTGCTGCCGAAGCATTTTGCATTGATTTCATTTCGAAGGAGCAAGTAGGGAAGCTAAACTTCTTGGTCATACTCCATCCTCACAAGCTCTACTGCTTCTGTGTGCCCTTGTTTGTTTTGCTCTAACGATCTGATAGGGCTGGATGGGTGGAAAAAGTTTGGCTAGGAGAAAGCAGGAGATGCTAACGCATTCTGTCAGATCAGATGTGTGCTCAGAAGTGACGGGTATGTAAAGTGATTGCAGTTTTTTTAGATTTTGTCTCTCTGACGGACAATAACGGAATAACACATTTACAGACTATTTATTGGGTCTTTGTGTGCAAAAGAGTTAAACAGTCAGCTCAGGGTGACCAGTTTTGTTGAAGCTGTGGCTGTTCAAATTTTGGCATGTGGTTATGTTCGCTTTAATCCCTAAAAACAGGAGTGTAGATAAGAGTTTTGGTTCCAGAGGCTTTCTAGACCAAGTAGCTTAGACCTAATATATTTAGGCCTTTAAGGTGTCGCGGATAAATACAACAAAATAAAACTAGTACCGGTACCGAAAAAAAGAAAATTTATTCATAACACACTGAAAAGACCAAGGTAAACCGATTAAACGATAACAAAATAATGCTGAAAACCGATAAAAACCCTGAAAACTATACATTTCACACCTGAGCCTCAACTCTCACGGCCCGGTACCGGCCCGGGGGTTGGGGACCGCTGATTAAGAGGACCCCAGGGAAGCTCGGAAAGCTAAGCAGAAGTTATTTGGAGAGGAGAGTGACTGCCGTTGGTTGAAAAGAGAGGTAAAAAAAAAAAAAAAAACTTCAGTGGTGTGGAAACATTATTGGTTTGCGGAGTTAGACGTGGATCAAGTAGACATAGTGTGTAAACTTTGCTACAGTGTCATAGCTGCACCACAGAGCAACACTGCAAAGTTCACTAAACATAGATGTTTACATTTTTCATTTATTTTTTATATTGCAAACATTTGCACTGTCATCAGTATTTGCACACTATTTTACATTATTTTTTGACAATCTTTAAAGTCATTATTCAATACATTGTTATTGTTAAATAAATATCGTCAAATAATCGAGATCTCAATTTCAGTGAAAATAATCGTGATTATCATTTTTGCCATAATCGAGCAGCCCTAGTCTCAGATATCTTCAACAACACAAACATAGTACTCATAACTGGCTGCTTTTGTAGGGATAATTTTTATTTTGTACTTTTGTTTTTGTTTTTTTTGTTTTTTTGCATCATTTGTATAATTTTATCTTGCTAATTTAGATAATTGGCTGTAAAGCAACATTGCTGAATTGTTTCGTTGACTCATAGTTTCTGTTAATCTGACGAAAAACAAGACAATGACTAAATAAAAGCTAATGCGCAAGGACAAAAACTATTGTGAAATGTAATGAATAGAAACGGGATAAAAAACTTCTGGTGAGATTCAGAACAAATTACGTTGTGCAGAAAGGTGGGACGAATTTGGAAGTGTTCCAATCTTAATCTAAGATGCTTCGTAAACTGCATGGAGCAACTCTCATCTGTAAAAACACAACAGACTTTAACATTTTATATTTTTTAGTCAACTAAATCAACTTTAGATTGCATCTACTGTAATCTTATGATATTTCGTTAACTACAATTTGACTTAAAATTTTCAGGTTTTAGTCAAAAAACGGACTAAAACAAAACCAGAATTTGTTGTCAAAATTAACATTGGTTGCGTTAACAAGGACAATACTACGCTGCTTTTAAATACTGTTGGGTTCTGAGGTATCCCAGAGCCCATACAGTGTACGTTATCTTTATTTTAAAAGGTTTTTCTTAGTAACTTCAGTACGTGTTACACGTTGTACAACATGTTGATCATTTATCCCTATGTGTATGTTAGAAGTTGGAAAGAAGTTGCTAAATCATTCATGTCCCTCAGGTTGCTTGTTGGTATTCATTTTCACTGTGAGCAAGTATATGTGTGGAGGGAGAAGAAGGTTCAGCAATCTCATTGTGCCCTGTTGGAAAATGTTAAATGGCCAATCACAAAAAAATGGCCCCAAGTCATGCAAAGCTATTCCAATACAGCTCCAGAAACTTGTGAAGTGCAGTAGCATTTCAAGTTGCGGATACTTAGCTGATTCCTTCCCCATTACATGAATCGTCCAACAGTTTGAAAGTCTGCCTTTCTATGAGTAAGGTCTGATGATTGCACAATAAACTGCAGCATTGATGTTTCCGTGCAAATATGAGTAAGTGAAGCATTGTTGAATAACAGGCAGGCGCGATGGTGATCGACAGACAGAGAGGGGGAAAGGGGAACAGTGTTGTTTTGGTCAGATTGGTGTGTGTATGTGTGTGTGTGTGTGTGTGTGGGGGGGGGGGTTAATGTCGTCCCTCACCTGCAATGCAGTGCTGGGCTGTATCATCCAATCATGTCCCAGCTGTCGGCGAAAGGGGGCTGGGCCAGAGGCTGACGACAGCCAAGGAGAGTTCTCGGTCAGATGGAGAGAAAGAGAGACGTGAATGTGTGAGAGGAAAAAGTGAGCGAGAGAGTCGGGGAGTGTGCAGTGGTACCCTGCGCTCCAGGACTCAGCCTGCAGCTGAGCCTCTACATTTCTCCTCTCTTCGCTCGTATTCCCCATCACTGCTCTGATCCATCCTCTCTCCTCTTCTCTGCTCTCTTCTGTTATAATCACTGCTTTTCAGTTGTCAGCACTGATCGCTTTCTCTTCCTTCTCCTCCACTTGTACTTTTTTTTTAAACTCTCTCCATCCCTTTCCCTTTTCTGAACCTCTAATACCTCTTTCGTTTCCTCCTGTTGGATGGAGTAAGAGGCTTTTTCAACATCTACACCCTCTCTTCTCTGGGTCTCCTCCCTGCATCATCCCATGGGTATCCGTGCATCTTGCAGGTAAGAGTAGGATGAGTGTGTACGCGTTTGTTGACAGCTCCAGACGAGATATGACTCACGTCCAGGTGTTTCCAGTGCTGCAGAAGTCCTCTATGTATCCAGGTTTTTGTCGTGTGATCAGAGGTCATTGAACTGTCTCGGTCCAAGTGTTGTCGTACCGCAGTTAAAGGGGGGGGGGCCAAACAAACTTAGATGCGTGATCTGGAAGAGCATGATTGCCTGCTGTGTTTTGGCGTCAAATGTGTGAATAATGTTGATCGGTTGGAGGTCGTGCTACATTTTTTTTTCTTCTCCTGGTTTACATGCAGGCATTGGTTTCTAACCTCCACATTTCTTTCCCCCTTTCTGTCCTAATGCTGTCAGCTATTTTTAGTTAAGAATCTTGTCTTTGGATTCAATGTCCAAAAAAACTTTGTGGCTGATTTAAAAACTGTCAGTGTAAATATGTTGGAATCGGTTCTTTCTTTTCTTTTTTCTGTTTTTGTTCATTGTCGTTGTCACTTTAGCACTTTCCTCCATAAAGATGACATTTGTTGACATCCCCTGTACCCTTATTCACTAGCTTTGACATGTCCAAATATAAAAATGTTGTTTCAGGACTATTAGAATAATATCCAGGTTTTTCCATGAGTAGCTGCATAGGCAGAGACCACCCTCACCTACTTTTGATACAAATCTGTTTTGCTTTTCATCATTTATATATTAGGAATGAAAGGAGTTCGGCCTTTTGAATGGTTTCGCTCAATGACTGTGCTCTGTTTGCTCTGAGTAAGCAAGCAAATTTAGTTTTGTTTTGCCTTCATCAGACTGTTTGTGTTCATATTTCTTGCAGTAATGTGCACAGAAAGTCTGGAGGCAGGAACGCTTCTGTTAGTCATAATAGAAATTCACCTTGTAGGAGTTGTCAGCTCTAAAAGTAGTGCGGTTTTGGTGTTTATTCACTTGAATACTGCAATCAAATCTAAGGGGACCCACAAATTTTCAGGGGTGTATAAAGTCCAATCAGAGGGCAGGAAAAAATGCGCGTATGCCCATTTCAGTGACACCTTTTCAGGAGGAATTCTCACCGCAGGTGGGTGAATGTGTAATGCAGACGCAGAACGAGTAATGATACAAAACCTTTTTGTCTTATTCTTTTTTTCTTTGAGGATACCTCCCACACACAGCAGCTAGACTGATATCAGCAGGCCTGTAGTGTTATTGTGATATTTAAAATATCACAGATCTGTTGTACTGTGTTGGCAGATATGCAAATAGAAAGTGCACTGGGTACATATTTATTGGCTGCATTTGTATCTTCTCCTCTCTTATACACCTGCATCATAAAGCCAGAAGTGGTCAGGTTCCAAGCAGAAAGCCTATTTTAATTTCACCTACTTGAACTCCAAGCTACTTTTTGTCACTGTAGAAAAGGACTTTGGTTAATTAGTTAATCTCTGCAGTTCTGACTTAAGCTCGACATTATAATTGCCTTCCTCCCCTAAGGAGCAGTAATAAACAGCTGAGTTGAACAAACAACTAAACGTGACACAGCTTTGTGGGCACATTTTGTTAAGATGCATCCACAATGGTCATCCTGCTTTGACCTAAGCCAATGAACTGATTAGCTATGCACGCTAATCCTAATTACTTTAAAATTGATCGCAACTGGAACACGATAAAGTACCAACCGAAGCAAATTTAGCATCTCCACACATTTTCTTTTTCAGAGGGTGCACAGTAATGTGAGCTGCTTATTACCCTGTCACTTCCTTTAATTAGCTGCAAATCTATGTGAACAACATGCTGTTATGCTTGAGCTCCAACATGTACATTAGCTGGATAAATGAATCTGCTTAGACCTGAGATCATAAGAGATTTTATATGTGAGATTGGAACATCTATTCAAGGCTGGAAGTATTACAAAGAAAGAATCTGTCAGCTGTGAGGAAAAGCATCTGCCTGCACTGCATACAGAAAACATTTCTTGCTGGAAGCAGTGAGCTTTTATCTTACTTACCTCCACAGTGTACCGTCACCGGGTGGAAATAGGGTAGCCCATTATAAGCACTCTGGTTTTATTGATGCTCTTATTTCTGGAGGAATGGTTACTTAGATTTAGCTGATTATTTAATTTATTCTGATTTTAGATTTTGTTGAGGCTTGACTTTATGTAACCATTTACATTAGTCAGTAGTCAAACATTGTGCCGCTCTTAGAAAAGCAAGAGAATTGTTTTTGTTTTCAGCAGCTGAAGCTGAAGGAAACAGTGACATGCCGTTAAATCATTTTTCAGGGGCCTTTGTTTAACATGTTTGACTTCAAACCTGTTTGTTTGTGGGTGTTTTTGACAAAATAAACACGGTGTCTCTTTTACTTTGAATTTTCCAGTATGAGCACCCGTAGACTTGATTTTTAATATGCAGTTAATCATTTTTAGATTACCGCTGCACATCCTGCTCAGTTAACCATCGTGAGCCTAAATCATATATTTAACTACATGGTATTTCTCTTTGGTGATATTATATATCAGTGCAGTACATCACTACATTGTTTTTGGTGATGCTCTACAACCTGACACTATGGATTCAAATTGTAGGTAATTATGTCAAAAGTATTGAAGTAGATTATTTTTATAATTCATATTTAAATAAAGATAAAATTGCATTAGAAATGGTGACATTATGAAGACCCATA
Source organism: Neolamprologus multifasciatus (assembly GCF_963576455.1). Lineage (NCBI taxonomy): Eukaryota > Metazoa > Chordata > Actinopteri > Cichliformes > Cichlidae > Neolamprologus > Neolamprologus multifasciatus. The sequence continues at coordinate 24,872,288 of NC_140443.1, read as the reverse complement.
ATGGGTGTTTTCTGGTTGTTACCTTATTGGCCTGCAGTTTCTTGTTGCACACTTTGGTATAAATACACACACGTAGCTCAAAGCTTAGAAAGTTCATGATCTTGTAAATCTTGCGAGAATCCAGTTGCCATGCAAAGTAAGATGCTTCAGTCTCTGTGTGGTGTTTTTCAGGAAACACAAGTCACGCACCTCTGCTCTTTTTCTGCTTTACATCCTGTGTGTAGCTAAAAAACAAAATAGATTCTGGAGCTTAAGAGCTTACATCAGTTTCTCTCATTGATGCTGGCACTTGCTTTCATGCTGTTATTATTTATTTCAAATTCTACTCCAGAAATGTGCTACAGTGGAGTCGAGTAAATTATGTCTAATATTACTTGAAAGGAGAAGGAAGACAAACTGAATTAAGGGAAGCCTGTGGAAGATTAGATATTAAAATGGAGCCAAATAATAATAATAAATATATGAATGAACTGAAAATAACAGTAATATAATAAAGTAAAGCACAGGAATAATTTAAAGCATGTTTTTTGGGGAAAATATGTTTTTGTGGAAAAATACATGTTTTTGTTCTTTTAATGTAATTTTTTCTAATTGTTAAAAAGGCTTTGGACTCTCAGGAGGTAAAATAAGAAAGAGTTTATAAGTTGAAAAGGCCCCGCTTCGCAGCAGCTCTGCTAACCAGGCCACTTGGCTTCTCTGATCCAATTTTGTACTGCATTGTTCTTGTCCTGACCGACGTCTCTGTACACCTACAGTGTGATGAAAAAACTGCTCAAAAGCAAAATATTACTGCATTTAGATTTTTTTAAAACATTTTCACTTTGCGTTATTGTTTTGTTTTGTTTTTTTTTTATAAATGTGTATAACCTAATATTTAAATGAAGTCACTTTGACCCAAATTCCTCGGACTCTCAGGAGTGAGTAAATATCTGTGATGCGCTTGTCAGACCTCCTAGGGCGGGGAGAAATGGTTTTGGCATGTAAACCTATGTATAAAGTCACCACTTTAGAAAAAAGTGCCCCATGTTACTTTTAAAAATAGACAATGCTATAAATAAAGAAAGTATTTTCTTTGTAACTTGTAGATTTACTGATGATTTTGAATATCCATTTCCTTTTCCAACCATCTATTTCTTCTAAGAGGGTGCTGGAGACTACCCCGGCTATCATAGGCTAGAAGGTGGGGTACAGCCTGGAGAGGTGCCAGTCATTTAGAAGCCTAAGGCCTTCTTACCGTCAGTTTTTACCACCATTTTATTGATATTTCAGAGCAGAAGTTCAGAAGTTTACAGATTCTATTGGGGCGGATGTTGCAGTAGTTTGAAAAGATGAGACTTTGTGGAAAAGCATTTGGCAATGTGCTAGCTTGTGGTTTAGAGTTCTTCTCTTCATATGTCAGCGCTGATGTTGCTATATTGTCTGAGTGGGGACACCTGTTGTTCAGGTGAATACTGGCTGTCTCCACCTTAATATCAAGCATAAATAGAAGTGATCGCATGATCATTTTTGCAGCAGCACATGAAGTGACCAATGCAAAGGGTATGCCTGCACCTTAATGCTGCGTTCCAGATACCTCGGACTTGGATGTTGGATTTGGCGTGTACCAGGAAAAGCAAGGAAAAACAAGATTTGTTTTGATTTTAATTCCAACTGGGAACTCAAATTTTAACTTCCAACTTATTCCAGGATGCACCATGACACATAGAGAGAGTACCCAAAGTAGAACCTGCACAGGCACGGGGAGAACATTCACTTGCCACGCAGAAAAGTCGGCGATACGAACCCAGGACCACGATCTGCTAACCGCTGCAGCATTGTGTTGCTGGCTACTGGAAATTAAGGAGCTTAACATGACATCATTTCACTTTAACTTACACGCTAACTGTGGTTACTTGTTATTCAGTTGATAACAAGTAACCAATTAGAGTCAGATGATTACCACTGATGTATAGTTGTTCTCAGAGGTTTACATCCACTCACCTTGGGCATGAATTTCATGCTAATTTTAATGATTTCCTTTAATTGATTGGAATGATTGTACAGCATACATCTTTAATGATTTTAAAAAACAAGAATTGGGTGCACAAGTCTGAATTTGTTTTGAATCTTCTCTGATCCAGACAGGGTCAAAAGTATCCTGGTTTACATATATACATCAATATTAATACATTGGAGCGCAGACCCTTTCCATAATGGCTGTCATCACAGGAATATTACACTTGTACTTTTTAGTGGATTGAGAATTTCTCCTGATCCTTGATGTTGTTCATGAGTTTATTTTGGATAAAACCTTGCTGTAAACTCTTTGACATCCATCTCTGTGAGCCAGTCTGACATCATCTTTCACCAGCTTTTCAGCCGTCATGTTTTTTCCTTCACACTTCTCTTTCTTCCTGTCATTTATGTTCCTGAATTTCACACTTTCCTGTCTGTTTTGCCATCCCTTTCTCTCTGGTTCTCTTCTTCACCCAGACCAGAGCCTCATGGCCGTGGAGGCGGCTCTCAGCCAGGTCAGGCAGAGTCTCCGTTACCAGAGCAGGATGAAGAGATCTTGGGCTCTGATGACGATGAACAGGAGGACCCCAACGACTACTGCAGGGGTACGATCTCTCTTACTCTTTAAAATGAAATGTGTGTTTGTGTGTGGGGGTGTCCTTTTATTCTTTCTTTTCTTTTCTTTTTTTAAATGCATGAAGGAACTCAACCAAGCGGACAAACTAAAGTGTCCCAAGAAAAAAACTGGGTTTCAGCTAACACATCCTCAGAAATATCTTCAACACCTCTCTAAGACAGGCTGTCGTCTTCTCATGCTTCAAAGCCACCACTATACTGGAGCCAAAACAAAGCTCCAGTGTTGTCCAGTATAGACGTAAAGCTGGTGAACATGCCATCCAGGCTTTCTGTAACACTTAAAGTGTTCCATGTTTTAAACTGTGTAAACCTTTTTACTGATGATGATGATATATTATCAACACTTCACCTCATCCCAGTCATATCATATCTGGATGCTATCAGTCTTCATTCAACTTTCAACACCTGCAATTAGGACTTGCTTCTGTTATGCGTGTCTGTACCCACCAGTGTTGTGTCCCCACATCACCAACATTAACTGACCAAGAAGAAATGAACCAACTTGCTGGTCTTTGAATGCCCCCCCCCCCCCCCCCCCCAAATGCTCTTTGCATAGAAATAAACAGAAAACACCACCCCACTTTAGTTTAGTTTCACCCATTTCAGGCTAATTGCACGAACAGTAAGACCTTTAAGTGAAATCCTCCTGCAGGATATTCTGTATACATTGTATGACAATGCATGTGCCTTTGGTCAGGTGGATATCACCATGTGAGGATTGGAGATCTGTTCAGTGGGAGATACCATGTGATCCGTAAGCTTGGCTGGGGTCACTTCTCCACTGTGTGGCTGGCCTGGGATATCCAGTAAGTTTGCTTTCACAAAATATTATTCATTTTTCTGTGTTTAGAATTAATCACCTGACAACCTGATTTATTTATTAAAGAGATTTTACTTTTAGAGATCAATGTGTGTTTCTGTAATTCAGACACCAGTGTGGCTAACATTTGATCAGACTTTTGTAAGTTGAGATGCTGAATTTCAGACAGAAATATTACCAGATAAATGGAAGGAAATATGCACTATAGCACTTCAGATTGAAGGTTGTATTTCGATTCGTTCAGAATTCCAGAAATGATGGCAAAAATCTGCCCAGGTTATATATTGGAAAAACGTGATACACAAATTGGGACTCATTTGCACTTACCCTGCTTCTGTCCAAGAAGCTCTTGAGAAGATATTTCACCAAAATCTTGCAAGAGAGTCCAAGGTTGCATTGATCCGGTTAATTCCCGCAGGGTCTGAGAGGTCAGCTGGTAAATATCTGTTACAATTACTATTGACAGCAGCAATAAATGCATTATGATTAGGTCGAAACATGATGCTCCTACATATCCTATGTTGTTGGATATGGTCTGGGAGATTTCTTAAGGCTTCAGAAAGATTTATTCATCAGGAGTTGGAGACCTGTTTTTACAATATTTTAAACATCAAAGAGAGAATTTTAGAAATCTGTGTTTTAGATGGGGGCATGACATTTTATTTTATTTTAGTTTAGTTTAGTTTAGTTTAATTGTTTCTTTTCTTTTTAAAAACTTACTATTATTGTTTAAAAAAAGCGTTAGTGTCATACATCATTATATGAATGATGATGTACAAAATGTGTAAGAGTAATTTTAGTAGTAGACAGAGTAGGTATAAGATGGTGATAGAATTCCAGCATAGCCCTAGTCTTTTTAGGCAAATGCGGCATATACTGAACTGTATAATGTGTTTTACTCACTGATTTTGTCCATGTAATTTTCAGGGAAAAGCGCTTCGTGGCCATGAAGGTTGTAAAAAGTGCTGAACATTACACTGAGACTGCTCTGGATGAAATCAAGCTGCTGAAATCAGTAAGGCACAGCACTTTACTTCACACAGACTCATAATGTAGATATCCCACAGCTCACATCACCGATTGTATCTCTTTTTTTTATTTCTCCAGGTGAGAAACACAGATCCCAGTGACCCTTACAGAGAGAAAGTAGTGCAGCTGCTAGATGACTTCAAAATTTCTGGCATGAATGGAACTCGTATCCTATATTTTTACTCTGTCACAAATGAAGCATTATCCTTTAAATGGTGCAAACTAACCAGTTTTCTGACTGTATCAGCTGATGCCCGATCATTCTGTTAAGGAAGGCATTAGTGGCTTGACAGCAGCTTAATTGCTAACTGCCCTTGTCCTTCCTGCCGTTGTTGTCTCAGCTTGATGGCATGGGCATAATGATTACATTCATTTCCAGGCCAATTAACTACAGTAGTGATGAACGTCCAAGGGTAAGACCACACCACCTCAGGCTGGATGTGAATTTAGCTCATCTGTGTTGTTGTGCTTCAGTGCAGACATGCTGACAAGATGCATTTAGACTGACTGTCATTGGAAAGTCAGGATATCGCAGTTTAATTACACTCCATATTTACATTTGTTGTTCAGACATTCATTTGAACTTTGTCTTTTCAGTGTGACAGTGTTTGATATAGTGAAGCTCACGCTATCTCCATCTGTCTTAGAGCTCTGTGCTGTATCCTGTCTAGACGTCCTTTAAATTAGTAGTGAAGCAGTAGATGGAGATTGTGTTTGTGATGTGAAGAAAACATGGGAGTGTGTGTGTGTGTGTGTGTGTTTGTTCGTGTGCACTAGTTTATATAGAAAAACTCTAATTTGTAAAGACTATTTCAGTCCTTGACTTCCATTTCTCCAGATGTGTGTATGGTCTTTGAAGTACTTGGGTACCACCTGCTTAAATGGATTATTAAGTCGAATTATCAAGGGCTGCCTTCGCCCTGTGTTAAAAGCATCATACGACAGGTACTGTACAGCAAAACACAGACAGGTTCTAGTGGGAGAAAAGTGTTTGTCTTTCAGTGAAGAAGATGGTTATATCAAAACTATCTGCCATCATGAATGATTCATTTTAATTGATATTATGGGAGACGTTCACCTTTAACCCTGAATCTGACTTTTCTGAACTACAGGTTCTGCAGGGTTTAGACTATCTCCACACCAAGTGTAAGATCATACACACAGACATCAAACCGGAGAACATTCTGCTCACTGTGAATGAGCCCTACATCAAGAAGATGGCTGCTGAAGCTACTCAGTGGCAGAAGACTGGCACCGCCCCTCCCTCGGGTTCTGCAGGTCACAACCTTTCTCATTCAGATCTTTGTGGTTTGATTGACTTGCTGCTTACAACTAGGAGATTTTCTGTTTAGGTTTGTCACCAGGTGCTGTGACTTGAGGTGTTTCAGATGTATTTATGTGGCGGTGAGCCATAATCTTCCAAATAATGCCATTAGAGAACTGTCACTGCAAGTAGTTTATTTTAAGATTGTGTGAAGAAGCACAAACAAGAAGTTCAGAATAAAATGTTTTTCCAACCCTATGATATAATCCAGTGTATGCCATGTACGTATTCAGAGACTAGAGTGTTTGTGGATGTTTTTAATAAAAGTGGAGAGCTTAGCTGTGTGCTGCTATGAGTCACCGCTGGATTGGTTATGGAAATTACCAGCTTGCTTAGAGGAGTGTGACTCTCACTGAGCAGGGTGCCACTGCAGACAGTCTTTTAGTACAGCACTGGTATGAATCAGCTCAGCCACCCGAACAGAATACTAATAATAGAGGGACAGAGGATGTGCCACATGTCATTCATCAACATAAATCTCTATTTTTTTCTCTCTTTCCTGCAGTGAGTACAGCCCCAACTTCCAAACCAGTAAGTTATCTTTTTGTTTTAAGCAGATCTTGTGCAGGACTTTGTACAAATTTACATTTGAATGAATTCAAAATGCAAACTATCCTTTTTCTCTCTTTCCCAGACGGCCAAAATGTCAAAGAACAAAAAGAAGAAGATGAAGAAGAAGCAAAAAAAGCAGGCCGAGATGCAGGAAAAGAGGATACATGAGATGGAGGGAGGAGCAATACCCGACACCCGAGAAGAGGAGGATGACGAGGAGACTACGGAGAACACTGAAGATACGTCCTCAGCCACTCTTTCTATGTCTGCCACTCAGCAGGACATCACTAATCATACTAACGCAGGTAAATGACAGGACAGACCCTGGTCAGGGTCATGAAGGACAGCTGATAAGTTTTAGTTTTATTTGCAGATTGAATTCATGTTTGATTGCACAAGATATATTTTTCTTTACAAAATAAATTATTCTCTTTTTGCTCCAGACTTGACTCCCGAAGAGCAGTCTGCTCATACGTCAGGGCTAAATGAACAGAGGGAGGTTACGGGCGATGAGGAGAACAGAATGGAGGTCAACGGCCACGCCGCCACACCGGAGAATGAGACCAGTCTAGAGGTTCAAGGGACCGAGCAATGTACAGAGGAACAGGAGGATCAACAGGATGCAAAGCAACCAGAAAGCAATAAAGAGACCGACAATGCAGTTTGTAACAAAGAAGAGCGGCCATCCTGTAACGGAAACTCTGATATCGAGCAGCAACGTCCCCCTGCTTCACTCAGTCCAGACTCTGTCACTGTAGAGCTAAAAGAGGGAGACAAGATAGAGGAGCAGATTGACACTCTAAAGGAGACCAAAAGAGAAAATGAAGAAGAGAACAGCCAGGATGGTTAGTTTGGGGGATATTAATGTGTATTAAGAAATTGATATCTAAAATACAGTGTTTACAGGAGCTGAGACCAGAAGAATCATGTTTTTTGGTTGTCAGATATGTATACGTCCATTTAGAATATTCTTCAAATTAGGGTGAAAGTTCACTTAATGATGAACTGATTAGAGTATGGTGTTCAGACATCATTATCACATTTTTAAACATGATTTCTGACTTTAATTATGGGTTCAAATAAAGTGGCGACATCTTTTCTAAAAGAAGACGTCTGGACAGAGTACAACTTAACTGGTTAGCAGAGACATACCTCATGTTTATAAGGCGGTAATACTCTTGGATATGCAATGCCTCTTATCAATCAATTGGTAACAATATTTTGCATGGCTACTATCACACTGCAGTATTAAGGATGGTAACCCATAAGAAGACTGGGAAAATGATTTGGAGTAAATCACTTTTGCCAGTGTGGTGCAATGAATATGGGTTGTAAGGTTTGTTTTTGTTTTTCTGTAGTGCACATTGCTAATGCCATCTAATAATTAATTATCTTGACAATATCCTGCAAAGAATTGCTCTGCAGACACACCAGCTTCACTTTCTGCTCCTCTCTTTAACAGGAGCAACAGGGAGCATGTTAGTAAACCCCCTGGACCCGCTCAATGCTGACAAATTGCAGGTTAAGATTGCTGACCTCGGCAATGCCTGCTGGGTGGTGAGTATAATATTCAATAAAACTTTTTCTGTAAAAGACTTTTAAGCAGAACTTGAAACATTCACTGTCTTTTTTACTGTAAATTTTCCAAGTTCATGTTTTTCATTTTGTGACCCAGTCTTCACTTTTCTGTTTTTATAGCACAAACATTTCACAGATGACATCCAGACACGGCAGTACCGCTCCCTTGAGGTGTTGATAGGAGCCGGCTATAGCACACCAGCAGACATCTGGAGCACAGCATGCATGGTAAAACAGACTCACACACAGTACACCTGTATACAAATGAACTGATCCCACAAACCCCCACTGAAAAGCAAACTTAACATAACTTATGTTATGCAGAAGCTTTCAGTGTGATGAGTAATAATGTGTCAAAACCCCTGGTTGAAGGGAAAGAGAACATGGAAAAGAGGAATATAGAGACACCATGAACAACAAACCGGACAAAACACAAACTGTCCAAGACAGCAGGCAACAGGTTATGATATAAATTAATGGAGAGTGGAGAAGATCTTAGGTCATCGTGGGAAGTCTCCAAGCAACCTTCACCTGAAGCAGCAGATCTAAAAAGATGGTCTAAGATCCCCTAATTCAGCCCTAATTATAAACTTTATCAAAAAGAGAAAAAATTAGACTTAACCTTGCAAGAGAGAGGCATCTTATCTCCTGAATCCAAACTGAGAGGGCTGATAGCTGAAGACACTGCTTCCCATTCTACTTCTGAAAACTAGGAACTGAAAAAAAATCCTCTCCTCAGAGATCAAAGTGCTGTATGGGAATATTGTCTCATTATTAGGTTTATGATGGAGCTTTGTCATTCAGGATTTGTATTTTAGGAGAAGGATTTTAAATTGTAGTTTGGGTTTAGAAGGGAGCCAGTGGGAGAGTATGATCTGTTTTTTTTGGGGGGGGGTTTTGTATTCGAGTTCTTATGTACTTCTTTCCTCAGGCCTTTGAGCTGGCTACTGGAGATTACCTGTTTGAACCCCACTCTGGAGAAGACTACTCCAGAGATGAAGGTTGGTGTGGTCCAAACATCCATATATCTAAGTTTAACTAGAGAGCAGTTCCAGCAAAGATGATCTTCCTCCTACACCTCGTTTCGACATATTGTGACTTGTGTCTTATACTGAAGAAACAGTAATGAAGTCCATCTGTGTTTGTGTTTTGCCGCCTCACTGTAGATCACATAGCGCTGGTCATCGAGCTGCTAGGCAAAGTCCCTCGGAAGCTGATCTTGGCAGGCAAATACTCCAAGGAGTTTTTCACCAAGAAAGGTAAACATGGCCGCCTGCTACCAGCTCTCTGCAGCAGCTACATCCAGTTCAACCTTAATATACTCTCAGGTATTTGGTGCAGAAGTTTCTATTTTAGGCCCAACACCTGATGGCTCAAGGGAACAGCCATCTGCTCGGTTTGAACTAGCAAATTATAATCAGTGCAGCTATTTCAAGTTTATAGAGGTGGTGCAGTGGATTTATCCCCACAAAGTCTACAGAGAAGGTGCAGCATGAGCAGCAGTAAGAGATCCCACTGCGTGTTTACTCAAGAGATACTCAGGCTTGTTATAGAATCACTAAGAGTACAATACCAGGATAATTATAGTTATGAATATAAAATGGAGATAAATAGATTTGAAGCCTATGAATTCACTTCAGATTGTTCCTACATGCTCTGTGACATGTGATCCCATATAGTCATGTTCAGTTACATGGGTGGTGAATAGATTCAAGATTCATTTAAATGTCATTATTCAACACATGCTTGTATAATAAACTTTAAGATGTAGCCCGTTACATTACAAATCAAATATTAAAAAAATTTATTTTAGTCTTAATATTAATAAATGGAACATGATTTTTGTGGTGACGTGAGGAGGATCAGTTCAGTAGTCTCACAGCCTGAAGGAAGAAACTGCAACAAAGTCGCAGTGGATATTTCTGCATTGCTCTGGGCTCTGCAGACACTTCATGACATCAGGATCAGTGATGCTCTGTCGATTGGTGCTGGTGATGTTCTGGGTGGTTTTAATCACCCACCTGCAGAGCCTTCTGCTGGTGGGTGTGCATAATTTATACTGGGTTGCGATTCCTTAAGACAAGATGTTGTCTGTTGCTCTTCTGTGCAAACAAGAGCTTTAGATGGGAATGTATTCTTGTTAAAGTTTGTTAAGTAGTATACTTTGTGAGCTGTCTTTATGCTGTGGTTGTGTGTGTGAGTGGTTTCCAGGAAACTGAACCTGTTCACCTGCTTCACTTTGCTGATGTAAACAGGGACGTGTTTGTCTAGTTGTTGGCTAAAATGTGGAGGTCTATTGTTGTGATTGACGACTGCGAAAAGTGATTGTTTATGTCGATGAAGCAACAGATTGAATTTTAAATGTGTTTTCCTCCAGGCGATCTCCGGCACATCACCAAGTTGAAGCCTTGGGGTCTGTTTGATGTCCTGGTAGAAAAGTATGAGTGGTCCAAAGAGGAGGCCCACTCTTTCAGCAGCTTCCTGCTTCCCATGCTGGACCTGGTGCCTGAAAGAAGAGCCACCGCAGCCCAGTGCCTCTCCCACCCATGGCTCTCATCCTAGAGGACGCCTGTACACACATTGTGAAAAGGATGATAGGTTTGAAGGGCTTAAGCTTGAAAACGTACAGTAAGCAAATACTTCCATTTCTGTGAGAGCCTGTGATTCCATCGTGCCTGTAGCCTGTTGTCACGGCTCTCACGGGTCTACTTACCTTCATCGGGAAGCATTGAGACGATAGACAGACTGCTGCTGAATCTCTGTTCTGTTACGGAAGGAGAATAAAACAGGCTTAAAGTACTCTCTCAGTATTTATGACTTTTTGTTACTGGCTGAATAAAACTTATTGATCTTATTTTCCCTTTTTTGCCAGCTCCAGCTTCTTCTCTTCTGCTCATTATTCTCTGTATTTTAGACACAAGAGATCATCAGGTTTAAAAGGACATTTTTCTACAAACGCAGAAAGGTACAGGATGCTAACAGAGTTGTAACAGTCACCATCAGAACCACTTTCGATTATCATATAGATCACTTATAAGTCAAATTTGTCTGTTTGCTCGTCATCATGTTAGGTGTACCAGCTTTTAAGCCTTTAAACAGAGTGCAGAGAGCTCAAAATTGATAACTACATATTGCTTACTGGAATGAAGAGCAGCTAGTAGCTTTCAAAGCACCGTTATCAGAGAACTTTTTACATTTGTATACAGGTGCAGGTCATACATCGGGAGTTCAGAATCACACTGATAGCCAAACTGTTGTGTCGGTTTCTTGTGAAAGTAAAGATTTTTAGCTTCAGCATTAGTTTATGTTGACTTAAGAGAAGTACTTGACACATTATAATGTGAACAAAAAAATCGGAGCCCTTCTCTTTTTCATGCATGAGTTGGCCAAATGCTCTTTTACACCCGGGTTGCTTTTTTTACCTGATAAGTTTAATTCCCACATTCACAGTCAAATCCAGCAATAGGTGGATTCACATCAAGTGTACAGTACAGTGTACCAAAGAGTCGGACTTTGATTTCTCCTTTTTTTTTTTTGAGCTTGAAGCTGGAACAGAGTGAGGGCACAGTCAGTTCTTTTACACTTTTTTTTTTTTTTTTTTTTATCTTTAAAGCTGTGTATTCAGGTGTATAAGAAGGTGCTGGATATGAAAACCATAGATTGTACTTAAAGTTATTGTAATATTCCTTTCAGTCCTATCAGAAACATGTTGCTTGTTTTTCTATAAAGGATTGACTGTCCATGTCTCATCATTTGATTTTTTTTTTTCTTTAGGCAGTAAGAATAAATAATTTTCAAAGTCTCTCTGGGTTGTTTATGTCATTGCTTTCCACAGTTTTTTTCCACTTAAATATTCTCTCCATCACTGAACACAGATGCATGTGAAAACACAAATGCCCAACAGAAGTAGCACAAAATGGTCTTTAAGCTGGCAGCAACATAGTGCAGGGTATGTGCAGGGATTTGAACCCATGTGAGAGTATCACACCTAATGGGTGGAGTCAAATGAAGACACTTAGGTTTAGGAAGATGCTGCCTAACAGTATTTACAGATGTGAAATCATCCCTTAAGTCAAATATCTACTGTATATGCATATGGAAATATGTCTCTTAAGAGAGCATGAATGCTAAAAATAAATTACAGATGCACAAAACCAAATGTTATCAGCTTGGGTATCATTTTATTGTTAGTGCCATTAGATTTCTCACATAGAGAGAAGGCAACAGTGGCTAATACTGTCAGGCTCAAAACTCAAAATGATGAAAACATTTCAGCAATTAACATTTATTTTAAAAAATCTAAATGCTTAAAAAATGTGAAGCAGCAAATAAAAGTGAGAGCTAAATCTGATCTATAAGTGGCTTTTACTGACGGCAATCTGAAGCTGTAGCCTTGGAGATGAGGATGGGCAGTGACTCTGATGAGCTCATTTTGAGGCAGAGATGGACTCTTATTTCTTCAAAGTGACTCGAAGCCTCGGGATATCCTCTGAAGTCAGTGGCACTCATAAAATCTCATCCATTCATGTCAGTGTCCACTGGGCTCTATGCATTATCTGTAGTCAAGAAGAGACATCGCTGCTGTGAATATAAGCCAATAATAACTGAAGAAGGATACAAATACATCCTCATATAGTGTTGTTCTCACCATACACACAGCTAAGATTTAAGGAAAAGCATCCCCTCACTATCCTTCCCCACCCCTCACTTCCCCTTTGGTTACCTTTTTCCTCCACCTGGAAGTCTTCGGGCAGCAGCTTGTCCTGTCTATTGCCCAGGCTGAAGGCCAAAAAGGAGAGGATGAGGGAGTCCATGATGCTGATGATGGCCAGGATGTAGGCCCAGCGCACTGTGCAGTTGCCCAGTGTGTACTTGTCAGTCCGCTGGCCGCACATGCGCTTCACCTCATCCGAGTCCCAGCCGTCAGGATAGATCATGCAGCCGATCACCATGCACGTACCTGAGAGGAGAGAAGGCACAGGCTGACGAGTGCCGGACTTCAGCTCTGTCTGTGTGATGGTTTTACTTTTATCTTACTAGTGTTTTGAAATTTTTTTATTCAAAGTCCAAAAACATGCATTGATTTGTGGTGGGAAACCTGTAAAAATGAATAGATGTGCTCACTGTGACAGACCATCTTGCTGCTTTTGACAGGCTCGGGCAACAAATGACAGTGAAACCACCAGAGAAATTAAATATACACTGTTCATTCAGGTAGACACACACACCTACAGAGTTTAGTTGCCTAGCAACTCCAGAGCATCTCAACTCAAGAAAGATGAACTTGTTCATCTATTATTGACTCCACTGACAGACAGCTAAGACCTCTTGCCGTCCCACCTCAGCACAAGGAGGTGCAGCACAGCACACACTTGCCTCACATCTCGCTCTCACTTTCTGATCCTCACAAAACCTGTCATCTTCATGCATTTCTGAGGCTCACTTTATCAAGTCCTCTTTAAAATCCACTACATATTTGAATACATTAGAAAGACCCTTTCAGTTAAACTAATACAGCAAAATTCTTTCCTTAAACTCACTTTATTAAGCTCACACCTCAGGGGCCTCTGGTTCAGCGAATTAATGATCCTCCTAACAGACCCGATAAGTTCTGCATCCACTCAGTCCAAAGAAGGCCCTCAAAACAGCAATTTTCAAACAGCCCTCTCAAAGCCTGCATCAAAATATCCTTAAAAATGAACTTGGTGTCAGAGCCAAAATAACATTGCTTCTCATGAAGATGGATTTACAAGAACACGTGCGAAAGGGGAGAAAGTGTAACAGCACACCTCCGGGTTAATCTCATTACTTGGTTCATTACAGGCCTCTCCTTTCACTCGCAGGTACATCTGCTCACAAACTGCTTCATGTTTCAAACAGAATCAAGTTTCACCTCTGTCTGTGTCTGCGAGTCTGCAGGGAACTACAGAAATGTCACCAAATGCTTGAATTCATAGCTTTTCGTTTCAGCTTTGGGCTTTCGTACATGTTTCAGACCCTGATTTTACAGCTGTGAGCCACCATTATCCTTCACAACCTTCTTACAGATCTGTTCCTAAACCTTAGCTTAATGTGTATTCATTTAGTTTCCACTTTGACTGTTTATTAGCTGGATTAATTCCTTTCCTTGGCTTTTTTAAATACTTACATGAAGACTTGCATGAATAAATACATTTTTAAAATACATAAACAAGATATAACCGTACAATAGCAAAATTATGAAAATAATATCTACATGCAAGCTCTACGGGTAGTGGGAGTCTTCTCCAATTCATCTATTCTAACTAACTGCATTCTACGTCTGTATGATCAATACATCATATAAAACTGTTAAGCCTCTTAATCGTGCTCGATTAGTGCCAGTCTTTATCTGCAAAATACTAATATAGTGGAGTAGACTAAATGTACCGTATACATAGGCTATTTTCAGTTTTAAAATGATGTTTCTCTTAATTGGAGCCTACATGGTGATGCTGGTAACACCATGATGATGGTGTTACTTTCCAATAATGTAAACTCTTACTGTGAGATCTACCCTGTAATTTAAACACACTTAAAAACTCTTGAAACTTTTTTAGTCACAGCCTGAAGCTCACTGGAAGCCAGCTGCATCCAGGCACAGATCTTGTAGACGCTCCCCGCGTTGCAGAAGAAGAAGAGGCTGAGGCAGACGATGCTGCCCACCACCAGCAGCATGGAGATCCCCACGAAGAACATGGCCGTCTTGAAGGCGCCAGACGGAATGGAGCCAAAGTCCAGCGCGCTCCCTTTGCAGGTGAGCTCCGAGGTGAGCGCGTTCCCGATGCAGTAGTGGAAGAGGCCGAAGTATCCGGCCTGCGGTGTGTTGACGCTGTCGCCGATCCAGTAGGGTTGGATGAACACCACCACGGTGATGACGGCAAATGTGATGGTGAAAACGATCCAGAGCACCCCCATGGCTCGGGCGTTACGCACATAGTTGGTGTGGTAGATTTTGGCTGCCTCCTGAGCAGGAAGCATGGCGAGAGGTGGAAGAGCTTCTCAAAAGAAGGAAAGAAAGAAAGAAAAAAAATGAGAATTTAAGTGAAGGAGTTAAAAAACTAACAAATGAGCACCTTCAGTGTCCTGCTCAAAAACATCCGCTGACAAAGTCCTCATTCTTTAGTAAGTGCTCGGTCCAGTGAGATGGGAATAGCTCCAGTGGTTCTCTTTGCAATTCAAAACCACGGACAGCTCCCGGTACTGAAAACACACCTGTATGAGAGACGCGCTCCCAGTGTCTTAGTGGGCCCTGCAGAGGTGAATCCCAGAAACCACTGCATACCACGGCAGCACTGACTCCACCACATTCAATGAGGGGATGTTTGTTCTGGATTTCACCTGGCAGGGGAGGTTCCTCTAGGAAGGCTGAGGTAGTCAGATAATAAATGATTAATGGTTAAAAGATCCGCTGGATAGAACAACACAGGATGGCAAGCAAGGCTGTTTCACATGTAACAGCATGTGTTACTTAATCAGCTTTCTTCTTTCTTTCTAATATCTATCTATCTATCTATCTATCTATCTATCTATCTATCTATCTATCTATATATATATATATATATATATATATATATATATATATATATATATATATATATATACATTACTGCTGTAAACCTGCTGTATATATATTACTGCTGTAAACCTGCTGTACTCATATAACACAAAAAAAGCAAAGTAGGCTACTGACTACAGAAAAATATCCAATTTGATTTGTGTATTTGTTAATATATTTATTTGCTCTTAAACAAATGTACTAAAAATGTTAAACAGTTCAATATTAGTGTTTATATGTAGCAATGTTTTAGCATAAAGGAGCATGAGAAATTAAAATAAAGATGCATTTAAGCGCTGTAGGCTTAGAATACTGTGCAAAAATAGTGAGCCACTCCTCATTTTGTGTAATGTGGCATACCTCAGCCTATTCTTCCTGTTTCCCTTCATTAAGAATGACTTTTATCACAGCCACCCTTTTACTGAGACCCCTTCTGATGAAACTTCAGGAAAACATAAATGGGTCAACTGAAGGGTCAGATGCATTTCTCAGGTCTTATGTCAGGTCTTATGTCAGGTCTATGCTGGATTTGTAAAATTTCTTAATAATGTTCACCTGCTGTAAATATTTGTTTAAGCCTACTACTTCTTCTTTTGCCCTCAACTTGTCCAGATTTCTCTTTCTTTGTTGTTTTTTAACGACACACTGCATAGTTGTCCTGATATGCCAGAACAGCTGATAACTATTTATGAATAGCCATGTTGATGCAAAAATACTGTATTAGACTGCATTGTATTTGGCAGTTTTTGATTAACAAGAAACAAACAACAACAACAACAACAAAAAACAACCAAACAAATAAATTATTTTAAAATGGTCAGGTACAAGCACTGAACTGAAAATAAAAAAGGACCAGAAAGTCTGAGGGGCTTTTGCACAGTCCTGTGCACTGTGATCGTTACCTTCACACTAGACAGCATAGCAGGGGCAGCACCGAGGGGGAGCACTGGCCACGCCCACAATTTGCCCACTTTGTATGTCCCTTGCAATCTCCCGTCGTCAGCCCCTCCCCTCCGCTGTGCCCCTGCACTGCTGTTTTTGGTGTTCCACCCCAGTATTTTTGGTGGCCTTCATATGACCACCCCTATGAAACCGTTCTGGAGGCGCCCCTGCAGCGTGGGCACAGATCCACAAAAACCCTTCCACATTGTTATAACCACACCTAGCATCACTTTTCAATAGATTCAAAATAGCTATTGAATATTGTCCCACCACCTCGACGGGACAAGACTCGGCTGCCCGCCGTCTGCATGTAAAAGACAAAGGTCACTCTTTTAAGGACGCCAGTGTTCACATCTTGGACAGAGAAGACAGATGGTTTGAAAGAGAAGTAAAAGAAGCCATCTATGTCCACTGTGAACGACCATCTTTGAACAGGGGCGGTGGTTTACGACACCAACTGTCTGCCATCTATAATCCAGTTTTGTGAGCCCTTCCCACTTTAACGCCCACTCACACCCTGGGCCATTTGACCTCAGTAAATCACATAGGGTTGGGCAAGGTTTCACACTTTGGGTTCACCCGAACCGACCTTGGCTGATTGTGACCCACACCTTTTCGCAACTTGGCTCGTGTGATTAGGTAGAGGATCCATAGTCGGTCCACGACCCTCTTGGGGACACTCCCATAGGGCTTAAAATCTGGGACTCCCCATCAGTTGCTCTTAGAACTGAAGAAGGTTCTCGGATGAGAGGTGAAACGTCTTCAAGGAAACTTAAAGAAGTCCACACGCTTTTTTAAAAATTCCAACCTCCTTAGACAATCGTATGCTTACCCTAACGACTCTGAGATTTTATAATGCAGTCCTGCTATTTTGTGCCGAAGTTCTCCTAACATCCCTCAGACAAACATCCGGAGTTTAAGGAGGGACATGGTGACTCCAGCTTTCTTTGCACGTGCTACTGATGGAGCGATTGAACGAGACGCTGTGACGTCTGCAAGCTATTTCTGGATGTACTACAATCAAACACTAGATGGAGCTACAGAGCTGCAGTCTCATCTAGCTGCCTCACATTGGCACTTAAATCAATCTTCCTGTTTTTGTCTCAAATGATTCCTCAGATAAATTCCAAGCTGCCAGATTTTTTCAGAACATATTCTAACATAAAGTTAAAAAAAGGGAGAGAGGTAGCTTTTTCTGATGACTACACATTGAAAAGCATTAGGGAAGTATTAATAAATACTTTATTTCTAAAGCATGACCTTTCCTTAGCATGCCATGCATATACACTAATGTTAGTGGTTTATTAATGATGAAATAGCTCGTATATAACATCATATATAACTTTAGCAAGTTCTTTCAGGACACTTTTGGCTTTTCCTGCAACAAATCCTTGCCACGCCCTTCGGAAAGTGTACTGGGAAGCTTCCACAGGATAGGTTGTTGCTCTCCAGCCTCTCTCCAAGCACTATTTAATTCTATAAATGCTTTGTAAGAGATAGATCGTCCTAACTTTAGATGATGTACACACAAAAGAGTTAACTAACAACTCGTAACTGTATGAATTAACAGCTATGGAAACGTTTCTATTATCACACTCACAAACAACTAGCTCATTTTATAAGCTGTGTCTGTATTAATGTGCATCTAAATACACTGTTAATAGTTGATGTCACTTTCTAAATGATGTCATTAACAGCTCCCAAAAAACAGGACCTGATGTAAAACTTTCTTTAGTAATAGTTAATCCCTCATCTATAGGAGGAGTAATGTTTTCTAAATGATGAACTACATATTCATTGATACCTTAGTAATGCTTGATAGTGTCCAGTTAATATAAAGTGTTGACATTTTTGTGATATGGCACAAGATCCGATTTGGATTCAGATCTTGTGCCATAAAAAGTTTTATAAAAAGGTATTTGAGCATTATCACCTGCTCTCTTTGAAGAATGATCGCTTTAGAGATCATATGTTTATATGTAATCATTATTATTATTATTACTATTATTATATATTACTTAATGTAGCATTTCATTGGGTAGTTTTATGATGGTAAATAATGTCTGCTAATTATATATTGATTATATGAGCAAAATAAACCATATTGGCCTCTAACAGTTAGTGACCTTTGAACCCCGGTGCTCCTGTAAGATGAAGTAAACTGTTCTTAATTTGTTTTCACCTTTTTCTGTTCTTATTTTTTTTTTAAATGGCAGTTACATTCATATGCATTCATCTCTGCAGTGCATTCCTTAAACAAATGTTAAAGCATGGTCACAGTTTTTATTTTTGGCCCACACAAACTGCTCATATGTGAAAATGTGAAAATACATAAATGTATGGACTTAAAGAAGCCTTTCTTCCACTGCTGGCATATTGGATCTTGTGTTAACCTTTCAGTTTCTCCTCAGTCAATATCTGAATACACAAAACTTCTAGCTGACTCATTTTAGATCTAAAATTCACAATTTTCTCTAAGAACCTTCTGCTATCTGTTTAGATTAGCTCCATTTTTCCCCCGCCTGTTGATCTGGAAGGTGCAGCTGCTGACAATATAGATCTGTGATGGTGTGGGCTTGTGTGTCTATGAGTGTGGGCGCTGGCGTGTTGTTGCACTTAAGCTTTATTAAGTGATGCAGCCCCAGTGTAAGGCAGAGGGTGTTTATAATCAAATTATTTGGACCGGCAATCCAATTTTCCAAGACAGAATAGAGTTAGATTTTGTGTATGCGTGACAGTGTGTGTGTTTATGGCGTGATGTTTGCGCATGAGAGGGGTCTTGGGATTTCATGCTTTCTTTGTGTGTTTTTGTTAAATAGCCTTTCTGTGTGTGTGTGCGCATGACTTTGTGTCTCTGTGAATGGAGAAAAGACAAATCACGAACAAGACCCAGCCTTTGATAAAGACAAAAACAAAATATATATAGCACAGTCTTATTTACTGCAGAGACTGGAATAATTAACTGTAGTCTGTTATCAGGTTATCTACAGATTTCAGGCTGCATGGCTTCAAGGGGAATTCTTGGATCTGGTGATGCTCCATCTCACCATGTCTTCCCATTTTTTGCTTAAAGAGGAGCTTATGAGTGTGAGTGTGAATGTATTTAACCCTGTCTAGCTTCTTTTAGGCCAACTCGATCTGAGAGCCTCTGCCGGCACAAAGAGGCTTTTCTGCCATTTCAGCATCTCTTCCTGTCCCTTTCTTCCTGCCTGCTTTAGAGGCAGTTTCCATAGAAACAAGTTGCAGGATACCCTTAGAGAGAAAGATGGTAGATGATGGGGTAAGATGACAGCAGAAGTTGAACGAATGAAATGATTAGCCAATTATACTGATTTATAGTGAGCGCGTTTTTATTTCTTCCCTTTTAGACTTACTAATGTAATATAAACATCCACACTTATACAGGCAGGGAAGCTTGTTCCTCGAGCTCGGGGGTCTGTCTGTCTCCTGTCAGTAGAAACAGATGGACTCTGTCTTTTCTGAATGTGTGTGTAAAAGAAAAATGCATGCAATGTGCTTGGGGCAGAGGACTGAATAACAACCACCCCTTGCTGACCTCCTCATCATTCTCTCGCTTTCTCTCTCTCTCTCACACACACACACACACATCCAGGGTTTGAGATCGTGTGATGCAATAGTAACTCGGTCAGTGAGTGTCACTACTTCTCTGTAACGCCCCCAGGCTGCAGCAGGCACTTGGCCTATGAGCCACCTTTCAGCCTCCTCTCACAGCCCAGCAGGAAGCATCAGAGCTGGGGTAGAAATGGGCAAAGTGTGGGTCAGTCAGTGCCCCGAGGACTGAAGCTGAAATGTAGGTCTTCTTTGTGGTTGATTGGGTTCATGAATCATTGCTGATCGCTTTCTGTGCATGACCAGCACGTGAACACATAGGCATGATCAGCGATGCTCTTCTGGTCTCAAGCAAACGCATCCTTGAAAAGAACTTCATCTCCTTGTCTGAATTTTGTCAAAGTCACTTTAATTCCATAGGAGTACTTTTGCATTGGCAAAAAAAGTTATCTTAATGGAAACCATGCAAGCGCTTACAGCTATTACTCAACTCCTGGCCTTGGACCTTTGTGACATATCTGTGCTTTCTCTCCCTTTGTTTCAAATCCTCTGCACTCACTGTGAGAGAGCATGGTGTTCACATATGGATTCTGTTGTCATGACTGACCCATGCTTGCCCTTTACCCCGTGTGATTTTTTTTTGCCACGCAGTTACTGCACGTTAAACAAACATCACTATCTATGAATAGAGATGTAAATAAAGAAGACACTGTGATTTTATCCGCTGTTCAGTTTGTAAAGTCCTGTTAAAAAGGAATGCTTTTAATTCATTTCAATTCAAATTTATTTGTATAGCACCAAGTCACAACAACAGACACCTCGAGGTCCTTTATATTGTAAGAGAAAAGCCCTCGGCAACAGTGAGAAGGAAGAACTCAATTTTAGCAGGAAACCTGCTCCAGAAAACTCCAAAAACTCCTCCACCAGGCTCAGGGAGGAGTAGAGGGGTGTAGGTATCTGCCACAACTGGTTGGGGGCACGACAGAGACAGAAGACACCTAAACACTTAACACTTAACCTAATATGCATGTCTTTGGCCAGTGGGAAAAAGCTTGGGTACTCGGAGAGAACCCAAACGGCCACAGGTAGAACAAACTAATCCCACCCAGCCAGTGAGTGGACTGGTATCCAAGACCATGTTGATGTGAGGCAGAGGTGCTAACGACTGCACAACAAATAAATACCACAATCTCCCTTACCAAAACTGGAGCACAGACATTTTGGATGGGCTTTTACAACATTACGTACACCTCATACGCAGTGAACTGAATTAGCTGATGTGCTTACTGCCTAGTAAATGATTAGTGGTCACACCCTAATGATGCAGACTCTAAGCTTTGATAAAATTTAAATAAGTGAGCAATAAAACTTCACTCCTGTGCCCCTGTTATGGACTAATCAGTGCATTTGTTTTTGCTCCAAACATGTTTATACATCCTGTAAAACTGAACACTTGGAACTCTAAAGGAACTGACTCATGTTAAGAGTCACCCTCGGGTAGCATTCGAGGAACTGCAATTTTTGGCACTTCAGCGCTTTTCCATTTTTATTAGTTTTTTTAAGCCATAAAAGTTCCTACTTATGTAATAAACACATGATCAAAATCAGGTCTTTCAGTAAAATCAAGTGTTTTTAACATTGCTCTGCTGAGAGTAAACACATTCTTACATTACCTCTATCGGTCACGCTCATTCGGATGGTGAGACAAATCACTGTGAGAGTTTCGCACTGCCAAGAACTGGCAAAGGGCCCGCTCTGCTGTGTGCCACTGCAGCTGACACACATAAATCTAAAGCACATATGCAGCTCCTCTGTTGCACATCTGCATAAAACACAGGCACCGTTAAACATCCATGGAAATCTAGGTGCTTCAAGTTGAAGTGAAGGGCATGTAAGAAAGCAAAATTTCAACTACTATATATATAATACAACGGCCTGACTTCTTATTTTCACAGTGCACCTCTTTCTGTGCCAGCCAGTGAGTCGTCAAATGTGCGTTTGCGTAATCCTGGCCAATTCAAGCAGTTTTGTTACGGTTAAAAAAAAGGGGGGATTAGCTTATGGAGCTTCAAAGCCAAATATAGAATGTGAGGGATTATAGACACATCAAAGTGTATGAATAAAGATGGAGAGTACATCAGGGTGCAGTTTCATCTTCCATCTCCGTTTCAGCTTTGTGCTTTTTCAGTCTTTTTCACCAGAGGAGATGTGATGTTCAAGAAGTCTGGACTTCACTGGCGTTAAATGCATTTTGGTTTTAACTGAGTTTCACACAGTATAGTGAATATAAAAAGTATTTACCTTCAAGCTCTTCTTGATTTCTTAGGGTTTTTTTTGCATATTTGTCACACTTATGTGTTTCAGACCATCAAACAAGTTTTAATATTAAACAAAAATAACCTGAGTAGATACAAAAATCAGTTTTTAAATTATGATTTCATTTATTAAGGAAAAGAAGTGAACCAAACCTACCTGGCCCTGTGTCATAAAGTAATTGGCCCCTAAACCCAATAACTGGTTGTGCCACCGTTCCCAGCAAGAACTGCAAATGTCTTTCGCGTCTCTGTGGAGAAATTTTGGGCCACTTTTCTTTTCAGAATTGTTTAAATTCTTATTGGTTTTTACTGATGAGCTTTGTCTTGTTGCATAAACCGAATGAGCTTTGGCTTCAGGGCATAAACTGGTGGTCAGGCATCCACCTTCAGGATTTTTTGGTAGAGGGCAGAATTTGTGGTTCCATCAATTACAACAAATTGACCAGGTCCCAAAGAAGCAAAGCAGAGAACATCACACCACCACCTGTTGGTGTTCTCTTTATTAAACACTGTGTTAGTTTTACACCAGATGCAATGGGACTCAAACCTTTCAAAAGGTTAACTTTTGTGTCATCATTCTTCACAATATTTTCCCCAAAGTCTTGGAGATCATCAAAATGTTTTCTGGCAAATGTGAGACGAGCCTTTGTGTTGTTTTTGGTCAGCAGTGGTTTTCTCCTTGGAGCTCTCTCACAATGCCATTTTTGCCCAATTGCTTACTTTCTTATCCTGAATCATGAACATGACCTTAACTGAGACAAGTGAAGTGTGAGGTACTTTAAATGTTGTTCTGCTGTTTTTGTGAACTCCTGGATGAGTCGTCGATGCACTCTTACTGTGGCTCACTGCCTTAGAAATTGCTTTGTAACCCTTCCCAGACTGACAGATGCCAATGAGATTTTGGCGCAATGTGTTGATTTTTGAGATCTTTTAGCCTACTTCACTTTGTCAGACAGCTTCTATTTAAGTGATTTCTTGATTCAGCAGGTCTGGCACACTGGATTTCTCAAGGCGGAATTAGTTTTTCCGCTTTTTCACAGCACTGTACAGGTATATGGTAACTCTGGAAAAGTCTTTTATATCATGTTCCACTATATCACGGCTGATTTCCAGTTTATATTGGCCATTCAACATTTGAAAATAGCCACAAAAAGATTGCTGCAAAAAGAAAGTTATGACTCATCTTTATCTTTTCAGCCCAGGACATCACCATAAGCTCCCGTAATGAGGATGATGCGCATGAATGTGTGTAGGTCACGAAAAAGCAAAGTGTTAAATCTGAGCTGGTGCTGACTTCACCGTGACTGACAAAACCCAAAGGCGACTTGAACAATTGTATTTTAATGCCGCTTATGTAATTATTTTGATCGTATTCCTCCCTAAATATAGGGATTATGCTGCAGTGTGGCAATTGCAATATTGAAAAATATCTTCAGGGTCTTATAACCCACAGAGGATGGTTATGAAATGTTCTTTTTTACCCTGAAAGCGCTGAAGAGGAGGCAGTGCAGGGGAAAGATTCACCCAGAGCGGATTTGAAAACTGTAAACAGGTCGGAAAAGGAGTGAAAGGACGCTTAGGAAAACAGTGCAAGCTAATTACGGCGTGGTCTCTGGTTCACCAGTGTGTGTTTGTATGCACCACCCTTACTGCTGTGTTATGTTGTTCCAGTTGTGGCGGCTAGTGGCTGGTAACCAGCAGATCTAGGAGGATTTTAGCTATCCTCATAATCTTGCATGGAATCCAGCAGCCCCAACCACCACCACCTGGCCCCCAGGCACCAACACACACACACTCGCACATAGTCATAAGCTCCTCTTTGCACTGAATAGGTTTACAGTGCATGCAACTGTGTGCAGACTCTGTTTCATAACATAAAAGTGATTGTCATCAGTGCTGGTGCAGAGAGAGGGAGAAATGTTTATGCTGATCAGTATTGAGATAGTCCCTCACTCTAGGAATTCTAAATTAATCAAAATGTATGGATAAAGCAGCAACTGTCTGGTGGTGTGACACAGTGAGCTCGCTAGCGTGTTGGAAAAGGGAAAAGCAACTTCTTGTAGTGCAGACGTAAATGTGTCACTGGCAAAGTCATTAGGTTTGTTCTGTTCACATCTTTGGTACACGAGGCATGGGTAATGAGGGGGATGAGTATTTGGAAAGGCTGTAGTGTAGATTTGATGTGCCAGTATAAACGCTGCCAACAACTATGACAGTGTAGTGGCACTGTGGTACATTCACTTTGCATAGATTATTTAAAACAGTGAAGCAGAAACCTGAATGTAGAGGATGTCAGAGAAAACTGTACCTCCAAAAATAGATCAAGATAGATCAAGATAAATAACATATAGAAAGAAAGAAGGCTCTGTGTGTACGTGAAGAAAGGGAGAAAGAAATTGAGGAAGACTGGCAACAGATCTTCTTGTTTGTTTGACTCAACTAAAGGGAAAGGATTTCAGTTTCCCCTTTTGAAGAAATGTGATTCAGCACAAAGAGTGCAGAGTCTGACTTCCCATCCAAGCCAGGGCCAATGAACTCAGAGTCTTAGCAATAATACGATAACTTTTGAATTTGAAGTTTGACCTCAAAGGTGTTCAGACCGGTGGCCCCTCCTCTGCTCATGTGAAAAGTCTCCCTCTGTTTATGGCATTTTAACGGACTTCAGATGTCACCGCTCGCAGTTATGGCTGTAGATGTGTAATCTTTACAGCAGGAGAGGTGTGTCACTGGGTGGGGCTAATCGGTCTGTTCTCCTCGATGATTGGTCTGGGATTTTTAAGAAACGGTGTGAGATCTTTACTAGTTGGTCCAGCTGCACGCCAATCAATACGATTAAGCTGCTTTCAAGGACGCCTCGTATTTATTTTTAACAAGTGCAATGCAGAAAAGCGACCGTAGTTATTGTTGTTGTTTAGTTACCGTCCAAATGCTTCATTTTATGAATTACAATTAGATATTATCTTATCGTATTGTGGTTAGTTTGAGATATAGATAGTTTAACACCATGTATTTTAGCATTTGAAAGAAAGAACCCTCTCATTAAGGTATGCCAAAGCATACCTCTCAGTCAGTCAGCCTCTGGGGGAGATGTGGCCACTGCTGTTAGATGTGGGCGCATAAGCATGCATCAGTCACAAAAGCAACCATGCTTATTGTTTAAGGCAGGCTTGTATAGCATCGGGGTCAGACAGTGGTGAGCACTGTCGCCTCATATCAAGAAGGTCCTGGATTCAAATCTGCATGCTATGTGTTGGCAAGTGAAAGATTGGTGACCTGTCCAGGGTGTAATATGCTTTGTCATGTGATAGGCTCCAACTGCCGTCACCCTGAATTGAATAAGTGGAAAAAGAGATGGATGGATATATAGTGTTGCATGGTATAGTACAGGACTGGATTATAGTACAGTATAGCAGAAGATATTTTAGTCTAATATACTGTAGTGTGTAGTATTGAATAGTAGAGTTGTAGTAACAGTACAGATATGTGTGTATATATATATATATATATATATATATAGAGAGAGAGAGAGATTTGATAAGATAGCATAGTATAGTAGAGGATATTATAGTCTATACTGTATACACCATAGAATATATAGGTGTACAGTGTAGACTAAACCCTAACCTTATCGTATATATAGGATAGCATATAAAAAATAGCATAGCATAATAGAGTATATGTGTACTATATATTACTATGCTATAGTATAGCATAGAATACTATAATATTGAATAACAGAGTATATGTCTATAACAGAGTAATAGACATATTCCATTCAATTCTATTCTATTCTATTCTATTCTAGGATATTATAATTTTGAATAGTAGAACACAGATATATTATATTATATGATATCATATTATAAATATTTAATATAAAGTTATATCATTTTATGTTGAAAAGGTATCCCATCATCTTCGTCGCTGATTTTTGAATGTAGTGAAAGTTAATAGTAAGTTATTGATTTAATTAATAAATTATTCACTATTTATGAGTAAAACTCATCCTACACAAATGTGTATATTATATTAGAGTGGGGCAGTGATCAGGGAGCAGGGAGACGCTCGTATTAAAGGTTCAGTGGCGAATTGAACATTTCCAACAGTCAGTGAAGGTGGCACCACCTCCTCCAGTCCTCAGCGCTCACTCAGCGTGCTCGCTCAGAGAAGCGGTGTGGCTGCAGAGAGACGCTCGTATGCTTCCCTCACAGGCACTTTAAACAGGATGTAGCGACCGAGCTAGACCACGGAAAGAAAAAAGCGAAAGAAAAAAAAAGAGCGGGTTAAGCACTGCGATGTGACACACGCCAGAGAAACAGCGATGACCGCCACGGCACAGGAGAAAAAGAGGACAGGAGTCCAGATGAGGCACCTCACCCCCGGCAGGTCTTGACGGCTGCTCCCGCTGACCGGAGACCCCCACCTCCACCGCCACGGCCGCAGCAGCAGTGCACGGTTTACGCACACTGGAAACACAACATTACCCGAAATATTTCACCCGTGAACCTTGAAAGCAGCAATGGGGAGCCAGGGAGACTGCTGTGTGAAGGTTGCGTTGAGGTAAGCCTCCGACGTCTGTCTGCTGGAAATCTGCAGACCTTAGCAGAGCACGCTTGTGTCTGTGCCTCCCGGCGATTAATGAAATGCATCATGCACACCTACAGTCTTCCACGCTCCCCGATGTCTCCGTCCATTTCGGGGATTCAGGAGATTACACAGCCACGGAGAATACCATTCCACCTTATTTTACTTGGGCGGCGCTCTGCACAGTATCGACAAGGCAAAAGCACGCGTTTGTTTCACGCTGTATCCGTATATAACTGTTCTCATGTGGTGGTGGTGTTGTGTGTATACGTTTTTTATGCACAAGTTCTGCACACAGCGTCTTACATTCATGATTTAACATTGGGTGAAGTGACAAGGACAGCTGCAGCCAGGTGCAGGGAGGAGAATGGGCGTTTCTCTCCTAACCAATTTTGCTGGGATTATTCTTACATGCACCTATCTGCATCTATAACCATGCCTAGTCAACAGCTTACATATGCATGACGGAGTTAGGTCAATAACTAGGTTAAAAAGCAGGAGCATTGTTGTGCTTAAGAACACAAAAAAGTGTCCTGCAGCAAATGAATCGAGCACAAAGAGAATCTCTCCTTCAGAGCTGTGACATTCACTGCCTTTGTTGGATTGGGGAGCACAGCAGCTCTTGAATTGGTGAGAGGAGACAGTTTTCTGCATGTGTGTGAGCAAAAAATCCCAAAATAAAATTTGATCATAAGAAGTGAGCATAAAAAGTGCTCTAAAACCTCATCTGTAATCATGCTCATTTTACAGTGTGCAAAGCTGTGGCGGTGGTCTGACAGACCCCACAGACCCCCAATTAACTCAGAGCCTCACAGACTGTCACATTAGCGAGCGACCGCCTTTTGGCAGTACTGCATAACCGGCTTTCAATCTACACATAACACAAACTACACAAACATAACTATGCTTCATGAAGCACCCATTTGAGGTCCTCACATCCCAATCCGGGCTCCAATAATTGATCTGAGTGGGGTGGGGGTTGAGAATGGGGGTGGGGAGTTGGTCCAGCAAAGCAGGCTTTTAAGATGAACTTTAAAAACACTGGCCCCATTTCCCCAGGGGAAGGCTTTATCAGCTGCCTCATTGTCAGCCACAGAGTGAATCTCCTTTGTGCTCATTCGCTGTGACAACTGTAACAGGAAGTGGAGTAGGTGGTGCTGACAGAAAAAGGTGAAAAGGGAAGCCGTATAGGCCGCTGGTGGCTGTCGCTGAACTGAATTTAGCGAAAGAGAGACCAGCCAAGAGGCCTGTTGATGTGTAAATGACTCAGTGACTAACACGTCTGCCTTTAGCTCCCTCTTGCTCCTTTTTTTAATTTACTTTTTTGACGTTATCATCAGTTTGTGAACAGGTTTTCATTTCTTTGTTCAGTAAGGAAGGTCAGATCAGCAGAGGAGCATTATCTTCGCGAG
Source organism: Neolamprologus multifasciatus (assembly GCF_963576455.1). Classification (NCBI taxonomy): domain Eukaryota; kingdom Metazoa; phylum Chordata; class Actinopteri; order Cichliformes; family Cichlidae; genus Neolamprologus; species Neolamprologus multifasciatus. The sequence goes on along the minus strand of NC_140443.1, from coordinate 24,843,955 downwards.
AGTACCTCGGAATTAGTTTTATTAGCGTGAAAGTCTTGCTGTAATTAAACAGGGGCTAAGTAGTAACATGTAATTACTCTGCTGGGTGAGCCGATGCTGCTCCTTTTCATCACATGTGATCTGTGTGTGTGTGTGTGTGTGTTTGACAGGAAATGGGAAGCTTGCAAATAAACACATGGAAAAAGATAACTTCCTGCTGAATAAGCAGTTACTTTTTCCCAATGACCTCCGAGCCTCTTTTATTCCCAGAGAAGAGGGCCTTTGATAAGAGGGGACGCCGTTTAATTGCTCCCATCATGCAATGCCCTTGGCTCAGAGCTTATGTCTGCATGTGCGAATGTGCATTACGAGGGCAACGGGGGTTGACGTGAAGGCCAACGAACGTATACTCAGTCTCGTGTTGCCAGCATCCAATTCCTGAACGACCTACAATCCTACAATCCTGGATCCGTACGCACGCTTGAGTCAGTGGATCTGCATTGCAGACATGATCAGATGCATCTACTGTAATTCCCTCCTAAACAGTTGTTGTTAAATTGCCCCCGGCCTGGCTTTTGCGTCTTTATCCAGATGCATCCATTTACAGTATCGGCTCAGTCGAGTGCAAGCAGGCTATAATCAGTAGATAAGTAGACACACTCACCATCACCTTCACACACACGCACGTGCACTTACGTTCAGGCTCCCACTCTCGCTGGTTTTATGTTGAGTGTTGCATTTTGCACCCCCGATTGAAAGCTTTATGTCAGGACAGACTCTGAGTGAGAGTGGCCCGCCAATAGTTCAGCTTTTGCACCCTTGCATGTGTGTTTGGCGAGCGGTGTGTAAATTTCCATTTGCATATCGATCTCTGTCCCCCGCCCTCTGTGCGGCTCCCTGCCATTTACTCATTTCAGAAATCAAGTGACTCGCCCGCTGCTGAAGTGCTAAGTCAGCCCCCAGCAGCTGGGTAGAAATAGACTCAAAGACAAATCTGTTTAATGCTGTTGTGCCTCCTGATCTTTTGATTGTTACTCCATGTTCTCAGCTTAAGGCTGTCCTTTCTGTCTAATTTGAACTCGACTGCCCCCCTCCCCCTCATGGTTTTGTGGTTCTGGGGTGATGACAGTAATGAGGCTGAATAGGGGAAAAAAGCATAAAATATTCAGTGTTCCTTCAAACCCTACAGGTGGATGACTGGGTTGTTGCGGACAGTTGTGACGCAGACCGTTTTGGCTAGAAGGCGATGAGAGTTCAGCTGAGGGGAAAGAAAAAGATGAGCTTTTATCTCTTGAACTCTTATGATGTGCTGATCAGCCAGTGTAAAAGACGTCTCTACAGAAGTTCTTCATAAATCCATTAATGTGCTCCACTGGCTTTGAAACAAAACAAGAGCAGCGGGGATATGAGTGAGGGAAGTGGCCCCTCACAGCTGACACACAAAGGATTTAGATGGGAGTTTAAAAAAAATGGTGGTGTTTTGTTGTTGGACGCTTGTCCTGTGTCGGCTACCAGTCTCGCCTGTTTCCTGTGTGTGTTAATAGTTTGCCACACGGGCTGTGTCTGGGTTACAACCTCCCAAGGGGGTTGTTGCTAAAACAGCTGGGTTTGGTGGGAAAGTGTGTGTGCATGTGTGTGTGTGTGTTACAAGCCTACAGTACTGTATTTGCTGGTCACAGGGTAGTGCTGCAATGTAATCTCCTCATGGCAGGAGTCTTACACTTGGTCGCGACATTCATCTCCCACTCCCACACACAGTTACACACACACACACACACACACACACACACCGATCACTGCAATGGGAAACTTATAAACGGTGTTGTTGTGTTGATGAGCCTGTAAAGTCGCTCGTAGTCAGCATGTTTGGATTCGAGGGAGGTGAGAGGAGCAGGAAACATGACAGAGCACACGCCCAAGTTGGCCGTCCGCAGCTGTGCATCACTTCCTCCTCATGCTTGTCTGGTTGTGGGCACGTGATTTTATGTTCTTTGTTGTTGTTGTTTTTTTAAAGTTGTTGTTACCCTTCAAGCTAACCTAATGGCACTGTGAGTGCTTTTTTTGGCAAGTGTACTGAAGAAGCTGTCTGCTGTCTGAACTGAACATGAGCTGAGACCCGGACATGGCGATGTGCAGAAATCAGTCGTGCTGGGTGTTCCGTCCGTCACCCCGTTTATCACAGAAAAACCTGTTGAATAATCCGCCTCTGCGGATTCAGGGGCTTTACAAACAGATTGCGGCTCGCTGAGGTCAAAAAAGAACAAAGAAGTTAGTGAGGTTGCCAAGCTGCACTTCTTAATCCTGGTTGGACAAACAGTCACACAACTACACGTCTGCTATCAGGTGTATAATAGACTCATATGATATTGTTTGCAAATGATCAGAGGCGTGAAGGAATTTGTTACATGTGTAGCTTATGTATTTAATAGATCAACAATATTTAGGTCATACATGTGCCAGTGATCTGGAAATGAGTTGTGCAAGCTGTCTATTTATGAATTTGCTCTGTTTAAGTATATCTGTACTCCCTAATGGTGCGCTGCTGTTGCAGAATGACTTCCTGTAAGGTTGCTTCTGGACCATCCACACTTCCTGTTCACTTCCTGCTTTGTGTGCTGGTGTGTTTTCAGTGAGGACTGAATGCTAAAAGGAGTGAGTCTGCGACTCTGTTGCGCGCTCCTGAGTTAAAATAAAAAACACACACTGTGAGTGTACACATTTACGCCATTTTAAACTTCCCTCTCTTGCTCAAGCTCGTCTGCACTGTGTGCAAAATAAAGTGTGACCAAAATGCTGGAATGTGACCAGCTTTCTCTCTTCCCCTGGCTCCTTCTACCTCCTATTCGCCCACTCTTGCGCAGACATTCAAAGGCACACACACACACACACACACACACACACATACACACACACACACACACACACAGATCTGTATTTGAATTTATCCATTTGAATTCATTAAGCAATGAAAGGCGCTTCAGTCCAGTCCAGCATTTGCATGTATCTCTTATCACGGTGTCATCATATGTCAGCTGGACCGCTAAATAATAACTCGTTCTGCTTGAACCACAAGGGCAGTCTTTTCACAGCGTGTGTGGTCAGTCTAGAAAATAATTATGTTTATAGACGCTTTGTGGTCCGCGCATTTCGATAAACTATAAAACCAGTTTGGCCAGCTTATGTGTGTCGACATTGTTGTGGTCACTCAGAGATCACTGGGACTGAGTGTGCCTTTGGAGGGGGGGGGGGGGGGTGAATGGCTTTTTAAACAGACCACCTCTTGGGTGAGCGTAGACAGAGGACACTGTGTGAATGAGTCTGATGTCAGTGCAGGTCTTTGTGTGCTCTGCTGAGCTTGCACGCACACAGACACACACATATAAAGATGCACATGCACAAAAACACGCAAAAAAGCCATAGAATTGGAGGGTAGACGTGGATGAAGTCCAGACTGTATTTTTAGAGAGGAAGGGGATAAAAAAGAGAGCGAGAGGCTTGTGGAGTCAGTTTCTGATGTCCTCTTTGTTTTATAAACTGCTCTCCGTCTGCTGAAAAGAGCAATGCTTCCTGCAATTCACTGTAATAAATACAAAGAAAAATCAAAGAGGGAAAAAAGAGGGGGGGGGGGGGGGGGACAAAGCAGGGTGGAGTATGAAAAGGAGCAAGTGTCTTGTCTGCTGTCAAAAGGGCTACTGTAGCATGCAAATATGAGATGCTACATAAGTGTGCAGACAGTGTGTGTGTGTGTATGTTTGGGCATCGTGTGTATGAATAATTTGGGCGCAGCTGCACGTGTTTGCTATGTTCCCGTGGCGAGAGGAAGAAGCACAGAGATGGAGAGCCATAGATGTCCTGTCTAGACTGAAATGAAAACCTTACTGACTTCTCTATTTGAATGTCAGATGTTCTGCATAAACAATCTGAAATTATATTGTCTTCTGCTTTTGTAATCTGTAAACTGGCAGTGATAGGAGTGTGAAATTCAAGAGTTTTTACTCCTTCACACTCAGATGTTTTCTTTAGCCTTTAAGACAGTTTAATAAGCAGTTCTCTGCTTCTCCCTCTCCCCTCCCATTTACTTGGGAAAACGTGTAGCTATTAAAAACCTGTCCATCCCTACATTTATAGTTTGTGAATGTGTCAGTAGAGCTGCCTACTGTGCCAGTATAAAGGGACGTGATGTGTGTGTTTGTGACCAGCTGGCCCATAATCACCTTCATGGCGTTAAGTAGCTTAATCACTGCTGGCGTTTGTGTCTCTGGGTTTGTTTTGGGTTATTGTGTGTGAATGGAGGGAGGTGTCAGCAGGGCAGGGCTTTAAAAAGGCTGGAATGAGTAACCGATTAAATGTGGTTATAATTTACATTTCAGTTGCAGCATTGTGCAGTTTTATCACCTCATATTTAGAAACAGCTTTGCGGTGTCGGCTGTACTTTGTTGTTACTGCTAATTGGCGAATGTTAGCTTGCTAACACAGCAGGGTTAGCATCATGTCTGCTGATGTTCAGGTTGAATCAGCAAAACTTTATTTAAAATAGAAGCACCGAGAGGAAGAGGTGCCTAGAAACACTGAAAGGCCTCGCACAATAAAAGCTGGTGATATTATTCAGCGCAGCCAGGAGAGTGCTGTCGTGTAGAAAGATAGAACATGACTCCATCCTCGAATAAATCATTTTAATTTAAAGGATCTGAGCCCTCTAGTATTGTGACAAACTAGCACTTGTTATGATATATAATATTTATGTTGATGTGTTAGCAATAGTTTATTTTACAGAGGAGTAATATTAGGATTTATATGTGGGGGTGGGACAGCTGGGGCCCTCCACAACAGTCCCAGTTTTTCATTGGCCTCTTGGGAAATTCAGTTGCCCATTATTGTATTAGACAAAAAAAATGTCACTTTAGCTGTCAAATGCTGCATTTATCAGCTTCCTGGCTTACTGGGTAAGCAGTGTACTGTTTGTTAGTACTTGTTTGTTGAAAACAGCTGGATGGCTACTGAAAATTTTGCTTTATTAATAAAGTATTGCTTAAGACAACTTAAAAACTAACTGTGCCACCACGACAGTTCCTACTGCAGTCCTACTGCCGTCTTTGTTTTCCTTTTAAAGTGAAAATCCACTTACATTTCATTTTGGGAACACTGTTATGTTATTATCATTTTCCAGTAAAATATAGAATTGTATTCAAAGTATTTCTAATTAAAAAACAAACATTAAATGAGTTCTAAATATACTATCTAAGATGTTTAATGAATACAAACCTGGTAGGTCTCTAAGATCCGATCACCTAGCGGTGCACATATCTGAATCTAAACAGGGTGATTAGACATTTAGCTGTTATACTGCCTACCCTCTGAGGTTAGCTATTCTCCAACCTTTGCTAGTTTTAAAAAGAAGATAAAAAATAGTGTTCATATTGCCAGGCTTGTGGCATGTTTTTAAATTATTCCATATTTAGCGGTGAGTTGAACAAAATTCCATCACGTATACGTGAGATGTTAGACAAACACAAACAGAGGAGGTAACGTAATTGCAGGGGAATGATGAAATAAATGTTAAATGTAGGGGAAAAAAAGTGTTTTTTAAAAACATATAGATGTTAATAATCGCTGTTCAGATTGGTCTACTGGCTAAAGCACATACAGATGTATACATATATACGCTATGCTAGTTAAACTAATATTCTTCTTCTTCTTTTTCTTCTTATCATTATTATTATTTTTTCTCTTTTTTTCCCTCTTTCATTTCAGTTTTTTATATCTCGTGACGCACCTTGAATTAATGTAGTGTTTGGAAGGTGCTCTATAAATAAACTTGCCTTGTCTTTTTTTTAACACCTTAGGAGAATTAGCTTGGGAGAATCACTTTGTTGCTGCATCATATCAAACTAATAATCTTCATTCTAAGGTGAAACTGTTTTATTTTTAATAACCTGATACACATTTGTGTCTATATGGAATACTACAAAGGAATGAACGAAGACTTCAGCCATTGGCTAAGTTCACATGCCTACAGACAGACAGCCATGGTGACGGTGGCTGCGTTAGCACTCATGCTAAATGCTGTCTGACAGAGAAGGAGTCTGGCCTGGTGGTAATGCTAACCTGCCCTCCAGGGAGGCAGACAGACAAGCAGAGTCATGGCAGCAGTCTGCAGCTTGGCAGCGTATGTTGTGGGCTCTGTATTAGAGAAAAACATTCAACAAATGGATCTTTGTGTGTGTGTTTTCCTGGTGACCTTTATTGAAATAATTCCACCTCTGCATTTCATTCTTAGTATTTTGCATGTGTGTTTGTGTACTTACATCCGTCTCGTATTTTGAGAAATTGTCACACATTCGCTTCATAGCTGACATATGAACTGTAAAACATTTCAACAAAAATATTTCACATACAGTGTCACACTTAAGCACATAGATGAAAATTTCATATGTATTCATCTAAAAAATGATGTCGACCCTGGATATGTAAGAGAAAGATATAAATAAGCAAACTTTTGGGTTTTTTTCCTTTTTGTTGCTGCTTTGCTTTTAATTTTCGATCCTCTTGTCAACTCACTGCTTCCTCTGTCAGTCCCACTGGCACAGTGAACCGGATAGCGTGTGATCTGTCGTTTGAAAATTTCCAAAAACATTATAGGTTTCCCCATGGCACACCGTAGGGATGGCATGGTGCTTTACAGCATCCATTAAAAAGCATCCACTCTTATTCTCTGTTTCAGATGTTGAAATGAAATAGACTCGGGGAGCATGGCACCTCTCTGACCTTGACAAGACTGTCTGTCATGAAAATGTATGAAAGGAAGCTAATTTGATTCTTTCTCGTGCCTCCACCCCCCCATGAAGCGGCAGACAGAACAAATGAGAGGGGGTAGGAAGGGGAAATGAGGAGGGGGGTGAGGAAGTGGGGTGGGGATTGACCCAGAATTAGCTCAGATGATGCGTACTGATGTGCCCCTGTAACAATGAGATGCTCATCTGAAACTGAATGACAAATGCTTGTCTTTGACAGCAGTGGTGGTGGGGGGTTATGCCTCTGGCACAGTGATGGTCAATACCAGGCCAATAAATAACATTTGCACCGGTTTTACTAAAAGTAATCTATTGTTATGCTGTCAGTAGTAGTATTATATACTCTTCATATACTCTTGGGCAGGTATGCTCTGATGGCAAAAAATGCAGCCTGTGATAGCTTAGTTTTTAAAGCCTAGGCCAAAGTCTTTCACAGCCAATGCTTCACGCGTGCTCTGCCCTACTTTACCTGATAATATCAGCTCTAAGAATGGGATATTTGAGCCTCCTAAGTGTCTCAAATATCTTACTGTGAATTTCTGGTTCCAGCTCTAATTTTGTCTTTGATATCTTGGCTCTGTTATTGCGGGGCGTGAATATTTATTCATTCATTCAGCTTCAAGGACAACTTCCGATGACAGTCTGTGTCTCTGGAAAATAAATTCCTGATGGAGATGGGGAAAGATAACAGAGTTGACAGAGTATTTCCTCAAGAGTCAACCCAGCTCTTTCCAGACAATGTAGGACAAGCCCGTCCTTGAAGTCTGGCTTGGTTAAGGAAACGCTCGTGCTAACATGGATGAGCCAGTGCACTCATTCCTGCTGTAGCATGCGACCCTGCATGCTAAGGCACCCAGTCAAACCAATGTGCACAGAGTACGTGAATTCTCCTCTGTCTTATCGCCCGTTACCAATTGGCAGCGGCGCCTCGGGCTACAGGGTCGCCAGTCTGTGAGGTTAGTTTGATAGATAAGGTTAACCCGAACGAGGCTGTGAGCTGTGGTATTTTGTGTCTGGGTGTAACTAAACTGCTCGTGCAATAAAAGATGAACGTTTAAATGGCCAAGTATCATCGATCGATTAGGTGGTTTATTTAGTGTGGTTACTGCTCTCTGTGGCTACAATCTTTGCATTTGTGTTTCCATAGTGACGCTGTTTCACCACTTTGTGAGTTCACATAGTTGATTGAATTGTTATGAACGTAACTGTAAATGCTTGTTTCACTATGAGTAAATCTATAAAATACAGCTGACACACATGTATATGCCAATATAAACACTTATTGTTTTGGGTAAATCACATAGTAGAACTGCTTTGACTCTCAGCCTCTCAGAAGACAGTGATCTAGAGTCAGCACTGATATGAATCTTAAGGTATCTGCTGATCCTCAGAGTATTAATCAAGTTACTGCGGTGGTCTGTGAAATCTGAATCCTTTCTAGAATTTATTGGGAGGCTTTTTGTGGAATGTCTTAATGAAATTGAAGAAGAAATATTTTGTTTTTGCAGTCATTACTCTGGGCTTGTGAGGACATAGTCGTTTGTATCCACCAGTATGGCAGGACAGATGCCTATATCTTCCAGTCTGCATTGTACCACCTGGGCAAGCCAGCTGTCCACGCACAGCACCAGTCTCTTGTGACCACTGGCCCGTTTCCCCTGCTTGTGCTTGTTCACATACAGTGTGCATTCTCCTCTGTGCTTTCCCATCCGTTCAGTCTGCTTTCCTTTATATTTACTTTGTGTCTCCCTCTGCCAGTTTGTCCAACTGGTCCTTATTAGTGCTTTCTCCTCTGGTGCTCCCACCTGAGCCAGCTACTTATATTCATAACCCTGCTGTGTTTGCCTTCCTTCGTTATTTTTTTCCCCCCTCTCGTTGCCATAAATCAGAGATCAGGGTCAAGTCTGGAAAAATGCAATTTCTCGCCCCTCATTTGCTTTTGTTTGGTGCCAGCTTAATTCATTCATAACTCGTATAAACATATGTTGCCAGGGACAGTGCACAGTCAGGTGTCCATTGCTTATTTTCTGCCATTCCCTCAGAGAGTGTTGGACCTGCATATGAAATGTGTGTCTGTGTGTGTGTTTGGATAGCGGCTTGTTAGCCTGCTGTGATGTTGGGCTCATGTGGAGGATCGGAGACCGAAGTGAGAGACAGATTTTGCAGGAAATGGCCTGCTTCCATATCCTGTCATAGCAGTGGGTGTGTTGTTATTACTCTCGTCCACAGACACTCAACTGATTAGTCAAAGAGAGCAAAGCACAGGCATTATGGGAAGGGTGTCTTGAATAGACTGTGAGGGATTGAGCAGCAGACAGATGCAGGGAGAGAGACAGTTGACGGTTTTATGCGAGGAATCACTGCAAACAGCTGATCCAAAAAAATCGATGGGAGCACTGATTAAATGGGCAACAGGATAGAAATGCTTACTGTAGCTCAATAATGTTTAAGCAAGCCTCTGCTTGCTTGTGTCTTTTCTCTAAGACAAGAGGTCGGCATTCGGACTTTTTGACTGAAGAGACGTTGTAATTAAAGCTTTAATATCCCAGAAGCTGTTCATTACTGTTCGCAATCAATTCACATTAAGTAGCATCAAGTAGAAAGTGGAAATCCTGATCTTGACAGCGATCCATTCTATGTACTCATGTTACTGGTGATGACATTCATTTGGTCGTAGGGCTGGGCCATATCATACCGTTCACGGTAATACCGGTATAATGTTGGTCAATGATAAGAAATTGAAATATCGCGATAGAAATATGGGTAAAACGCACATGCGCAGTGCCTTTGTTTGGCGGAAAAATGAGAAGGGAGAAAGCGGATCGTTGAATGAAACAGATGAACCAGAGTTGGTTTGTAAAAATGCAACTTCAGTGGTGTGGCACTAGTTTAGCTTTCGTTTGTCAGATACACAACAAAGCACTATTTTTGGTAGCGCATGCTAGCGAGCCGTCGTTATTACCGTGTTTTTTGAAAAATACGGCACACTTAAAATCAATCCTTTGGTTTTTCTGAAAATAGACAGTGCCCCTTGCTGAGGATATGTTTGCCAATTTCCACTGGAAATGCCTTTTGGTTAAACTGTCGGCAAGGAATTTGCATTTGCACTGTTAAATTTTTATATAACTTTAATGCACTTTAAAAAGCTGCTTGTTTAAGTGAAAATACATTGATGTTTTTTTTTGCACGAATAAAGTTGAGGAGTTGTAAAGTATTTTCTCTAGTGTCAATTATATCGTCAGTTATATAGTTATCGCAAATTTTCAAATGTATATCGTGATAAATATTTTTGGTCGTATTTTAAACTTTTGGAATGTGTATACCAGAATAATAATACTATATCTATTGGTTTCTCCACCAAACACTAAGTCATGTTTTCTTACGTCACACATTGACATGCAAATTAATTTATAACTTTAAAATGAGCTTTTTCTGGATTTTTGGTTGATTTTCTGTCTTAAACAACTGAAAATCGGACACTGCTCATTTCTTTGTAAGTAAACAAATGTACAGATTGAGCAGGATCAAATAATTATTTCCCCGCACTGTAAACGATGGATGTAACCACCACGGTTGTTGATGTCCTGTTTTCACAAATTGTTTCTGAAGCCTCAACTTTTTAGCAGTGGATCCTGTTGTGGATCTATCTAACTGACAGATTGAGGACATGGCAAACTCAGATTGTAGCAACTTGTCAATCCCAAGACAGACCCCCCCTAAATCATACAAGGCTTTATAATTTCTATTCTACCTGAAGTAGGAACCTAATTTTTTTTTAAAAAAACAACAACATGTTGTAACAGGTAAGACTTAAAATTAGAGATTGACACAGGGTCATTTTGTCATAGCGGTGACATCGTTTTACAACCAAAGGACTCCCTTTCTGTTGGCCATTAGAAGTGTCTTGCAATAGGACACTGAATTTAGTCATGAATACATGTGACATATTTTTAAATGTAGTAATAAACTGTCTAAAAACCAGCCTTATGTGACTGCTACTGGATCTCTGAGACCCCCATCGATCAACTGATGTGGAAACAAATGGCCTTCCATTGTCATCCTTTCTGTTTTGTTACATTTGTTTTTTCATTTTGACCTTAGCAGCCAGTGGTCTGCTTCCACTCCATCCATTACTGCACCTCTGGGCCTCTCTCGTTTCATCCCACAGTCACTGATATGCCCAGAGCTCCTTAACCCAAAATAGGCCAAAGCAATTTCCTGAGTTCTCAGGGCTTTTCATGTCAAACATGCGACAGTCTTCATGAATCGCCACTTTATCCTCCCTCTCTTGTTCCTCTCTATTTTCCCTCTCCCATTCTTCCCTTTTTCCTTTCTGTTTGTTTGAGTCTTAGAAAATAAAAGAGGTTGAGAGGGCGGGGCGAGATAAATAGTTCAAAGGCTGTGAGACGGCTCCACATCAACAGCTTTTCAGTCGTCAGGTGAACAGCCCGACAAAGGCTCCCGTCACATATTGCCGGGACGCCTTCAGCTTGCAGTGACATGCACGCGCCTTTTCATTACAGAACAAAAACAGGAGGAAACGTCATCGCTGTTCACCTACCTGTCAAAAACCCACACCACACACACCAGACACTTAATCCAGAAGGATGCGTTAACACTTTTATGCATTGGGGATTACACGGTTAAAATATTTAGGACACTTGTTCTTTATATGCACTTTTTATGGCTATTACTTTACTCATACCTGAAAACACTGATATGTCCGTTTCTGCAGTGTGGCTACACACTCTAACACATAGCTGTGTCAGCTGGGTTAATCCTAATCTGAACTCTGACAATGACGAAGCTCTAATCGGAGTTACGCTACGAGCAAACAGAGCAGAACCAGATGGAGACACAGCGCTCCTTATGTAATCTCTGTAGGGCTGGATAATCTCTTTCAGGAAGGTTAGGACTGTTCTGCTCTGTAAATAATGTTACCAAAACGGCTTTTTCAGGATTGATGTCTTTTAAAAACTTTACCAGGTTGGGAACTCAACCCCCACATACTCTGTATGATTAGGTTAAACAGAAGTTAAGTAAGAGGAACTTTGAGGATTCATCATCAGTAAAATATGACAATACCTGTTGATTCTTTGGTATTTCATGTGATGTCATCATCTCCCGCATGTGAAAATAGGAAGTGTACGGTGCTTTGTTTCATCACTGTAGCTTGTCAGTAGCACCTGAGTGACTGGAAAAGCATGCAATATTCATTATCATTACGCAACACGGGGTCGAATAATGAAATGGCAGGTGTCGTCGCTTTATGCTACTCACTAAAAGGCAAAAATAGAAATGAATGAATAAGTAATGAAGTCACAATAAACAAATAAATAACAGGCTGTGCTGGGCATTAGCTTCTGTTTTCCCGGTTCACCTCACCGATGTCACAGAATCTCTGCTGATGGGTGTGCTCGCATTTATATAGCTTTTTTTTAGACTGCAAGTCACATTTTGAGGATACATTTGTACAGTGCTTTATCTACCTCATGTCCAATTTAAAAGTCACCAATTAACCTACCATGTGGGTCCTTGTGTGGAAGCCAGAGTGCTCTCTAGAAGAAGCACACGGGCGCAGGAAGAACATGCAAACTCCTCACAGAAAAGGCCCAGCCAGGATATCCCCTATCACAGCGGTCCCCAACCCCCGGGCCTCGGACCGGTACCGGTCCGTGAGTCGTTTGGTACTGGGCCGCGAGAGTTGAGGCTCAGGTGTGAAATGTATAGTTTTCAGGGTTTTTAGCGGTTTTCAGCGTTATTTTGTTATCATCTTTATCGTTTACTCGGTTTTCCTGGGTCTTTTCATGTGTGTTATGAATAAATTTTCTTTTTTTTCGGTACCGGTACTAGTTTTATTTTGTTGTATTTATCCGCGACACCTTAAAGGCCGGTCCATGAAAATATTGTCGGTCCGTGGCGCAAAAAAGGTTGGGGACCGCTGCCCTATCAGTTGCACATCCCATGTCCCTATCTGTGGCTCTTCTTAACAAGAGCCTGACACAGGGATTCGGCCTCCTCTGGTTTCCATAAGAAGTATAGTCATTTCTTTGTTTTGTTGAGCTAACTAAGCTAATCAAGTTTCTTTGCATGCCCAGCTGGGCACACGGTGCATTATGCTAATCCATGTGGAGGGCTTGGAGAGTTTGGCAGCAGCTGAAGAAACAGTTTCATGTTCGTTTCAAAATCAATTTGATGGACCTCTTTACAAATGGGTGTGCTCGCGTATTATTTTATGGCAAAGTGCTCTTAGGGTTTACGAGAAATCCAGGCTGCGGTGTGTTGTGCACGTGCGTTTGTGTGGAGACAACACCCAGCTCGCTGACAGCGTGGTGGGGCTGCGGTGCAGTGAAACCAGCAGGGATGCATCCTGAAGCTGCTGCCTACCACCAACAGGCACAGACAGGCTTGGAATTAAATGGAAACACTTCTGAGCACATTCAGTGTTATTTAGGAAAATAATTGAGGATAGCTTTGATGTCATTGTGGAATTGAATGAAAAAATGAGCTGCAACACATCTTCTTTAAGGTTTTAGTGGATATTTTCTCAAATAACTGTCCCAGACTCTCAAAATTCATTGCAGAAACATAGCACGCTGTTGAACCTTTACTTAAAGAACTATAGAAATACTACTGAAAAGCATGACCCAGATTGTAAACGAGTCGATTTGCAACAAATCCTGCACACAACTACTTCGTAGTCTCAAACTCAGGTCATGCACAGTGAAGGAGAAACAGATGGAGAAACTTTATTGACCAAATGCAGGTTAGCATTCAGAGAGAACACCATATTTTTTCAGCAATCAACCTGCCTGCCTCATATTCTTTACACCAATAACTCATTGCTAGACAACATTATAAACAGACAGGCTCACTGTTCAGGTGGCTGTAGCCATCATTCATTCAAATGAAATGAGTTGTGTGAAAGAAACAGGGTAGGAGAGTAAAAATGATGACAGGCTTTACATTTGTCTGTCTGCTGACTGGTTATTAATGAGGGAAATGACAACGGAGGGATATTAAGCTGCTTCATCTCCCACTCTTTCAGCCACTGTGGGTGGAGAAAAGAGCAGGGAGCATGGCCTCAGTGTGAGGCTAGATTTGGTTTTTAAGTTACAGCTATGAATTTATTCCATTTTCTGCTGCTTATCTGGGTCGGGAGGCAGCTGTCTAAGCCGGTATGCCAAGACTTTCCTCTCCTCAGCCACTTCCTCCAGCTCTGGGAAGACACAGAGGCAGCTGAGAGATGTAACCTCTCCAGTGTGTCCTAAGTTTGTCTCGGGTCCTTCTCTAAGTTGGGCATGCTCGAAACACCTAGTAGGCATCCTGCCCAAACCACCACTCTTTTTGGAGTAAGCTCATTTCCTCCACTTGTATCTGCAATCTCTGTCTTTCCATCTCTTTTGTTCGCTTATTTATTTCAGATACTTATTTGTTTTGTCTTTATGGAGACATGTTTGACATTTTAATGTCCTTCTCATTGTTTTTCTTTTTAAATAACATCATCTGTAGTTCACAGTGTACATTACTCCAACTTACTGCTAGCCTTTTTCTCAGTTGCCCTGCAGGCCCGAGCTGTGTGTGAGAAACCAGCTGTCTTAATCGATCAGATTATTTAAATTGCCAGCTTGATTGACTTCATCTGATATAATAATAGCGAAGTTAATTGTCCGGAGAGTTCACAGCAATCACACGGGTGTTTTGTCTTCATGCCTCCTTGATGTGGTTTCCATACAGGCATAGAGATGCATAATCCTTTCAAGCTGTTGTTGCCAGTTTACCATCCTTTTTTTAGTCCTGCTTTGGACTCCTCAAACATTCGAGGGAACCGTTTGTCGTTTTAACTGGTAATACTCCTCTTTGTTGTGCAGGTAGAGCATATATCTGAACCTTTTCACTCAGTGGTAGTGCAGTGGTTTGCATTGTCGCTTTGAATCTGCTTGGCTTTCTGTATCTTCTCCCTGTGCCTGTGTGAGCTCTCTGGGGGTATTTCACTTACTCCCACAGTCCAAAGACATGCTTGTTAGGTTAATTAGTGAATCTTAATGGGTTTTAAGTGTCTATAATTGCCTGTCTCTGTGTGTAGGCTCTGTGATGTACTCTGTACTGTTCCTCTTGGGTTAGGCTCCGACCCCCTTGTGACTCTGAAGTGGATGTGCAGTTAAGTGGATGTGTTGTGTGACTGGAAACTCTGCTGTGTAAAATGACTAAACTGCAAACGTAAAAGTGTGAGGCGTGACCGATCATTCTGCTGACCTGTGGAAAATACAGAGTTGCTTATCTGTGGGTGTTACATATAGGTGCAGATGTGCAGCATGAATGCATTTGGCTTTGCTAAATCTGACACACACACAATACGATGACTTTACAACATGTTTTCAGTGCATATGTGCGATCATTAGTGTCCGTCATGTAAGGGAGGAAAGTTAAAAAAATAAATAAAGTTGCCATCCTCATCAGTCATCAGACTTAATGAGCTGTTCACAGGTCAGTTTGGTCCTTCTCATCTATGTGAGCAACATGATTTTGCAGGGCTCTTCAAATACCACTCTCACTTTGTTTAACCTGTTTCTAAAAAAACACTAACCCCTGTACATCAGGGCCCACCTCACCTGTTGTTCTCTACTTGTTGACACAACCTTTCTTGGACGGCAAAATGACCTTTGAGCCATCTGTCAACACCTAGTGAATGTACTGCGGGTGGGAGGAGGGGGTGTCTTGTGTGTTTGCATTTCAAACATTTGTTACCGCCACACAGGAGAGGGGCATGATTGGTAGAAAGAAAGAAAGCCAGAGGAAGAGGAAGCGAGCGAGTTAGTACAAGTCCACACGGGTGATTAATCTCCCCGGCTATCAGGAGAAAAAAGGAAATGGAAAAAGGCCTTTTTCACTGCTTCTGCCATTCAGTGATTAGTCCAGTTAGTCTGCTGCTTTCTTTGGCAGTGAACTCAGGGAGGGCTCGAAACAGGCCGAGATGCGAGGATGGGCAAGAGCACAGAAACAACACCGCTGTTCATTTGCCGATCAGGAAGTTTAATCTGTCGTATAACAGATGGGGCGATGATGGAGAGGAGCTCTTGGTTATGTAGTTTTTGATAAGAGCATGTTCTCTGGAAAAATGGACAGTTTTCATGAAGAGCAGCTTTCCCGATTGGCTCTGTGCCGAAAACAAGAGACAACGGCGCTCTGAAACACTCGAGTGAATGCGATTAACTCTGCCTCTTTATGTGTGTGCGGTGCCTTTGCTGGAGTGTTTACATTAGGGAAATGAGCCCTTTGGCTATCACATCACCAGCTTGTTCTTGAAGGTTGACTGAACCCACACACACACACACATACACACATACACACAGACACAGACAGACACACACAGACACACACAGACAGACAATACCGCACACAAAAAGCTGCTACTGGTGTGCTGATCTTACTGGTCCTTCCTCCTTGTTGGCAGCAGACTTGGCACTCGCTCCGGGCATTTTCCTACAATTGGGGAGCAGGTTAACAGTCGACTTTGAGGTGACGATTACTGGACGATTGGTCACGATGTGGTATTAGCCTTTGCCATTTGCGATTAACTAGATTGCCATCCCGTTTTGAAGTGGGCACACAAACATATGCTCACACATGCAGACGTAGCACATTAGGAGTCTGGCAGTTTGTGCAGTTCCCAAGGAAACTGTGCCCTCCTAAACTGTGCCAGCTGAGCGAGAGGAAGAAAAAAACAAAGTCACGCTACGACTTGTGTGTCTGTGTGTGCGAGTGCGTGCGTACATATTGAGAGCCTAATAAAAAACTTTCTTAAAATTGCCAAGAGATTCAGCATAATAAAGATTTTCCAGGTTTTCTTTAGAAATTACAACGTTATTGAAACATTGTGTAGTACAACTACATTTGCAATCCAACAGGGGCTGATGTGCTCTATCGCTACATTATCTACATTTAAGTACATTTATCACAGTGCACTTCTGTAACAGGAAATGTGAATATAATTAAACAAAGACAGCTGGTGTTTGCAGCATATTAAATCTTCATTTATAGTGCAACAATAACATCACACTCAAAGCCTCTTAATCATTTCATTTCAAAAATGCTGTATCAACTTGTGATCTAAGCCTAACAACTAGTTTGAACTAATACTAAAAAGTGTCGCTTGGAAAGAAAAGTGTCTGGACGATGACCTGGATGACTGAGAACCTTCACAGACACTAAAAAGTGTCACAACTTGAGCGATGCATGCGGCAGTTCTCACTGTGATTTAATGTCTCACTTTTGATAGAATAGGACGCTTCACATTCAGCTGTTGCAGAGTGTAGCTGCTGCTGCTGACAGACACGTAGCTGACGGAGTTGTCACTGTGTGCTGTTTTAAAAGCATTTTAAGACATGATAGCAAAAGTAATGAAATGCTGTGCTGTGCAAAAGTCTCGAGCAACTCCCGATTTCTCTATACCTTGTCAGAAATATGGGAAATGGTTGTAGCAATTTATTTAAACATGTGCAAACATATATGGGAAGTACATATGAGGCAAATTGTGTTGCACAGTTCTGCATGGAGGATCAAAATCTGATGGTACTTTACTGGTAAATGGCCTGTATTTGTATAGCTTTACACATCCAGTCATCCACACACTGGTGATGGTAAGCTACATTGTAGCCACAGCCACCCTGGGGCGCACTGACAGAGGCAAGGCTGCCGGACACTGGCGCCACCGGGCCCTCTGACCACCACCAGTAGGCAACGGGTGAAGTGTCTTGCCCAAGGACACAACGACCGAGACTGTCCAAGCC
Source organism: Neolamprologus multifasciatus (assembly GCF_963576455.1). NCBI lineage: Eukaryota > Metazoa > Chordata > Actinopteri > Cichliformes > Cichlidae > Neolamprologus > Neolamprologus multifasciatus. The sequence continues at coordinate 24,826,395 of NC_140443.1, read as the reverse complement.
GGGGCTTGAACCGGCAACCTTCCGATTACAAGACGAACTGCCAACTCTTGAGCCACGATCACCCCTACTTCTAATTTCATCAATTTTGACAAGATTTCCAACACCACTGGCTGAAATGCAACCCAGCCCATGACAGCGCCTCCACCGTGTTTACAATGATAATGATTTGAACCCAAAGTTTTATTAAATTTGAAGACCCGTTGCCACTGATTTTCAGTGCGGGTCTTGTGTGATTTGGTGCCAGATACTTCTTTTGAGTCCTGTTCTAGGTCTTTGCTGGATTTTTCCCTGTTTCTTAATAATGTTAATGCGCTGTAAATAGTCTTTTTTAGGTCTTGCCCAATTTCCTCAAATGTTTTAAGGAAACACTCCACACCATGCAGTGATAGGCCAAGTTCATATCTGTCAAACTGTGGCATTTTGTTTATAAATTCAACTAAAGAAAAAAGAAAGAAGTAATTTTAAAAAAAGAAAAAGAACATACAAATCAGAGTGAACACAGCTGGGGGAAACAAGGCACAGGTGAACCGAATCTAAATAAACAGACAAGGAGGAAGTAAAATAAAACAGGAAGCAACTAAAGAGAGAAACAACCAACACAGTGTTAGGTGTTTTTAGGCATCACAGGTTGTTAAGACAGGGCCTTGACAACAAAACACAGAGGAGGCTCAACTAATAACAGAGGAAGTGAACTGAAAAGACAAGAGCAAATCTAAAATAAGTCAGAACTGCAAGAATAAAGCAGGTGTTTTGCAGCATTGCAGGATTTTATTTGATTTTTTTAGTCAGTTTATCCTACTGCCAAAAACAAACTTCTGGAAAGCTATGAATGTAGTGCTTTTCTCCTTGAAAGTAACAAAAGTTATCTGCCCAGTGAGAATTTGGTCATATTTGAGACCACAGCGTTTGATGCCGTAAAATGTTCCTACTCTGTGCAGCAGACCCATTTCAGTTTTGAAACCTACACACAAACACACAAATTGCAGTTTTCAGACCATCTATGTTCTTTTATGCTCTTACATAAGCCAGCATTATGTGCACAAAAGAAACCATCTCGAGCTGCATCAGCGTGCGTTTTCTCAGTGTAGCACCGATACATCACCGAGGCAGAAGCATCCCCACGGAGTCTGCCGTACCAATGACGTGCCAACATTTTTTATTTTTGTTTCGCCTGTAAAACTGAATTATGAGAGATGAACGTGTCGTGCTGTCGTTTTGCGGGACTAAATGCATTTTTGAATTTTTAAATCCCACAAATGAAATCTGTGATTCGCTCCTACTGCCACATTTGGGAGGCACTGCTTTTTGATGCGCTCCTTCGTAACTTCAAGTGAACCTAAGAAACGTAAATCACGTCGGTTTTCGAAGGCTTTAATTGTCAGACGTCTGTAGGAGTGCGATCAGTATTCCAACAGGTCTGCTGCCTCCTTCATGTTGCTCTCAGCTTCTTTCTCCAGTCACGCGTCAGTGGAGTTTGCTGTTATCAGCGTTAGATATGGCAGCAGCTTTGACGTTTGCGCGTGCCTCTGTGCATCCTTGTTGCACGTCCTAATTAGCACTATGGGGTACAATAATTATTGTAATAATAACCGAATTCCCTCAGAGCTTGGGGATAATGAGTTTCTAACTTTGTGTGTCTGCTTGTTTTTGTGTTTGACAGAACTGGGTTTGGTGTTTATGCCATAAAAACACACACAAAAAAACTGGGGGAGGGTAAGTAATGAAAGCATGATGCTGCATTCAAATTCACCTTTAAATTCATCTGTGTGTGAGGATGCATACGTGAAAGGCAGGTGGGGTGTGTTCTTTCAGGGACTTTATTTACTCCCTGGGGTATCTGACTCATTTTCCTATTAGTGTGCAAAGATGATAAGTGATAAACGCCTCAATTTGCCGCATCAGGAATCCACAATCTGCTCCTCTGTGTTTTTCCTTACGCCTCAGTCTGATTCAGACGTTTAACCAGCACATTGGATGCTAGTTTTAGCCGCTAAATTTCCTTAAATGAGTGTATATCTGAGTCTGGATGTGTGTGTGTGTGTGTTTGGGTGTTTTCCGGTATGGATCCCTTCTTTTGTTGGCACAGCTGGCTTAAATGCTCATCCAGCTGAGCCTTTAGCTTGTTACGCTGAATGTGTCTGTGTGGACTGTTGTTGTTATTTTTCTTTGTGCGCATGGATGTTGTAGTTTTGCGTGCCGGGTGTGTGGAATTGTTCTCATTTGCGCCTCACAGTGACAACTTTAGGCGTCCACTTTAAAAAAAACATATGCCTTAAATGATTAAAAGCTAATGAGAATTGTGATAATTCTTTCGTTCTTGGGTTGGGTCTGTCGAATATGTTCACACATGCTCCACGAGACAAAGTCCTGCCAAAGGCATCGAGCGCAAAATGATTATTGAGATCTGACAGCAGGGACAAATCCCGACACGCTCTGCAGAGACGCTCCTACACAGTCGCTTTTACACAGTTGCTCGGTGAAAGGTAGAAGTAGAAACTTAGTTATGAGTATGTGCTGTAACGATGGTGGGGTTAATTAACTTAAATTTCCTTCTTTCTTTTCACTTCTAATATTAAGGCAGTGCACACAGACTGGATGAAATGAATGTAAAGAAGCAAAAATAAAGCTTTTCTTCTCTTTTCATGACACAGCTGCAGCTCACACGCGCGTCGTGTTGTCGTGAAATCCATCGTGGGGACCAAGTGCGCTCCTCTTCCGCTGCATCCACTTCATGTTAATAATTGCTTTAAGCAGCGTTCATTGCGAGATCTGCGGTTTTAGATACATTAACCTCCAGGTCAAGGTCACATCCAGTCATAAAAGGAGCTCGCCTGTCTGCAAGCTGCTTTCAGAGTCGCTCTCTTTGTCATAAGGTTATCTAGGCTAACGTGTGCTGCTGTGGACTTCTTCTAATAGCCTTCATTTCTCCCTGGAAGTCTCTCTGCGGGGCCTCGAGGCCTGAAAGATGGCCAGAAAGCTGCCCCTGTGTGGCAGAAGTGTAACTCTGTGTGTTAGCGGTGGGTGGGGTGCTCGCTTGAGAGCAATGTGTGAAATGAAGATAGTACAGTGGGGTTGTTTTTGAACTGCATGTGTACAACGCTTGTTTCCAGAGTCTTAGTGTGTGTGTATGTGTGTGTGTGTGTGGTTTGCGGAGCATCCCGCTGCAGCTGGATGTGGTTGGGGACTTCTCTCGCTTTATACATTATGTGTGTGTCTTTGTTGCCGCATCCCATAGGGAGTCTCTTGTGCAGTCTTGGTGTGTGGGGGAGTTGATTTGCATCCCCTAAAGACTGAGTCGGGTGGGGGGACTTAGCATGTGAAGAGGTGGACCTACTGCTCTGACACTGCTGCCTCATGGCTTTTTCCGCAGCTTAAAGTGATTACCTCCCAACTGTGTCCATATTGTACCTCTGAAAGCACAAGATTAACAGGGCGCCTGGAAAATCATCTGTTTTATGTACTTGCATTATGCAAGAGCAACATTTCTGTGTGGTGTTTTCTCACGATTAATCAGCACTGCAGCACTGTCACGTCCTTAAAGGCTCCATCTTCATTAAACAGCGATCTCGCTTGTCTGGGTTTCTGCTCTTCTGCCGGCAAGGAAGTGAAAATGTTCCTAAACTTAAATACTCGGCCTTCGAGCTGTCAGCGAGTTTGTAAGACGTTCTGGAGCTGCGGCTGCGGCCTTTCAGGCTCATCTAATCATGGATTATTTTGAAGCTGGGATCTCAGGTAAAAGCAATTAACTGCAGTGAACTACCTGTCAGGAAGGAAAACCCAGCAGAGTCTTTAGATGAAGGATTAACAGCCACTGTGTTGATGGCTTTAAGAGCTTGTATGATGTGCCAACATCAGTGGTCCTGCTCTTAGAACGGTTCACTTTATGCCCACTTTGTGCGCTCTCATATTCTCACTGTTCTTTGTTTCCAGTCCACCGTGTGGGATCAGAATCTCATGCTTTATCTGCACGATGCATTAAAGCATTAAAATCATTCAGGCTCTGCAACAATCAGCGGCCTGTCTTGCTGAGTTGCCTGACAGCCGTTTGTGCAGTCGCCAGGTCATTTTCCTTTTTTAAATCGATGTAACAGTTTCATAAATGTACTAACGATTTCTCTCTTTGCCTTTCTGTTGTCGTCTCTCAGGATTCGCCCTCAGATGGCCAAAGAGAAGATAGAAGGCTGCCACGTGTGCACGCTGGTCACACCCGGAGAGCCTCAAGTCCTCCTGGGAAAGGACAAGGCCTTCACCTATGACTTTGTGTTCGACATTGACTCAGAGCAGCCCCACATCTACCAGAACTGCGTGTACAAGCTCATCGAGGGCTGCTTCGAGGGCTACAATGCCACCGTGTTCGCTTACGGTCAGGTATGACACAGGTGCTTGGATTCCGTTAAGGAAATCTGAAATAAACTGAGGTGGACACAGCCAGGTTGTCTTTATGAGCTTTATTTTCCTTCACAAAGGGGTCAAACAGCAGTGCAGGCAGCATGACAGCAGTCTGCATGCTGTCTGACAAAGAGGGAGACTAGAATATTTATAGAGATGAGTTATCTCTCTGCCACGGCCACAGAATGCCGTTAGAAGACTGTAATAAAAGATAACTCGTACAGCAAGATGTTGTGATGCTTCTGAAATATTACACTGAGACTGAATAAGACTATCGAGTCTTCCATTCAGTAAGGCCCGAAGCAGGAGAAGCTCAGAAATGTACAATTACATTAGAGGTGTTTTTTAAATGAATAATTCACAGAGAGTTTGAAGGTCTTTCTTATTTACCTCTTATTTTGTAATTTAGTCACTATTTTATTTAAATATGAAAAAGTAAAATCAAGCAAACTATTAGTTTTCCCATTAAGGATTTTATTCAGACATTGGGCATTTTTAGGGAAACATCGGTGAACTGCAAAGTAAATGTAGCAGGCAAAATGTGTAAGTAATGAGCGGTAGGTTTAAAAGTCAGACACAATGGTAGTCGCCGATTTTCTCTGCATCCCCCTCTACCTTGACGTAGCGCCACCTTGCCGAGTTTTCCATCCCTGCTCCAGGTTGTGCTCAGAGTAGTTCTTTGGTTTGCATAACCAAAGATGTTCGTCCGACCTCAGGGCGAGATCCTCTTCTGAGAAGCAGCTGAACGATACTGAGGACTGCTCCCCCAGCCGGCAACCTGGCCTCATGTCACTCAGGGAAAACCTGAGGGAAGGGCCAGGGTAGTGTCGGAGCTTTCAAAATAAGAGCGAGGCATCTGAATCCTAGTGAACTGATCACGGATGCACAAAAAAATAAATAAATCATCAAGTGCCTTACCCATTTCACTTCATGGCTTTTACAGTGGGGCAAAAAAGTATTTAGTCAGCCACCGATTGTGCAAGTTCCCCCACTTAAAATGATGACAGAGGTCAGTAATTTGCACCAGAGGTACACTTCAACTGTGAGAGACAGAATGTGAAAAAAAATCCATGAATTCACATGGTAGGATTTGTAAAGAATTTATTCGTAAATCAGGGTGGAAAATAAGTATTTGGTCACCTCAAACAAGGAAAATCCCTGGCTCTCACAGACCTGTAACGTCTTCTGTAAGAAGCTTTTCTGTCCCCCACTCGTTACCTGTATGAATGGCACCTGTTTGACCTCATCATCTGTATAAAAGACACCTGTCCACAGCCTCAACCAGTCAGACTCCAAACTCCGCCATGGCCAAGACCAAAGAGCTTTCGAAGGACACCAGGAAAAGAATTGTAGACCTGCACCAGACTGGGAAGAGTGAATCTACAATAGGCAAGCAGCTTGGTGTGAAAAAAATCAACTGTGGGAGCAATCATCAGAAAATGGAAGACATACAAGACCACTGATAATCTCCCTCGATCTGGGGCTCCACGCAAGATCTCATCCCGTGGGGTCAAAATGATCATGAGAACGGTGAGCAAAGATCCCAGAACCACACGGGGGGACCTGGTGAATGACCTGCAGAGAGCTGGGACCAAAGTAACGAAGGTCACCATCAGTAACACACTACAACGGCAGGGAATCAAATCCCGCAGTGCCAGACGTGTTCCGCTGCTGAAGCCAGTGCATGTCCAGGCCCGTCTGAAGTTTTGCCAGAGAGCACATGGATGATACAGCAGAGGATTGGGAGAATGTCATGTGGTCAGATGAAACCAAAGTAGAACTTTTTGGTATAAACTCAACTCGTCGTGTTTGGAGGAAGAAGAATACTGAGTTGCATCCCAAGAACACCATACCTACTGTGAAGCATGGGGGGTGGAAACATCATGCTATGGGGCTGTTTTTCTGCCAAGGAGACAGGACGACTGATCCGTGTTAAGGACAGAATGAATGGGGCCAAGTATCGTGAGATTTTGAGCCAAAACCTCCTTCCATCAATGAGAACTTTGAAGATGAAATGAGGCTGGGTCTTCCAACATGACAATGATCCAAAACACACCGCCCGGGCAACAAAGGAGTGGCTCCGTAAGAAGCATTTGAAAGTCCTGGAGTGGCCTAGCCAGTCTCCAGACCTCAACCCCATAGAAAATCTGTGGCGGGAGTTGAAAGTCCGTGTTGCTCGGCGACAGCCCCAAAACATCACTGCTCTTGAGAAGATCTGCATGGAGGAATGGGCCAAAATACCAGCTACTGTGTGTGCAAACCTGGTAAAGACCTATAGTAAACGTTTGACCTCTGTTATTGCCAACAAAGGTTATGTTACAAAGTATTGAGTTGTATTTTTGTTATTGACCAAATACTTATTTTCCACCCTGATTTACGAATAAATTCTTTACAAATCCTACCATGTGAATTCATGGATTTTTTTTTTTCACATTCTGTCTCTCACAGTTGAAGTGTACCTCTGGTGCAAATTACTGACCTCTGTCATCATTTTAAGTGGGGGAACTTGCACAATCGGTGGCTGACTAAATACTTTTTTGCCCCACTGTATATACCTGACCAACCTGTAAAATAAAGTGTACATGTGGACAAGACAGACATAATCTTTACATTTGTCCTTTTTTTGAGGTGTTACATAAAATATTGTTTTGTTTTGTGAGTTTCCAAACTAAGGATGAGGCTGGCCACCTTTATGTGTCTGTGCGTCTTGTACTAACAAAAAGACAGAGAAGGCCATGTTGTAGTTCATGCGTGGGCTCTGTTACCCTTCACATATAATTAAAGTCCTGGACAGACATGACTTGCATGAATTAAAGGGACTTTCAAGTCATTCAGCGTTACATATGTTTCATATCAAATATAAGTGAGCGAGAGCAGCAACGCTTGGTGAATTGTTGTAGCTGACATAATAGATAAAAGAACAACAAAGCAGAAACTTGCACATGTCTGTACACACACCTGTGCAGCGAGCATAGCCATGCACATTGACTCACGGTTTACTGATTTTAATTAACTATAGTGAATGTGTGTGAAACCTTGTTACTGTAGATAAATAAGGAATGTGATGAATCACTGGTGAATCATTTTACAGACGGGCTCAGGGAAGACGTACACCATGGGGACGGGTTTCGATGTAAGCCTGAGCCCACAGGAGCAGGGCATAATCCCGCGGGCTGTTCATCAGCTGTTTGAGGGAATCCAGGCCAGGAGGATGCGCGCCCAGGAGGCCGGCACCCAGCCACCGGACTTTAAAGTCAGCGCCCAGTTCCTGGAGGTAGGCAGCGCTCACATTGTTACTCTATTTGACACTCATACAATGCTGTATTGATATTCCTGCTGCCGTTATGTGAGTGCGCGTGTGCGTTTTTGTGTATGCTGGTCCATATTAACTCCAACCAGATGGGACAAAATGGGGGAGATGACAAGATCAGACCCGCTTCTGTAAACAGGAAGTGACAACCTGAAGACAGATGAGCGTGAATGTCTGCTCGTGCATTGTTGGTCCTGATTAATGCTGTCCATTACCTCTGACATTATTCCTCATCACTGTGCGGGAGAAGATGCATAAGTGCAAGGAATGGGAGGGAAGGAGGACGCTTGCGTAGGAGAAATTAGATAATATACGAGTAATTATTTCCTCTGGGGGCTTCTGGCAGGCAAATGTTTGGGTTTTATTTAGGGGACGTTACTACTGCATGTGTGTGTGTGTGTGTATGTGCGGGGAAGAGAGAGAACTGAACAGCGTAATAATAAATTACAATATAATAGAAATTCAAATTTCAAAATAAAATCGTTTTCTGTCCATTTTTCTTTTCCTTCTTTTGTCTGCGTTCCTGCTTCTCGCTATTAGTGTCTTTTCTGTGGGCTTTCAGGTCAAAAGGTTATCTTCGTTGATGGTTAACAGATGGGCGAGTGTGTTTGTGTGTGTATGTGTGTGTGTGTGTTTAGCACTAGGTGGGAGCAGCTGAGCTTTCAGCTGACCTCTTTGACCCTTGTCCTCAAAGGTTTCTGAGCTGTCATCACGTTGACCTCTGTGGCTGCAGAGCTGTGTGGAAATACGAAACTAGAAATCAGTTTAACAGAACGAAATAGTTCAGTTTTATGAGGCGCACAATCATTTTCAGCAGAGGGGCTCATCCTTGCACTGAGCGTGTACAAATTGTACGATGTGCGATAGGCCTTAATGTGTGCTTGTTCTGCTCCTTGCAGCTGTACAATGAAGAGATCTTGGACTTGTTCGATGGAACCAGAGATCCAGAGAGTCGCGGCAGGAAGTCCGCCATAAAGATCCACGAGGACGCCAGTGGCAGCATCTACACCACGGGAGTCACTTCCAGATTGGTGCACTCAGAGGACGAGGTGGGTCTGTGAGTGTAGCTAGAGATGTGATTGGTGACGTTATCACATTTTTGCCAACATCTACAGCTCAGATCAGAAATGAGAAACAAAATATGTGAGTGTAAGGCTATAAGGCTTTAATCATCAGATAAATGTGACATCATTCTGATTTGTAGCTGCCCCGCCCTTCAAAGGATAAGTAGACCAAAACCATCCCAGCATAAAACCTCCCACAGCAGAGCAGAGCAGCCGGATCCCCTTACAGATCAGCATCTATCTGTGTATCAGTATTTACCAACAGTGATTAAACCTTTTAATAATTCCTTCATTAAGTATATTTTAAAAATGTTCAGATTATCGTGCAAAATCTTGAACAAAATAACAACTTTTTACACTTCGGTGGTTGATATAGCAACTTTAAATGAACCAGAAAGTCCAGAAATCAAGTCTCCCATGACTGTACAGTGACGAGCGATATTACATCGGAAAGTATTCACTGTGAAGACACGAATTAGCTCTGACTGGGGTGAGGGGAAGCATGGGAGTGTGAACTGCCAAGAACCATCTGGTGGTCCGTCTTCATAAACAACAAAGAGGTCAGCGATAACAACGGAGACTGGGCTGTATTTTGCTGCATTGACCGACGTCAATTTTTAAACCCGTGGGGCTATTTATGTTATAAAGTTTAGCTTCCTTCTTGAGAGGCTGGCTTGTTTACAGTCACATATGAGATATGTGTCACAGCTGACGAGAAAGGAAACCGCAAAGCACTGACAGTGAGGAGGAAGAAGGATACGAAAGGCCCATTAGGACACGAGGAATCTTTGGTCACAAGATACACAGAAAAAAGGTGTTCGTTTAGGGGAAGAGCTACACTGAAACACTGACTTGGACAAGGCAGTTGTGGTTGTGGTTACTCAGTTTTTTTCTAAAGGTGGGAAAGAGAAAGAATGATGTCAGCAAGTGTTAAAAGACGCAGAGAGAAAGAGGAAGAAAGGCTGAATTTGGGGTCGTTTATCTGCATTAAAGTCAGACAGCTGAGAGACGGGAGGGTGCTCCTGTGGGAGAGAAGAAGAAGACAGAAAAAAAGAAGAGGAAGACAGGATGGAGGCAGGTTATGATAAAGAGTGAGGGGAGGGCCCAGCAGCTGAGAGGGCAGGGAAAGGAAAAGTAAAGGTTAATAAAATGCTAGCGCTTAAGCGAGCGGTGATGACAAGAACATCTCTGTGGGAAATGCTGAACTCTTCCAGGAAGCTGAGAGCGTCTTCTTAAAGCAATACGTGATCATACTCATGGGTACTTAAACAGAAACTGTGGCATGATGTCATCAGGCATTTGTTTTGGTTTCTCAGTCTGCATGCGTAAGTCAGGAGGTTTCTTACTTTCCAATAAAAGTAACCAAATGTCGTGTATAATGCGTTTGTGTGTGTGTGTGCTGCAGCTGCTGCAGTGCCTGAAACTCGGCGCTCTGTCCCGCACCACTGCCAGCACTCAGATGAACGCCCAGAGCTCCCGCTCGCACGCCATCTTCACCATCCACCTCTGTCAGATGCGAGTCTGTCAGCAGCAAATGGTGAGTTTGGAATGGGTGGTGGAAAGGAGAGAGACAAAAGAGGTATTTAGAGTTATTACAACTTTGTCATCATCAGGTTATATGAAAACCTGTCGGTTGTTAGCCGGAGGAGACGGAAAACGATAGGAAACGTGTGACTTTTAGGAAGAGTAAAAAGAAAAGTCACATATGATGACGCGCAGAGAGAGTGGAAGTGAAACATAAATAATTCAGCATCGTTCAGAGTGATTAAATGATTGCTAAAGTAAAAAACAGTAACTCAGCAACCTGCTTCCCTGTGTTTGTTGGTTTCTTAGCAGAACGGTGGAGAAGGGCAGAATGGAGAGCTGAACGGTGGTGTGGAGTCTGGCCCGATCTCCCAGCCTGAGTATGAGACACTGATGGCCAAGTTTCACTTCGTGGACCTGGCTGGCTCCGAGAGGCTGAAACGCACAGGCGCTACAGGAGACAGAGCCCGCGAGGGAATCTCTATTAATTGTGGACTTGTAAGTCAGGCAGGGATCGGCAGTGTAAGATTGTAAATCTGTATACAAAATAAATAACTGTGCATGCTTAGATCACATCTTCTTCTTGTGTGTCTTTGCACCTCTGCTAGCTGGCTCTGGGAAATGTGATCAGTGCTTTAGGCGATCAGACCAAGAAGGGCGGACACGTCCCATACCGAGACTCCAAACTTACCCGACTGCTTCAGGACTCGCTGGGAGGGAACAGGTATAAGCACATACAGACACACACAGACACACACATATGAACAAGTTGTATTTGTGAGAAAAAGATGTAATATTCAGCAGAATCTAAATTTTGGTGACACAAAAGGGAGTTTTTTTGGAGCTGAAATGATTGGTCAGTTACTTAATCAGGTTATTTCCACAACAACGTGTAACAACCATGACAACCAAAGACAACCACACTATTTACCAACTGCCTCCGTGTTTTCTTTTTCCCTCAGTCGTACGGTCATGATCGCCTGCGTCAGCCCGTCAGACCGGGACTTCATGGAGACGCTGAACACGCTGAAGTACGCCAATCGCGCCCGAAACATCAAGAACAAGGTGATGGTGAACCAAGACAAGACGAGCCAGCAGATCAGCGCCCTGCGCGCCGAGATAGCCCGACTTCAGATGGAGCTGATGGAGTACAAGGCGGTGAGCGATGGGGGGATGGGATGAGCCCAGAGGAAGAGCAATAGGATGTAGCTGCATGCTGGTGATGTAGTTAGTAAGGGGGTATGTGCGGGGCAAAGATGGATGAAACTGAGAATAGCGTGTAAGCAGAAGAAGGCAGACTAATGGAGTAAGGGAGAATGATATCAGACGCTAAGTAATAAAAGGAGAGGCCGTGCTTGCTGCAGATATATCAAATTAAAGATCATTACTGGAACACACACATCACTTGTCAGCATTTTACAGTGTAATGTAAGGACAAATTGATGTTTCAGCTTGAGTGTAAACTGCACGAAGGATAATATGAGAACTGTGAGGAGAAATGGGGAGAGAAAGGGGCCACTTTTTCATCAGTTTTGACTTCTGGGGCTGTAAGAAACAAGTGATCGTTTAGCTCTGTTGTTACGTTATTACGTGACTAAAAGGGTTACCACACTTACAGGGAAGCGACTGTGCTGAGGGATGGCAAGCTGACCTCGATGTGGTAATAAGGGATGCGATGTGACTTGAGTGTGGAAGTAATGAAGTGGAGTTAATGGCTGCAAGCACCGGTTAACAGTGACTCTCTGTTGGACGAGGGGAAACAACGGGATTTTTTCAGCGTTAATCACTGAAAACGCAACAATACATCGCTGTAGAGCCATGGTCATTGTAAATAACAGCACTTTGTTTGGTTCAGCGTGGCGTATTTGTATGAGCGTAAATTTAGGTTGAGTTTGTTTTTTCACGTTTGCCCTTTGACCCTTGGACGCCAAAGCATTTGTTGACCATGCCAACCGTCTGCTCTGTGCAGGGGAAGCGTGTAGCCTGCGAGGAAGGGTCAGAGGGCTACAGTGACCTGTACCAGGAGAACGCCATGTTGCAGAGAGAAAATGACACCCTGCGTCTCAGGGTGAAAGCAATGCAGGAGACCATCGACCACCTCAACTCGCGCGTAACGCATCTGCTGGCCAATGAGGTCAGCACTCTGCTCGCCAAGTCAAGTACGTGAGAGAGATCCTTAATTGGACGAGCTCGGCCTCTGCAATGACGATGTTTGTTTGTTTTTTTAAATTAACTGCATTTTCCGTGATCTGAGTGCGTTTTTACTTTTCATCATCCAGGCGAGGGCAACGAGGAGATCGGGACTCTAATACAGAACTATATCCGAGAGGTTGAAGAACTCAGGTAAGAGCCTGAATATCGTTATGCAACTATGCCTGACCAGTGGTCATTCAAACCAGTAACAGACTAACAGCGATTGGTATTTACTGTGATAACTGTGATATTTTAAGTAGCTGCTTATCCCCAAATCATAATTGTGTCTTTCCTGTAGTTCTGTTTATCCATCTAGATTCTTTGGAGATGCCTCTTTGATTAAATATAAAGGAACTAAATCTTTTTCCACGAGCAGCTTTTGTGAACTGAACCGCAGCCTCAGCTTCTCCACAGGCTTTGAGCTGACTATAGTAAGGTGCCTACAGTGAACGAGTTAGACTTTTCTGTAGCTGCATCACGTTCTTACACACCTGAAGGGACCCACTTCTTACAGAAACCTCACTGTGGTGCAGTTCAGCTTCAGTTCAGTTGTTTCTCCTCTTCTCTCTGCAAGCTGTGAGCGCCCGCTGGGCCGGTCTGTTAAAGTCAGCGACGGTACGCTGCAAGTGTGTCACTACAGTTTGGAGCTTAATATGAGAGCGATAGTCAAATTACATACTACATATACGTGTGACATCAATATTTGTTTTTACTGTTTTTCACAGCTTTTTGACTTCCCACAGCAGGGAAAAGTGTACTAATTAAGGGGTTTATTGTGGGACACTTATGTATGATTATCTATTTAGTTTTCCCTTCTGTATTGCTTATTGCTGTAGTAATAAAATTCATGAATGAAAACTCTGTCGCCTCTTTCTGTCCCTCTCTTCCACCTTTGCCAGAACCAAACTTCTCGAGAGCGAGTCCATGAACGAGTCGTTACGGCGACAAGTGGGCCGGCTCTCCTCCCGTTCCCCGTTCCCCACCTCCACTCTCAGCCCCGCCCCCGGTCACCCCCCGGGTTCTTCGCCTGCTCCCATGTCTATGGAGGCAGAGATGACGGACGTGCTACGCCGGGCCAAGCTGGATATCGAGAGACTGAAGAAGAAAGAGAGGAGGCAGAGGAGGATGAGGTGAGGAGCAGAGGACGTGTAGACCTCCAAACATTGTTTTATGCAAATATAATATCTAATGGCTCAATTTACGCCTCATATGAACCTCTTCAGATTTTAAAAGCTGGTTTAAAAGGACGGTGATGGTTGTGAAATATTTCCTGACCATATATTTTCTCCCTTCCTCATTACTTTTCTCTTTAAGCCCCACATCACAAGTAAATTAGGACTTGGGGGCTGCCAGCTTCTGAAAAGAGTTGGTATGCTGCCAATGCTGAGCTGTAACGCTGGCTTAGACACAGAAAGGTCTTAGTCAGTCAGCTACTGGGTCACGAGAGAGAAGAGTACACAGACTAACAGGCTAATTGAGGCCTAATGGCAGAGAAATGGAGGAAGATTGGAATTTAGAGCTGGGATGGCTGATAAGTTTTTAGAAGAGGGAGCAAAGGAGATAATAAAACTGGCACTAAAACTCAAGAGCTGAAGGGGCAATGATGGTAGACAAGGTGAAGAAGAGTTTGCTTAATGACTTTTGATGGTTGATTTTGCAGTAAGCATATTACTTGGCAAGACTCCCAGAGCACAATAAGGGATGTCAGAGTGTGCACGATCTTAGTTACACTCAGGGGAGCGGCTCTGCGCGGCAAAAACCATCTGGTATAGCGCTGAAGGTGAAGTGATTTTTGTGGAGAATCCCATGCCTGTCAGTACCTGGCTTGACATGCATGCTCTTTTCCTTCAGCCCAGAGTTGGAGAAAGGTCTGAAGAAACGAGTAAAGCTGCACACTCAGGAGAACGGCAAGAACGGGCAGGGCGGGGAGAACGGGCAGAACGGAGAGATCGATTCAGATGAGAATTACACCGAGGTAAGAGTACGAGTCAGCACTCGTGAGCTTTAAAGTGACCGTAACGAGTCTGATCGTTTGTGCGTTTCTCCGTGTGCGCAGGACATCATGTCTCCACTGCAGGAGGAGAGTGGCTGTGATGACGACGAGGGGGAGGATGAAGAGGAGGGTAGGGAGGAAGAGGATGACTTTGACAGTGATGAGAGCCTGGTGGATTCGGACTCAGACTCGGATGAGAAAGGTGTGGTCCTGACAGCTGCTGTTATGAAATGACACCACTGTTTTCACTCTTTGTCCATGTTTATCAGCTGTTCTTTCTGTCAGGACATCATCTGCTGTGAGAGATGATTTACAGTAAAGATAAAGATGTTTTTAGTGTAAAAAGAGCAGAAATGAATTTGCATCTAGATGGAATTTTTACAGTTGTATATGAAACACACACACAAATGGTGCAATTTGGTTTACAACCTCTCTCAAAACTCCTCAACCTGCAGCCAACTTCCAGGCGGACCTGGCAGACCTGACCTGCGAGATTGAGATCAAGCAGAAGCTGATAGATGAGCTGGAGAACAGCCAGCGGAGGCTGCTGATGCTAAAGCTGCAGTACGAGGAGAAGCTCATCCTGCTGCAAAACAAGATCAGAGACACGCAGCTGGAGAGAGACCGCGTGCTACAGAACCTCAGTGAGTTTAGTTAAGTTGCTCCGTGAGTGCAAAGTGTCACGCGAGGTGTCGGCTACGGCTCGTTAACGTTGTTACACGGTTGTGCAGTGACCATGGAGAACTACACAGAGGAGAAGGCCAACCGGATCAAACAGGAGTACGAAAAACGCCTCAAGGAGATGAATCGCGACCTGCTTAAGCTACAGACGGCACAGAAGGAGCACGCACGCCTCCTCAAGAACCAGGGGAGGTACGAACGGGAGCTGAAGAAGCTCCAGGGCGAGGTCAACGAGATGAAGAAGGCCAAGGTAAGAAGGGGCTGCTGCAAGTCTGTGTGGAGGAAAGAAGGGAAGGATGCTGTGCGATCACCAGTGTTTTCTGCCATTTTCAGGTGGCGCTGATGAAGCAGATGAAGGAGGAGCAGCAGAGGAGGAGGATGGTAGAGGCGAAGAGAAACCGTGAGATAGCCCAGCTAAAGAAGGAGCAGCGCCGGCAAGAGGTTAGCAGCATATGACCTCTTGTGCGTGTGTTTTATATTTAGCATTGCAAATGTGATTTTTCAGGTTAGCAGCAGAATTATTTGGGATTTATTGGGAGATTTAGCACAAACACAGATATAAAAACGAGGTTAAACTATGTTGCTATTACTGTCATCGTGGCAGAACTTTAAGTGTTATCTGCTGTATCCAAAGAATTAAATGTAGGTGAATCTGTATGCACAATGCATATGGATGTAAATGTAGAGTCAGAGCCCCATCTGTAGGCTGGCACACTGAAAACTTGAGTGCTGGATTATGGAAATACTGAACACGTACTTCTGGTATTATTCTGTTTTTTTGAGATTAGTGCATCCTCTGCAAGCATTAACTTCCATCTTTTTTTTTGGCTTCCCTGGAGAAGAGGGCTCGTTAATGAGCATGAAAAGCCTTTACGCTGTCATACCGTGGGCAGCATTCATAATCCTTTTATTTCGATTTTCATCTTAAGTCTTAAAATCCCTTCATGATCAACACTTTGCAAACCTGTTGTGTGACGAGTAATCCCATTCAGCTCAGGGATCTCAAAGGCAACTGAAAAGCATTTTCTTTTTAAAAAGTGATGATGTTTTTTTCTCCATCAGTACCAGATTCGTGCGCTGGAGTCTCAGAAGCGGCAGCAGGAGCTGGTGCTGCGCAGGAAGACTCAGGAGGTGACCGCCCTGCGGCGCCTGGCCAAACCTATGTCAGATCGAGTGGCTGGACGAGTGGCCCGCTGGAACCAGACTCCCCCGGTTACGGACTCTGGAGCTGAGTTATCAGCGAGCACCACGGCAAGCAGCTCTGAGCCCGAGACTGCGAGGACCGTAAGCGGACTGGTGCGGCAGTGGAACAACAAGAACAGCGTGTACGGATATCTGGGAGAGAGCGAAGGCAGCATGGACGGAACACGCGTCATCGGGTAAGACGACGAGACGTTATGATACTGTCCTTGGACTGAGCTGAATAATATTATAATTTTTAAAAAAAAAAGCTCAATTAGCACCACCCAGAGTCCAGACACTGGTGGTGGTGATAAGGATGAGATGGAGGCTTGGATGAAGACACTTGCATGAGGCGGAGATAGGGCGGAGGTGGGTCGCACCGAGGAGTCTGAAAGATGAGCGGTGCGATTTAAAGTGTGCAGAGCGGAAGGCGATCGGTTTAAAGAAGGCGGGCAGAAAGATAATGTCGGGATTGAGTTTTATAGTGTGAGGAAGTGATGTAATGATTAGACTAGCGACCCAACACCTGGGGAAGCAGACAGATCAGTCAATACAGATTTTAATATAATACATGACACAACTTCATTGCTGCTTATTGTGAGTCGATGGCATTTTATTTATCCAGTATTTGTCACCTGTTTTTGGTCCATCACCAGCAGTAGAAAGAAGTTGCAGCGTAAGCCAGCCGGCCTGGGCAACAGTGGAGCTGCAGGCAGAACCAGCAGCATTTCAAAGTCTGCACGTCAGAAGTGGCAAGCTCTCGAGCGTCGAATCACGGACATCGTGATGCAGAGAATGACCATTGCAAACATGGAAGCTGACATGGATCGTCTTATCAAGGTAGGAATGGCACACTAGAGCAAAAATGTTGTCACCGGGGTTACGTGTGGTTTGATGGATGTAGTTTCTTTCTACCATGAGACTGACTTAAGGTTTTGAATGACAAATTCTCAAATGTACAGCACATCGCTGTGGTTATTTAAGAGTTGAGAGCAGTTGAGCATGGGGGGTTGCATCAGCAACTTTTTTGACGTTGACTTCTGTAGTCGGTTAAAAACTGAAACTGAGTGTGAGGCGCTTCCTTCCTCCTTTCCCTCGCAGATGAAGAAATGTTAAAATGTGGGAGGGAGGGCGGCCTTTTTCGCAGATATGGCTTGGCACGCAGCTTTTTGCAGCTGCTGTGTTTGAAACTCTGTCAGGTTTTTCTCCGAGTTTAGATGCGTCAGAATGCGTCTGTTCAGTTTGTGCCTCGGATAAACTGAGAAAATTAAGATTCCAAATGTAGAAATGACTTCTGTAGATGTTAAATATAACTATGAATTTTAATTTTTATTATTATTTTTTGCCGTGTGGTGATTTGTGCTTTTGCTGAGTCAGAAGCGAGAAGAGCTGACGGCCCAGCAGGAAGCGCTCTCGCATAAGAGAGAGGTGCTGATGGCGGACGGGGAGGGACCGGAAGCTGAGGACCGCCTCCTTCAGGAAATTAACGAGGATATTGAGGTGCTGAACGCCAATATAGACTACATCAACGACAGCCTGTCTGACTGCCAGGCCACCATTGTACAGATAGAGGAGACCAAGGTATGAAGACGCAAACACATACCCATGCACAGGCATTTAGACCTGCATGCCAGCAATGAGGAGAGTCAGGCCTTTAGTAACATTCATGTTTGTGTGTTTTCCTGCAGGATGAGCTGGACTCAGTGGACACCTCAGTGGTGATCAGTTCATGCTCCTTGTCTGAAGCGCGCCACCTGCTGGATCATTTCCTTAAGGCTTCCATAGACAAGGTAAATGATCATACACTGGGATTTTCAAAACCGACAAGTGTAAAGGAAGAAAATAACTTCTGTAGGCTTAAATGTATAGCTTTAAGAAGATTTAAGTAAGTAAGTGTCAGAAGATGTATCACAGCATAATGTTAGAGTCAGGTGTGGATCCATGAAATGATGGTTTCAGTGCTATCTAGTGGTGTTTCTCTGTATCACACTACATTATTGTGTTGCGTTTCTGGATTGAGAGCCTATTAAAATAGTTCAGTGTTACAGTATTGTGTTGTTGTTGTTGTTTTTATATTTTCTTTCGTGTTCCTGCAGAGTTTGCAGGTGGCTCAGAAGGAGGCTCAAATCAGACTGCTCGAAGGCCAGCTGAGACAGACAGATGTGATTGGCTCGTCCCACAATCACATGATCCTCGATGCCCTACGAGAAAAGGCCGAGTGCATCCCCGAGCTCCAGGCTCTCATCCACAACGTACAGCAGGGTAAGAGAGGACTCCTGTGCATCATGTGGTGAGACAAAGGAGAAGGAAGACATAAAAAGTAGAGCTGCACAGTTGCCCGCTTTTTCTTTGTTCTAGTTTCTTCTCACACATGAAAGTGCTGTGTTGCATCATAGGAGATGGACTGTGTTTAGCCCCATTGCTTCTTGGTAAAGCATAAAGAAAAATAAACAATAACGTTTTTGATTCTTAGAAAAACCATATGTGGATTCAGTTTTAGTGTAGGAATACTACATATGCCTTGGGAATTGTGTCAAGAAGGGCATCTGTTGTAAAAATCATCCAGATCAAATATGTGTAGGGATCCTCGTGAATAAGGGGCGCAGAATGTGGCATTAGGGCATCCTGTGGCACCGTGAGACATAATGGTGTTTTGCTTCCAGAGAATGGTTATGCGAGCACAGATGAAGAGCCCTCTGAATTCAGCCAAGCCTCCGACAGCAGGTGAGCTGTCTCTCCTACACAACATCATACAGCGTAACTTATAGGGCCCATACCCATCGCTCTGAGCCATTTAAAAATGCGTACCAACATCTATTTCAGTAAAGATTTCTGCACATGTTCACATTTATCTTTCCTCTCTGCCTCCAGCGTGTGTCAGATGAAAGAGTCAAACAGCCAAGATGACTTCAAAACAAAATTACAGCAGGTTTGTGTTGTTTCTTATAAGGTTTTTTTTAGTTCCTATGCGCATGCCATAGTGCCATTCTTGTTTGTGACCATGAGGTGGCAGTAGAAGCAAACACTTCAAATGACTCCCAGAAGCTTAGCAGCATAAGGATTCCTCATTTGGCACAAATCCCTCTTATTAGTCTGCTAAAGTTCTTGTTTTTCTGTTTCTTCTTGCTGACCTAGAATAATAACCTAGAATGACTTCTGCCGTGTTTGTTTTACTGCTCTTCTTCTATTTTCTTTGTGCTTTTCCCTGCTGAACGATGTTCTCAGGCTGTATATATAATCTCCCTTTGCACCTTAATTACAATAATTGTTTTTCTCTTTATTTCATGCCCCAGTTTTTCCCCCCTATTCAAGCATCCTTCTTCTTCTGTGGTCCTCTGTAATAAAAGCGGTTCATATTTTTCATCCAGATGGAGCCCCGTCTCTCAGCTCAGATGAAGGCGGTGTCAGCAGAGTACCTCGGTCCAATCCTGGACCCCTCATCCGGCAGCAAAACGCAGCACATAACCAAGTCTCTGGCTTCACTGACGGACATCCAGGAGGACGGCCTGAGTCTTGCTCCAGGGAGCCTTGGGCTCAGCCTGGCATTAAGAGACACGTATCACAGGGACCGGGTATCCCGCACCATCAGCTTGCCTGTGAGGGGTCACACCTTGTAAGTCACTGGCAGATCATAGTGATAACTGAGATGAAGCCCTGACTTCTCTTTTAGTCTTATCTGTATGTGGGAGTAATTAGAGGAATGATTGGCTCTAGTACTATCATCTTGTGTCAGATTGCATTTAGTCATTATCCACTATATATACTTTATGAGCCATCTCTTTTAGCTTCTCGTGAATAATTTAGCCATTGTTTCCATCTTAAAAGTGACTACACTTCATGTAATATAAATCAGTGCGTGCAGAATTCAGATGATGAGGATATTTTGTTTCTAAGTCTAATATTCATTTCTGTTTTTTGGTTTTTCAGCATCAATAACAAAAGTTTTCCTTTTGCAGTCATTTACTAAAATGTGTGAAATTTTGTGAATCCTGCACAAGTAAACATCTTCTGAAAATCAGAAAATAGAAAGCAGTTTATCAGGTATTATTCTGTTTCGTGGCAGCTAAAACAACTCAGGCGAATTGCCACGAGTCCTCAGTGATGTGTGTGATATTTGAAGAGATTAGGCTGCTAGAAATGCTTTTAAACTGCATAAACGTTGCTGCTTATCGAGTCCCAACAGTTCACATAGATGTCTGTCATCCTTTCTGTGCATGCCCCTGAAAGTTTGCTTAGTTTGCTTGCATTTGTCTGTGTGTGTCAGTCCCAGGCAGTCTCGGGGCTATGACACTTCCCCCCTAACCAGAAGGAAATCTTACGACCGTGCGTACAGGTACATGTAATGCTCATTTCACTAGCAGATGGATCGCACTTTGTTCTAGCAGTTTATTTACACAGTGGGACTCTTTAACTTCCACATCCTAAACTCCACCATCTTTCTGCCCCTTGTCAGGCCGACTGATGGCTACACTCCCCCCTCCTCCCCTCCTCTGAGGACCAGGAACGACCGCAACGTCTTCTCAAGGCTCACCAGCAACCAAACCCAAGGTTCTGCTCTGGACAAGTGAGTGCAGATCCATACGCACAAACGCCACCTGTGTCCATCAGTTGGTCACGCTTTGAAAGATTCCCATCCTTTTTTCTTTTCTTTTCTTCTTTTTTCCCTCTTCCATGTATACCTCAGTTTTTCTGCAGACAGGCTGAAGGTCAGGCCTTTTTGAAGGGAAAGTGGTTCTGTCAATAATTTAAATAAGCCTTTTAAGAATGTTTACTACTAGCTTGCCTTCATCTGAATCCCTTTCTTAGATGAATCCCTTTCTTAGATGAATCCCTTTCTTCTGGCATTAATGTGAAACCCGCAGAAACAGATGGTGCAGGCAGTCTTGGAATCCAGGTGTCAAACCCAAACCGCAATCTATTCAAACCTGCGTGTAGCAGCGGTAACAATGAGGTGTAATTGCAGTAGGCTTCCAATTCTTATACAGAAATTACCAGGAGACAATGGCAAATCAGGAGAGGGGGGTGTGTGGGGGGACAGCTCAGATGGTAACGCCCACTGCTCAAATGTGGTGTCAGGGCAGCAGTGGCTGGGAAGCAACCAGGATGTGGTATGATATGAAATCAGTTTTGAGGTGACGTGCTGTGCATGACAATGATCTTCATTCAGGAAAGAGAAATTAGCCTGACCAATCTTATATAATCCAATATAAACAGCCCTGTAATTAATCTTATCTTACAATACTGGGTTTGTTCAGGCTGTGCATGACAAAACTATCAAATTTATGATAATTTCTGAGGATGGTGTCAGCCGTGATGTTGAGCGGTCCCATTCCTGATGTCCTTTTTTTAAAAGGTAAAAGAATTATAAAACTCCTCTCAGCGTGTGTTTGTGTAATCTGACTACATCGGATTGAGGGAACATGTGGGCATGAGATGCATGTTGATGCAGAGTCGGGAAGGAGCAGGCAGTCTTGTTTCCTTCCTGCTTACAATCAATTCAAACTTTCTGCTCTGACAAATGTCAGCAGTTGATTTCAGCCTCTGCTCTAAAGTTGATTTCTAATCTGTGCTAATCCACAGAATTTCTCAGCTTTATTAACATCTAATTGGCAGCAAGGATGCTGTGTGAAACGAGTTAGGGTGTCGTGCGCGCGCGCGTGCTTTATGTGGGTTGCATGTGTTGGAGCGTGTGGGTACTGATTATCCAGAGCAGGGGTAGGTAAATGAGATGTCTGTGTTCATGTTTCTGTGCAGCTGTTGTCATTCTTAGGATTTTTCCAACTTGGAATGGGAGATGTTTTTGTTTAGGGTCTTAATAAGCTACGCAAAGCTTTGATTTCAGCACATCAGTAGATTGCTGATGTTGTAGTCACATAATTTAAGTTTGCTCAGTCAATTCTGGAACTTTGGGACAGGCTGAAAAAAGTTCCCATTCGATATGTTGTCAGGTATTCTGATTGTACTGTACACCTGTGCACACAGTTACGGTTAAACACAAAACAAGGCATCTGGAACCAGTTTGTTGGCAAACCTTGACATTGTGTTGTATTTTCACATACACGATTCCTGGGAAAAATCATTTGGATCGTGTCCACAATAATCCTGTGTCATATCTAATACACAGTAATAGTTAGTGTCCTTTACTCTGTTTGGTTTAGACAAATGTGCTGCTCAAAAAACTCTCTGAGGACTTTAACCAAACGTTCACAACTACGGTGACCTGCATGGTTAAATAAAGGTTACGCTGACTAACCATACCATCTTGTTGCTCAGTGGTAGTCCAGCTTCGGCAGCACATCGTACGTACAGTGTTTAACAAATTTGTTAGACCCTCTGTCATAAAAACAAGAAAACCCAAATAAATCTGTTTAAAACTAAAAATTATCGAACACACTGAACTGAATTACTGTTTTTATATCCACATGGGATTTCTCTGGGAAATGAGTAATTAATCAAGCATGACGTTCAACCACTAAAACTAATTATTCAGGAATGTAAGTAAACAACAGCAACTTTGCATCTCAATCACAAAATAATAATGCGCTTGTCTAGTTTTTCTGCTTTTTTAATATAAAACAATAAATCTGGAAAATCTTAGATAACAGCAATAAAATGAAAAGGTAAATGGCCTGCATTTGTATAGCGCTTTACACTACATTCAGTCATTCACACACTGGCAATGGCAGTGTGTGAATGACTGGTGTGTGAATGCCATTGCCAGTGCCTCTGTACTGGCAATGGCATTCACACACACTGCCATTGCCAGTGTGTGAATGACTGAATGTAGTGTAAAGCGCTATACAAATGCAGATACAAATGCATTGCCAGTGCCTCTGTACTGGCAATGTACAGAGGCCATTGCCAGTGCCTCTGTACTGGCAATGTACAGAGGCCATTGCCAGTGCCTCTGTACTGGCAATGGCATTGCCTCTGTATGGCAGCCTTGCCTCTGTCAGTGCGCCCCAGGGCACTGACAGAGGCAAGGCTGCCGGACGCTGGCGCCACCGGGCCCTCTGATCACCAGTAGGCAAACATGGGGTTAGTATCTTGCCCAAGGATATTTGGCATGCAGCCAGGAGGCAGCCTGGGATCGAACCACCGACCTTCTGATTAGTGGCTGACCTGCTCTGCCACCTGAGCTACACAGCTGATAATTATATCATGGTGGTATAATTTTCATTTTGATTAGAGAGCTTGAGCATACTGGTGGCTTAACCATTACAGAAGCATAAAATATGATTTTGGTAAAAACCAGTACTGTTAATTTAGCATAAACTTTACAATTGATGGTGGTCTAATAAATGTGTTGAGCACTGGAGATCTTTTAGTCTTAAAATCAGCGGTTATATAAATCAATGAAAATGTTTTCTTTCTATAGCGCTTTAACTCAGTAGCTGTCGTTCATGAAACATTTTTTACTGTGTTTAGGTGTGATAGACAGGAATATATACTGGCACAAGTTTTGATGGGAAAAATGTGTTTGGAAGTTTTGTGTGTGGTTTTGTTGCTTCTTGTTTAAAAAGCAAGCAGTGGGTGCAACACTTAGCAGAGGTCTACTGTTTGAAATCTTCATTTGATTGACATCACTCACACTTTCTCTGTCACTTAATTTCTCATCTCGGACACACATTTACAGCTTAATCCAGCAATATATACATAAAACATACCCATTAAAATGTGAGATGTGATTTTGACTGGACTATATTGTGTTTCTGTTCTTTCACTTTTGAGTAGACTGGTTGCCCAAGAGACTGGGATCAAATGTTTGACACTGATTTGAAAGACAAATGAGGACGAGGAATTTCAGCCAGAGTTTCCTTGTCATGTCTTGGATAAAGAGGCTTTGAATCGAATTCGCTTTACTTTTGCTTGCTCCATAATCAATACATTTTAAAAGTATTTTAAAGGGAGTCAAATCGCTCTGTGCTAATAGCCACTACAGCTGGCAGTAAATGCCAAGAACGGGAAGAATTGCCATCACCTTTAAACACCGCTGTTCCCTCCGGACATATCCAGAACTTCCTGTTTTATTATTTCATGCTAAGAGTGAAGAGCCCGGGTCCTCTTAGTGAGAAACCAGAGGCTATAAAATATTTACAATATAATAACACTTTTATTGCATTGTTACACACATATCATTATTTCCCTTTAAGCTCTTTGGGAGGTGTGGGTGTGGCCTGGAAATTTGTTTCCCTTATTGTCTAGTTAACTGGATTTTCCCTTCTGTTAACTGTGTTTGCCATCCCTGATGCCTTTTCTGTACTAATTAGCTAAAAGTGGCAGGAAAGAGTGGATTTAGGAGGACACACTGACATCATGCTATAGTCATGCGTAGAGGACAGGACAAGTGTAACCTTTGCGTATGACTATATCCTGGTGTCAGTGCTTCCTCCTTGACTGTCTTTCATTTTCTTTCAGGTTCTTTGTTCACACAGATACTTTCATATTCGGGGAAAGTCACTTATTTGCTTTCTTGGTTCGCTTTACCCAACAAGATTGCTACCTCTAGCATGTCCGTACACTGAATATTTAGTCACAGCCAGTAGCTGTTAGCCAGACTGCTAGCCATTGGAAACGGCTAGCTCACCGTCACCGCTAAGTCTCATTAATCTGGACATTACTATATATCTTGTTTGTTTAATTCATACAAAACATAATCTTATTAATCTCAAGTGTCTTGAGATTTATTATTGTTTGCTGTATTTTTTTTAAGAGGTGCTTTAGAGGTGTTGGTAGACAAACGTCAAGACTATGCTAAGCTATTAGCTGCTAGTAGTAATCGAACTGCGAGACTCAGAGAGGTATTAGTCTTTACATCCTGACACGTGGTGCGAAAGTGAATAATTTTTTCCCCAAACATGAAACAGTTTCTTTAAAGCTTTCTGTGCAGACACTGATCAAACAGTAAAGCCTGTTCAGTGATTGTCTTTGTGAACCATGCGATGATCACAGAGTAAGCTTTACTGTTGACCAAGCTTTCCTCTCAGTTTGTCCATTGCTTTATATCTAAAATCCCTTCCACTAGTCACGCCTCTCCTTTTTAACCCTTTGCCAGTAACCCTTCTGTCTTTTCTTAGCGTTATTAACCCTTTCCTCTTCCCACCTTGCCCTCCCTCCCTCTCCCTTGCTCCTCTTCTGCCTCTAGGTCGGATGACAGCGACTCCTCGCTCTCAGAGGTGCTCAGGTAGAGGAACCGTATCTGTCTCTCTCTCACTCTCTGTTTTCCCATTTGCCTGTTGACTCACTCGGTGTCATCTCGTCTCCACCAGTCGTCAGCGCCTCACCTGGCCTCTTCATCCTCACCTTCATATTCCATCGGTTGTGCATGTTTTAACCGCAGACCACTTCTCTCGACCCACCCAGGCTTTTCCATCGCTGTGATCTTGCATTTGTGGTCACACGAGTGAACCACACCACTTTTTTTTTCAGGCTGAAGAAACTGGTGGAAATTAAAGTAATTACTCCTCTTAATGGTCTCCATGGTCAGCCACTTGGTAAATTCAGTCTTGTTAAAGGACAGAGGATTGATAACATATGAGTTAAATGAATATTTGAACGTCTACTTAATAGACACTCATGCATTAATTGCGTAGCTGGACTCTGCAGTCATTCAGCTACGTTTAACTATAAGAGTGAAAGCTGAAGCGTAGCAATGGCAATTCATGTTTTTACAGGGCTTTTTGTCCCTACCTAATTCTTAACCTAAGGAGCCCAGTTTGCCAGCTAACCAGAAGCTCTTTATACAGATCTAACACAGTATTTATAATAATTAAAAATAACTTTGATCAAACTTTAGATGTGTTTGTGCTGGTTTTGCGTATGACAGTATTCATTCTTTCTTAGACAAAACAAAGCACACCATTTTGAATTTTAACAGATTTAAGTAAGCAGTTGCTAGAAGTGGCTTCCTGTTTAGCTGCAAATCAAATAAGCATCCATCCATTTTCTTCAGCTTATCCAATTCAGGGTCAGGGTCAGGGGTGGGGGGGTGGGGGTGGGGGTTGTTTGAGCCAATCCCAGCTGTCATGGGGTGAGTGGCGGAAAGACCACCAGTTCATCACAGGGCTAATACAGAGAGACAGGCAGTCATTTACACTCACATTCACACTTATGGCCAGTTTAGTATCACCAGTTAACCTAACCTCCTGCATGTCTTTGGAAGCTGGAGTACCTGGAGAGTCTGACACAGGTAGAAACTGCAAACGCCACACAAAAAGCTCTCTACTGGCTGGTGGATTCAAACCCAGGACCTTCTTGCCACCTTGTCTTCCAACAAAAAAACATATTTCCCAAAACGTCAATTGATTTCATTAAGACAAACACATGGGCCTATATATAGTTTTTATCGGGCATCTGTATTCCTTTTAGTCACACACACAAATAGATGCTCCTCTCACCAGGACCCTTCTGTCTTTTTTTCTGTGCACTGCAGAGAGTCCCTCCCCCCTCGCATGTTTTCATTAGTGCTGGTCTCTTGGGTCTTGGCCCTGCAACATCCATTAGCAGCTCTTCCATGCTGCATAACACACTATAGCACACGATGATATCTTCCATGTATGCTGATAGAACTGAAACAATTTCTGCTATTTGGAGCATTGCAGTGCCATCAGAGATAGAGTGCTGCTCGTGCAGCGTGTGCCGTACGTCCTTTTTCGAGGAAAACGAGCGAGCCAAAGAGAGAGACCGAAGAAAATATCCAGACTAATCAACTAATGCTATATGCTTTGTTTTAATTTATTGTCAGGTCACCAAAGTAGCTCGGTTAAGCTAAGATTCTATTAAGAAAGGAAATAAATAGTGTTTCTGGTAATTACTTTAGATTAATTTCCATTTTAATCACAGAGAATGGAACATGAAGACTTTAATCAGGCAAAATGATGGGCTAAAATTAGTAAGGTTTATTTAACTAAAACCCCTTTAAAAATAAATATATGAAACATACATATTTAATCCCTTCCTCTCTTCCCCATATATTAAATATGGATTGCTTTTCTTCTTCTTTGTAAACTCAAACCAGTCACCAGTTTTCTGACGTCACCTTTTCAAAAGGAACTGAAGTTGAAGAAAAATGGGTGGGGCTGACTGTGTTTGCACCATAAAGCTGCTGTCACAGTCTGACTTTATATCTGTATTCTTAATCAGACTAATGCTGTCGCCTTGTCACACCTCAACGCTCACCCACATGTGTCACATAGCCCTTTTTCCTGGGCCCCAAAAGGGCATTGGCTCTGGCGCTGCGGAGAGTCAGTTCCTGTCTGAGCGATGGAGAATGGACTCTGCATGTGGTGCTGCTGACGTCTCGGTGTGGTGGGGTTTATTTTTGAGCTCCAGGCTGCTGAGGAATTGGTCTTCCAGGCTGTGGCTGCTGTCATCAATTATTTTGAGCTTCTTGTGTGCAGTTTCTTTTTTTTTGTTTCTTTGGGGTGGTGAAATTTGGCAGACGTGCATGCGGCTTCTTTTTACTTGCTGATGAATGAGACTTTTGACTTTGGTTGGCGTTCTGAAACACCATAACAGACATACCAAGTATGATTTGCGGTTTCACTTTTGATTTGACTTTGTATTTATTTGTGTGTGTGTTGTCATGCTGGACATGAGCATCCGTACTGTGAAACAGAAGATGAGCATGTTGTCACCCTTGACAAGTTTGAAGCACACCCTTCTGTATTTTGCTCACTCCGTGCAGAAACAAATCTGTCCTGAGTTTTGTGTGCAGTGTTAGATATTCTTTTCTCTCCTCACATCCTCCGGCTCCTCTTCAGTGTTTTGCCTCTTACTTCACCCTCTCTCTCTCTCTCTTTTACACACACACACACACACACACACACACACACACACACACACACACACACAAACGCACACTAACCACCACTTGTGAAGCCCATCGGGGACCAATTTTCCCACAGCTCTCCCTCTTCCTCTCACCCGCTCCCTGCTCTGTCTCACTCCACTGACTGCTCTCCAGGCACTCTGGGACCCTGGCCTGTCAGTGGGACATAGATTGGGATGGTGAGGGGAAGCAGAGGTCCAAGCTAGAGAGACTGAGTGCACATAATATAGAGGAGACTGTGTGCACATAACTGTGTGTGTGCATGTGTGTGTGAGGGAAAGAGAAAGAGGAGTTGAATAAGAAAGCAGCTCTTACTGCTGTAGAGCCTTAATTGGGTTGCTCAACAAAAAAAGAAAAGAGGGAGGGGAAAGTGAGATGGAGCAGGCGGGCTAACTCCATCAGGAAAGTGTGTCTACTTGTTTAACTGATATGGTGTGGGCATAAATCTGTTTACAGACACCTTTTGGGTGAGACATCTCACCTCTTAAAGTAGGCCATTAAGTTGTAGGATGAAGGCCCCTGCGCCTGAAGTGATGGAAACACAATTGTGTGCGTAGTTTATCCGAGCGCTTTCAGTGAGCAATGTATGGGTTTTTTTGCTTCTGTATAGTCAACAAAAAATGCATGTTTGTGGTCAGCCTGTGCTTTGCAAACCTAAATCTTGCTGGTTGATTGATTTTGGAACCACTCTGACACTTTCTGTGTGTTTGTGAACCGTAGGGGTGTGATCAGTCCCATCGGGGGTGTGAAGGGGGGTCGAACTGCACCCCTGCAATGTGTTTCTGTTGCCGAGGGCCACTCAAAGCCAGTGCTGTGTGTGGACGCTACAGATGAGCTGCTCTTCACTGGATCTAAAGGTAAACACATCGCTAAAACGGCAGCGTTGGAGTGTTTCCTTTGAAATGCATTTTACAGAGCTTATCAGTTGAAATTGATTCCTCTCAAGCTATAAACCAATTAAACTGAAATTGTGCCATTCTAAGTAAACTGTTACTGAGCAAATGTTTCTGCGATGCTTCGTAATTTTGTTTAACAGAGTGAGAGGAGGAAGGGATTTTATTACAGTCTGACAAATAGTTGGACTGACTAGTGGACTGTTTGTAATGCGTTTGACTTTCTCCCCTCTTCCAGATCGCACCTGCAAGATGTGGAACCTGGTAACGGGTCAGGAGATCGTCACCCTCAAAGGCCACCCAAACAATGTCGTGTCTGTCAAATACTGCCCTTCCTCCTGTCTGGTGTTCTCTGTGTCCACCTCCTACATCAAGGTGTGGGACATCCGCGACGCGGCCAAGTGCGTCCGGACCCTCACGTAAGTTTCATGCAGGAAACCCATCGGGTGGAAAAGTTTAGATCTTTTTCCCGAATTACAGCCTTGCTTGGAGAGATTTAATGGAAGTGATTTTAAAAGGCTTTTTTTTTTCTTTTTCTGCTCAGCGATGTGCCTCCAGTTGAAGAAATATGACAAGCTAAAGTAGAGGAAATGACAACTGCTGATTGCACTTACTTCTCTGATTCTTGTGTTTTTTCTTTCTTCTTCCTCTTCATGACCACAGCTCCTCAGGGCAGGTGGTTTCAGGTGATGCATGCGCCGGCACCACCACCCGCACAATTACCTTTGCTCAGGGCGAGTGTCAGATCAACCAGATAGCTCTCAACCCGTCAGGATCAGTGCTCTATGCTGCTGCTGGAAACACTGTTCGCATCTGGGACCTCAATAGGTACATTTGTTGATGATCTAATCCGTTAATACATTATTATATTCATTGATCTACTCATCAAGTTACTGCTTAAAGACTCTGTGAGTCATTCCTGCGAACTTCATCTATGCACTTAATTTCTTTACTGCCCACTCTTTAAATTCATTTAGACATGGCTGTGGATGTATTCACTTATTGCATGTTAATAAGCCAGCGAGCTGATTAACATTTGATAGAAGAGCTTCAAAAAGGCTGACAAGAGATTTAAAAAGATGGCAAAAAAAAAAAAAGCAGTGCTGAGGATATGAAGCGTGCTCATGAGCATGTTTTCTACCAGGAATCATTCCTGGGATCCTGTGGAAGCATCTCTCTCTCCTCAGTTTTTATGCTTCTAGAGGGAAATTATTAACAGATTGGACCAGACAGTTTACGCTGAGGGCTCAGAACCATTTAATGATGCATAAGAACCCCCCAGAAATGAAAAATGAATGTATTAAACATTTCATTTCTGCCCATGGCTTTGCCGCGTCTCTGCAGCTTTACTTCACTTGTGAGAGAGAAACTGGAATTATTCAGCGACACCTCCAAGTTCGCTCAAATGATGAATTTCACAGGCCTTTGTTTCACCTTGTTTTGGTTTCTGCTTGTTGTGTTTGTGTATTTCGGTTTGTGTGTAGGATGCAAGCGATGGGGAAGCTGACAGGCCACATCGGCTCTGTCATGTGTCTCACTGTGGGGCAGTCTCTGCTGGGCAAAGATCAAGTAATCACTGGCTCCAAAGATCATTACGTCAAGGTACAGCCTAAAAAACCCCACTCATTCTTAATCTATCTGAATATCATTGTCTGTCACCTGATAAATCAAAGATACACACAAATTTTTCCTTTCCTGTCAGGTGTTTGACGTGGCAGAGGGAACTCTGGGAAACGTAGGTCCAGCTCATAACTTTGAGCCTCCACATTATGACGGCATCGAGTGTTTGGCCGTGCAGGGAGATGTGCTGTTCAGTGGATCGAGAGACAACGGCATCAAGAAATGGGAACTGGAGCAACAGGAGCTCACACAGGTGTGTGGATGCTTGCATCTCTGTGTTACTGTGTTAGGAGGGGTCTGAGCAGACCTCTATCACTATTCTGAGAACATAACCAACACTCGCTGTGGGTTATTAAAAAACAGGGCTTCATGTGGCAGATGTATTGATTCCCACACACTATGCGAGGTCAGTAGGTCTGAGTGAACAGGAACAAGACTTATTTTATATTCAAGAGAGCGCAGAATTCGTACATCACATTTAAAGAACACCTCCTTGACTGCGCATCATCGTAAAATCCTCATGAAATGTGGTACGAACCTGCCTGTGAGGCTTTTACTTCACGATGTCTTGACCGTTATTATCTGCAGGGCAAAGTCAATCTTTCTGCAAAGTGTAACAGTGCTCTGGTAGATAATTGCCCTCTGATCCTCTCTGTCAGCAGTGAAGGCAGTTTTAATGAATCGGTTCTCTGGCGAACGAGTGCAGATTAACAGGAAACAAATTAACAAGTCCATTATCCAAAATGTCACAAATTATTTTTCTTGCTACTTTGTTTATTATTTTAAAAGGAAATTAT
The DNA here is from genome assembly GCF_963576455.1 of Neolamprologus multifasciatus. NCBI lineage: Eukaryota > Metazoa > Chordata > Actinopteri > Cichliformes > Cichlidae > Neolamprologus > Neolamprologus multifasciatus. Next base: position 24,794,919 of record NC_140443.1, on the reverse strand, counting down.
TCCAGTTGCTCATGTGGTTTAGTGTTAATTGCCATGTGCTCGAGTCTTGATATTCATATGTGGTGCCAGTTTTTTTTTTTTTTTTTTTTTTTTTTTACATCTTGTGTCCCTGCTTTTGTTTTTGGTTTTTTTGGAGCCAAAACAAACATCCTCTGGCATTAACATCAGCACAGAAACTGTGTGCTGGGAGCTTCATAGTATGGGTTTTCATGGCTGAGCAGCTCCTGTAGGTGTGTAATAATATAGTGTAGGAGCATCTATCCATATTAATGCATAGTTTGACAACCGTCCTTAAATCCATGAAAAATGATGACAAAAAAGATACTTTAAATGATGGCAAATATTTGGAAACAATCAATCTCAAACCTTTGAATTTCTTCTTGTCCTGACACTTATTTTCTTATCTTCTTATCTTGCCCTGATTCTTATTTGTAGTCATATTATAAACATTTCTCAGAGAATACTTCCCTTGGAGCCGGAGTACCTACTGACATTTTCCTTATTGATCCCTGTAATTGCGATGTGTCTATCGAGGCGGACACACCGGCGACACAAACGAACATTTTCTATGCCCACTTTGGTAGAGACTGTACCCACCCACCCCCCGCCCCAGTTATCCGACACTAGCACAATGGTGACAGCGAAGGGCTGTGTTTCCTGTTCAGTCAGTGGACAGCTCCCTGCCAGCGCAGTTCTCCCTTCGTGTCTTTACCCACTCTGTGCAGAGTGTCACCATGTGTAATGTGGCAGGAAAGCACTGTGTCAACATTAGGGTGTAAGAGCTCACACGCATCACAGCCGCAGGTAACAAGGAGGAGAGTCAGTGTGTGCGTCTGTGTGCGTTTGGTTGTGTGTTTATACGCAATTGCTGATTTCTGCAGTGTCTCCTGTGTAGCCCCTGTTGCCTGCATACGTTAATAATGCATAATAATCCACCTCGTGGGTGGATGTGGCTCATTTACATGCATAGTAATTTGCATATGAAGCTGCACTTTCTAAAGTTTAGCAACAGTGCTGTTTAGCCTTTGTTTATCCAAATTGACAAAACAAGAACACAAGATATTATTTTTCCTTTCAAAGGCTGAATTAAATCAGCTCAGTCTTTGCTGTGGTCTGTGGCTTATGACCCTAACCTCATTTATGAAGCAGCCAACAGAATCCGTTTTACAGCCTTCCTAACTCAGTATTCTCTGTCTAATTATGTAATGGGATCAAACTGTGGCTCGGGGTATAATAAAATATATTACAGTAGAGTCTGAAACTGCACTTCCTTCAGGACTTCTGCTCTGAGCCTTGCTGCTCTGACCCCTCTGTTAAAATGCCGACGCTATAGAGTTTTTTCCTAGAGGGATATGTGAAGCAATTTGTTCATAATCACTATAAACTGTAGTTTAGTGATTCCCTCTGGCTTGATAAATAGTTTAATATACCTTCTGAAAAACAATTTGAAGCGTGCATTTTTTTTTTTTATGTCTTTATCGACCTGCTTATGCCGTGGATGTCGGAGAGAGCTGTTGCTCTCTTGAGGTGTCGGCCGGCATTAACGCTTACGGTGTGCATATGAAAAAAGTGAGTACATCCAATATAAATTGTTGGCTTTATTGGCATATTTACATAGGGAAACACTGGATCCTCATTGAAACAAAGCCTACAGACAAAGCTGACACCCTTAAAGATAAATGTGAGGAAGAAGATAACTTTTTCAATGTTTTAGTCCACAAAGTTGTAAATGGGGGTAATATCATACTGTGAGATATTAAGGGTACCCTTGGCCTCAGAAGCTGGTACTGCAACCCGTTAGCAGTAATAACTTCTTGTAAATGTTTTGCATAACAGTCTAGCAATTTCTGACATTGACTGACTACTTCACCGTGCAAGTTCACTCAGCAGCAGCAGCATCTTTGTGGGTTTTCTTATATGTAAAGCCTGCTTTAAATCGAGCCTCTATAACATTTCAGTGGAATTCAAACCAGGGCTTGATTATGCTGTTGAAAGGGTCACTTCTGGTTCAAGCTACCTTCAGATGGCCTAACATTATCTCCAAGTACTCTTTATAAGATGCAGAATTTAAAGTTGAATTAATGGCGTCTTGTTTCCCAGCTTCTAAGGCTGAAAATGGAGCCCAGAAACAGTGATCTGCACCAAACAGGTCTACGGTTATTGTGGTCAAACTGCTCTAATTTGATTTCTATGTTATTCCAAACGCTTTGCTCTGTCTGTTCATTGGCAAACTGAGTTTTTCTCGAATGTGGTTTTTGGCATCAAAGGCATTTTCTTGCAAAGCCGCCCATCCATCCATCCATTCGCTTCCGCTCATCCTTTCCAGGGTCGCGGGGGGTGCTGGAGCCTATCCCAGCTGTCATAGGGCGAGAGGCGGGGTACACCCTGGACAGGTCGCCAGTCTGTCGCAGGGCTAACACACAGAGACACAGACAACCATTCGCACTCACATTCACTCACAGATTCACACCTATGGGCAATTTAGATTGACCAATTAACCTATCCCTGCAAAGCCGCCCATTCAAGTTTAATTTGTTGAATCTGATTATAGACACTGACTGTAACCTGGACTATTCTTTAACACCAACAAATGCAAGAGTTACCTGCAGATCCAGTGATAAAGGCTGGAGGTCACAATTGGCAGGGCCAGCAGGTTCTGTACAGATTTTATTATTCCCTCAAAATTGACATTATTTGCAGAGAGCTTTTTTTGGAGGTCTTTTTGAATTCTGAGTTGAATTGAGTCATGGACATCCACCTTTTTTGGAGGCCTGAGAAGGCCCTTTCGTACTTAGCATTGTACACCACACACTTAAACAGCACAGTGATTATTAGGCCTTAAACCAGGTGTAGATAGCCTCCATTTGTCATTATGTAAAGAGATTGTAATCTTTGGTAGCCCTGAAACTTCAATGGTTTAAAAATGTATTTAAATTTTTGATGAAAGTACTTCCGTGCTTCTTTTCCTTGAGTACCTAACCTTTATGTAAGGTAGCTTTTCAACAAAATCAGCTGCTGGCTTGCAGGTATGTCAGTAAAGCCGTTCACACGACTTCACTAATCTTCATGTGAGGACATATGGTCTCAGGAGGATATGAGAGATTTCTCTTTTTGCTTTCAAATTGCATTGCCCATGTGCAACTTCCATACTTTTATTGTTTATTAAACTTTTCTGGCATTAAACACCTTTTTCAGATCGTCTGTTGCAGGTTTTAATTCAAGGTTGTGATACTGTGATCTTAAGTTTAGCTTTTGTTGTATCGATCATTAGCTGGAACCTGTAAAGTCCATTAATATTATAGAAAGAATAATAGAATGATTACGCAGCCAGACACATTTATTAAACAGATGTTGCCAGAGTAGGATCCTTCCTATATACAGCTGATTATTGTTAGTGTTACACTTTACACATCTGTGAGGGTCAGCTTGGATCCATTTGCATTGATTTCACCATCAGAGGGTGAACACATGGCTCCATGTGAAATTCCACGTCCGCTTTTATTTTTTTGTGACCTGGGGATACTATACTTGAGAAGGCTGTCTGAGTATAATCCTTATGTGTGAGCACCATGGGCGGGTGTTCAGGTTCTTTCTGTCCTCTGTTAACATCTTTGTCTGCTAGCAGGCAATGTCCCAAACACAGTTTTCATCCAACAGTTACTTTGTCTTGCTGTTTTAAACACACACCTATGTTTATTCAAAGCGATGTGAACTCTGCAGTAGATTATGTGGTACAGAGGAAATTATAGCTATTTGGATAATTTCCCTCCTAACATTGAAATCTCTCCCAGCTCAGACTATTGTTCAGTAGTAGTTTGTGATTTGCAGGTCTGCTGTAGCATAAATTAACCTTATTTTTTAATGGTAAATTGCATTCCTGCAGAGTAAGAAAAAGGGGAATAAGATATGTTCTGTTTTAAATTGTGCATCTTTTTCGACACATGCCAATCAGCCATATACATTTATAAGTAACTGCTAGTACAAATTAGAGAAGTAGAACAGACAAAAAAAACCCTCCACCAAAACTAACCTGATGGGAACAAAAGTAAGGAGTGACTTTAGAAGAGTGCGCTGTTGTTTTGATTAAAAGCATATCTGAAAAATGCACAAAAATAACATTAATGTCAGAAGCAAATAAAACAGGCAAAAGCAGATTAACATAATAAAAGTTATCCTCCTGTGCAGGTGTTCCACTCTTCAGAGCTAAATTAATCTGCAGCCCAGTAGGCTGAGATAAACAGAATAAAAAAGAAAAACAACAGCAAAGCCAAAGCTTAGGTAATAATAAAAGTTTAATAAAGTCGTGCACAAAATCCAAATAGCGTTTTTGAATATTTCACCTAATTTTAAGAAAAAATAATTTACAAGGTTTAATATCTCCCCTCTGCTAAGATATGGTTCATAATGTTCTTCATTTTTTCCCTTTATTTCATAAATAAATGCAATAAAAAAAAAACAAGTGTCCATTTAGATGCTCTTTGTCACAATACAAAAATAAATTCTGGAGCGTGCTCTTGAAATGAATGCAATTAATATCATTCTGACAGTTTCTGCATTTTTGTAATGTCAGTGGGGTTATCTTAGCAAACATGAAACAGATATTCCACATTCAGCTCGTACATTGCGCTGCCTTTGTGAAATACTGAATGCGCAGACACACGAGCTAAGAATAACTACGTAATTGAGTCTAAATACAGTCTCTCATTGAGTCTCTCAACCATACATGTTCTTACTGTATATGTTGCCTAGCAACAATGCTGTACCCTTTTCCATTAAAAAAAATCCTGTTTTACTGTTGATAATTTCTATCCATTAAACACCAAGCACTAAGCATATTTTATAGAACTTACTTTATAGAACACGGTGACCCAGATGTCTTACAAACATACCGGCTGTAAAACCACTGGATTCATTTTTAATGCAATCCTATCTTTCTTTAACTCCCAACATCTCTTTGCTTTGAATTCACAGCAAATCCCAAATGCCCACAAGGACTGGGTGTGTGCTCTTGCATACGTACCAGGAAGGCCCATGCTGCTGAGCGGCTGCCGCGGCGGCATGCTGAAAGTGTGGAACGTCGACAACTTCACTCCCATTGGAGAGATCAGAGGTCACGAGAGCCCCATTAATGCCATATGTACCAACTCAAGACAGATCTTTACTGCTTCCAGGTAAATTTCATTTAAAACTGTGCCCTGTCATAGTACTGTAACTCCATCAAAGTGTCTAAATACATTGATTAGACATAATGTTATGACCACCTGCCTAAAATTGTGTTGGTTCCCATTTTACTGCCAAAACAGCTCTGATCTGTCGAGGCACAAACTCCACTAGACCCCTGAGAGTGTGTTGTGGTATCTGGCACCAAGATGTTAGCCCCAGATCCTTTAAGTCCAGGTGGAGCCTTCACAGGTTGGACTTGTCTGTCTAGCACATCCTGCAGATGATTGATTGATTGGATTGAGATCTGGGGTATTTTGGTGCTAGATGAACACTTCAAATTGGTTCTTGTGCTCCTAAAACCGTTGTTGAACAATTTTTACTTTGTGGCAGGGCGCGATATGCTCCTGGAAAGAGGCCACAGGGAATACTTTTTCTCATGTACCCATTGTTGGGGGTCAGACCTGACTGGTCTGCAGCTATGCAGCCCCATTTACAACAGACTGTGATGCAACATGTTATCTGACACCGTTCTATTTAAACCAGTATTAACTTTTGGCCATTAGAGTTACAGTAGCTCCTCACCAAACCCTTACTCACCAGGTATGCCAGTGAGCCATTGCCACCTATTACATTGTCACTGGTTCACCGCTGTTCCTTTCTTGCACCACATTTGATAACTACTGACTACGGCAGACCGGCAGTTTTGGAGATGGTCTGACCCAGTGGTTCAAACTCAGATACTTACCTTTGCCCATTTTTCCTGCTTCTAACATCACCAAATGTTAATTTGCTCACTAATATGTCCCACCCACTAACTAGGACCATGATGAAGAGATATTACTTCACGTGTCAGTGGTTATAATAGTATACCTGGTGCATACAGGACAGTACTGATGCTGTGAAGAGATTATGTACTTATCAGTTGATTGCAAAATCATCACTATTTATTTAATATCACAAAGATAAGCTTAACAGTACTGCATGTAAGTGTACTTCATATATACATATATGTATATGTCCAGTTATTCACTATAGTAATCTCACCCTGCTGTCTATAATAGTGCTCAGCATATGCATCAGTTTTAGCCTTTTGTAATGACCGTGATCTAAACTCACTACAAGGGTTGTTGACAGTAAGAGTAACTGAAGGGTGAGTCTATTAAAAGCATGGATGGGGTGTGGAGGTTGGGAACCAGGGAGCGTAGTGCTTACAATTGAGTTTTATAAACTGGTGGAGAGTAAAATGTTTGCCCTTTGCCAAAAATGTTTTTCTCAGTGAAATTCTAAATCATGCTGACTTTATCTCAGGCAGTAATCCGCAGGTATGTGTCAGCAGTGAGAAGGTCATACTCAGTCCTATTTTTGGCCAGATTTGTTCTGTTGAGCTCGCAGTGGCATCAGACAAAGATAATGCTTATTTACTTGTAAGTGTGTGATGCAGTGAGACATTTTGTGGTTTCCTCAGTCTGCTGGTTTTTATTTATTTTGTTCACTCCTCATTCAGCTGTTGGGCTTTCGCTTGAGATCGACTAACTTCCCTTCACTTCTTATCCTCGTCTTTAATCTCGCTGTTTCTCGGTCACCTTCTCTGCGGCTCATGTTTGGTCTCTCAAACCGCCTTCCTCCTCTCCTCCCTTGTTCTTCACCCTTTCCCTTCCTCCTGCCCCTCTGCTTTTCCCCGTTCTGTCAAACCCAGTGACTGCAGGGTGAAGCTGTGGAACTATGTGCCAGGCTTGACCCCGTGTCTTCCTCGACGGGTCCTGGCCATCAAGGGCCGAGCCACCAGCCTCCCATGATTGCCTGTTCTCTGCTCACCAACCCTTCCCTCCTCTGGTAGCGTCTTAACTCACTTCTTCTTTCTTCTCCTTTTTTCTTTTCCCTACTTTGAATTTTCTTACGTGGGTGACACAAGTTTGTATCTCTTTGCTTTTCTGTTTCGTATCGTACCCTTTTCTCTTTTTTCTATTTATTTATTTATTTTTGTTGGTGTTTTTGTTATGTCTGGAAATGTGCTTGTCTGTTTGGCTCAGTTTGTAATCTGATCGCGGTTAATGGTTTGATTGCGGACCCCTTCTTCCATGAAGACAAACAGCTTCTTCTCGACTGGAAGCAGCTCACAGCTCTGTTCTGAATCTGTCATTTGTGTGTGTGTGTGTGTGTGTGTGTGTGTGTGTGTGCAGATGTATTTTGTCTGTGCGTGCTGGACTATTAAAAATGACTATTTTGACATTTAGTTACATAGTTGCTTCAGTGAGATTTGAAGATGAGAAAATCAATACCACCGTATATTTGTTTAATCAATAATGGGCAGTATTTCTGCCGGTGTTCAGCACAACTGGCTGTCTTCAGGGTCCGTCCAGGCTGCGGGGGAGATTTTAAGATGAGAATTGTTTTATTTATTTAGACATAAGCTGCAACTGTGAGTGTATTCATAAAGAGGTAAAAGAGAACAAGGGAAATGGTATAATTGTTCAACTTGATACTTTCTTTGATGACAGCAAGCTGAGCTGAAGATGGTAAGATTTTCATTTAGCGTGAGCAGGATGGAGATAGAGTTAGAGACTCAAGGCTGGTTTTGACATGTGCAGTGGAGGGATAGTGGATATATTGGACCAAGGATGCTGAATATAGAGTTGCCATGTTGGAGAAAAAGAGGAAGATTACAGAGGAGGTTCATGTATGCTGTTAAGGATGACATGGAGAGGGTTGAAGTGGCAGAAGAGGATGCTAGAGAAAAGGTGAGATGGCAGTAGACAATCTCCTGTGGTGGAGCAGTCAAAAGAAGAAGACCTTTAGTTATTGAGTTTATATCCCTTGCGGAAACCCTGCAATTAAGATAAGTTAACTAATTGGTGCTGTTTGGTGGTTTTTGGTACCTTTGGGATAAGCTGGGTTCTGGTTTTCTGGCTACAGATATTTAGTGCAGTCTTGTGACTGAAGACGTCCTATTTCATAGAAGTATTTGAGAAAATCACCCTGAGGCTAAAGTGATCTCAGTCATCAGTTAACACTTCCATAATGATCCCTCAAGCTATACCTGCATATTCATTTTGTGAGCTACAACCTCAGAGTAGAAAATAAAAATAAAACAGGCTTTAGCTTGGAAAAAGCTCCATGTAGTCCTGTGAAAAACTAAATTCATCCCATGATTCGCTAGATTATAGCAGCAGTAACTGTATGACTTTATCAGTCTTTTGCAACACTTTTATTCTTTTTTTTTTCAGCCATTCTGTTGTAGATTTGCTGCTGTCCTTGAGGCCATCTGTCGCACACAGGGATGTCCACTCCTGGGAAGATTGGCGCTCTGTTACCACACCAGAAAACTGCCAAAGTTTCTGCTTTTATAGGAGTGCTCACACTTGCTCATGATCAATTAAACCAAGTGCATTTGATTAGCAGTACCTGATTACTATTTGCCTTCTTAAGTCCTGTGGAAGCAGTAAGGCTGTAGTTAATGCTGTGAAAAAAGAAATGATCAAGTCAACACTTCAAAAACGCTACTTTGTGACCAGTGGGTGACATCACAGCACTACGTCCATCTTATGTATACCGTCTATAGCTTAAAAAATCCACCCAGTCTCTTTCGCTTACCTTTACCAGGGTTGCACGAGAGGCTGAAGCCTGCTGCCATGGAGCGAGCAGCGGGGTAGACAGTTCGCCAATGTGACGCAGGGCTAACAGAGAGAGACAGACAACCATTCACACTCACATTAACACAAATTATTTAAAAACAAAATCCCCCCAAAAAACAATTAACAATCAGTCTTATGAGCAACATATGTGTGTAGTGTCAATTGAAACTGCGATGTTGTTCTGTGCGTTACATAATTGAATAATACAAAGTGGACCTGAACGGTGAGAATGAGCAAGAGGAACTGTGAAAATGAATCTGCACGGTTAGCAGAGTAACAGTGATGCTGTGGGCGGGTTAATTGGGTTTACTTGTTGCTGAGTTATGAACCTGCTCCTAAACTTTAGGTTGGAGAGGTGTTTTTACTATGACACCATGTGGAAGGGTCTTTAATGAAGTCTGTGTGTGTGTGTTCCAAGTGCTCTTTGAAGTTTGTGTCTTTGTGTTGTGTCTGATGTACAATGACTTGTTTTGAAAGCAGGAGTGCCTGATTGATGTTCTGTTATTTTCTCCCCTTTGTTGTGTTCGCCTTGATTTTTGACTGCTCATCATCCCACCTTTTCTCTCTCTCTTCGTCTCCAGCGACAAGACGGTGAAGATCTGGCTGTCAAAGGTGTGGAGGAAGAGGTGAGAACCGGCGGGACGGCGGTTCCTTTGTCAGCCATTTTTCCGCAACTTGAGCCACTGATCTGTGATCTGCTCGCTTCTACCACAGAAATGTGACACTGAAATCACAGTTTCCAAGGCGATCGTAGTGTCTTTTTTTGTCCTTCTTTGTCACAAAGCAACACGACAAAGCCGAGGTGAAATATGTAGTCAAAAGAAAAAGTCTTTGCCTTTCAGATTTTTTTTTACTGCCAGTTTGAAAGTGCCATTCAAATGTGGTGCTACATGGAAAAGATAAACAGCATCGTGCCTGGCTGTGTGTGTGCATCAGGCAAAAAGGGATTCTCTCCTGACATGAAAACTACTGCAACTTGGTGTCAAATAAATGAAAAAGTGTCCTTCTGTTCCTTCAAACAGTGAGCTGGACCTGCTCAGAGACATGTGTATTCATGCATCTGTTGTTTGAAAATTAAGACACAGCCTGAATTTAAAAAAAAACAAACCCAAAAAACCCCAAGAGGGACGCTAAAGAACTGAGACCTGTGTTCATCCATTCGGGAGTGTTGTGGCTGTTTGGATGCTGAACACAAGTGGACAATCATACTGTGTGTTCACAGCAGTGGATCAACAGACTATCTTGGAAATACCATCACTTAGTCTTCTGCTTTTGACTGTGTTTTCTCCCTTTACGATCAACTTCCTCTCACTATCTTAGTGGAACTTTATTGTTTTTCATTTTTGTAATATCTTGTGTTAATTTATTATTTTCCCTACCTCAGTTGTTTTGGACCTACAGTATGAGGTGGGAGTGAACATTTTTACGGGTCTCCGTGTACAAAAACACCTGGTGCTCCACATATTGAAGTCTTTTTTTCTTTAATGCTCTGAGTAGCTCCTGGTCTCTGTGTGGATTTGTCCTCTGTGGGCCTCGGGTTATCAGACTGTCTGGCTGCTGACCTTGCAAATAGGAAACACGTCCAGTAGCACAACCGAGGTAGCACTGGTCCTGGAGGACCCGAACAGACTTTATTATCTGCTCTGTGAAGTGCTAACTGCGGCAAAAATAAGAAACACCCCTGCAAATGTACACGACACAAACAGAAGACGCGGCTCACACGTTCTTGAGTGCCGCATCGAGGGCAGAGAGCCAGATCATTATCCAAACCAACCTTCAGTGTGTGTGGCTCATACCTGCCATTTATCCTCGACGCAAAGCATAATAGGAGCGCTACTCGTTTCCCCCGGCCTTTTTTTCCTGCTTCACTCTGATCTTTGAGGTTAGTAAGAGTGTCAGACTGACCAGCCTTACTGAGGAGTCCACCTCTTTCCAAGCTACTTCTCCAGGAAGCCAATTTAATTAGAGGTCTCGCAGCTCTCACCAGCTTTTCAGGCAAGATTACTTGGGTGAAAGTAGGTCATAACTGAGAGGGATTTATTATTAACATCCCAATTTTCTTCCACCCACTATTTGCTGCTATACTTACAAACAGGAATAAACTTCCTGTACCTGTGCACTGATGTACAAATCTGTTTATGTGGCAGATTGTGTGTGTGGGCAGCACATACATATGCACAAACTGTGGACACACACAAATAGACGATTTCAGAGGATGTTTCGGTTATCCATCTTGCCTGATAGGTCCTGGCGTCCCTCACTGTGTTGATTTAGTGTCTATTTAATGAAACAGATTCAGCACTGCCATGTTCCACTGAGACAAACGTACACGTACATACACGTCAACGGGTGACAGCGACTCTTTAAAGTCATTTAAAAATCTCCTTTGTTTTTTTTGTCTGACACCTCTGATTTATAATCCTTAAATGGCAAGCATTCACATCTGTTTATGAACTTTTCTTGTACTGCTCCAAAATGACGAGAGCTTCTCTTAACACATAGATGTATTACCGTTCAATTAAAAAAAACACACAATTCACAGTCTCTTAGTATTACAGCTAAGCTTCGTTCAGTTAGGCAATATCACTCGGTTTTGTTAAAAAAAAATGATATATTGGTGATTTAGTGCACTTTTCCTTATAAAAGACCCAGAGACATAGAGTATGTAGTTGAGTTAAGTGATGCTGGGATCATAAAACAGTGTTCACGTTCAAAAGCGTGCTGAGAGTATGAAGTGCTTTCAGTAGGCTCTGCTCTGATACGTGAGTATGTTCTGCTGCTGTTTCATGTGTCCAACATGTGTTTGAAGCTGCTTACACTCCAAAAACAGTGACATGCAGAAGTTTGAGCACCCCCTTTAAAAATGTCTGTTAGTGCCAGTGGCTTGGCAAGTAATGTTTGTAAGAAATTTATTTTAGCATTTTTTTGCAAAAAAGGTTTTCTAGCCACTGGCTTAAACATAAGACCAAAGCTCGATTTATTGACTTAAGTATTTATTTTTTTATTCAATCAACTGAGCACTCAAAGCGCTTTCTACAAGTCTCATTCAGAAAATTCACAGAGTCACACTCCAGTGGAACATTGTGGATAACTTCAGTATCTTGGCCAGGGCTTTCCCGGCACGTGGACTGAAGGAGTCAGGGATCGAGCCACTGACTTTCTGATTGGTAGACAGGCCACTTTACCACCTGAACTCCAGTCTCCCCAGACGTCTTTGTACACTGTGACCGCAAACTTCTGTTCTGACTTCATCAGTCCACCAGACTTCTTTTTAGGACTTCTAGACCTCAACTTAACCATCCATCATTCCTTTTAACCACCATCTCTTATTTATGTTTACTAACTGACCGCCTCCTCAAAAACACTTTCCTATCTTCTTATAGCTGTTGCTGTGTGGGCATCAATTATTTACATTTTTAGAGTGCTAGCCAGCTGCTGAAGGAGGACAGCGACTGCTCTAGTGTTGGAGCATGAGTATTTGCAAAGCCTTTAATAATTTGCATCATCATCAAGCCATGGCCCAAACGACAGAACTAAGATCTCAGATCTCAGATCTCTTGGGATGCTCAAACCTTTGCATGCCACTGTATCGGGGTTTTGGAGTTCTTTTTTTTAGGTGGGGAGGTTGTAATGAATGCAAACATTTTTATGGTGTCAGTATGATGAAGCATTCTTGGGTGTTATTTTTGCTATGATTAGAAACTCAGGTAAAGGTTGAAGGATAATATTAGTTATAACTTGACCCTGTGAATTTAGCTAGCTTTTTGAATCAAACAAATGCCTTGTTTGACAGGTTTTTTTTACTTTGAGAAAAATGGTACTGTCAGTCTGTAAAATAGCCATTTTCATGTTTTGATTTTGCATCTGATTCCCTTTACTTGTTATCTTTGTACTGTGCTTTTGTGTACAGAGCGTACACAGTTAAGATAGCATCTTCCCAATTTGGCCAAAGAAGAAGATGTGCACTGAATTTTGACCATAAATATGTACAAAATAGGGTATTTGTATAGTAGAATATAAAACTGGACTGAGTGTTGAAAAATGTGATCAGTGGGGTAATTAAACTCCCAAACTAACAAGTTGTATACTTTGACTCCACCGTACACTATGTATTTATCTGTGCCAATTAGCCAAACTGACCCTGCTCACCAGGTTGGTGATGTGTTTCACATGGTAATAATGCTGAGAAAGGATTTAGCTCTTTTTTCAAAACATCTCCATATTTCTATTTAATGCTAGGATCTTGTAGTTCTGTAGCTTTAGGCACTCTCTGTGGTGCCCTGTGCTTGTACATTTTCTGAACGATGCAGATGGTGCTGATCAGAAGTCCAGAAACACCCTTGGGGGGAGGGGGGGGGGGGGGGTAGGTAATTTAAAAGATGTACACCTGAATCAAAATCTCCTAAATGTCTGAATTTGGACTTGTTGACTGTTAATGCGTCACGCAAAAGATGCAATACAAAAATGATGACTCTGCATAAAATCTACTCAGAGAGTTATTATAAACATGCAGAAGCAATAAACTATCATCTGACCTTGGATCAGCCCAACCTTGAGTTGCCCCAAACTCTGAGACTTGTACTTCAGCATCACTTCATTACTTGACGATGTGTAAATAGTTGTGCCAATTCCTTTTCACGTATTACAGAGGAGATGCCGTTGAGATTAAGCGTCGCTCCTTTCTCATTGGCTGACTTCAGCTGAATCTCTGATAGCTAAACTCAGTTTACAAAGAAAGGCTCCAGCCATGAAAAACATACTGAAAAGAGGACATCCATTTAGATCTGTAGTAGGGGTAGAAATGAGTAATAATAATGTTTCTGCTGATATATTATGTAAGATAATAATTCAGTCACAAAAAAGACAGATCCCTGTTGTCCCTTTTTTTATAATCATGGGAAGAAGAAATTGTAGATTTTTATAGCTCCAGCTGATATGTTGCTTAATCTGTAAAACCCATTAATCTGTAATCAGTAGGAATCTTCCTAAAGACTAATTTTGCTAGTAAGTTAGATGAGATAAAATAATAACATTGGCCAGACATATTTTGTGTGGAGCTATATGAAACCGTTAATCATGTTTAATTGTTATCAGTTAGTAGTTTAAATTTACTTATCTGTATAGCACTTTCTGCCATGTATAATGTTGCAAAAACAAAAAGTATTTTGGTGTGGTGGCTAACCTTTGGCTAACCTTAGCAGGGCTAGCTACAGTAGCGTTGGGCTCTTGCTAGCGTCCACATCCCGGTGCACAATATGGTTGCACATCACGTCAGATGCCGGGTTACATTCCAGTTTATCCTGACAAAGCTGACATACAGACTCTCTTAATTTAGTTTTTTAAAATTCTGCACAACAGCACTGGCTAGCATGGTTAGCATCAGATGCCACGGTGGCGCAGCAAGTTCTTTGATCCAGTTATTTCCGTTGTACATTAAGAAAAAAAGGACAATACATTTAACTGACTAGCATTTCTAGCACTGATTAGCAAGAGCAGCAATATTTAAATGTCTAGTCGACTAGTTGCACATCTTGTTAAACATTAAATATCCAAAAGCAGTACCCCCAGTGTTAGTTAAAAAAGCAAAGCTGCAAACAACAAAACACAACCATTTGCTGAGCCCCAGTACAAGTTAGTGTTGGTACATGTTCACAGTTTATATTGATAGCTGTGGAAATCCACAGCTATATATAAGGACATACTTGGACAGGCGTCACAGTGGTTTGATTTATTTTTTATCTATTCTTGCAAGGTCATTTTCTTTTGCTGCAGAAAATGTAACAAAAACCCAGTGAGCAAATCTGATGCTCTTTAAAACAGGTTTCAGTGCTCATTTCCCTCCAAACCAAATAAAGATGAGGGCAGAGCTGCTTTTGTTACTCTTTGCTCTCATTGCTGTAGTTGTTCCAGTTCTGAACAGGTATTTTTGTAATGTAGCCCTACACAATGTGAAATTGTCATTTGCTTTAGGAAATAATGCTAGGGTACTTCTGTAGGCGGTAAACTGCTTACTTGCTACTGTCATTTACTTCTGTAAAGGATAAAATAGACAGTGCTACTATTATTATCTCTTTACACAGGATATTGATCACAGTAGAGCCCCGTTCACAATGTTTTAGCATGTTTACAAATCCAAATTTGCTTTTTCTTATTACATTTTTGAAACTATGACTTGGTCTATTGCTGTTTTGGTGGTGGGGCTTAGCAAATGGTGAATTGACTGAATACAAAATAGAAATCTATTAGTTTTCACAGGGAGGAAAATTCAACATAGGACTACAGAACAGATTGGAGAGTCAAGCTGCCAGTCAGACCAATCGTGTGATTACCACCTTTAGCCCTTTGTTTCCAGCCCAGCCGTCTTATGACTGTATGGGGGGGGGGGGGGGGGGGGGGGAACCTAAGTAGTCAGTCTCTCAGCATTAGCCTCATGCCTCAGCCAACAGGCCTTACTGCCTTATCAAACAGAAGGTGCACGTAGGACATTGATAATCATTCGCCAAATATCCTGAATCTCTGATGACTGTAGATTGTCCTACAGTTTGTGGAATTCTGTTCTTAGTGAGTCACCGTCTCTGCTCACTTTATCATTATGGCTGAAAAAGACTTTCAACTTTGCCTCAGGCTGCTGAGAGGATAGGATCGTGTCTAGGCACAATCAAGAGGGCACTTTACGGCTCTGCTGCTTGTCAGTGAATCTCTATCACACACCAACACACGTCTCCTCTGCAGCTGCTCGAGTGCTTTTTTTCTCCAGGTGTGTGTAGCATGGTAACACAATATGTGGCAGTGTCTGTGAAAAATGTACTTATGGGACATTCATGCAGGGTCAAAGGTCATGTGTGCCTTTTATTGCACAGACTACTCCCTCTTAAATGACTGTAAATATCTGTACTTTTTTTTTATATATATGATAATGTGCATGCAACCAACCCATGTAAAATAGGTTTGAACTGTAAATAATGTAAATAAATATTTAAAGAAGGATCCAGTGTTTCCTCAAGACAATAAATCAGTTCAAAACAAGTGCATTTTGTGGTTTTGAATTCAATGCGATGTAATGTTTGTGCATCCGGCTCAGATCTTTTAGACTTTCTGTACGCATTTTGAGTAGTTTTTCAAGCAAAATGTCATCAACATTCACTGATTTTAGCCATTCAAATGTAAGAATATGCTGATTATGTGGTATTCCTGTACCAGATATATCACACTAAGCTTGACGAATGAGTAATGAGCATTCTTCAAAGGATAATTTAAATAAAGGTTACCAAAGCTCTATTGTGGATCATAAAGAAATATCAAAAGTCTCTTTGGAGAAGATGAAACTCATTATCAGACACTTAGTTTTGTTATTAGTCATCGTATTTGCCCAGCTTTCTAACTTCTTAGCTCTTGAATCTGTCTGATATTAAAGACCAAAGGATCTCTTACATTGCAGATGGGAGAGGAGTTATGATCATTCAGTACAAACAGACCAACAGGTTGTAGACGATGAAATGTAGACATGGGAGGGCATGTTTTTCAACTAGATTCATTTCTTTCTACTTCAGGGATAGAGATACATTTCCAAAACTCATAAATCTTCATTTCCTTTGCAAACTCTGATCATTAACTTGTGTCGGGCTGCGCCTGGCCCAGCCGTGATGGGAGACACAAGCACTGTGATGTACGATGGCCATTAACGCCTCAGAGGAGGCAGAAACCATTTGACGATGCCAGTCACAAACAAATAAACATCCATACACAAACCCTGTCACATCCCAGCTGCATGTGCTCCATCTGCTCTCTTCATACAGCAAACTGCTGAAATTTCATTTGAATGCCTCCGTCTGTTTCATTACACTTCAACGTTCCAGTAAGTCTGTTTTCACAAGCTGATCCATCAGTCTCTGTCCTACAATATTCATCTCCTTGTAACTAAAAACACAATATGAAACTCAGCCAAATACCCCGAGAGTGTAGCTATGTTCTATATTCAGAGTGTACTGGTAGGTAAAACAAAATGAAAGTTTCCAGTATCACAGTAACCTTGGGTTTTTTGCAATAATGGCAATGTCAGTGGGCCACTTGGCTGGTCTGTCACTTTCCACAGTTTGCAGAAAGAAATCTGTGGGCGTTGCAGACATTCTCAGTTCAACTCTTTGAGTTTTACAGTAAGGAAATACCTGCAAAACTACTGATATTCCTGTCAGCTTTAACATTTTCTGCTTGTGTTACAAAAGCTTTAAACACCTAAAACCCTAACTGATGCTGTCTTTATTTTCACAGGTGAGCCTCACAGTACCAGCAGCAGTAGTCGCACAGTCCAACTCCCCACATCTTAAAAGGGATTTAAATTAAAGGCTCATACATGAGTACTGGATCACCTGCCAAAACACAGCTTGATGCTGCCTGTTAGCATAGACATAGTGGATAATTTAGCTAAAGACCCAGACATTTTCCTTGGTAATCAGTGGAAACCAAAACAGAGCCCAAACTGAATATGCCTGAAGTACAAAGCTAATGTATGATACACATTCACCAGCATGAAAGGTGCTTTTGTTTCAGTTTTATTAATAAATAGAGCTAAAATTGACATTGTCGCAACTGCTCAGTGTGTTATGAGCTGCCACTTATGAAGCACACACACTTTTCCAACTGAATTCTTAAAACCTTACTTTATATGAGTGATCCTAAATAGACAATAACAGAAATTACACTTTATTATATAATTTATTAGATTCCCCCTTTTTGATGATAATGCAAGCGAGGAGGAGCGACATTATGGAAACGAGCCTAACTGTGGAAAAGGATTAAGACTGAGACAGAAGATGAAACACAAGAAAGAAAGGAGTTTGGTTTTGAGTGCTGGCTGGGGAAGAAGAAGAATCATGTTGAGGGGGGGTTACAATAAATGGGAAGCTGCAGGCTTATTATTTTAAATAAAATGAAGACGCAGTAGGAAGCACCTCCAGTGTGACATTAAGGGAGGTAAACTGAGAACATGCTCCACACATATTGAATAGGAAACTGAACAAATGTGTGGAGCGCAAAAGCTGAACAATTTGCTAATGCTATACCTTGAAAGAACATATATATGGATAATAACTGTGGAATTAGAGCCTTTATAGCGAATGATTGACACTTTAGGTTAGAACCTTATTCACTCTACATAAATTCACACTTAGGAAGAGAAATAAGTGAGAGGTACTCTGAGAGACAGTCGTGAACTGAGGATATTAGCGCTGAAGAACTAATAAACTTTTCCTGCAAAAAAACAAACCACTGTTTTTCACTCAAACAGCAAGCATTTGCACATTTGTGCACCCACTGAGCACAGCCTTGGACTATCACCCATATACCACAGTCTAATCCCATTATGCACTCTCTCTTTGAGTCCGGGTTTACGCACACCCCGACGCTCTGTGGTACCAGGCTTATTCACATCAGAGTGACACTCAGTCATTCATGAACACAATGCTGATTTAATAATTATGTTTAGTGGTATGGAGGACCACAAGAGCCACGCGCATCGAAATAAAAAGTTCTGTGCTTAATTAATGAATTGTAGAATAAAATCTGCATTTGTAAATTCATTTTTGAATTCCAATTTAATAAACTGATTTTTAAAATGCTTTTTAAGTCTTCATTTCAAAAAACATTTTCGAATTGCACTTTAATAAACCTCATTTCAAAAACCTTTTTCGAATTGCACTTTAATAAACTTCATTTCAAAAATCTTTTTCGAATTGCACTTTAATAAACTTCATTTCAAAAACCTTTTTCGAATTGCACTTTAATAAACTTCATTTCAAAAACCTTTTTCGAATTGCACTTTAATAAACTTCATTTCAAAAACCTTTTTCGAATTGCACTTTAATAAACTTCATTTCAAAAACCTTTTTCGAATTGCACTTTAATAAACTTCATTTCAAAAACCTTTTTCGAATTGCACTTTAATAAACTGCATTTCAAAATCCATTTCCCTTTCCTGTTAGCTCAGGGATTAACAGGTGGATTAGTATTTGGATTAGCATTTGGATTAGCAGTTGGATTAACAACTTCATTTTAAAAATCCTGCTGCTATTCAAATTAGCCACACCGTGGGATGTAAGGAGCTCTCTGATTGGTTGGTCAGACGCAGGCTGTCTGCCAGCCTGGATTTTTCTAGCTCATAGCTTCGCCCTGCTAAGAAGCGTGTGTGCTTGTACAAAGGCCGTTCGGCCTCGGGATTTACACTCGGCTCGACACGGATATGTGAAGAATGAAGGGACCCTGCAGCGAAACTGAGAGCCCAACCTCTGACTTAGTGCCTGTTTACAAAGTCTGACCACCTGTGAGGGTAACGTGCTAACGTGGCTAACGCTAGCATCACCGCACATAGCCTCGTTATTTTAAGGACATCTTAGCTTATGAAAGTTTTACGTCGCAGCTGTACGAGCTAGCTACGTGTTTTGTAAGCTGCTGTGCTCTTCACAAATAAAGCTGGAAGCAGCTCAGACTATTAGAACCAGCACTGAGGCCCGTTACATTTATACAGTGTTAGAGCAACGGCTGCAGCAACCTTTAAACTAGCGATTAAAATGCTGACAGTAAACTCGTCAGTCCAGATGTTACCACATTACTTTGTGATACTTGTGAGTTAAAACAACTGAGACAGGCTGATTAAAATAACAGCTTTCAGTTCTCTCATTCAGCATATAAAGACTCGAGATCACATTACTGATTTCAGTTCATTTAATATGTGAGTGCACAGATTCATTCTCAACTGGACATAAACGATGATCAAAGGTTGTATATATGATGAATTCATCAAATCCCAGCCTCTAACACAGTGCGCTGAATCTTAGCTTTGAATGTCCAGTATATTCTAATCAGTGCAATCTAAGCATTCACTGAACCTACAGTATCTACACCTGTGTGGCAAATGTGTGGTAAAGCTACAGATAATGAAATTTAATTAATACAATATACATCATGAGAAACAAAAGCTGAAATTGATTCAGTTTAGTACTTTTCTCTGTATGCTCTGTGATTATAAAGGCCTTAAATTCTGTGATATATACTGTAAATGATTTTCACAGAGGTCTTAAAGTACTTAAATCACTGCTGATAGTCTGTAGGGCTGTTTGATGACAATTTGGACTCCTCTGGGAGATGAGGACACACCCACACCTGTTCCATACTGCAGCCATTGATGGTGTTACGGCTCTGAGTCAGCTTTGGGCCATCAGATGCACACACTGGGAAACCAGCACCTGGACTTCATGCAGGAGAGATGGCCTCAGTGATGATGGACTCTGCATCCTCTACTTTACCTCCTAATCTCTTTCTCTTTAACACACAATTAAAATCTTAGTGAGGAAGTCTCTAACTTGTACTTTTACTTGTTTTATGAGTTATTTTTAAGAAGAGTAAAGTTATTCACAAAGTTTTTATTCTTCTGTATTTATTTTGTATCATGGTAAATGGCCTGTATTTATATAGCGCTTTTACTAGTCCCTAAGGACCCCAAAGCGCTTTTACATATCCAGTCATCCACCCATTCACACACACATTCACACACTGGTGATGGCAAGCTACATTGTAGCCACAGCCACCCTGGGGCGCACTGACAGAGGCGAGGCTGCCGGACACTGGCACCACCGGGCCCTCTGACCACCACCAGTAGGCAACGGGTGAATGCCTACGGGTAATGCAGTTTATTAAAGTGCAATCGAAAAAGGTTTTTGAAATGAAGTTTATTAAAGTGTAATTCAAAAAAGGTTTTTGAAATGAAGTTTATTAAAGTGCAATTCGAAAAAGGTTTTTGAAATGAAGTTTATTAAAGTGCAATTCGAAAATGTTTTTTGAAATGAAGACTTAAAAAGCATTTTAAAAATCAGTTTATTAAATTGGAATTCAAAAATTAATTTACAAATGCAGATTTTATTCTACAATTCATTAATTAAGCACAGAACTTTTTATTTCGATGCGTGTGGCTCTTGTGGTCCTCCATATAGTGGGAGCTTTTGTGAAACACTGTTCATGAGTGTATAATATACTGAATACTTAATTAATTGACAGATTAGTCATATTCAAGTAGGCAGGTTCACTAGAAATGACTCAGCTATAAGGCCAGAGACACATTCAGTGTCACTGTCATGTCAGGTGAAAAGAGGAAACCATCGCTTTCTTTGTTTGTCACTGACAAACTTTACAGTCCAGAGCTAATTGGCTTCATATTATGACATTAACAATGTAATTATAATTTGGAGATGTTCACTGAATCATTTTCTCAGTTTTAAAGGAACAATTTTTCATTTTGGGAAGTACACTTCTTGCCAAGAGTCGAATAAGAAGATCTGTTCCACACAGGTTCTGATTTCCCTTAGTGGCTGCTGTCCTGAGACCACAGTGCGCCTCTACAGTTATACAACAATTACCTCAAACCATTATGATGAGCCCAAACTCCTTTGATGATTTCCCCTTTGCTGTGATGAAGACCTGAAACTATTTTAGAATATGCTATCCTCCTGTCGCCATAATTATCTCCAGTGCGTAACTGTGACCTCTGACTATTTAATTTGGCTAAGATGTGACAGCGCCTAGTGTATTCAGTGCAGCTGAGAATAGAGCACTTCACTGTTAATTCTTCCAACAACCAACAACTAAGTCTTGTAAAATGTGGTAAATAAAAAAAAGTGAGTGGTTGACTGAATCAATTGTAACGTGAAGCATCATGCAACGAAGCAGGCGATGGGTTTAGGGCTAAGGGGCGCGGGTTTGGCTCAGTGTTGAGCAGGTGACGCTCTCCCTCTGCTTTCCTCTTACTGTGTCTGTCAATAATATTGAAAAAAGCCAAAAAACCCTAGCCATGGGTTACGTTTATGATATCTACAGTACTTGCCATCCTGCCAGTTTCCTTAACTCCATGAGAGACAGAGAAATCAGTATTATGGGCAACTTATTAAGGTTGCTGTGAGCTTTATGACCCTAACTGTAACTTTTGCTTATTGCATACAATTTAAGTTAATCTGGGGAAAGGATCTCTAACCTGACCATCATTAATACCTGAGGCAAGTTCTTAGATGGCTTGTTATGGAGTCTTAGCATAAAGACCGAGGTTGAATCAGTCCAAAGATACCTTTATGGCTCTCTATTTATCTGTAATGTTGTAAGAAAATGGAAAAGAGAAAGGGAACCCCCCCCCAAACGAAACAACAGATTGCACAACATGCTAGCTAGTTTGCCCCGTTCCCATCTTTGTGCTAAACTCACAAGCTGCTGGCTTTAGCTCAGTATTACAAAATCTGGAGTTGATCCTCTCATCTAACCTGATCATAAAGGTGTGGAAGTAAGTATTCAACTTATTTGAAAAGTTCCCAGCCAGTAGGTCTAGAAATGATTGATTTCAAGAATAGCTCTGTTTGTGCTGTGCACTATTCTGTATATTTTTTCACTTGGTGAAGTTTTTTTGGATTTAATGTTCCTTTTGTTTGCAATTTTCTCTATTTTGCTCTTGAGTCACCCAGCTGAATGTAT
This sequence comes from Neolamprologus multifasciatus, assembly GCF_963576455.1. NCBI lineage: Eukaryota > Metazoa > Chordata > Actinopteri > Cichliformes > Cichlidae > Neolamprologus > Neolamprologus multifasciatus. The sequence continues at coordinate 24,772,621 of NC_140443.1, read as the reverse complement.
TTACAACAACATCATCTACATCAAGAATCATAAAATGAGTCACTTTGTGTATGAAAATACAGATACTTTCTCACAGATCATTACAACTGCAGACAAAACAACAGATTTGTGACAACAGGTTTAATCACTGATAATGTGTTGTGAAATAGCTATTTATTTATAATTTTTTTCTTTATTTAAATACTTTTCAGTCCCCTTTTGAATCCACTTTCTTGGTATTTCCATGTAATGTATGTTTCTGCCTCTCACTTTGTCTTCTTCTCTGAGTCTTTTTCTTTTGCTTGCTTTTTTGTACTGCTTTTCCATGGCAGGAAGTTGTAGGATACCAGAGCGGTGAGAAGGTAAGTAGCCATGCCAGTGTATCCACCGATTATGAGACACAGCGGCTGTGCCAGCACGAACAGACAGAACACGTTCATCGACGCGTGGTCGGTCAGCTCCACCCGGTCATCCTGCGCGGCCTTCATCACTCCAAAGAAATACATCAGTGCCAGCGCCGGATAAAAGGCCAGTTCCATCACGATGATGAAGATGACCCGGTGCCTTTGGATTTAACGTGCATAGTATTCAAAAGTAGTTTGTAAAAATCCACTGACTTATTGAGTATTTTCAGAGACACACTCACCCTCATGAAATACGCTCTCTCCCAGACAGAAATCCCTCTCAAGTGTGAAAGAGGCTGTGACAGAAAAACAGACTGGGACCTTTGATCCTTCATCACAACAGTCTTGTCAAACATTAGCCACCTACTTTCCTCCTTATCGGGACACTCGAAGGTTGTTGACATCTCAACGTGATCTGGTGTTTAAAAAAAAAAAAAAACAACACCCTTTCAAATACTCCACCTGACCAACACAGTGTGCTTTCATGCGCATCATCTAAAAAGTTAGCGCGTTCCTCTACAGTTCTTGAAATATGTCAAATTAACTTTCATTTTTTGAGCACATGAATAAGCTGACTTGTGTGAACTGAATGACGTATCATAAATTAATTACGTTATAAAATCTTGAACTTTACTTTCAGACAGCATGTCTCATGAAATGTTATTTTTTTAACATCTTTTGTGATCTAACTTCAAACATACACACAAAAGAAAACTATTCAGTTTTAAAACTATAGACTAAGTTTCAAAAGATTGATATTCGGGGTCAGGAGCACATTTTTTCCCTTTTTTTCTAGTGTAGCATTAGAGAGGAATACTGATACTGATACTGATACCACTTTAATGCCTGTACACCAAATATGACGCTGCTGTCGTGAGTTAGCATAGAAGAAACAGGACTGCCACTTCAGACTTGTGGTGGTAATAACATTTAATTACATGTAATTACAAGGTAATAACCAGGTAATACTTTTATCAACCTTGGTTTTAAGCTGATCCTCTGACTGAAATGTATAAAATGCACAGAACCATTTAGTAATAGTAGTTTTTACTGTAAAGTGTTTGTTTAGGTAGTATAGTAACTTGTCAGGATTACAGAGATAATTTGTGTACAGATGTTTTTACTTATTAGGACACTATGACCATATTATAATACAGAAATTAAAGCTACTTTATAGCCTTAACCCCCCTCCTGCCCCTCCCCCCTTTGTTTGAATGTAATAAAGTAAATATTATATGTTTGATCTTGTGACTTATTACCTGGAAGCATTTGTGGTAGTTTCTTTGCAACAATAACCATAAAATTGGGGTGAAAAATAGAAAACTATAGAAAAAGTAATAACAGATTAAACCAAATGCCGGGAGGTATAATGATGACCTGCAAACTATTGTGTTAGTTTTTCTGTAACAACAATGACTCAGGGCTGGAAATAAAAAAATGCCCATTCCTATTATATTTCACGGTAATATTTCCTACAATTGAAACCCAAGGACCAGAAAAATATTCTGTATTTGCTAAATGGAAATGCTATAATTTTCAAGTCAAGCATAGGTGCTGTGGTTAGTTTAAGTGACATCACTGGGATGTGCAACTTTGTTTTATTAATGTAGCTCTAAAGGGTAAATGGCAATCTAACTCTTTAAATCATAGTTAACAAATCTCTTAATTAGACACGTTTCTTCTTATATCACTATTAATATAATGCAGTGTTAGCATTACTTAGTCATTTTATTGTGGATACATTTTGCTTTGGTATTCCAGCCATAAAATAAAAAAAGGCTTTTTGAGGGCAGTAACAGGCTAGATAAATAAGGGCCAATTTTAATGGTGCCAGCTTGTGTGACACGGAGCTGAGCACTCCTTGGATTTTCTTCCCTGTAGAAATTTTGCCTTTAGGGATTTCTTTGCCACTGTGCTCTGTATCATTTTCACTTTATTTTCAGCTTTTAAACTCAGTCACCACTTATTAGCAAAGACATAAACCCACTCAACATATGGTTGTCTAGTACAAAAAATAAAAAAAAAAAGAGCGTCCAGGCACCTTCCCATGAGAACTCCGTGATGAACTTTCCCCACAGCAGAAAAACTACTGCATCATTAAAACTTTTGGGTAAGTAGCTGCAAGTCTTCTATCAAGAATTTCATAATTAACTCTAAGAGCTTGTGCGTCTACTGTAGACCTGGAAAAATCAGGTTATTATTATTTTGCCAGTGGCTCTGGCACAGCATGGAGTTCATTGACTTACAAGTACTGCAGGAGCGCACGGGCTGTTAGCCAGCCCATCAGCCACCTATAGGCTGCCATAGTGGCTTCCCACAAATACTGTATATGTGTGTTTCCCTCAGTTTGTCAGTCTTGGAGCAATGATTCATAAAAGCCTTCTTTATGCTGCTTGGCACCTCAAGAGGGATTTGATTTTGGATTAAACCACTGGGCCACAGAGCAGGATTACACTCTGGGAGGGAACATGTGGTCCTTTTGAACTGGGTTTATCAAACCCCCTACTTATCTACAAGGTACAACTGAGTAGACTTGTGTCTTGCAGAGAGGAGCACAAAGCCTCAGCACCCATTTTAAATCCAATTTAATCATAATCAGAGGTCATAAGTCAAAACCACAGTATTGATTTAAGCTGCAGCAATTAATTGTTATCGTAATAGTAAAAATAAATAAATAAATCTGAGTTGTGCTAAATTAGAACGACTGTTCCAAATGCTGAACTCATAATTTGGTTTTGCAGTCTCTCAGCTATGTGGTGATAATTGTGATTTACTTTTTGGTACCACTTTAATTCTAAAGGTCCAAATTATCGCCCTGTGGTAGTTGGGAAAGGCTCTGCTCCCCATGACCTTGACAAAGATTAGCAGATGAAAATGGATGGATGAATGTATGAAGGGTCTATATCAAGTAAATGACACTAAATGCTTCATATAAAAGGTATAATCCCATGTTAAATTTACACTTGATTCTGAAACCTTTGCTTCATTTACAATTCAGAGAAAGACATTGAAAAAACCCGCTCAAAGCATTTAATTTGAGTGTTATTGAAGCACAGCCATATAAATCAGAATATAACCTTTAAAAGTTTGATTAAACATTTAAACCCTTTTGTTAAAGATTTTACTTAACACTACTTTGTACTAAAATGAAATTAAAGCTTACTGAGTAATAAAAAAAACACTTTCTTTGGGCTCATTAATTAAAACGAATTGAAAAATATTTGTTAACTGGGAGGTATAATCACAAAATCTTACAGGTCCTAGAGCTTCCTTAATATTATAATTTTAGATGTTGTGTGTTTTTATATTTAATTGCGCTTGAGCATGAAATCATACACACTTTTCATTTTAGAGGAGAAAACATTATTTGCGTCACAGGCAGGCTGAAAATACTACCTGTACCTCCACTCCTACCCCCACCGCTTAACGGGACATCCAAAATGTATTACTTTGTAAAATATTCTTTGTTTCTTAAAAAAAAAAAAGAAATGTTAAAACCGCAGGAAAATTAGATTAAACGAGTAAACAAATGTGTCTCTATTTCAGGTGGGTAAAAAAAAAAAGCTTCATTTTCTTGACAGGGCATTTGTTTGCTTTTGCATAATTGCTTCCAGAAAGGCGATCTTTTTGGACAGCATGACGCAAGTAAGAATAAACACAGTAATTAGCGCTTAGAAAACTGCAGGAAGCTGAGAAAATAGGACGGAGAAGGAGGAAAAGGGGCATTTGAATCTCCTATGGTGTTATTAATGTCACTGGCAGTACAAAGCATTGACCACCTCCGAGTCTGTGGCAGATGGATGGGAATAGCATTTAAAGAAGATGTGCAGTATTTTAGAGGGTTTTTTCCTATTGATCACTCAAGTTGAGTGACAATATTAAGAACTAATGTAGCACAGATAATCAGATATTGCTTTTATATGGCCCAATGAAGAATTTATTTGAAAAAATAAGTTTGATGGTATGATATATGATCAGAAACTCATAAAAGATATGTTTTTTAATTAAATATGATAATTTCAAATGAGAATAACTGTTATTTTTTTCTATCAATCTATTTTCTGTCTGTGATTGATGACAATCACTGACCAGATGCAACAAACACAGAGGTATTTTTCTATTCAACTCATGCAGTGATGTGTTTTCTTTCTTTTTTGTCAGTAACCAGGAGGCAAAACATTGCTCGGTTTCAACACCCCCTCCCCCACAGAACACCCTGTGTTTTCAGATCACAGCACATGAAGGGATGGAAATAGATTTAGTTTTGATATGTGTATTCCCAGTTTTTAAGAATATACATATGCAAAATATGTCATATTTCTGAAAAGTCTGCCATCCACAGGTGACTACTCAAGGCAAAAATAGATATTGTGAAGGTCTTCTTCCTCCCCTTCCTCCCCTTCCTGCATCTTTTTTTTTTTTCTTTTTTTTTTTTGTCCTCTGGCCCTGATCCTGCCAACCCACTCTGTGGAACATCTGCAATAGCATGCTCACCCACTCTAAACAGCAAACCCTTAAAATACATGAATCATCCTGGAGAGAAAAGGGTGGGTATGTAGATGTGTGTGCCTCTTTATCTCTGCTTATGGGTGATATATGAGAAAATAATTTGTTTTTATACGTGCACACTGGTGTACGCGTTGGTGAGCACGTGTAAAAGAACGACTGCATGATTTTGTGTGTGTGTGTTCCTGATCCTGAGTTGGAGAGCTGTGTGGGCAGAAGCATCCTGTGCCGGTGTAAATTGATTTCCAGAATCCAGACGCTAGGTGCACTATGCAGGAAAGAGCTGTGTGCTTCTGCACCCATTTATGAAAGGTGGTATAATGGTTTATGGTTGCATGTGTCTCTGTGATGTGTGTGCGAGAGATAGCAATAGGGAAAGGAGAGACAGAGAAATAGAAAGAAAAGGTGCAATGACACAGAAAAATCTGATGTCTCTGTTTCCATATTGACCACAAAAGTAACAACTACACTTTTCCAAGTAGGTGAAAAGGGGCTCCTTTCCTGATAATAATGTTTGTTTATTCACAGCCACAAGTGCACATGCATTTCACATACATGTGTAACGCTTTCTCCTCCCTCTCTCATATTTGTGAGAAGAGGACGGACAAATATGTGGAGTGTCAGAACAAGTGAGATAAACAGTGAGGTGATGGAGAGAGACCAGCGCACATGTTGCTTGTATTTAGGAACCATACTTATCCAAAAATAACACATCACTATCTTGACAGGCAGTGGCATCAGTTTAGCATATTCATTACAATGTGTGTGTGTTTTTAGAGTGGGTTTTTAGCTGCACAACAACAGGCTAATGGGGGGATGGATGATGGCCATTAAATCTTTATGCAACTCCCTCACTCTAATCATCATTGATTTTAAATCAGCCAGCATGAACACTTTTTAATTGGCAGTTCTGACTGTCTGAAAATGTTGCGCACAAGCCTTCCATCAAAGAAAGATGGGAAACACTTGCACTTTTGACTTGTGTAAGCACTTAAAGCTGATCCTGCTGTTTTTCTTTCTTTAAAAAAAAAAAAATCTCAATGGTTCACTGTGGTGTTGAATTTCTTTACTGTTTCGCATTCTGTTATGCCTTCACAAAAGTCCAATATATAAAATGTTCCAATATAAAAAATAAAAAATAGATGACTAAATATTGTGCTCCAGCTTTGCTCTTCATCCTTCTAAACATGGGTTGTCCCGACCAGCAGGACTACTTCCAATTTGCACTCAGTCTCACAAGCATCCTTCAGGACAACCAGCTTTTTGATGCCACGCCTTAGAAAAAGTCCAAAATACAAAATAACATCAATTAATCATCTGCTATGACTGACACTCGAGTGCACGCTGAAGAGGAGGCTACACAGGATGTTGCAGGGTGACAACAGCAGCGCCAGTGTACAGGGTTGCCAGCACTTGATTGTAATTCCGTGTGGGAGGAGGATGGGTGGGTTTAAGTGTATGTAGTCATTCCTCTTCACACGCTCCGCTGTGCGCACACGGTGAAGACAAAAGCAGAGCGCGGTCCACTTCTCCATGTGACGTCCAGCAGGTCGGTGAAAGCGCAACAGTAATCTCAGAAATCAAGAAAAAAAATAAGTATTTACGCTGCGCAGAGTTAACCAAGTGCGCCCTTTTCCTTTTCCTTTTTTCCCCTGGGTGTTCCCTCACTGGGTACTCTCTTCTCCATCCTCTCCAGCTTCAACATTTGTGAAGTGGCTGCCTCACCCGGTCGGACCGGAGGCCGTCTGGTCTCTGATCTGTTATCAGGAGTCACCGGAGACTCGCTGCGCACCGCCGGCGCCAGGCTGTGCGCCTCTCGGATCACACCCGAGCCATCACGAGCTCTGGCGATGGACATGATGGAAGGAGACGTTATGGACAAGCTGGAAGACACGTCATCGGTGTACGACTTCGACCCGATCACCGGCAACATTCCGGCCACCAAAGTAGAGATTACCGTCTCCTGTAGGTGAGTCGACGCGTCGGCAGAGAGCGGAGAGCGCAGCGGACCACCGGCGGTCAGGAAAGTTCGGTGTTCGGACTGCATGTTAGACCTGTGCTAGAAAAGTTGTGAAAAGCGCCCCACCCAACTCATCCTATACGTGTAGCTGCAGATTTTGCTGTGCAGACCGTTAGTTTCCATGGTTTGGTTTACAACGAAAGTTGTTTGTATCATTTTTTTTCTACTTAAACTTTCAGTGTAAGACGTGTGTGCATTTATCTGAGAAAAAGTTCCAATTTCCCTTGAACTTTTCAAGTATTTCCAATTTGCCATCAAAAAAAGTGTCTGAAAATACACAACA